>NC_143132.1:73214843-73817500 GCF_059928025.1 Delphinapterus leucas | reverse complement strand
GAGTGCTCTCCCTGGGGCTCCTTAGCTCCCACTGCCCTTAGCCTTACCTTCGGCCACTGCTCCCCAATTGGCCAGGAGACCCAGGCATGTGTAAATTGCACTTGTGAATACAACTTGAATGTTTTTCCCAGAAACCATTTTAGCCCCCATATCACCTATCATTTCTAAACTTCTCCATCTTGTGTTGGGACCCATTATGACATATGAATTTGCTGCTGAGGGCATGCAATCCAGGCAACCCATCCCAGGCCACTGCTCACTAGAGACCAGCAAGCAGCCTATGGATGGAGAGGGGACCAGAAAGGGCTCTCTGCGGGAGTGCTAGGGCTCCTTTTCAGCACCCCACACCCAGGAGAGTCATCAAAGAAGGAATCTGATGGCTCTGAGGAGCAGTGATCAATCCTTGGAGCCTTCCAGCCACCTATCAGTGAGCCTGTGAGGCACGTGGTCCATTTGTTCTCTAGAGCAGGTGGTATCGTGTTTCTTGTGGGCACGGAGGCCTGGCATGCAGCCACGGGCCGTGGAGGCAGTGTGACACCAAATCCTTCCCTTGTGACACCCAGGTGGTGAAGACAGAACAGGAAAGACAGGCTCCTGTGACTCAGGAGGGGCCCAAGGATACTGTCTAGAGGAAGGTGAATCTCTTTATTTCTGTCACACAGACAGCCATGAAGTCTAAGGCCAGAAAGGACAAAGCAAAGTTAGCAGGGGCTTTGTTTACATGCTGTGGGAGGTGGAGAGTGCAGGGGAGACCAGCAGTGCAGACGGGTAGGGGGGCCCTGCCCCAGGAGTGGAAGCCCAGGATCCTCTTGGCACCTGCTCCTGGCATCCCGTCCCTGAGAGCCCCCATTCCAGCCTGCGTTGCAGGCTTCCTTCCCTTCCGAAGGTTCCCCCTGAAGCTAGTTTCCTTCCCTTCCTTCAGTAATGGGTTCTGCCATGTCACATTGAGATAATCAGAAATGGCTTTCCTATCCTTCCCAGAAGGGCTGATGCAATGCTATGGAATGGCTTTGGTATCTTTGGGATGCAGAAATTTTAAATATTTACATGGTCCAATCTATTAATGTCTTCTTTTACTGTAACTGCCTTCACATCAGGCTAAGAGAAGCTTTCTTTCCCTGCCTTAAGATTATTAACAGTTTCAATGTTATTTCCAGTAATGTTTTATTTCTCGCTTGCAACCATTTGGAAGTAATATTTGTCCAAAGAGTGAGGTAGGGATGGAATGTTATCTTTTTCCTAAACAGCCATTGGCTCCAGGGCTGCTGGGTGAACTTATCCTTTCTTCAGTCACTTGAAATGTCACCTTTGTAACAAAAAGAACATTCTTATGTATTCTTGACATTATTATTTTGCTCCATTGATTTGTTTTTGCTTTTAGGATCATTTGGTTTGGGAAGATTTGTGAAGTCAAAGCCAACACAACTAATGTGATTCATTAGGAGTCTTTGCAAGGCTTGACAAAAGAAAATTCACCAGCTGTCGCCATTGTGACTGGGGCATGGCTTGGGTGTCCTCCCCTGTCCATTGACAGTTGGCCAGCAAGCTTGAAGAACAATGACAAAAATGTTAGACAGAGGGTCAGAGGAGGCCAGGGCTACAAGGACATTTAGAAATCATCTTCTGGTGCAAGGGTTTTCCTTCCCAGCCATGGGAACAGAGGCCCAGAGAGGATAAGCAAGACCCCACATGTAGGGACTGGTAGACCTTGGATGGGAACTCAGGGCTCCATCCATAAGCTACTTGTCCTGGACAGCTCCCGTAGCCTTTCCTGCCTTCCTGCCCACTGCCTCTACTCGAATGCTCACCTCTTCATCTCTCACCTGGCCAACGACTTTTGCATCAGCATTCCTCTCTCTGGTCTCCATTTCCTCTGTCTGACTGAGGGAACAGCTCTAGGTGGGGATCATGTATTCCTCCATGAACCCCTAATTGCCCTTCCTCTTCCCAGATGGCCTCCTAAACCATATCCACCCTTCAAAGCCTGGTCCAAAGGTTAATAAAATTGTCCACATTCCAGAAAGGTTAAGTGAGTTGTCCAAATTTGTCTTCTTTTGTGATGCCCAAGGCTGAAGATGTCTCTCCTTCCCCCAGGTGCTTCTCAGGTGTGTAATGCTCTCTGCCTCACTGTCCAGTTATTTCCTAACCTGTGTGCTCTATGGGGACAGAGATGGTGGCTTTCTCATCTGCATCTTCTGGTACCTCGCACAGTAGGTGCTAAGTGATCCATGGCGCTACTAAATAACACAGGACAAAAAGATAAGTGAAAGATTTCCCTCCCTGCCAATCTCAGAGCCTTTATTGGTTCCCATGAGTGAGGATGGAATATATTCCTAGATTACTCAATGAGGATGGAATACATTCCTAGATTACTCAATTATCAATGACTGGCTAAGCTCACTAAAGCACTGCAGTTGATTTTGGGGGAATTATGAAAGGAGCTGGCATACCGAATGGCAAATGCAGTCCTATTTTCAAAAAGAGGGTGAAGATATACTCTGAAATCTATTGATATAAAAGTTTGAAGTCCATTTGGACCAAGTTGTAGACTGTATTGTAAAAGGGCTGGGTTATGGGCATTCAGCACAGGTTTCTGAAGAATTTGTAATCATGCTAACATTTACACTGTCACATCAGTTACCTCATTTAATTTTCACGACTCTATGAAGAAGAGTTTGCATTATTATTATACTCATTTTGTAGATGAGAAAACTGAGATTCAGAAAGGTTATGTAATTTGCCCCAAACTGTGCAACTAACAAGTAGGATTTGAATCCAGGACCTTCTCTTTGCAAAGTTGGTGCTTCTTTCATTACCTCATGCTGCCTTTGACATGGGCCTAGCAGGGGGCTTGGCACACAGTGAGTATTTAGTTTTAGTTCTCCTCATTCTGGGTCCAAAATGTGATATGCCAAAGTTAATTTACCCATGGACTGCATTCTTCCTGGATCAAGGAAGGACCAGTCCTGTGTTGGTCCAAGCTAAGCTACCCAAGCCTGGAACATGGGGCTCAGAGGAGCCAGGCAGGCAGAGTAAGAGTCCCATCCACCATCTCCTGCTGCCTTGAATGGGTAATGGTGGGTACCTCATATTGGTGGTTCCAGCGATACAATGAGATAAAGTAGAGGAAGCAATTAGCACAGAGTCTGTCACTTACGATCTGCTCAACAAATGCTGGTTTCCTCGCCTCTGGGCTCCAGACATAAGGGAAACTTGCCAAAGTGGAAGATGTTCACACTGAGAGAGGAGCATCTCCGGACACTGGTACTTGAAGAGCATCACCCAGACATGTTGGGTCTGGAGAGTGTTTGGAGCTCACAGCGCCAGAGCTGTGAAACAGGGGCCTCCACCTCCCCGGAATCCAGCAGCTCCTTCCAAAGCCTCCTGGGACCTGAAGGCTTCCTGGAACCCACTTTTCTCCTGGGCACTGGCATGGTTTTTTTCTGGGCAATGCGAGGAAAGATAACAGAGGTCTGGAAGCAAATCATTTGTGATTATTGATTTAATAATATTAATAAAACTCTGTAAGTTAAAAATTGGCATCCAATAGGGCAGGCTCTCTCCTACTCTTGCTTATACACACTTCATGTATGCTTATGTGTTTGGGAGGTTTTACCTTGCGACATAAAAACCTGGGGCTAGCTCTCCAGGGCTCAAACTGGCAGGACTGAGAGGCCCTGCACCCGTTCTCCATGTGGACCCTTTGCTCTATTCGGAGCCACCGGGAGCCCCACTTCTCACCAAGTCCTCTTGCAAGCACCAGGTCACCTGAGGACTGGGGGAGAAAATGCAGGAGAATCACCCCCCAGCCCCTCCTCCATCTTAGTGAGCCCACTCTGAGCATACATCACATTGCAAGACAAATGATGTATGCAGAACATCACACGTGCTCTCCTTCTGCTGACAGCACCACTTCTTGCTAATCACCAGGATACAGAATGGAATACATTCCATCCTCAAGAGATACAGCCATTGCCTCTTCAGTAAGGAGAGGCTTTCAGCCCAAGAGCTGCATCTGGGGAGCCCTGTTAGCTGCCCAACTTAGCAGACACCAATCTCCATAACGTCACATGAGTCCTCCCCAGCCTGTCCTTAATACACACTCACGCATACCCATCCCATTAAACTGTGTTTGGTGTCTTTCAGATAACAGGGCTTCTTGCGCTACACAGCTAATACTCTTACTGCCAAACTTAATTATCTCAGTAACTCAAGCTCACATTAAAAGCAAGAGATGGGTCCACTTTATCCTCATCATGAATTAGTAATCTTTCCCTCTGGAGGTGCCTTCCCCGAAAATGCTCACCGAAGGTATTTGCGCTGAATTAACTGTCTTTGTCTTAGGTTCCTGCCTGCCTGCCGGGAGTGTTGTGGGCTTCTGTTTAGAGTAGATGAGATCATCCACCTTCCTCCTTCCTTCCTTCCTTCTCAGTTCAAGTTGGGTCCCTGGCAAGGGAAACCATGTATCCCACACAAGTGCCTCCTGGAAATGAAGAGGCAGCTATGATAGGAGAAAAGAGCACTGGGCTTTTTTGAGAGTCGACTCCACCACTGACAGCTGTGTGACTCAGGTAAGTCACACTCTCTCCGAACCTCAATTCTTCATCTGCAAAATGGGGAGCCCTCCTTACCTCATCATGTTGTTCTGGGTATCAGAAGAGGAGAAAAAGCCACGAAAGTGCTTCAAAAACTACAAACTCTTATAAAATGTTATTCATTTCTGTTAAATGATCTCTGGATTGTAAGCAGACTGCCTGAGAACACTGCATAGGTGCTGGGAGCTACCAGGTTTCTACCTAAAACACTGGGAAAAAGTCCTATCCCTCAGCAACTGTGAGTCCTGGAAGAGCAAAAAGAATCTATTAGCAAAATAAGAGTAAAGAAAATAACAAAATTAATAAGCATAACTATCCTGATAATAGCTGGTATTCTGAGTGCTTTCTATGGAGCAGGCATCACCCCAAGCGTGTCATAGATGTTTAACTTGTGCGTCCTCCTATTGTGCTCTGCTGGACCTGGCTGGTACAGGCTTGGGAGGGTGATTGTTAAATATTAAGGAATTTTCTGAGCCATTGTTAAACCATTCATAAGTGAAAACTGACCATGGTGAGAGTATTTACACCAGAGAAATTGGCAAGTGTTACAAACTAGGACTTTTTGTTTATTTATTAATTGAACAAGTTTACCAGGATTTATATATTTTCCATCTTTTACAGCTGGGAAATAGAGGTCCAGAGAGATTAGATGAAGATAATATAATAATCCTTTGATGTTGAAATGTTCCCCATAGGTGGCTGCTTTTCCCCTTTCTTCTTCTAAATCTCCCATTTACTTTTTTTAGTTTTCATCCATAATTATTTCATTAGAAATAACAACAGCAATAAAAACCCATTTCTCAGATTTCCTGTGGTTCAGACACTTGGCTAGGAGCCTTGGATCTTTGGATACCTGGCTTCTACCTCTACCGTTAATGGAAAGAAAAACATATGAACAGGTGGTTCTCAATCCTGGTTGCACATCTGAATCACTCCACCTTTGTGTCACCAGGAAAAAAGTTCTTCCTCCTGAGAAGAACTCGCTCAAATTATGGAAAGGCCACACCAGTGAAAGGAATGGTTAGGCCACATGATTTGTTCAGTTTATAAAGCTTTCAGAATTACCTGTCAAAAAGGTACCTGAGGAGCCCTGGAAAGTTCTGTGAAAACTGGAGCCCAGAGAGGTAGTGACACATAGCAGATTAGTGCCAGAGTCAAGGGATGATTCCCAGCGACAGCTCCACCCATCCCTCCTGATGCTCCTCCTCCCGCACAGCCCAGGGTCCTGCGGCCATCCGTCCTGAGCCCCACTCCACTGTACACCCACCTTTCCCTCCGTTTTCTCTCCCTTCCCTCTTTCATTTCTCAAATATTTAATGACCACAGGGCATAGGTCGTGGCACTGAACTGGTGCTCAGTATATACTGGTTTTGGATGGATAGATGAGTGAATGGCTGCATTCCTCACAATTCTGGGCTCTGGGGGCTACAGGAATGAATGAGACGTGGTCTCAGCCTCAAGATGCTCAGAGTCTAGGGCCTAGTTGGAGGCACGGCAGGGTGGAGGAGAAAGCGTGCCATTGCACAAGAACAAACATGCATCAGAAACCTGGATCTGCATGGAATGTGGGCAAAGGATTTGACTAGCGTGAGCCTCAGCTTCCTCACCTGAAAATTGAAGGTATTAAGGCCCTCACCATGTGGTGGTGCTGAGATTTAAATGGCATCATGTATAAAGTCATCTAGGAAGTCTCCCAGGACATAGTAGGGAGTAATATTATTATTCATGCCTTAGACCAAGAGTTGGAAAGCAAAAGTGCCAAGAAGACAGGGGTCTGAAGCCAAAGATTTCAAGGAGAAATCTAAATCATTCCTGGTGACATCCTTTGCAGCATTTCTTCCTGCTTTGCCAAGTCTGCTCCTAGCCCGGACATGCCAGAGCTGGACAGCCAAAGGCAAGTTCACTGCTCTGCCGTTAGAAATGGCTCAGAGATGCTCAGATATTCCTACATACCCAGAGACTCCTGGCCCAGACTTAGCTAGTAAATCTCTCCACAGCACTCCCTTGCATATTTCTTCACTCAAAGCAGATTCTCAGCAAATGTTTGTTAGACAAAATTATCTTTTAAGTAAATACGCACACAGACACACACTCTCTTCATCCTCATTTCCCTTCCAAGAACACATGCCTCTAAAATGAAAAGCCCAGTTTAATGCATAATAATTGCTGGGTTTCCTTTGGGTAATTTTCAGCTGCTAGAGTGGTTAAGAGGGTATTTGCCAGTGGACTGCCCCCCACCAACACACACACACACACACACACACACACACACACACACACACACAATTCTTTATTACTGTACTTTGGTTTTGTTGTTGTTATTATTTGTTTGTTTATTGCCACTACTATAACGCTAACCACAATTTGTAAATACATATTTATGTGTTTATAGTGTGTTTTCTACTATTAGATTGTAAACTTCTCAAGGGCAGAGGTCTTGTCTGCTTTATTCACCAATGAAACTCCAGGCTGTCCACAGAGCCTGACGCTTGGAAGCAGGCAAGAGATGGGTGAATGGGTGAATGGGTGAACGGAATGGATGGGTGAAAGGATGAGTGGGTGATCAGCCTCAGTGGGTTTCGAAGTGGACGGTGCATTTCCTGAGCTTTGTTCTGAGCTGCATAGATGGCCTGGTCTCCAGAGGGCCAGGCTAGGCTCCAGCTGACCATGGACCAGGTGTGAGGCACTGGCCTCCAATGTGGCTGCTCAGCCCAGGGGCTGCGGGAGATGATGTACTAGGGTATGAGAGGAAAATATTAGGACTTCTTTCTGCGTTTATTTTTACCTGAATGAAAAGAAAGAAGGAAAGAAATTCTAGGTTTTCTGATGTATCCAGTTTATTGAGTGGACTAATCTCAATAGGGACAAGGAGAAACAGCTTCATTTTTCTTCCACAGCTGCCTTCAAACATGCCTTTTTCAATCTCCTTTCCCATCCTTGGTAACAGCTCAGACAGAAACCTTAACTTTTTGGTTACTTTCAGTTCTATGAACGATCTCGTGTTCAGGTATTAAAAAGTTCAGGCCAGTCTAAATTAAAACTTCAAACTCACATCCAATTAAAGAATTGTTCTCTCCCCTGTCTCAGGCCTAACTCGTGGCTTGAGGACCTGTAATAGGAAATGCGGAAGGGGGTTGCTCTTTCACTCCTCCAGGGGGCAGGGGAGGGAGCATCAGAGGAAGAGGGGCAAGGTCCTGCATGATGGCTTATGCTGCTTTAATCTGGCTGCTGTTGCCTTCTGTGATGGCTTATCACAGAATATTGAATAGAGTTCTCTGCGCTCCACAGTAGGACCTTGTTGTCTGTCCATTCTATATATAATAGTTTGCCTCTGCCAATCCCAAACTCCCAATCCTTCTCTCCCCGCCTCAACTTGACAACCACAAGTCTGTTCTCTATGTCTGTGAGTCTGTTTCTGTTTCATAGATAAGTCCATTTGTGTCATATTTTAGATTCCATGCATAAGCGATATCACATGGTATTTGTCTCTCCCTCCGACTTACTTTGCTCAGTGTGATAATCTCTAGATCCATCCATGTAGCTACAAATGGCATTATTTCATTCTTTTTTATGGCTGAGTAGTATTCCTATATATATATATAGATAGATAGATATATAGATATATATATAGGAATTCCTATATATATATAGATATATATATATCACATCTTCTTTATCCTAGAATGGAGGGGTCTTTATTCCACATTCTCTTTGTGTGTATAATTGGTAAACAAACAAACAAACAAAACATGATGGGAAGGGATACTCAAACTTTTTTTACTGATAGATGCTCTTTCAAAAAAAGCTTGGGGAAACTGCTGGTCTCAAGAGATGTTGCAAAAAGATAATTTGTGACACAAAGAACTAGATTTGGCAAAAAGTATTTTTGAAAACATAAAACTCTGTTTCATGAATTAACTGATGATTTAATGCCACAGACTTGTAACCATGGCATGAGAATCTTTACAGTTAGAAATACAGGGGGAAAGCGGCTGGGGTGGGGGTGTGGTTGTGGTGTGATGAATTGGGAGATTGGGATTGACATATATACACTTATATGTATAAAATGGATAACTAATAAGAACCTGCTGTATAAAAAATAAATAAATTAAATTTAAAAAAAGAAATACATACACACGCACATATATATGTGCATGTGTGTGTGTATATATATATATATATATATATATATATAAATGAAGAAAGCAAAAGGGACTGGCTTTGACATCTGACGAATAGTTCCCAATAAATGCTCACTCCATTGAAAGTGATATGATTTCTAAGTATCTCCAAGGTTAATGTAAAAGGCATTCTCATCTTGCTTAAGATTTCAGGTAACTAGACCAAGCAGATTTTGGACACCAACTTATGTATACTTGATTTAGCTTATAAATATCGGGACTAAATAGATGCTCCCTGGTGGGAAGCGAAGTAGAAAACACCAACGATCAAGCCAACTGAGAAGCCCTTCTCAGCAAGGATGTGCTATGCAGTTGTCACCCGGGGAGAGTTGCCCCAAGGCAGCAGACCAAGGCAAATGTCTTGGTAAGCCAGAGTACAAACACAGGCATTAAAATGTTTAAAGACAGCACAACTTTTGTCCTAGAAATATCTATCGTACAAAATATTGTGAATTAAGTGTTACAGTCTAAGTGAAAGGATTTTGAAAGGTAGAACATTTATCTTTTTACCACCTGCCCCTAGCAGAGGACCTGGTGTGATGCAACTTCCTATCTGTGGATGAACCAGATACATGAACGATATGCCAGGAAGGCACAGCCCCAGCTTGAGCAATGTCTTCCGTGCAGATTGTGGAAGATCAGACCATTTTAGTTACATCTATCCTGACAAACATTTAACCTGATCTCGAAAATCAAAAATGGTGACATTTGCAGCTTCCTAAAGCTCAAATAAACCATTGACATTTCCGTAGACAGAAGCCAAACCACAGGGAACTTATTTCCAATTTAGTCTCTCTAGCTTCAGCAAGAGCATTAATTCCACTTGCTGACGGGAAGTGCCAAGAAGACATTTTTAATCAGCAGGATCACATAACTCGAACCGGGTTAATGTGTGAAATGTCTGATGTTTATTTTATCCGTGATTTGCATTGAGTTAAAACTTTGCTGCCAGAGACCTGGGCCAAGCAGCCTTCTTTCACAGCTGTTTCTCTACAAAGCAATTTCACAAAGACAGGATGTTGTCCTAAAAAAGCGTCTTTTGGTTCTCTGCTGGACAGGCCAGCAGCTGGCAGGGTGTCACAAACAAACCAGAAAAGTATGTTCAGGGATGCCAGCTCACTGGGGAAGCTGGGTCTACAGCTTCAAAGGCAGAGCAGCAGTGAATTGCAGTGGTAGTAAATAATGCGGGGAGGTTGTTCATTTCATAGAAGGCCCAGGAAAGTAAAGGCTGGAAATAGTAAGGGTCCTAGAGGGGGTGAGTGCCTGACTCTGGTTAGGGAGACAGAGGAATACAAAGTCAGCCCGGAGTGGAGACTGGTCTTTAACGGGTCTCACAGAGGTGTGGAAACAACTGAGCACAGACAACAAATTTGTTTTGAAAAAAATTTGAAAAATTTGAAAAATCCCATTTGACTTAGTTGTGCTAAGAAACGTTAGGAATATGGCACTTGTCGTGGTAACAGTAACAACAGATATTTATTGAGCCTTCACTCCCAGGCGCTGTACTAAGTGCTTTTCGTGCCTCTTCCCATTTGATGTCTGAGACTCTGAGATGAAAAGCTTCATAGCTCTCAAATATAGGTGAGGAAACTGAGACTCAGAGGTAGGAAGTAACTCACCCCAAATCCATAGTGAGGGCATGAAAGTTAGCATGTGAATCTAGTTCATTAGCTTGAAAGCATGTTCTCTAAACTATGACTTTTTTCAATTCCCAAATTAAAACAAACAAACAAACAAAAAACAGAAAAAAAAAAAAAAAACCAGCAACACTGCAGTGCAGAAGGGAAAGGATGGCCTTTACAATTAAATGTTTCTGGGTCAACTGGATATTCATTTAGGAAAAAGAAGGATTTTAACCCCTACCTCTCACCACACACAGAAATCAATCCCAATTGAGTTATAGATCAATAAAGCTTTAGAAGAAAACACAGGAGGATATCTTCATGCCCTTGGTGTAGGTAACAATCCCTTACACAGGGCAAAAAAATCACTAATCATAAATAATAAAATTGATAAATTGGATTACTGTGGTCCCTCAGTATCCATGGAGGACTGGCTCCCGAACTCACCATAGATGCCAAAATCTGCATATGCTGAAGTCCCACAGGCAGCCCTCCACATCCTTGGATTCTGCTTCCCAGGATTCAGTCATCCATGGATTGTAAACATAGTACTACCTGTATATATATTGAAAACACATCTGCATATAAGTGGACTCACGTAGTTCAAACCCGAGTTGTTCTAGGGTCAACTGCATATTAAAATTAAGAAACTCTGCTCATGAAAAGACACTACTGAGAAAGTAAAAATGCAACCCACAGAGTGGAAGAAGATATTTGTAATACATGTAGAACTAGTGTCCAAAATATATAAAGAACTTCTGTAACTCAATAAGAAAAAGACAGAAAGCCCAGAAGAAAATAGGCAAAAGACTTGAATAGACACTTCACAAAAGAGAATATCCAAATGGCCAGTAAGCTTACGAAAAGAATGACTTAAGTTATTAGTCATCAGGAAAATGCAGATTAAAATCAACATGAAATCTGAGAACACACCCATCAGAATGACCAAATTTTAAAAGATGGGAAATACCTAGTATTGGCAAGGATGTGGAACTCTCTTAAGCTGCCAGTAAATTCAATTGGCACAAGAACTTTGTGTTTGGTAGTATCTACTATAGCTGAATATATGCATATTTTATATATAACTTCACTCCTACTCTAGATCTAACAGAAATGTGTATACATGCTCACCAAAAGACATGCACAAGAGTATTCATAGCAATGCTATTCATAGCGGGTGAAAACCGAAAACTACCCAAATGCCCATAACAATAGAATGGGGAAATAAATGATAGTATATTCGCAACATAACGATGGGAATATACGAACTACTGCCACAGGCAACAGTATAGGGATCAATCCTACAGATGTGGTTTTGAATGACAGCAGCCAGACAAACAGTATATTCTGCCTGTTTCCTTTATTTTTATTTTTAAAATTTTTATCGGAGTGGAGTTGATTTACAATGTTTCCGTTACTAAAAGTAGGAAAACAGACAAAATTCTTCGATGCTATAAGTCAGGTTAGTGGTTACCTGGAGAAGGGTGTGGGAACTGGATTGGGTACCAAGGGGGCTGGACTTCTCAGTTCTCGGGTGTGGTGATATTCTATTGATTGATGTGCTGGCTGCAAAGGTGTATTCACTTGGTGACAATTTACTGGGCTGTGCACTTAACGTATCAGCTGGTTATTGCCATAACAAACCACCCCCATACCCAGTGGCAGGCAGTACGTATTTATTTCCTACTGGCTTGTTGTGGGTAGAGCTCTGGGTTGGGCTGAGCTGGCCTTGGCTCTAAGCTGCAGGATGAGGGCAGGGCTGCTCCACATGCCTCTCTTCCTCCATTAACTGGCAGCTCTCCGAGGCATGTTCTTTTAAGGTGAAAGCCAGGATGAAGGGGGGTGAAAGAAAATACACGGGTCTCTTAAGGTCTAGGCTGGGAACTAGCTGCCCTTTGCTGCCCACGTTTCATTGGCCAAAGCATGTCACGTGGCCAAACCCAACGGCAGTGGGGAAATTGGCTCGTCTCATGAAAGTCAAGGTGAGGAGTGAATATTTAGTGAATAACAATCTCATTCAGTAGATTTATCATAGGTGCAGTTTTCTGTGGGAATTTCATATTTCCAAAACAAAATTCTTTTACGGAAACGAAAAAAGGTGTAGGAACAGCTATGCTCCCCTGTCCTCACCCCTCACTCCTCTAGGCCCTTAATGGGGATGGGATGTGCTTGTGAAAATTCTCCATATGAGCACAGGGAAGAAAGAAAGGAAGGACATGCACTTCCCTAGCACACAATGCACTTCCTGACTGCTGGCCCAGAGGAAAACGTCTCCATGGGCAGCCCCCCCAGCCAGTTCAATCCTTCCTGTGGATGCAGCTCAAGGGATGGCTCTCAAGGACCACCCGGCTTCCCCATTCCCTGCTCCTCGCCTGCAACGGCCCCTCTTATAGTCAAATTGCTTAACAAAGGCAGACCTTTTCCAACAAGAAGGAAAGAGGTGAATATTTATTTATTTATTATTTTTAACAGGAGAAAATCAAACAAAAGTTTAATAACACGTGTATATGGGAGGGACCCAGGAGAACTGAGTAGCTCATCAAAATGGCTGAATCTCTCACCTTAAATACCATCTTCAGCTAAAGATAAAAGAGGATGTTGGGAAACTAGAGAGTATGACAGCAAAGAAGCAGACTCTCAGACACAGAGAACAAACCAGTGGCCACTAGTGGGGAGAGGGAAGGGGGAGGGGCAATATAGGGGCAGGGGGTTTGTACCTAGAGGTACAAACCACTAGGTACAAAATAACCTACAAGGATACATTGTACAATAGAGAGAATATAGTCAACATTCTATAATAACCATAAATGGAGTGTAACCTTTTAAAAATGTGAATTACCACATTGTATATCTGCAATTATACAACACTGTACAGCAACTATATGCCAATTAAAAAAAAACAGCTGTTGGGGGTAGTGGCTTAGGACCTCAAAGGGGAGGAAGGCAATTCGTGTAGAGATGGAAAAGTAAATATTTAGTAAACAAATGTTTGTGGGGGGCACTGCAGAGACGATGGTACCCAGAGTGGATTCTGATGTCTAGGCCCCACTGAGCTTCCCTCACCATACCTAGCCCATATTCTTTGCAGAGATCTCTGGTGATAAGGAGCTGAATATTTAAATGGCTCAAGATTTCTGCGAGAGTGATGAAACCTTTTTCTCTATTAACCCACAGTTCTGAAATAGTCTCTCTTGTTCCTAGCAGAGGCAGCAGGCTCTAAAAGCAAGCAATAAATTACCATCAGGGCGACATCCCCAGTTCCCTGATCTTCCTGATCGGTGTAACTGACACAGTGATGGGGAGACATAGCCTCTGGTGAGGTCTGGTTCCCACTGCAATGAGAGTGTGGGAAGTTTGAGGACAGCTGTCTCCCCTGCCCCATCTGCCGGCCTGACAAAACCTATGGCCCGTAAGCCTCACCATCTCCCCCACCCCATGCCCTTACCCTCACCCAGTACTAAAAACTAGAGCTTTTCACGTTGCCCCCAAGAGAAGAAAAAGTGTGTGGGATTCTATTCCTTCTCTGAAGGTAGGTAACATCTGAATGTCCACAGCGACACAGCTTCTCGCATATAAATTCCATCTCTCGACTCAGGCTGCTTTGGTGTCAAATCCTGGCTCTATTACATACTTGCCGTGTGGCCTTGGGCAAGTAATTCAGCCACTCTAACCCTCAGTTTCTCCATCTGTTAAAAAAAAAAGGGAGGGATTTGTTTAATGGACCTTCATTGATAGACCTACTATGTGTCAGGCAGGGTGCTAGGCTCTAGGGATACAATGGTAAATGAGATAGACGTGGCCCCTGCCATCACGGAGTTTACATGTCGGGGAGGTAGAATAAAAAATCAAATTTATATCAACATAATCACCATCACACCCATAAGTGTTAGGAAGGAAAGAAACCATGAGCTGAGATGGAGAATAACAGGGGATTCCAGGAGGGTCTCACCAAGAGGCGACACTTAAGCTGAACCTCAGAGGAAGAGGAGTCAACAAGAGCAAGCAGGGCTTGCCAGGTAAAGAGCATACACGCAAAGCCTCGGTGGCCAGAAAGAGCTCGGTGCTACCAAGAAACTCGAAGAAGACCACTGGGGCTGGGCGAGGGGAGGATGGCATCCGGTGAGGCTAGACAGATAGCAGGAGTCCTATCCTGCAGGGCTTGGTAGTCAGGAAGGAATTTGGATTGTATTCTAAGTCTGAGGACACTCACTGAAGTGTCAAGATGATCGCGCTGGCCACTGTGGAGATGGAGTGGGGGTCGTGTGGTGCTTAAGAATGGAAGTGAAGAGACCAGGCAGGAGGCTGCTGCAGGAGTCCCAGGAGACGCGGTGATGGCAGTGGAGATGGGGAGAAGTAGACAGAGTTGAGTATCCTCGGGGGGTGGAATCCCCAGGACTTGTGGGTGGAGTGGGGATGGGGTGTGTGTATATGTGTGTGTGTTGGTAGGGTCACTCACTGGTTGCCTGAGCCAGTGAGTGAAAGTGGGTGCCACTTACTGATATGGGGGAGGACTGATGGAGAGAACAATTTGGGGGATCAAGATTTCTAACTGAGTGTGTATGTTTTGAGATATTGGTAAGACAGCCAAATGAGGATGTAATGACTGTGGCAGATTGAGCTCCACAGAGGTCCAATCTGGAGATCAAACGTGGGAGCCAGCAACTTATAAGTAAGTATAAGCTTACTTACCATCTTAGACCATTGGGATGCTATACTAAGAATACCTTAGACTGGGTGGCTTAAACAACAAACACTTATTTTTCACCCTTTTCACCCTTGATCTTGAGATGTCCAAGATCAAGGCACCAGCAGGTTCAGTAACTAGTGAGGACCCACTTCCTGGATCATAGATGGCTGTCTTCTCACTGTGTCCTCACATGGTGGAAGGGGCAGGAAGGCTCTCTGGGGTCCCTTTCACAAAGGCACTAATTCCATTCATGAAGGCTCCACTCTCATGATCTAAGCACCCCTCAAAGGCCCTATCACATTGGGGGTTAGGATTTCAATATATGAATTGGGGGAGGGGTAGTCACAAACATTCAATCTGTAACATTTATGCATATAGTGCTTTAGTAGAGAGGTGGCTTAGGGAGAGAGGGAGGGGAGTGGTCTTTAGCAGTGGCTAGAAGGTCACCAACGTTTAGAGTAGGGAAGACAAGAGGGTTCAGCAAAGGACCCTGCCAAGGATGACCAATAAGGCGAAAGGAAGACCAGGAGAGAAAGGGGTCACAGAAAGGGGACGTTTCAAGAAGGTGGGATCCAGTGTTGCCGAAATGAGGATGGAAGCACCAAGATGCATTGATAAGTGAAGGGCGAGACACAGAACACTCTGTATAGTTTATTATACTTTGTTTTTTAGAAAGATGTGTGTGGGAGGGAGAAGGTTTTAGCTGATCTGCAGGTTTACCTGTAGAATAGCTCTGGAAGAACCTGGTAACAATGGCTACCCCCAGAGCAGAGAACTGGCATGGGGTGAGCTAGAAGGAGACTTTTCACTGTGGATCATACGTTTTAGTCGCTTTTATGTTTTTGTGTTATGTGACTATATTACTACTCAAAACTACGATGAAAAAGAATGAAAAGTACCCTACTTCACAGAGCTGCTGTGAGATTAGTAATACATTCCTGATTGAATGAGACAATGCATGGGAACTGCTCAGCTCAGCCCTCAGCCCTGGGCGCATTGAGGACTGATTCTGCTTCCACAGGAAACAACAGAAAGAGCCTCGGCTTCTGTGTTTGGTCCCCAGGACCACCATGACAAAGCATCGCAAACTGGGTTGCTTAAAACGACAAGAATTTATTCTCCCTCAGTTCTGGAGGCCAGCAGTCTGAAATCGAGGTGTCAGCAGGGCTGTTCTCCCGCTGAAGGCTCTAGGGAAGACTCCTTCCTGCCTCATCCAGCTTAGGTGGTGGCGTCCCTCTCTGGCATACTCGGCTTGCAGCTGCCATCACCCCACTGCTCCACCATCCCTGGCCGTCTTCCCTGCATGTCTGTCTCCACGTGGCCTTCTTATAAGGACATCATGGGATTTAGGCCCCAGTCTAATTCAGTATGACCTCACCTTAATTAAGGATATCTGCAAAGAGCCAATTTTCAAATAAGGTCACGTTCACAGGTACTGTGTGGACATGAATTATTTTGGAGGGGGGGGAGTCAGGGTGCTATTCAACCCAGCACAGCCTGGAAGGTCCGATTCTCACAACCACAAACTTATCTCTGCCCCGGGTCCAGTCACCTCTCTCCCCGGGCAGTGTCTGATTCCCATCTGTAAAATCAAAGGGAGCGCGGTGGCATCCTGAAACCCCCTCCAGCCCCGGAACCCTCTTAAGAACAGCAAGAACAGGACTGAGGGCCTGTTGTCTCAGGTAAGGGGGGTGTCTGTGGCTGTCCCTGCAGATGCCCTCGGGACACCAAGCCATTGGTGAAGATTTCTGAAGTGATGGGTTCCCAGGCTGCTGGCTGTGGAGGGCTTGGAGATCTGGTTGCAAACCTGGGCTTTAGTGAGGCTTGAACTCTGGCTGGGTCACAGCTATAGGGATTACAACAAGCAAACCCAGTCCTGCCCACCGCCTTGGCCACCTAATGCCTGGACACATGCTCACTCACATTCGCGCTGAAAAGAGGAGTCGGAACAAACTGGGTTTGGCACAGTGAATTCCAAGGGACATCGGCGGTCGTGACCTAAGCCGACGTGCGCTGTGAGTCCGATTGCGGGAGCTGCCAGGTGCGCGGGGCTGGGAGCGCAAGGGGAGGAGCTTTGGGTGGGAGTCTGGGGAGAACATGCGCCATGGTGTCTCCGGGGGTTCAGCCGCGTTTCGTGTGGGTAACCGGGTTGCAGTTAAAACATCACCACCACTAGCCTCCATTTACACAGAACTTGCCTCCTCACAAAAGGCTTTTACATCTGTTACTTGGTTTGATTTGATTTGATTCTCAAGAGTCATGAGTGGGCGGGAACCTGGATCTCAGCTTACAGATGAGGTAATAGAAGCCCAGAGGGGTGACGGACTTGCCCAAAACAGCACTCACTCCTCAGGCCTTTCTAGCTGTTGGTTTGTGCCCACCACATCTGGGCTCTTCCCCAGTGCCCCTTCCGGGGATGCTTATCGTGGACGGTGGTCTTGAGAATCACCAGCCAATCCTCCACAGCCTCCAGCCCCCAGAGTCACCCATCAAAATGTGAGGGTGATAGTTTTTCATATCGACAACTTGTATCCTCGTTCTCGTTAAGTGTGGGTACATACATCGTTATAGCGTGTTGCTATTTTTAATGATTTATAACATAGAATCTAATAAAGGCAGAACGCTTACTATGCAAATACTGGTTCAAGATAAGCCCAGACGACCCCCTTCCAGGGCTTAAGCCACTCCTGATGACCCGCTGGAAAGACTAGTGGGCTGTCCTGACACGCAGGAGACACACTGTGGAAGGCAGGTGCTGATTCTTTCCGCTGAGGGAGGCTGCCTGTGGGGGAACACGGACTTCAGAAAACAGCCTCACTGCTCCAAGATGAGCCTAAGCAAGGGGTCCTGCTGAGGACACTGCCCTGGGGGAGACCCTGCCTTAGGTGGGGCAGGGATCGGTTAGACTCCACTGCAGGGCTGGTTTCCATAGAGGGAGGAGGTTTGGGATTTGGCCAATTGGGGCTTCCTTTTGGTTATGATTTAAACAGAGAACATGAATCAATTAGTCTTGGGGGAGTGGTATTTTATAGTTACAGGAGGGATGGGCACTGAGTCTGATCATTCTTGGGCTGCAACTAAAATTACATAGTCTCGTCTCTGTGGCGTTCAGGCCTTGGATGGCAGCTCAGCCACAAGAAATCACAGGATGGAGAACACCTGGGTGTCAGAGCAAGGCATGAAAGGAAGGAAACAGCTCGAGAGCTGTGGACTCTCCCACAGCTCATACGGGGTGATTGAACTATGTGGGAGCCGGAACCATGTCCGTCCATGACACCATTTTGTCCCTGGCATCCACCAAGGTGCCTGGCAGAGAGAGGGTATCCATGAGGTGAGTAGGATGAGAGAGGCAGGGAGGGGTGAGCATCAGGGCACAGCACAGGCCTCTTGCTATGCAGGCCATTGCTTAGGGATCTGTATCACCATTCTGAGCTTGACAAAAACCAGCAGGGAGAGCACGGGGATAGAGGATATATGACGAACCGGGAGGCCAAGAACAAGGCCAAACAGTGTGAGCAGATGTTTCAGGAAGAGGGAAAAGACGGGGCAAATGTGAGAGGATGGGGACTTCAGGGGGGGGCGGGGGTCCACTTTCCCAAGTCAAGGTGCTGGCCTGTCCTGGGCCTGGCTGTTGTTGGTGGTGACTCGGGCAGTGGAAGAAAAAGTAACCAGGAATGTCTAGCCCCCAGATCTTGTCCCTGCAAACCCTCGACATGGGCTCTGAGTGTCAGATTTCCCTACCTTTTCTGGTGGAGCCCTGTGGGTAGAGTGAAGGGGACGCTGGGAGAGACGAGAAGGTAGACACTCGCCCTCCCAGAAGAAGGGAAACAGCAGCCACGTGCAACTGAGGTCAGAGAAATCTCAGCAGCCTCAGCTCAGGCAATGTTTTATTGAGCATTTACTATGTGCCGGGCACTATCTCTCTACTTATACTGTCACATTTACTCCCTACTCACCTAAGAGGCAGGGACTATTGTTACCTCTAGTTTACAGGTGATGAAACTGATGACGTTAATTACCTTGTCCAAGGTCATCCAATAATAAGTGGTGGCCCCAAGATACTTTTTATGATATGTTCTTGCCTATGCATAAGACTAACTTATGCCAAATATTGGATCATTGGAGGGTGACAAAATGAGGGGACCTTGAAGTGATGTCATCTGCTAGTGGGGAGGGAGGGAGAAGCAGGAAGAGTAGAGGAGAATCAGGAAGGTTATTTTTTGGACGGTGGCCAGGGTAATTGAAAATCGTAGGCTTAAGAAGCAAATTTAGACTTCGAAAACTCTGCATCCAGTTTGTTATCTCTTGAGAACCATATTCCACATTGTAAAATACCTATGTATGTAGAGCTGTAGTTTAGGATGTGCTCTTTGGTTCATCAGGCATGGATCAACGAGGGCACATCGCGGAGATGGGACCTCCCACTTCAATCTTATTTCTGGGCTCTAGTGAAATGGAAAATCCTCAGGCTCTGGTTGTCCAGGGAGGAGCACAGGTAGATATGCCGAATGTCAGGATGCTGGGATTTGAGCAGACTCAGCCTCTGGTGCTGGGTGAGAGAGGTACCTCCCCTTGGCTTCCAGGGGTCCTGGGGAGAAGGAGGGATAAAGTGCTCATAAAGCACACAGCACTCTTAGAGAGACGGGTCCTACTCGTCTTTGCATTCCCAGGGCCTGGGACATGGGGGGCATCTGGTCACACCAGTCAGGACCTGTTTTCTTCCTCCTGTTTGTATCTCCTTCTAAACATTCTAGGAATAAAGTTGATTTCAGAGGAAAACTCGGCAGTAACCAGAAGCGAGTCCTGGTCATTGGCTTCTTACCCCCGCTGGCCAGAGAGGTGGCATCCTGATGCCATTCCGTTGTCCTCCTCCCACAGTCCATCACCACACACCATGCCCCAGGGAAGCCAGGAGTGAGGGTTGGGGGGAGTCACCTGCAGAGTCCTGTTTGCAGCCACAGATACTAGAGCCCAGGGCCAGGGAGCTGGCGTGGCCAGGACCCTGACTCCTCTTGTACCCAGCAAGCCCTGTCCCGGTGTAAAGACTTCTCCAGCTCTCCTCCACCCCCTGCAGCCCAGACAGGTGCAACAGCTCAGAGGGCGAGGATCAGCTGGTCTGGGGTCACTGCAGCTGAGCAGGCCCAGCTGTTTCCATGACCTGTGGCTCCTTCCCAACTGGCTGGGTTGTGAGTGGTTGGAGGGTGAGGGGCGCCAGGCAGGGAAAGGGGCTGAGTAGAAAGAGGCCTAGCTCTGCTCTCCCTTCTGCTTACCTACTGGCTCAGAGCTTTTACAACTGCTGAAACATTTCTCACCTTGACAGAACCCAGATGGCCAAAATTCATCCAACAGAAATGCAAGTATCTAGTGTAGTGACAGAGCCAGCTTTCTCCTCTCTGCTTCCAGCAACCCCAAGTCAGAGAGGAGCAGAAAATCTTCTAAAAGGGCCAAAAGTTAACACACGCCTCTGAGGTGATTCAGTTTTACTTCCTTGCTTGTGCCTATTTACTACCTGCTCACCATCTATTTTTCCTTGTCTCCTAAGTAGTATTTTCCTACAGTCCCAAGTTCTCATATTAAAACTCTTGGAAAAAAACAGTGAACTAATTGCTTCCCTTTGCTCTGTGTGTGTGTGTTTCAATATTCATAAGCAACTTGGCTGAAGATAGACACTTGGTAACAGGAACACAAGAACTTTCCAAAAGAAACTCTGAATGGGATTGGTAAAAGTGCAAGTGAGGAGGACCCAGCCTCCCTCTCCCGCCCAAGCCAACCTGCCCAGCACGCTTCCCCTGGGGGGTTGTGAGGCTGAGCGCTTCTGTCTCCATCCTACCTGCAACAGATCCAGGAATTCGCAAACAAACGAGGGTCAGGGTCCTGGGACCTGGACCCATTGAAGACCCGAATCTCCAGCATGGCACACGAGGTACTTCATAACAGAATCCCAATCCCTCCTTCAGCCTCATCTCTTGATCCTGCAGACCCCTCCTCACTCTGTCTCACACCCCACCCCTTCCACCTTCCCCACCCTTTATGCCCTGGCCATACCTGCCACACCCCTTTTCCTGCCATCCTTTCTCTGCCCAACCAACTCCTAAAGTTCCTTCAAGTTCCCTCTCAATATCCAGCTCCTCAGTAAAGCTTCACCAGATCTTCTTTCCTCCTCAGGAAGTGCAGTGTCCCGTCCTGGTGCTCCCACAGCCCTTGGTAAACATCTTTATCATGACACTCAATGTTCCCCTTTGTAACCCCATGTTATGTGCCTCTCTCTCCCTACTGATCTTTGAGTTCTCTGACGCACGGTAACAGTTTGTTAAACTCTACAGGTTTACATTCTTGATAGCGTATCAAAGAAACTTAGAGCTGATGCTGTGAGGCACTTTCAGATCCACAGACCAAATCGACTTTTCTGAGAATTTTTGTCAAATTCCACATGGGGGGTGGAGTTCTTAACTTCATTTTTAAATTAAGGAGCAGCAGCTTTAAAAACAATGTCATGCTGTTGTCTTGTTAGTCATCTGCAGCTCAAAATCATTGTGATCAATAATCCTGTGAGGAGCTTCCCTGGTGGCGCAGTGGTTGAGAGTCCGCCTGCCGATGCAGGGGACACGGGTTCGTGCCCCGGTTCGGGAGGATCCCACATGCAGCGGAGCGGCTGGGCCCGTGAGCCATGGCCGCTGAGCCTGCGCGTCCGGAGCCTGTGCTCCGCAACGGGAGAGGCCACGGCAGTGAGAGGCCCGCGTACCACACACACAAAAAAAAAATCCTGTGAATCTTGAAAAGCTTCACATGATATCAGCTTGCTGCTGAAGCTGGGATGGGCTGACAGTCATACTTGGCTGAAGATTCTGTGATATCGGTGGCACTGCTGGTCAAGTTGGGGGCCGGAAGGGACACTCCAGGAAAGTAGAAAACAATTCTACTGTGATATTTATTTTCACTTTCTGTTTGCTTGTTTATACTAGGTATCACTTTTGTAAAAAGGGAAAGCGATACATTTTTAAAATACAAAATGACAAGTGATTAGATTGATGAAAACTATAAAAGCTCAATGAGGAGAAGGGGAGGAAACTTGAGACACTTGACCAAGATGCTTCTGCCCCTGAGACCTGTGGCTTGAGCCCAAGGCAAGAGGCCTGATTGCTGTCCCAGTGGTCATGTCAAAATCACAGGGCCAGACTCCTGGGGTGCGGATGGGGGTGGGGGGCAACAAGGGGAGCTGCAGGGGCCCTTCCTCTGCTCAGCGTCACGTGCTCACCTCTCAGACAGCCACAGGTGTCCCCACGGGAGCACCAGAAAAATCACACCATTTGGGGTCTGGGTCCGGCTCTGGCACGTATAGTTCTAGGATCTTAGACAAGTGGTTGCTCCCGGGTTTCTTCACCTCTTTGGGGGTCACGTGTCTGCTTCCTGGGACATCTGTGCTGTGGGTTATAAACCAAATGGCAGTACATGCACACGAGGAGTTACTGGAGTTACCATTGGTTCTGGAAGGGGGTGGGACTGAGGCACAGGTAAGCAGGATTCACAGCACCTGTTGCAGGTTCACAGATGTTTCGTGAGCTGAAAAATAGGCAAATCTCCACAACTGTGTAGGAGAATAATTACTATTGTAATTATTCGCAAGTTACAAATGATAAAACCAGACACCAAAAAGTGAAGCAAGTCGCCCAACTTGCCACGTAGTTAGGAACAGAGGAGCTGGAATCTGAACCCAAGCCGTTGACAGCAGAGCCTGTGTTAGTGACTCACGGCCTGTGCTCACACCCGTACACGCACACACGCACACACACTCCTCCTCTGCATTCCAAACACGCCCCCCAGATTCTACTCGAGTTCTGCAACTTCCATCCTGAATTTTGTTTCTCGGAAACCTAATTGCCCTAGGAAACTAACAATTCGCTTCATTTTATACTGTTTTATATTATTTTGATTCCTCCCCATGACCACGCACTATATTTATAAGAATTAAGAAAAAGACATATTGCTGCTCATTGGTAGGACTGTGCTTCAAAACCAACGTTTTAAAATTTAATGGAAATTTTAAAAATACTTTGCCAGTCACAGGTTTTTGGAGGCTTATTTATCTAATGCCCTGGCTGTTGGGGATATTTCCAATTCACGTTGGAATCAAGCCTGGGTTTCCTGATTTCCCCACCTCCAGCTTTCAGCCTCTGCTGCAAACCCAGCCCCTTCCTGTGGTTTCCAGCGCAGCCGCCTGGTGGGGGGAGGAGGAGGGGGAGGGATTAAGAGGGAGGAGGGATGGGAAGGGGAAAAGAGAGGGGAGGATGCCGATGTTGGGCCCCATCCAGGGTAAGCCAGGCCTGGGCCTTTCCAGCAGGGTCTCCCCCATGCTGGGTGAAAACAGGGCCTCCAAAACCTAGAGATGGAGGTCTGGGGAAAGTGAAAACACACACGAAGGTCAGGATGTGAGCAGGCTCACAAAGGGGCAAGTGAAGTCTGGATGACCCCGTCAGGAGGAAATGGACACAAGCTGGAGGGGCAGGGATGGGGCGCTGCAACTCTGGACTCAGCGCCCCCAGCAGGGTACCATCTGCTTTCCTTCCAGGGTCCAGAGGAATCTGAGGGGCAGGGGTCCGCCAGGGCAGTGGACAGAGGAGGGGCCCAGGAGCCTGCTCCACTGCCCTTGAACCTGGGCGCAGGCTGGCTCCATGTGGCAGGCAGCTTGAAGTAAGTTTCTGGAGGAACACGAACACGCGCTCATGCATTATTCCTGCAGTGCAGGGACTCTCAGGCAGGAGAGGTGGGAGGTAGTTATGTGCACCCACTTAGCAATGTCACTTTAATTTCTCAAACAGTCCCTGGCAGACCCGTGCTGAGCCCTGCCCAGGGAGCCCAGCCCACTTAATAGGCCAGCTGGGGGGCAGCTGGCGCCTGTCTGATTCACTTGCTGGGGGAGAATTCATTAACCAGCCATCAGCTCTTCTGTCTCCTGAGACCTTAGCACTGCGACGGTCTGTATACGATGTGTTGTGTGTGTATAGTAATCCCTGTGAAACTATCACAGACCACAGAATCCCTCCAATGCTGAGGGCCCACAGCCCCTGTGGAATATTTTCTTTGCTGCTTCCTCTGCAAACTGGCAGTCGGAGCATTTGGCTTTCCTCTCTGGCCACCTTCGGGCCATTATCAGGGCTGGGCTTAGCCCCTGCGGCTGTAAATGTTTGCCTGGCTGGAGAAAGCTCCCTCATATTAACCAGATAGCAATGAATGAGAAGCCTTTCTCCTCCCGTATTAGATGCTATACAAGCATAAAGCAAGCTCTGAAGCGTTATATGTTCAAAACTTCAGGTGTCTAAATATTTACCAAGAGTGTGATGGACATTCCCTTCTTCGGCACAACCAGTGTCCACTGGGTGTTGGAAATAGGAATGGTGCCCATGCAGGCCCTTGGTTGGGGAGACCCTCCTCCAGGGAGAGCAGATGCTCTGTTCCAACCCCAGCTTTCCACTGCAAGTGCCCGCTCCTTGCAATCTTAGACCTTTCACCCCCCTATCCTTGACATACCTTGGGGAGAGACTCTCCAGCTACACACCCCTCACAGAGTCCTAGACTCTGGCTACATGAGACTTCTCAGAGTTCTCCAAACACACAGGTCCTTTCTCATGACTTGGGTCTATACTGATTACCCCACCTGGCATGTCCTTTCCAGAAGGTCCCTCTTGGCAGCTTTAGGGCACACTTCTAGGTCAAGGATGGTAAAAAGACTTTATCTGGGATACCAGTTTTGGAATGACCACATCCAAGCTGTGAAGTGATTTGGTGGATTTGTCATTGGTCTAATTTGTTGTAAATGCCACCTCCTCCATGATGCCCTCAAGACTCCCATCCTCCAAAGTAAATGTGATCTCTTCCTCCCTGCCTTCCCTTGGCACCCAAGTTATTTTTCATTTTCCACCTTGTATCACAGTTATATGAATAGCTTACTCCCCTTCCCTTGCTAATCTCTGGGTTCCTTAAGGTCGTGACTGTGTATTACTCCTTTTTTGGTTGTTCACAACTTCCAAGTCTCCTGGTATTTCCAGATGAGGCTCTCTGATGTTCTACCCCCAGGTCCGTCCTTCCTGGGCCTGGCTTCCTGTAACTGCCAGCTTCAGTGAGACCCAGGCAGGGGGGGGAACTGTGAATAGAAACTTCAGGAAGCCTCTCAAAGGCTTTTTAATGTGTTCAGCTGTAAGCTTCATTCAGGGACCAAGTCTGTCTCGTTCACCATTGGATGCCCAGCGCTTTGCACAGTCCTTGGCATAGAGTAGGTGCTCAATAAATATTTAATGAATAAATAAAGAGTTTGGTGCTGCTGGGCCTTCTCCACCCATGATTAGGCTTACCTCATCCACAGTGATAAATATGTGGAAAAAAGGAATTGGAATCAAGCCCTTCCTTTATGGAAGTCATCACTAATTTCCATTACCCAGCAAACTATCCAAGTGCATTAGGCTGATTTGGATTTAAAATCAATTAGTGCATCCTCAAGGAGCTCAGCTACTAGAAAAGCAAGATAAAACTGCATCTTCTTAAGTTAATTTATTTCCGTTTAAAGGGTAATTAATACCTCTCATTGATGTGAGTTTAGAAAACAGGGAAAAGTACCAATGAAGAGGCAAAGCCCATCCAATCTCAGGACCTCAGGCAGACTGAGTTATTACAGGGACACTGAGTTACACTTGTTTTATGGTGCCTGCCTTCTCTCTTCCCTCTCCACTCAGAGTTGCTGAACATCTTTTCTTTCTCCAGTTTTCTCTTTTTCCTCCTTTGCCAAAAACCCTGATGGACGATGCAGCCTGATCCTGGATTCTGAGGTGTGATCAAAAGTAGGTGCTTGTGGTTAAGAAGAGCCCAGAGGCCAGAGGAGCTATCAACCCAGGGACAGCAGAAATAGGCAGATCTAATGAGAGCCTGGTTTGGGGTGGCAGTGGGGCCATAGGGGTGACATTGCTGGGCAGGAGGCATGGACCTGTGACCAGTGGTGTGTGAACCATAAAGGGGCAGTCAGGAAGGTTTTCCAGCTTCCTGATTTGGAGGCTGGGAGGATGGAGACGGTACCAGCCAGGACTGCAAACAACAGAAACTGATTCTGATTCTCTAAGAAGAAATGAAGTTTATTAAATATATATTTGTTAGAGCTCACTGAATCAACGGAAAGACTGGAAAACCAGTCTTAGAAAATAGGTGGGACCAAAGGAGGCTGGGACCTGAGTCACACCACAAGAGCAGCATGGTCAGGTCAAAGCCAAAGCATCCCTGTGATTGGCCACTTGCAGCACTGCCCTCCTCACTCCTGCTGTGAGTAATCTCTAGCCTTGTCTAACTCTCAGGAACCAAAATCCCTTTGGATGGTGTGAATGACCATGTCTAAGTCACGTGAGCATGCCCCAGTCACTAGGGGGCAAGTGTGGGAATGTCTAACCCCTTTCAGACTCATACTTATTGGAATTTCTTCCAAACAAGATAAGGGATCAGATGATAGGAAAGCAGAGAGAGAACGAGGGCACAAATGATCCCTCTGGTGGCATCAAAGTGGAGAGAGCAGGAGGGACAGCAGGTTTGCAGGGCAGGACAATGAGTTCAGTGAGCATACTGCATGCGAGATGCCCACAGGTATCCAGGTGGAGCTGTGGAATGAGGTTAACATTGGACATGCTGATCTGGGAGCTGTCTTCAAAGAGGTGACAGGCTACTGGTATAGCATCTTGCCCTGGATCACTGCAGCTTCTCCAGCCATCCTTGCATTCCACACCTTTAGTAACTGAGCTCTTCCGAGAAGCCCAGGACGTGAAGGCAAGGGCCCTACAGGAGGTGAAGGTTTGGCTGGGTGCTGTTTTCCCAGGAGTCCTAGTTCCTGTCTTGAGTGTCTGATCATGAAAAATGAATAGCAAATAAAAGAAGTTAAGCTGGGGCTTCCCTGGTGGCGCAGTGGTTGAGAGTCCGCCTGCCGATGCAGGGGACACGGGTTCGTGCCCCGGTCCGGGAAGATCCCACATGCCGCGGAGCGGCTGGACCCGTGAGCCATGGCTGCTGGGCCTGCGCTTCTGGAGCCTGTGCTCTGCAATGGGAGAGGCCACAGCAGTGAGAGGCCCGTGTACTGCCAAAAATAAAAAATAAAAAAGAAGTTAAGCTGGCTGGGACCAAGGCATAAGGGTGGCTTTGACAACAGCTGATGGGAAATAAGCTGGAAGAATCACTCCCCTTTTTAGGGCTCTGTAGCCTTAATTTCCAGGTTTATCTCAAGCAGAAAACCTCAAACGTAGTACAGGAGCTCTAGAATGTTCAGAGCCCTGGAACCTGTAAACTGCAAGAAGACTTAGGGATCATATAGTCCAACACCTTATTTTATACACTAGGGCCCATGGCTTAGAGGATCCCATAAACTACAGCATCCTTTCAAGTTCTCTGATTGTGAAAAAGTGACCACCTTTCACCCACACCTCCACCCCATCCTGCCAACCCTGTCACCCACCTGAGAGGAAGGGAGGCCTCATGTAGGATGCAGCTGGGTGGAACAACCCCGCTCTTCCCCTGGAGGCAGTGACGTCTGTCACTCCTAAGAGATGATTAAAACGCTGCTATTGTTAAATTTTGGCCAGTAGATTTTGGATTATTCTCCCATGGGTCTGGTCATGAGTCACCAGAGCACATCCTCAGGAAGAAGCTGGCTGGACTCCCGAAATGGTCAGATCCTGCAGTGGACTTGGGACCTAGTGAACCTGGGCTGTGAACTGGAGGCTCTTGTGGCCGCTCCCATCAGGAGCGAGGGGCTGGACATCTGCGAGGGACCCACTTTTGGTGCTGGTATCACAGAGTGCTCAGTCAATAGAGCACTACCGCCTGAGTGAAGTCCCCACTATGACAATGGTAAGGACTAAATAAGGAAGTGTCGGGGAAAGGCCCAGCAGGTGCCTGCAGAGAGAACTGATTCAGTAAAAGCCATTTACTTTTTTTCCTCTTATAGGAGGTGGTCCTTTTTTTAAAAAAAAAAATTATTTATTCATGGCTGTGTCAGTTCTTACTTGCGGCACGCAGGATCTTCATTGCGGTGTACAGGCTTCTCTCTAGTTGTGCTGCAGGGGCTCCAGAGCCCGTGGACTCCGTAGTTCCGGCACATGGGCTCTCTAGTTGTGGCGCTCGGGCTTAGTTGCCCCATGGCACGTGGGATCTTAATTCCCTGACCAGGGATCGAACCCATGTCCCCTGCATTGGAAGGCAGATTCTTAACCACTGGACCAGCAGGGAAGTCTCAGGAGGTGGTCTTTGAGTTGGACCTTAAAGATGACCAAATCCCCTCCTCACTCCAAATAGGCAGTAAAGAGACAGGGACCAACCCTAGGGGAAGGGATGTTCACAGATTCCAGAATTTCAGAGTCAAGCCTTACATTTTTAATGATTAACCTACAGACTGTGGGTAGCTAGCTGTACAGGAGGGACATTCACCCAAAGTGAAAGGAAGAGGCTTGAACGACAGCAATCCAGGTTGAATTAAGAAGGTAAATGTCTCTATGCCATGGAAAGAGAATCCAGAAGTGAATGAATGAATGAATGAATGACCATAACCTGGTCTGGCCACAGTAGTCACTGGCTGTGCCATCTTCTGGAAAGGAAAGGACACTGTGGCGTTGCTCATGCTCTCCCCTCCCCCCTCTCTACTGCTGCATGTTCAAGCCCTCCAACCTTTGATGTGGCTCAAATGCCACATCCTCTGGTAGGAAGCCGTTCTTGTTTCAACAACTCAGACATTCTCTTTTTCCTCTGTCCTTCCAAAGACCTCACCTCCACTCTCATAAGGCCCTTATTTCCAGGGCAGGCGATGGTCATTGGTGTGTGTGTCTTACCTCTGTGTGCCCTCCAGTGCCCAGGACCTAAGGCAGCCCCTGGCACAGGGTGTTAAGGATTTCTTGACCCTCCAAGGACAGCCAAGCCCCCTACCCCTTTGTCCAGGGTTGTTTGACTGACTTTTGGTAACAAAAGAGCTTTGAATAGAAATGGAGCAGAGACGCATGCCTCAGAAAGAGCGGGGAGCGTCTCAGAGTGGGAAGAAGTCAGGATGGGAGCTGTGTCTTCTGGCAGAGGAGGGACGAAACGGATCCCAAGTGAAGTAAGTGAAACACCTGTCTCAGGGCCCAGGATAAGGCTGAGGGGTCAGGAGGAGGTGACCATGGCTGTGTGCGGGGAAGATGAAAAAGGGAGTGATGAGGAAGCCTTGGGGTGTAGGGGAGGGTGGAGTGGTCAGTGTAAGGCAGGGCTCTGAAACCAGCTCTCTGTGTCTCTCTCCTTGACCTAACCAGCTGGGTGCCGTGACTCCAACACCGAGGGGAGAGCTCTCCTGGGTGCTCAATAAATGTTGAATAGAATAATCCTGAATAATGACGGTAATGATAATAATAATAATAATAGCTAATTTTTATTGAGTACGTCCTATGTGTCAGGCACTGTTCTAGGTCTTTTTTTTTTAACATGTATTTCTTCCTTTAATCTTTTCTCATCAACCCTTTGAGGTAGGTACTATTATTATCCTCATTTTACAGGTGATGAATTGGAGGCACAGAGAGGCTGAGTAACTTATCTACAGCCACACAGCTAGCGAACAGTAAAGCTCGGATTTGAACCCACTTTTTTAACCCTCAAAGCCTACGCTCTAAGCCATTATGCAATAGGGCATGGTATTAATAGTAAAACATTTGCTCACCCAGTTTTGGCCTCCCCCTACACCACCCCCTCTCAAGATATTCTCTGCTAAATCTGCTTGTTATAAGAAACAATAAAATTCCTCTCTTAGGGGCTAATTCATAGCATTGAGACTCAAATAACTTTCAGAGTAATCTTCAGAAAAAATCCTCTTCAAAGGAGAACCTCAAAAGGACTGATAAAAGCAATTAAAAATAAAGGAATCATATATTCCACTGACTTCGGAAGGTTCATTTCACTGTATTTCATTTTCTACTTTATTTTATATTTACTAGGACCCAAGTAAATGGGGAAAAAAATCCAAAAATTTTTTGATAGAAACAGACACTCAGAGCAGCAAAAAAAAAAAAACACTGTTCAAAAAGTAACCTTCAGGCACCTGAAAGCTAAGTAATATGTTTGTTCCTATTTGTACAGATATTAAACTCATTCTTCCTAAATCTATTTTCATCATCTAAACAGAGACTATAAATCAACATTTCTACATAATTTTTGAAAAATAAATGCTTTCCTGCCAAAGAATGTGACTTGTATATTGGCAGTATATGGAGTTAGGATGTTTTCAGCTGCAAAACACAGAAGACTCCAGCTCAAACTGGCTTAAGGAATAAGGATAGTTATCATTTTCTGTAACTGGAAGTTCAGAGGAAGGGGAAGCCCAAGCTTGGATCGATCAGCAGCTCAACAAAGCAGCAAAGATTCCATTTGTTTCATTCCTCCACTCTGCAGTCCTCAATTTCGGTTGGATCCAAGACTGCCTTGCTAGATGGTTGAGGCAGTCCCCGGTGTAACACCCAGAAACAACGACATCCAGAGGAACGACAGAAGCTGTCCCTTCCTTGTGCCTCTTTCTTCAGAAGCAAGAAAACCTCTCCCAGCAGACTTCCGGCAGACTTCCAGCCAATGTCTTTGCTTCATTTTAGTCACACGCCTATTCCTAAAGCAACGGCTGGCTTAGGCCAGTCCTGCTGGGGAGCCACCACCCCGATCACCACGAAGAGACACCAGTCATTTTCCAAGCTCCTTTTCTGAAACAAATGCCATTTCTTCATCCAGATATCCAACTTTTACTCGCCTATGGAAATAAAAATCTTTAAAATGATAGAAACCTGAATTTCATAAAAGGGGGTTTGCATTTTCTCCTGACTGATGATAAATTTTCTCTCTCACCCAGGGAGTAGCCTTGCCTTCCAGAAAAATAAAGGAATATGGATTTGCTAACCTAATATTATTTTAAATGCAACAGAGCAGCTTGCTATTTAGAACTATTTGGTGAATTTTTTTTTTTAATGAAAAATGACCAGAACTCCAGGATAAATGATGGGTTGAATGAACAGATTGATCTCCCCTCCATCTCTAAACATCACTTGAAAAATCAGAAGTTAAACGAAAGGAATAATCTCATAAGGATAAACAGAGTGGGAAAGGAGTCATTAGCAACAATATTTCAGAGGCTAGGAAGCAGATGGATGAGTGATATCGGACGTAGCAGACCAGAGGAAGCTGAATTCTAAGGCAGCCTATGGAAAGCCAAGAAATATTCTGATCGTATATTGAAGGACTCTCAAAAAGCTCGAGTTGGTGGCTCCAAGTACCTATGGAAGTGGGGGTAACAGAGAGCTAAAATGCGAGGATTGGTTTAAAACGCTATAAGAGATGGTTAGATTTCTGGTTTCCTTCCTCTACTTCACATAGTAGGGACTTCCCTCTGCAGAAGACTGGAGGCTGATTCTCAATAAACGATAAAAGAGAGGGTCTGCATTAAAGGACCATACTGAGGGCAGAGGTATCATACAGAAAACAGAGCCATTAAATGGATATGCTATCCATGGAGATCACCAACTTTCTTCTCTTATCTAGCACCCTGAACACCAATATCAGATTCTATGGTTCAGGCAGAAGATGGAAGAGTATTATTCTCTGGGGCAGCTGGACAGCTCAAGAGAAAAGATAAGAAGGTATTGACATTAGGGGTCCTTATCCAGATCACTGTGCACTGAAAACAAAGTGGACAAGGCCCCTGTCCGCTGAAGCTTCCAATCTGTTGTTAAGGCCCCATTTTTTTTTTTTTTTTTTTTTGCCGTACACGGGCCTCTCACTGTTGTGGCCTCTCCCGTTGCGGAGCGCAGGTTCCGGACGCGCAGGCTCAGCAGCCACGGCTCACGGGCCCAGCCGCTCCGCAGCATGTGGGATCTTCCCGGACTGGGGCACGAGGCCGTGTCCCCTGCATCAGCAGGCGGACTCTCAACCACTGCGCCACCAGGGAAGCCCAAGGCCCCACTTTTAGGTATACATAAAAACATAGTGTTCACCAGACACTGGTGCAGTCTCTAATATAAAACAGGCCAGAACAAACAGAAAGAAACAGAAAGAAACTGAAAGAAAAAAAGAAACTTGGATGGAAGAAACTATGCAAAGAAAATAAAACTTTTAAAAAATCTATCATAATAGCCTTGCAGAGAAGATATTGCATTCTGTGAAACAGAAACAGGATGTTGTGAGAACAGGATAAAAGCCACTGCAAATTAAAAATATGAAAGCAGAAATGAAAAACTCAATAGAAAGATTAGAAAATTAAGGTGAAGAAATATCCCAGAAAGTAGAGCAAAAAAGCAAAGCGTGGAAAATAAGGAAGAAAATCTTAAACAAAAAAGTAGAGGAGGCTTCCCTGGTGGCGCAGTGGTTGAGAGTCCGCCTGCTGATGCAGGGGACACGGGTTCATGCCCTGGTCCGGGAAGATCCCACGTGCCTCGGAGCGGCTGGGCCCGTGAGCCATGGCCACTGAGCCTGCGCGTCCAGAGTCTGTGCTCCACAACGGGAGCGGCCCCAACAGTCAGAGGCCCGTGTACCGCAAAAAAAAAAAAAAAAAAAAAGAGGACAAATTGTGGAGATCCAATATCTAAATAATAGGAGTTCCAGAAAGGAAATGGAGGAAAAGGAACCATCAAATAAACAGTTTAAGAAATTTTCCTAGAATTGAAAGACATAAATTTCTAAGTGAAAAATGCCCACTAAATGCCCAATAAAATGGATAAAACTAGACTCATGGCAGGCATATCACTGTGAAATTCCAGAAGAACATGCAAGCTTTGGGAGGTAAGGAAGGAATTGATTTCATTCAAAGAAACAATAATCAGAATCAAAATGCATGACTTTCACGACAGCTAAACTGGAAATGACATGACAATGAAACAGTACCTTCAAAATTGGGCAAAAATATTTTCCCACCTAAAATTCTACATCAATTATGTATGAGAATAAACTAGAAATCTGTTCAAATGTACGAAGACAAAAACAAGAAATTATTTCTATGTACTCTTTCTTGGAAAACTAGAGGACACGCTCCACCAAAACGATTGAGTAAACTAAGAAGAAAATACAGGATTTGAAACAGAGAGGATCTAATTCTAGAGAGAGGTGAAGGAACTCCGTGGGGGTGATGGTGAAGGAAGATCCCAGACTGGATCAGGTGCACAAGCAGCTTTGTCAAGAAAATAAAATTGACAGAATACTTCTTGTGCTTAAACTTATTGTACTTGTTGAGAGAAAATGTACACATTAAGGAAAGAGATTAAATTGGTGTTGAGTACATAGAAAACTCAGCGAGTGAAAAACGAAGGCGATTATTAACTCGAGGGTAAGCAAAAATTCGGACAAGAAAGGAAAAAGAACCGTAGTACAGAGCATGGTTCAGCTATAAATAGCATTTACAGAGTCAGAAGAAGGTAAACAATGCATATGGATCTAAGCTAAAGGACGGTATAACCATATGAGGGGCGTGGGAGAGCAGGAAGTGTACCTGTATGGATGTGTGTCTAGGTAGTGGTGGTAAAAGGGTAGAGAAAAGTGTCAGAGCCTCATCTTCCACAGTTGAAAGTCAAAAGATGATGCCCACACTGCAAAATCCATGAGTAAAAATATGAGCATCTATGGAAGGAAATGACGAAAGGATCAGTTGAAAGAGTTGAATATGGTTGCCTCAGGGTAGTGAGAAATGGGGTCGGGTGGGGAACCGCTCTTTTTCACGGCAGGCAGAACTATTAGACTCTTCCAAGTGTGTATTTGTGAAACTTTGATAAAAAAAATGTAAACGTTAAAAATATACCTCCACTATGTATTTTAATTCAGATTTTTTGTAACTGGAATTTATTGAAATGGTCACACTTGTGAAAGTGACTTTGCATTTTGGAGAGTCATGAAGGGTGATTTATTCTCATAGTGAAAGTCTGAGGTGATCCCCTGCAGTGCAATTGAATAGCAAGACTTGATGATAGCAAACAAGAGCCTTGGTAGCTAAGCCTCCTGTGGGAGTTTTTATAATTGTTTTTATTTCTCTAGAAAAAATGAAAAGCAAGTTATTGTCTGATATTCAGTTGAGCTCACATGGGGCCCTAGATTGTGCTCTCAGAGGTTGGGGAGGAGTCACTTCAACCCTTGCTTGGTACTGTCAAATTATGATGTTGCTGACCATTTATCATCCATTCATTTAGTCAGCGGACATGTAGGGAGCACTTCATACAGGTCAAGAGGACGGATGGAGACAAGGATGAATAAGACACAATTGCTGCCTTCAAAATGTTTACAGTCTAGCACCTTGAAGTCCAGTACAGAGGCTTATACATCATGCTCTTTTTTACCCCTGGGCTTTTCCTCCTATTTCCCCCTCCCTGGAATGCCTTTCTTCCATTCCCTTCCCCTTTTCTCCATTTGGACTGGTTACCTCTAATTCATTACTTAAGACTCAGCTAAGGAACCTCTCCTCCAGGAATCCTTCACTGACTATCCTTCCATGCTGGGTGGATTAAGGGCTATGTCTCTGGGCTTCCACCCTTTCTTCTGGTGACAGACCCCACCTGTTTGGCCTTGAGAATAGGCAAATGATACATATGGGACCAAAGCATCTCATCTTCCCCCAAGCAAGTCAATCAGAAACCTTCCCTGGAATTTTTCTAACTGGAACTGGTGAGGATAGTCCTTTATTTCTCTTAAAGTTTGTTTTGGGTGGCCAGGTTCCCACAGAAGTGGAATAATGTTGTTTGAAAGAAGGAAATCAGCATCCAAAGAGAAGCAGAAATAAGAGATGTGGATAGAAACAGAAGAGCAATTGCCATTCACTGCAGCAGGGCAAAACAAAAAAGCTGTTGTGTAAACGTTTTTAAAGATAACAAAGTAGACATGACTAAGTGATATTTTCAGCAAACACATACTGAATTTGATAAGAAGTTTCCTGTCAGCAATCAAAAAAAAAATCAATGAAATTAGTCACCTGAATTAAATATCCAACAAAAAATTTAAACTATTTTTAACAGTATCTAGAGCTAGTAACTTTGGTCAACTATAAAATGGTTTGGATTTTTTTGCAAACATTTTAAAATTGCAAGTACTTTTCCTCAGCTTTAGATGAGTCATGCAATATAAAATATTCTACCCAATTAATATTTGTGTATATTTTGTCTCAAAAGATGTCCAAATTTATGAAGAAATATGTCCTTTTATGGCCAACAAAACCAAACTCATGGCTTAGACATTTTTGAATCATTTATATCTGTCAAATAAGAATTTCTACTAGATACGAAAACTTCGTTTCTATCATGCTGGATAGTGGTTCAACTACATTAGAATTAAAAATCCAGATTTTATTGGAATTCTAAAACGAGAGACTGATGTTTTTCTCTATGAAAGAATTTTTTCTCAGTTTTTGAAGAATTATGCAAAGTGTCATGGATATAATTGTTTTAATCTTTCAGTGTACACATACAAATGTATAAATTATTTCCAGTTGATGGAAATATTGAAAACAAGGCAATAAATTTAATGATCTTGGGTTCTTTGCCAATGCTTGTGGGTTCAATGGTAGACTTTTTCTTTTAACAAAGATTTGCTCCAATTCAAGATTTTCTTGAAATAAGAATAATACTTGCCAAATACTAAATAATCATAGACAAAATATGGCCATATCATATTGCATATGAATGAGCAAAATTTGAAGTTCGCATGAAAGCTTTTTCTGTGACCTAGCTTGTTAGGCATGAGAATTTATGCTGAAATTGAAACTATTTATAATAAAAATCAACCATAATGCTTTTGTACATTTTCTAACATGAATTAATATGCAGAAGAGTTTCATTGTAATAGCACCTTTTAAATTTGCTGCAAAAATACAAGAAAATTTGAAGAATCCTTTGTTGATATCAGCAAGTATAGAATTGCTTTTCAGTTTATGCAATATCTTTGAGCTCTATGCTAATGATACTTAGTTGACTCAAGAGTTAGTCAGTTTACTGATTGAACAGAAATTGTATTAAAACTAATATGCTTTTTGCTTCAAAGTTAAATTGATTCATCTGAAAAAGATGAAGCAGTTTTGGTGATGCGGATATAAATATTAAAGAAAAATTATTTTTTGATACTCTATTCAGTTACCGGAAAACTTTTAAGTATGTTTGGAGCAACTTGAGTCTGTGAATTTACTTTTTCAACTGTAAATTTATGAAATCTAATTACAGAGCAAATATTTCCAGTGAGAATTTAGGGCCCAAATTAAGATGTACTGTAAAAAACACACTGCATTTTGATGAACTGGTTTTAAAAAAACGTATGTAAAATATCTCATTAATAATTTTTTATATTGAGTTCATGCTGAAATGATAATATTTTGGATATATTGGGTTAAATATATTATTAATTTCATCTTTTTTTAGCTTTCCTTAATGTGTCTACCAGAATTTATTTTTTTATACATCTTTATTGGAGTATAATTGCTTCAAAATGCTGTGTTAATTTCTGTTGTACAACGTAGTGAATCAGCCACATGCATACGTATATCCCCATATCCCCTCTCTCTTGAGCCTCCCTCCCACCCTCCCTATCCCACCCCTCTAGGTCATCGCAAAGCACCGAGCTGATCTCCCTGTGCTATGCAGCTGCTTCCCACTAGCTATCTATTTTACATTTGGTAGTGTATATATGTCCATGCCACTCTCTCACTTCGTCCCAGCTTCCCCTCCCCACCCTGTGTCCTCAAGTCCATTCTCTACGTCTGTGTCTTTATTCCTGCCCTGCCACTAGGTTCATCAGTACCATTTTTTTTAGATTCCATATATATGCATTAGCATCTGGTATTTGTCTTTCTCTTTCTGACTTACTTCACGCTGTATGACAGACTCTAGGTCCATCCACCTCACTACAAATAACTCAATTTTGTTTCTTTTTATGGCTGAGTAATATTCCATTGTATATATGTGCCACATCTTCTTTAATTAATCTGTCGATGGACATTTAGGTTGCTTCCATGTCCTGGCTATTGTAAATAGAGCTGCAATGAACATTGTGGTACATGACTCTTTTTGAGTTATGGTTTTCTCAGGGTATATGCCCAGTAGTGGGATTGCTGGGTCATATGGTAGTTCTATTTTTAGTTTTTTGAGTAATATCCGTACTGTTCTCCATAGTGGCTGTATCAATTTACATTCCCACCAACAGTGCTGGAGGGTTCCCTTTTCACCACACCCTCCCTACCAGAATTTAAACTCACATCTGTGTTTCATGTTCTATTTCTCTTAGAAAACACTGATCTAGATCATGCATTCCTTCATCAGGATTTGTGTCTTAATAGCTGTAGTACGTATTACCACACGTTGTATGCCAGAGATTGCTAAAGGCTTTACAAACACATAACCTCAAAACAACTCTATGAGTTACATTTACTAATTAGGTAACAGAGGCTCAGAGATGTTAAGTAATTTTCCCAAGGTCACACAGCTAGTAAGTAGTATAACCAGACTTCATACTCAGGGTCTGTTACATCCTGAGCCCTTAATCACGACTGTGGCACCTACCACATGCCCAATACCAGTGTTTCAATGCAGGAATCCCTTCCCTGCATTTCTAGGAAACTTATGTTTCCAAATCCTGAATACCAAGAAAAATAAGTCAGGAAACTGGGGAAAGGGATTATAATTCTTCTGTGAGAATTAAAGATTAACAATTAACACAGAGACATTACTAGTCAAAGGTCTCCACTGACATCAAGTCAAAGGCAAGAGCAGGAAACACCGACCCGTGGAGCTGAAGGCTAAGGTTGGCATCTCTGGGGACTGGGACAGGAGCCTGCAGGAGACACATGATCACAGTCCCACTGTTTAGTCTTGTTTGTGGCTATTGCCTTATTATAAATGTGTGTTTCTGGACTTTTCTGATGCTAGTGGTGAGTCACTGCTCCAAACACAATGAATATTTATGTATCTATGTATAGTAAGCATTAACACAAACTCTATGAATGGTATTCCAAGGAGGAATGAGTTTTGAAAGCAAACTAAGTCCTTAAATTGGCAATTTCCACATAGATTCTGTGAGGTTCCATTATCCTTGCTAGGAGATCCAGCATTATTCAAATACTACCCAGTGATATTCACTGGTGTTTTTCAGTGTTTGAATATTTGCTATAAGCAAAACGTCTGTACAAATACTACCAAAGTATAAAGGCTTCATACATATTATCAAGTACAAGTATTTTACGAAGGGCACCAAACTTAATATTTCCTATTTATTAAGTAAAAATTTTTAGATATCCAGAATAATGAGTAAAGAGTATGAAGAATGTTGCAAAATATTTTTACAATAACTTTTGATTTTGGTAATTCCTGAGGAGTCCCAGAAATTCCAATTTTTTCTTTCCCAATTCCCAAAGATTAATGCCTTTCAGGAATTTGGAAATAACAATAGTACTGGTATCTGAGGCCTTTAAGAATGTTTGTTGAAAGAAACAAAAAAAGAAAGTGATGTTTAGGATCCAGAACACTGGGATCTTTCTATCATGGAAAGAACTGGTTACAAAGGCAAATAAATATTTAGCTGTGGAATAAGCCAGACATAGAAAGACAAATACTTTGTAGTATCACTTATATGTGGAATCTAAAGAAAAGTCAAATTCATAGAAACAGAGCTTAGAAAAGTGGTTGCCACGGGCTGTGGGGTAGGGGAAATAGGAAGAGATTTGTCAAAGTGTACGGACTTCCAGCTATAAGATGAATAAGTTCTAATGTCCAGCATGGGGATTATCGTTGATAACTCTGCGTTGTATAATTGAAATTTGTGAAAACAATAGAATGTAAGTGTTCTCTCTCACACACACACAAAAAGATAAATATGTGAAGTGACAAATGTGATAATTAACTAGATGGGGGCAATCCTTTTACAATGTGTACGTGTATCACATCATCACGATGTACACTTTAAATGCCTTAAAATTTTTTAGTCAATTATACCTCAATAAAGCTGAAAACTGCTTATTCAATAATAAAATTGTTTCCTTTCTCTTCTGAAAAAAAAAAAATCTGTATCTGTGGTTAGGAAGTTTTGATGTCTCTATGGAATGTTCTCTGCTCTCCAGTGAAGTAAAGGTAGACGTCCTTAGTTGAGAGTGAGGCAGGAAGTGGCAGCAAAGGGTTCTTCAGAGATTTGTAAAGGTTTAAATTGCCCTTGAAGAGGATGAGCGTTGCCCTGGGGATACCTAGCAAGCGTTGCCCTGGGGATACCTAGCAAGCGTTGCCCTGGGGATACCTAGCAAGCGTTTCGTGGACGCCTCTGAGCTCTCAGCTGAAGCCCGCAGCATTCACTAAAGAAAGGAAGCACATCGGGCTTCCCTGGTGGCACAGTGGTTGAGAGTCCGCCTGCCGATGCAGGGGACACGGGTTCGTGCCCCGGTCCGGGAGAATCCCACATGCTGCAGAGCGGCTGGGCCCATGAGCCATGGCCGCTGGGCCTGCGCGTCCAGAGCCTGTGCTCCGCAACGGGAGAGGCCACAAAAAAAAAAAAAAAAGAAAAAAAGGAAGCACATGGCAGGCTCCCAGTGCTCCAGGGCCCCATAGATTTTCTCTGTAGACACAGAAGTGTCCACAAGTGCACACACACCCACATACACATGCACACTCTCAGACACACACTCAGAACTACCAGACTGCTAGGTAGGCACTATCCCGCTGCCCGTGGTGCAAGCTGTCACAGAGCGGGAGGCCAGCGTTACCAAGAACACCAGGATAGAAGTCACGGCAAACAGTATATGAGCAGGGGTGGGGTGCCCTCTGGCAAAGAGGGCATTTGGGAGCAACTGGATCTAGTGTCAGAAATGACTGCTTTTGTGACTCTTCTCCTCACCCTGCATTTTACCACTCCCCTAAAAACCATGCCTATCAGCTTTTGGAGGAACCCAAAGTTGGCCCCTTCTTCCCAGTGAACCTAGTTTCGAGCCTCAGCTGGGCCATTAGTTCATTGAGTGACGTTGGGTTCTCTGGGGTCCAGTGTCCCAGGTATATTTTGTGCTGGTGAGTGGGGATTGGGGGCAGGGCATTTTTCACTTGTCTCTGGTGCTACATTGGCTTTTTGTTGCAAGGAACAGAGACCCACACAGGTTATCTCAATTGATGAGGGTAGTCGTGGGAGTGCAGTAACAACGAGGAAGGCAAGAATCACAGAGGAATGCAGGCTTAGCCATACAGCCGGACCCTGTGGAGCCTGGCACGTAGCTCTGCACCTAATAGAGGAACATTCAGAGCCCAGGAAGCCCTTTGTGGTTAACTGTCCACCTGCAGCAGCTCTGTGTTCCACCCTTACCTTTTCTGGCTTTCTCCCTCTCTCCCTCCCTCTCTCTGCTTTTGGGATGCCCGCTTGCTTCTGCCCCTCATGGACCATTCCGAGAAAATCCATTTGGCTCAGCTAATCACCCGTCTACCTTGTTTGGACTAACCTTTTGGGCTAAGCTACCTCATGGAACAGCTGCTCAGCCTACCGATCTGCTGCCCTCAGGCCAGGTGCCCACCCTAACCCTCTCGGCTATGACAGAATGTGGCCCCTCTGAGCTAAGGCTGCTCCCTCACAGCGTCTGTGAGGTGGGAGGCACCTGTTCCCCAGGGTTCCCTCTGGCTCTGCCACTTAAGGAGGTCAACCTCTCCCAGCGCCATCCTCCACCTCCTGGTAACACTTAATTGTGTACCTGCTGGTGCCAGGCTCAGAGTGGCCTGGTTCACATCACCTCACGCAACTCTCTCAACAAGTCCCCAAGTTAGAAACCTCTCTCTACAGAGACAGAAACTGAGACCCTCTTAGTAAAGGTCACCTGGATATGAGCGATAGAACCAGAATTAGAACAGAGTCCTACATAATTCTAAGACCTATTTTCTTTCTCTTCTGTTGTCCTTATTTTCCTTTGCAATCTTTATAGTCAATTTCTCCCTTAGACACTACATCCCAAAGAGTATAGTCATTCATTCAAGAGAAGGACAGCCAGGGCATGATTCTGACAGGAACCATCCATATCTACTCCCTTCCCCACGCAGAAGGGCAAGGGACTCTCTGGCCAGCCTTCCCTTCCAGGAGAGCCTGGCCCAGCATCAAGAGAGGCCACAGCGGCGACCATACCACACATGCACTCAGCTCATCCTCCCCAGGCCAGCTGGGCCAGCAAAGGAGCAGTCTGGAAATAAATTAAAATAGACCAATTATTCTCAGGGTGTAGTTTAAAACATATCAGAAAAATTGCCTGTAAATAAAATTGGATAGCAACCCTGGCAAACCAGTACTAGTAATTATATCAACTTGATGGTGGTAATTATTTTTCATAGAAATTAGTTACTTCCCACCTCCAATAAATCTACCCCATGATAATTCTGTAATATGTATTCATTGTACATAAAACCAGGAGTCATTACCAAGTGTGCTACAGATATGCACTGAGTTTCGTGCTTTCGCCCAAGACCTTGAACTGTGTATGGTTCCTGTAGCCCTTTGGCAAACACCCAGGCCTCACAGACACCAGGATGACTCTTTGGCTGGGGCCTGGTGTTGTGGCATGGGACAGTGTAAACCACTGAATGCGTCTGGTTTTTGCTAAGAGACTGCCAGCGTCAGGGAAGGACAGCCTAATAAGATGGTGGCAGAGAGCACCATGGAGACCATTAGAGGAGTTGGACGAACCAAGCACACTTCTCTTGCTTCTCCTGGCCCTCCAAGTCAGGGTTCCCTGATCAGAGACTGAGACACACAGCAGTAGCTCCCGTTCCTACAAGAGCATTGAACAAGGGTGGGGTGCTGTGTCCTGGTCCCCTCCTTGTTGATTAGGATGCCATGTGGCCCTCGGTAAGCCTCATCTCTTCTTTGGGCACATAGTTCTTGGCCTTTAAAGGTAAGGATTATACCATTTTATTTTTGAATTAATTAATTTGGTTCAACAGACCAAGTGCCTCTTCCGTGCAGGTACTATTTAGTGAAAAGGACACAGCAGTGCTTGAGACACTCCTTGCCTTCTTGTTGTTTATGGTCCAGTGGGGAATACATTGAATGGGTAATAACAGGTCTGCTAGTTATCATGATGAAGAAATAGAGGGTGCAACAGAGGTCTTTAATAGAGGATCTAATCCAGTTTATGGAGGGGGCGGGGCTACGGAAGACTTCCTAGAGACAGCAACTCTCAAAGCAGATACCTAAAGGGGAGAGTGGAGAGAGGAAAGGTGTGGATGGCTAAGAGTAGGGAGGGGGCTTCACCATGAGGCTGGCATTCCTGGGGAGCAGGAATTCTGTCCTGGTCTTCTTCATAGGCCCTGGTGGAAACCGGTGGACCTTGGAGAAGTGTTTGCTGGCTGGATGGTCACCTGATATTTCATAACCATTATGAAGCTCTCGTGATCCAGACTCTACAGATAGGAACCCAGTTTAGGTCCCACAGCCTGCTCTTGGTAGGATAACATCTGCCGACCTCCAGATCAGTGCTCTGTCCAGATGTGAGGGTCAGATGAGGTCCCGCAGTCCACAGGAATTTGAGACCTAAGAAACGCTGACCGCATGAGAAAGGGTGACAATTTCTTTTTCTCTCTCCAAACGGGAACCACTGGGACTTTCGCTCCTAGAACAGCTGCCCAGCTGCCTCATTTGCTGCTTGGATGTAATTGCAGCGGGTGAACTTTACACTCTTGTGCTTCCCTTCTCCACCTGTGCCTGAACTGGCAACGTAAAGGAGCAGTCCCCCCTCCTGCCTGGAAGCCACAGAGGTCCTTTCTCCGTAGGCTGTGGGGAGCCCAGCTGCTTCCCTGGGGTCAGAAGAGGACTGGAGGGCTCGCCGAAGCCCCCATCACACTCTCCCAGAGCTGCCAGAGAATTGCACCGATGCTTGTTGGGTTGGGGGAGGGAAGGGGGAGTAGGAGTGACACTTCCGTATTTATTGGATATTTAGCATCAGAGGCATGGATATACATACACTACCAAACTTAAGGTAGATAGCTAGTGGGAAGCAGCCACATAGCACAGGGAGATCAGCTCGGTGCTTTGTGACCGCCTGGAGGGGTGCGATAGGGAGGGTGGGAGGGAGGGAGACGCAAGAGGGAAGAGATATGGGAACATATGTATCATATGTATATATATAACTGATTCATTTTGTTGTAAAGCAGAAACTAACACACCATTGTAAAGCAATTATACTCCAATAAAGATGTAAAAAAAAAAAAAAAACAAAAAGGTTGACAAATTCCCAAACCAGACACATTATATTGACTCCCTAAACCAAAGGAGACTGTTACTCTGTTCAAGTGTGAATTAGCGCTGTCAGCTGTGCCAGCTGAGACCATTTCCATTCAGAGCTGAATACTCATTATTTCAGGGGAAGTTCTCCTGGTCTTTGGTCTTATTCTAACTCAATCCCTCATCCCTAAAGACACTCACTACCACCTCCTTCATCTCCTGGGTCAGGGGAAAAGAGCATATTTTTGAGACAGGATCCAGGGAAAGTGTTTCTTCCCACACGACACACAGATTCTAGAGAGACTGTGGATGTGGTCACCCTCAGGCTGTCCCACTGCCCTTTCTGTATACCACTCGGTGAGTTGCAATGACCCTAGCTACTCAAGGGAAAAATCCATACAGCTGTATCCCTAACAGCTCTTCCCACTGCTCTCCATTTAATTATCCCCCTTACAGGATTGTTGCAGGCTCGGATACCAGAATAAAAGAAACAATCATGAAACAAGGGCAGAATAATTGAAGGTGGTGGGAAATGAAATAACAGTGATTGAAAACTTAGGGTAGTAGGACCTCCTCCAATTGTGTACAAAACAAGATAGTAATAGAATTCTGCTTATTTAATTAAAGGCATGTAAAATAGTCAGGGGAGATAAATGTCACTTGAGACGGGATTCATTGAAATGTCCAGAGTTTGACTTGTTACCTTTTGACGTGTTTGGAAGACTGCACACAGATATCTGGGCTGTCCCATCAAAATCATCGTTAACACTCTGTTGCTTCTCTCACCTGGTGGCAGTAACTCGAGGATGGACCATGGCTGTTAGCTGGACCTTTCAAGCCAAGGTCAGAATTGGAGTTAGTTTGAAGTCTCAACTTCAAGGAAGTGAAAGCAAGGCCATTCCCCACAGGAAGAAATGTGAGATTATATCCAGGAACCTTCCCCCAGGACTCAATGGTCAGGACAGGATCCCATGCGCACCCACTGGCCAATCACTGGCAAAAAGAACGTGCTTTGGAGCTAGTCACATGGAAGAAGAATGGACACAGAGATCAAACTGGGACTCTGCCAGCAAAATACTCTATCTCCAGCATCTCCGCCAAGCAGAGCTTAGACCCCTGGGCAGAGTGTGGGAAGGGTGAGCGGCTGAGATTGGAGGAAGTGGCAGCACATGGATGACCAGACACAATTGCTATCAATCTTAGAATGGTGAGGGGCATGCTCCAAGCATTCACAGATTTCCTTAACGTGTTGTAGACATAAAACTGCTTCTTGACCTCTCAGAGTAACAAACTCCAAAATTTCCTCCTCCCTAGGTAAAGCAATAGTTCATTTTATTTGTCCTCAGCTGTCTTCATTAACAGACATTCCTCATTCTGCTCTTCTGGGATTTGGTCAACACACCTGCATTTGTGCTTTTCATATACTGGGTTGGCCAAAAAGTTCGTTCAGATTTTTTCCATAAGCTGTTACGAAAACTCCGAACGAATTTTTTGGCCAACCCAATACTTTTTGTCTCTATATGTTTTAGAGAGGTCTTTTTGCCACATTCCTGGGTTTTTAGTCTACCTTACCTTCTTAGATCTTCTCCAGCCCTCCAGATCTTCCTAAGGATATAGAGAGTACTTGCACAAAGGAAGTTCACCCAATCTGTGGCTTACCTTATTATTTTCTTAATGTGTCTTTCAAAGAGCAAAAAGTTTGCAGTTTTGAAGAAATCTAATTCTTCTAAATCTTTTTTTCTCTTATGAAATGTGCTTCCTTGGTTCTAAGAAATCTTCGTCTACTCTCAAGGTTGCAAGTATTTTATTCTATATTTTCTTCCAAAACTCTTACATTTTTAAGTTTTATATTTAGGTCTTTGATCCATGTCTTGTTAATTATTGCACATTGTGTGCTAATGTCCACTTTTTTCCATAGAGCTATCCATTTGATCAAACACTATTTGTTGAAAAGACTTTTCTTTCCCCCATTAGACTGCCTTGACTCCTTTGTAGACTGTCAAGTGGCCATAGACATGTGGTTCTATTTATGAATTCTCTATTTTTTCCATTGATTTCCATGTATAACTTTTCACCAGTTTGACACAGTCTTCATTACAATGATTTACGGTTTGTTATTAAATTGGATGGTGTCAACAGCCCTATAACTTAAAAAAAAATTGCTTTGGTTTTTCTAGGTCCTTTGTATTTCCAAATAAATTCTAGAATTAGCTTGCCAATTTGTGTTTTTAGAAAGTTCACTTGAATTTAGACTGAGATTGTGATAAATCTGTAGGTCATTTTAGGGAGAATAGTCATCTTAACGACATTGAATCTTCTAATTTTTGAACATGGTATACCTCTCATCTCTCCATTTATTTAGTCTTTAATTTCCCTCATCAAGTTTTAATTTTCCTTGTAGAGGTGTTGGACATATATGGTTAAATAAACACCTAAGTGATTTATGTTTTGGGAGGGTACTATCAAAATTTCCCAGTTTCCCTTATTACTAACATCTTTCATTAGAATTTTCTATTTCTCCCTCTAATTCTGTCCATTTTTGCTTCATACATTTTGAAGCCTTGTTATTGGATGCATGCACATTTATGATGGTTATATCTTCCTGTGGAACTGTCCCTTTTATCATAATGAAGTGTTTCTTTATGGGTTCCTTATACTCTTTATCTTAAAGTTTATTTTTTCTGATATTAATATAGCCACTACAACATTTTATGCTTTCTATTTGCATGATTTTTCTATCCTTTTTTATTCAATCTATCTGTGTTACTATATTTAAAGCACATCTCTTTTAGAGATTATGTAATTGGGTCTTTTTAAAAAATCCATTCCGATAATCTCTGCCTCTTAATTGGGATGTTCAGTTCATTTCTGGCATTATCAGTGACAGAATGATATCAGTTATCAATGTCATTATTGATATGTTTGAATTTAGGTCACCATTCTGCTCTTTATTTCTTGTTTGTATCATGTGGTCTTTGTTCTTCTGTTCTTCCCTTTCTGCCTCCTTCTGGGCTAATTCAATATTCTCTAGAATTGCATTTTAATTTTTCTATTGGATTTTTAGTTACACCTCTTTGCATTGCTTTTAAGTGGTACTCTAGGTATTTCAGTGATAATCCTTAGTTTTCACAGTTTCCTTAGAGTTAATATTATGCCATTTCACTTAAAAAATGTAAGAACCTTTTAACTCTATACTCATTTTAACCTCCATCTTTTATGCTACAGTTCTGATAAGTATTACATTTACATACTCTATAAACCCCACAATGCAATGCTATAACTTTTGTTCTAAACTGTAAGATGTATTTTAAAGAAATTTTTTTAAAAAAGATAGTCTAAAAAATATATACCCACAAAGTTACTATTTCTTTATTTATTTTTTTTTTATTTTAAAAATTTTTGACCTTACCACGCAGTTTGAGGGATCTTAGTTCCCCAATCAGGGACTGAACCCAGGACACTGAAGTGAAAGCACCGAGTCCTCACCGCTGGACCGCCAGGGAATTCCCCAAAGTTACCATTTCTGATAATCTTTATATCTTCCTGAAGATCTGATCTTCCATCTGGTACTATATTCCTTTAGTCTTTTCTTTAGTATTGCTTGGAGTGCATGTTTGCTGGTAATGAATTATCCTAGTTTTCCTTTATCTGAAAATGACTTTATTCCTTCCTTACTATTGAAGGATATTTTTTACTGGATATAGAATTCTGGGTTGACAATTTTTCCTTTCAGCATTTTATTTTTCTTTAATTTTAGAACAGGTTTTTTTAGAATAGCTTTTTTATTTACAGAAATATTGCAAAGATAGTTCAGAGAGTTCTCAAATACCCCACACCCAGTTTCTCTTATTATTGACATCTTCCATAGTATTGTAAACTTGTTAAATTAATGAATTAATATTTTCTGGAAGAGATGGTGGAGAATTGGTATAATTTCTTCCTTAAATGCTTGGTTGAATTCACTAGTAAAATCTTATGGCCCTGGTGCTTTCTTTTTTGGAAGGTTATTAGTTTTTGATTCAATTTCCTTAATAGATATAGGCCTATTCAGACTATCTATTTCTCCTTGTATGAGTTTTAGTAGTCTGTGTCTTTCAAGGAATCAGTTCATTTCAACTAAGTTATTAAATTGGTGGTCACAGAGCTGTTCATAGTATTCCTTTATTATCCTTTAATGTCCATAGAATCAGTAGATGAGCCTTCTTTTATTTCTGATATTCATAATTTATGTCTTTTCTCTCTTTTCCTGATTAGTTTGCCTAGAGTTTTATCAGTTTTATTGATATTTTCAAAAAACAGCTTGTGATTTTATTGATTTTTCTCTATTTTTTCCTGTCTTCAATTTTATTGATTTCTGTTCTAATTTTTATTCTTTTCCTATTCTTGCTTTAGGTTTAAATTATTCTTCTTCCTCTAGTTTCCTAAAGTAGAAGTTTAGGAAGTAAAGTAAAATTATTGATTGTAATTGATTTACTTCAATTGATTATTGAAGTAAAGTAGAATTATTGATTTTAAGTCTTTCTTCTTTTCTCATATATGCAATCAATGCTATAAATTTTCCTGTAAACACTGCTTTCACTGCATCCCACAAATTTTGATCAATTTTATTTTTATTTTCATTTAGTTAAAAATATTTCTCTCAAGTTCTTTTTTGATGCATATGTTATTCAGAAGTGTTTTGATTAATCTCCAAATATTTGGAGATTTTCCAGCTATCTTTCTATTATTGATTTTTAGTTTAATTCCATTGTGGTCTGAGAATACACTTTTTATGATTTATATTCCCTTAAATTTATTAAGGTGTGCTTTATGGCCCAGGATATGATCTATCTTCATGAATTTTCCTGTAAGCTTGAGAAGAATATGTATTCTGCTGTTTTTCGATGGAGTATTTTAGAAATGCCAATAAGATCAAGTTGATTGATAATGCCATTCAGTTCAAATATATTCTCACTGATTTTCTGTCTGCTTGATTTATCAATCCCTGAAAGAGGTGTGTTGAAGTCTCCAACTATACTAGTAAATTTTGTCTACCTGTCCTTGAGTTATATCCGGTTTTGACTCACATATTTCATGTTTTGGTGTTAGACACATATCCATTTAGAATTGTTATGCCTTCTTGGAAAATTGGTCCCTTTATCATTCTGTAATGCCCTTCTTTATCTTTGATAATTTTCTGTATTCTGAAGTGAGTTTTGTTTGAAATTAATATAGTCATTCCAGTTCTGTCTTGATTTGTCTTAGCATGGTCTATCTTCCTCCAGCCCCCTCATACTTCCTCCATCCCCTCATGTATCCAAGTCTTTATATTTAAAGTGGGTTTCTTGTAGTAGCATATAGTTGAGTATTGTTCTTTTTTTCAGTCGGACAATATCTCTTTTAATTGGTATTTTTAGACCATTCACATTTAAAGCAATTATTGATATTGCTGGATTAATACTTACCATAATTGTAACACTTTTCTGTTCATTACATTTATTCTTTGTTTTATTTTTCCCTCCCCTCTTTTGCCTTTTCTGGTTGTAAATGAACATTTAATATGATTTCATTTTATCTCCTCTCTTAGCATAACAATTATACTTTTAAATTTTTTTAATGGTTGCCCTAGAATTTGCAACATACATGTTAAAACTAGTCCAAGTGTATTTTTAAATAACACTATGCCGCATTACATTACATGTAATTACATGTAATGTGTAACAACATTCCCAATTCTTCTCTCCCATCCCTATGACATTGCTGTCATTCATTTTACTTATCAATAAGCTATGTTCACCCAATACGCTGTTACTATTACTACGTAAGCAAATAGTTATCTTTTATAGCAATTAAAAATAAGAAGAATTAAGCATTTTATTTTACCTTTATATACTTCTTCTCCGATACTCTTCCTTTCTTTGTGTAGTGAACAACCATTTTTAAAAAGGGTGTCTCACCCTGTGACATCCTTTTTTTCTAAATGTCAATTCCCCTCCAGTTTCTGTCTGCTCTTAAGTGCCTTCAGCTAGTTGTTTTTTATATTTTCTTCAGAGTTTATAATTGTTGCCTTCAGGAGGGTTGGTTTAACACATGCTACTCCATTACTGTAAGAGGAGCTCCTTCTCTGGGGCTATTACGTTCATTTTTATATGAGGTATTGGTTTGTAAGAGTTTATCCATAATTTTCAAACATAGATTTGGACCTTTTTTTCTTACCCTAACTAAATTTCCTTGTATGTGTCCTCATTCCATCATTCATTCCATCAGTATTTATTCAGATTCTACTATATGCTACCATGGGCTAAGCACTGGGAATTCAAAGATGAATAAACTCTATTCCTTACTCCTGAGGAGCTCCAAGCCTAGTGGCAGTGACACAATCAAATCTCGCATTTTTCTAACCCAAAGTCTTGTCGCACGTGACATCGTGCTCAATCCCCACAAGAAGCCTGTGAAATTCATGGGACAGGTATTGCAGTCCCTGAATAACAGACCTGGTGCCCCCCCTCCCCGGGGTTGTTTAGAGGACCTTTAACTGTCATTAAATCAGTGCTTCACTGCTGCTACTAACCTGGAGCTATAACAAGTGGGTGATGGACATATATCAATAACATAAGAAAGAAAGAAATTTTGGTTGTGTTAAGTCTCTGAGATTGGAGACTAACTTATTACCAAAGCATAACTGAGACTACCCTGACTGATACACTTCAGGGCCACCCAGAGCAAATGTTCTTATGTACCTTAAAGAGCCATCCAAATTCTGTGAAAATTTCATCTGCTTTCTTTTATTTGATATATTAACAGACAGACATAAATATGATTTGATTTCTGGAGCTAATAATCCTGAAATTCAGAGAGGTGAAGGAGTTGCCTAAAATCACACAACTTGTAAATGAAAGAGCTGGGACTTGAATGTAGCTCTCCCCTAACTCCCAGTCCAGTCTTTTTCTACATTATAATCTTCTTCACTTTGAAACCCCTCTGTCTTGTTAGTGTGTTTTTAGTAATGTTGAATGTTGTGTCAAGTTTATGAGATTAGTTGGGAAGATGAGCTGTATTTTGATCCAATCATTTGTATCATCTAAGAGGGGAAAACAAATATGTGCATGACCCTTAAAAAGAGATTCTCTCTAGCAGTTCCTGCCCAGAGAGAGACAGGAAAAGTCAGCAGAGGCTCCTTCTAGGCTGGCAGACTGGCCCAGTTTAATCAGAGAACATCTTTGAACCAATGAGGGGAATGAAGACCTTTCATTCAAAGAGAGTCACTGTGGACAAGCAACCAGCCGGTTATCAAGGGTGGAAGGCTGTATAAATGGACTGGTGCATTTCTGCCAGAGTGGTGCTTTGGATGACTGTGAAATCCTGTCAGGAAACTAAAGGGAACAGAAGAGATAAAGTGGACCGTTATATTAGCCAGTAGCTAAAAGTATTGTTTTCGTTATTATTATTCAGAATGTTCTCTCAACATACTCTTTCCAACTGAAATATATAGTAGACACAGAGGAGAAATCTGGCTGACATGACCTTAACTGAACAATCAAACTTTAACAGCCCCTATAGTGCGACAGGCACCTTGTGCTACCCCCTCTTGAGATGCAGTGGAAGTAAACAACATCATCTATGTACTGTTCTGTCAAAAATGTTTAACATAAATCATGTGGAAACAATCAGAAACATTCAAAGCCTTCAAGTGTGCAAAACAGCTTACCTAGACTCCTCAGAAATGTCAGTGGCATAAAAGATTTTTTTTAATGTTGTGGGGACTATTGTCATTGAAGAGAGGCTAAAGAGACATGGCAACTAAATGCAATGTATGATTCTTGATTGTATCCTAGATATTTTAAAATCCAGTTATCATGGCCATTGGGAAAACTTGAATAGGGACTGTATATCTGATCATCGTTTTGTAGTCTTGTTAAGTTTCCTCATGATTGTGGTTATGTAGGAGAATGCCCTATTTATAGACACATGGTATTAAAGAGTGAAGAATCATGGTGTCTGCAACATACTCTCACATGGTTAAACTACCTTAAAGGAATATACATACACACGTATGTACATATCTTAATATACAAATGGATGTGTGTGTGCAGAGAAACAGAGATAAAGCTAATATGGCACAACATTAAAGCTGGTGAATCTAGCTGACAGATATATGGGTGTTCATTGCGCTAGTCTGAATTATCTTTTATTGAAGTATTACAGAAAAGTACACAGATCATAAGTGTATGGCATTGTACTGTTCTTGAAACTTTTCTGTAGGAATTGAAAATATTAAAAAAAGATTTTTTGGGGAAAAAGTAGCAGTCAGAGTAGGTTATCTACACTAAAAATGAGTAGTTATATATACCATTTAAAAAGTAGGGGCTTCCCTGGTGGTGCAGTGGTTAAGAATCCGCCTGCCAATGCAGGGGACACGGGTTAGAGCCCTGGCCCAGGAAGATCCCACATGCCGCAGAGCAACTAAGTCCGTGCGGCACAACTACTGAGCCTGCGCTCTAGAGCCCATGAGCCACAACTACTGAGCCCACATGCCACAATTACTGAAGCTGCGTCGCCTAGAGCCCGCGCTCCAAAATGAAGAGTAGCCCCTGCTCACCGCAACTAGAGAAAGCTCACGTGCAGCAACAAAGACCCAACGCAGCCAAAAATAAATAAATTTATTAAAAAAATAAAATAAAATAAATAAAAAGTAGGTTATATATACTCTGAGTTAGTTGCACGTGCCTAAGTGGGCAGACCCTAAAACTAATATTACTGCTACCAGGTGTGTCCTCGACTTGTGGTGGATTTCCCAGGTGGAAGAAGATTCCTTAGGAATAAATTTTGAGACTTACTAGCACTTGCCACAAGCCTCAAACTCTCTAGTAAGTGACCCAGTCTCCTTCTGTCTTGTGAGACCTTCCTACTATGGTCATAGAATTTTACTTGGGGGCGGGGAGGGGTTAAACCTAGAATTATTCACATACTTGGAGGTTTTCCAAACCAGGGGCAAGCCTGGCCCTCTGCCACCCCACTGCCCTCCTGTGGGAAGGGGCTGGTAAACCTGCAGAGTTCAAGGAAGCTCCTGGGAAGAAAAGTCCCAAAGCAACCCTGACTGCATCCTTTTGAGGATCCACATGATTAGAAGCTTGGCCTCAGGTGATTGGGCCTGGGGCTAGCTGGCAGGAAAGAACTCTGTGTAGATCCATTCCCCTCCCCACAAACTCCTCCTGGCAGGGAAAATTGGGTGTGGAGTCAGGAAAACAAAGGACCCTTAGGGCCCCCCCCACAAGTTTGGAGTCCCCATCACCCTCCCCTCACTTTTTGGTTGGTGGTTGGAGCATAACACTGGGGAGGAGCAGCAGGGTCTTGTCAGGCAGAACGCTGTTGGTTTGTCCTTCTTTCCACTCTTCAGCCCATACCAGGGCCCTTCAGGCTGAGAATTCCTAGTCGTTACCAGGTGGGAAGTCCTGAGAGGGATGGGACTTCCTGTGAACTTGGCCGTGGAGGTAGCTAAAGTGATTAGTTGGAACATTACAAACAGAGGTAGTCCTATTTGTCTTCCAAGCTGGTAAAGCGAGTTTTTGTGCAGCAGGGGTCAAAGGCATTTTCAAAGCCACAGAAATTTTAACAACCTCTTCCTCATCTGCAAAACCTGCACCCAAACGTGCCTGCGCCTGCCTGACTCGGGGACTCCCGTCCCCTTCTCCCTGTCCACCCGGTTCCCCCCGACTCCCCGTCCCGACCCCCAGGTGGAGGGGCGGGCAGGAAGCGCTGATGGTGAACCAGGGCAAGATACAGGAAGGCACGTCTCAGAGAATCCTAAACCTTGGTCCAGTGACGTGGCTTCTCTCCGCGATACTCCCTTCCCCTGCCTTTACTTCCCCTCGGTGGAATAACACTAGGGTCCAGTACTGCACAGGAAGCTTTGGTTCTAAAAAACATTTCTTTTCTGGCTTCACAGAAGGCTGAACTCTCTTTCACAAAGTGATCCAAGAGTAAGGATTATTCATTTCCCTGAATTGATTGGGTTTTGCAATATGTCTCTGACCCAGGACACGTGTTTTAAGTGAAATCACACATACTCAAAGTATGTTTGTGTAGCCCAGTTTCATCTGGAAAAGCCAATGACTTTTACACAAAGATTTTTTTTTTTTAATTCCAAAGTAGTAAGGTGTTTGGAGCTCAGGAGCCCGGGGATATGAATTATGCTCTCAACTTTGCTATTTTAATTGTTTATTTTATTTATCTTTTTATTGTGATAAATATAAATCTCTCCCATCAAAGAAGAGGATCCAACAGTCCATCCTAGACAAAGAAAACTGAGGAATTTGACTCATGGCGGCAGCCTCTATTGCCAAGAACTCTCTGTTGCTACTGACTGGTTTGGTGTTTATCATGGGAAGAATGTTAACCAAAAGTAAAATGTCGAAAAGTTTATCCACTTGTTTTGCAGCCAAATAGCACAAGAGGCACTGGTTTCTCCCGCCCTGCTGCTAGCATCATGGTTTCGTTTTAGGACCAGTCATGGTATCTAGAAATAAACGTCAACACCCTGCTTGATGTTTTGCCGTAGCTTGGCTTGGCACCGTAATTGCAGAATTAATTCCAAGGGCAGGCCCCTTTCCTAAGAACGCCGCCTACGTTTCAACAGCCTGTCTCACTGGACTGCACCTGCGGAGAAAGAACCACAGCCAAAATCTCTTTGTGGCAGAGAAAAGTACCCAGAGTTTGTTGTGTTGAAATCAGGAAAGCGCTCCGGTGTGAACAAGACTCATCCGCAGATAGACTAACAACAAACTCTACATCCTTCTTCTAGAGGGACTGGAAAACGGCTCCATTAAAATACTGTATTTCACATTCTCAAAATAATTGAGCTTCCTGATGGGCATTCTTCTCAGAGCTGGAGAGGAAACTTGACTCAGCCCAGCTTTGTGGACACAGAAAGTCCTGAGGCACATGCCAAGGGCAAAGTGGGCTTGTGCAAGAGAGCTGGTTGGGGGCAGTCCCAGCCGCTCCCCACGCACAGCTTGGGGCATGAGGAGCGGAGGGCAGAGAGGAAAAGAGTGGGAAAAGTTGGACGAGGACTCATTGGGAGCCAAGGTCGTTGCTCTGATTCAGTCATTCCTTCCTGGAAAGAGAGCGTTTTTGTGCTTAACCTCATGGCCTCAGATTTCCAGGATGTTGCTGGCTCTCTGGATCTCTCTGGGGCTTGCTTATTTACCAGGTTTCTAGGCCCAGGGACAGAAGGATGTGAGAGGAAATTACTCAAGTGGGACACAAAGAGAAACCAAAGGCAAAGCAAAAGGCTTCTAGAATGCTGCTCACACACATCTTCTCATGGAAATTATAATCAAACAAATGCCATATTTTTATTGCCTACTACAACTTAAATGTATATTTCATGAAATTTCAGACTATTTTTCCCCCAAAAGAATGTCATTTGGAGAATACTCAAAATGATAAAGCAAAGGGAAGAAAGCAAATTTAAAACTTCTAGAACACTTAATTTAACCTTTTGCAAGCCCATCTCTGCATATAAACAAATGTCTGCAAGATCTTTCTGAAAGATAGAGGACAAAGTCTCTGCAAGTCATCTTTCATAGTCTTCTCCTACCCAGGGTTGGATTCACCTGATCAAGTCAGGCTGTGGTTTTTTGTTGTTTTTTTGGGTTTGTTTTTTTTTTGCGGTACGCGGGCCTCTCACTGTTGTGGCCTCTCCCGTTGCGGAGCACAGGCTCCGGACGCGCAGGCTCAGCGGCCATGGCTCACGGGCCCAACCACTCCGCGGCATGTGGGATCTTCCTGGACCGGGGCACAAACCCGCATCCCCTGCATCAGCAGGCGTACTCTCAACCACTGCGCCACCAGGGAAGCCCCAGGCTGTGTTTTAATGCAGTGCTTTGTCACCACCTGGCATGTGGTCAAGGGTCTGTGAAAAGACTCATGTGAGGACAGCAGCGGGCAAGTGATCTGGGGGGCCAGGGAGCTGGTGGATCTCTGTGGTGTACTTGACAGAACTGGACATGGGTGAGGTCTCAGAGCAAGAAGGTGTTGACTGGTGAGAGGTCTTTCTGAAGGGACAAGCCAATCAATCTTTGAAGATCTCCCCTGTGGACAAAGGGGAAATTTGTACTGTGTGACCCCCAAGGATCAAGGTAGGGTCAAAGGGAGACAAGGTTTTGTTCTTAATACCAGGTATCTCAAGAGGTAGTGAAGCCCCTGACCTCGGCCTATCTCTCACCAACACTAGATGGCTATTGTGGGAAAGCTATGGAAGGGGCTCTTGCATTGTGTAGATGCCAGAACCAGACCAGAGAGTCTACAGAGAGTCTTGACTCAGACAAAGGCAGGGCAATAAAAGGATATTTCCCCAAGGAAGGAAGTTATCTGGTATCAGCATTTCAAGTTCCCAGCAAAGGTTCATTTTGAAAAGGTCAGAGCACATAAGCAGTGTTAACTTCCTGAAAGACTCACTTATTCATTCTTACGCTCCTTTCTAGAGAGTGGCACAATGTTTAATAAGGGATGAATGAATGAATATTGATCTGATCTGTAAGGAAGATGGCAGGGTACGATGTAACCCAGGCATAGGGGACAAGAAGAGGAGTAGTGGAAGAACCCTAAGTAAGTATGTTGGGGCAAGATTATGAAGGATCTTAAGTTCCAGACAGAAGAGTCTGCACTTCGTACGGCAAACTAGAACATGTCACAGCCAAAACCTAGGAAGTGGTCAGCTGCTACTCCCCAATCTCCCCAGCTTACACCTCAGGTGTCTTCCTGTTCACACCCCAAGTCTCTGCATCTCACACTCTAAATCTCCCAAGGCCACACTCCAAATATCTTCTAGCTTAGGATGGTGGAGAAGTATTTCCGCAGAGTCTTTTCAAGACTTAATCCTTGCTGGAATCAATTGACCAATTGTCCATCCAATCTCTCTAAGACTCTGGCAGAGACAGCAAACATCACCCAAAATTGAAGTTCCCCTCCTAGAGTGTAGAATGGCTGCTACAAAGCAGTTTCTCTGTTAGAGACTACATTTCTTGCATCTGGGAGGGGTGATGTGACTCTTTGTCATCAATAAGGTAACAACAGAACCAATATATTTGACTTCTGTGTTGTTATGTTCAAGGAGTAGGTGTGTCTGCTCCATGGTCTCTTTAATCGTCTGCCGGCTGAGTGAAGAGGCTCTAGTACAGAGAAGAGTTCAAGGTAGAAAAAGCTGGGATCGTGGAAGCCTGCCCGTGAATGCCTGTATTGGACTATGAATGTCTATGCGTTAAGGCACTGAAATGTCAAGGTTGCTTGTCACAGTAGTTATATTATCCCAACACACATAGAGACCCAGCTGGAATCACATAGCGCCCCAAGGATGGACTCAGGATCAAGAAGTACCTGAAAGTGCCTGGCACAAAGAAGGATCTCGATAAACACTTGGTAGATGAATAAATCAAAATTCCCTGGGTTCTCAACACTTTGGAAGAGGCTCTGAGTAAGAGGCATGCATTCCCCTCTGAGGGATAAGACCTCAAATTACACCCGAACTCTGGAGAAGGGCATGATGAGGGAGGGTGAGTGTAAATGGGCAGAGATACAGAAATCTGAGGCACAAAAGTTTCCAAGTACAATTTTGCAATGGTCTTGGTCCTTCCTGGGGCACCCTCCCTTTGCCAACAACTCCAGGTGCCTCACTGGTCACCCAGCTGCCAGCTGCAGAGCCCATTTCCTTCCACAAACACTTAGTGATGCCCACTTCATGCCAAGCACTGAGGGTACATCAATAACTAGATATGGTCCCTGCCCCGAGGAACATGTAAACGAGACGGGGCAGAGCATAAAGCTCTAGAGGGGCTGAGACTGCTGAGCTGTGCTGAGAAGCTGGAGAGAATATTTCTCCTACCCTAAGGACAACAAAAATCCAGCCTAACTCCAAGATTATAACTTTGCTTGAACCCATCAAAGAGCTGAGGTTTCAGAGCATCCATGTAGCCTGAAATCTAAGAAAAGACGGAGCTTTCAGGGAAGAGATGGGAGGAAGACATACCAGGTGTAAGAGTTCAGCTAAAATTTCAAATAACTCTGGAGATTGAGTGTGGGCTAGCCTGGGTATTGCGGACCCCAAAGAAACTGCAGACACAAGAGGAGTTCTCATCTAGACTCTTCTCCAAGAACCTGCACCTAGTGCTCTCAAGAAAGATGGGGCAGGTGGCATAATAGGAGAAAGTCCCCTCAGTGGTGCAGTCATGGAGGTAGGGGAGCTGATGCTATAGGAAAAAACATAAAGCCCTGTCCAGAACCTTCTGCCCTGTGGCATTAAGCCAACGGCAGAGAAAGGCAAAACTTGTCACCCCAGGGAACCCATTGTAAGTGGAGTGAGGGTACAAGATGAAAACCTCTACCTCTGAGGAGGGGCAGGAAACCATGCTGGGTCCAAAGTATTAGAGGTCTTCTGCCCCCCGGGGTGGAGGCGGGAGGGTGGGGGGGAATCTCTTTAGCTCAAGAACAGCATAAAATGTGGTGTGCACCAACCTGTTGAATCTGTTTCCAAATTGCCAGAATGGCATTAAAGGAGGCCGAGCACTTGGGCAGAGCTACACTGCCTGCAGCCCAGCAGCACCCAGCCCCACGTGCAAGCTTTGGTGAAAGGCTCTCTCCAAGATGGCAGAGGAGACAAAAGGGAAATTCTGCTTCCTGCGTTCTAGAGCTCCTCTCTCCGGAAAGGCAGCCCCATCAGAGCGCCGTAGAGAAGTCGACAGCAAAGCGCAATCTGGCAACGTGAAGGATTGTTTAGCCAAATGGCTTCCAGGCTAATAAGACATCCCACCTTCCAACTTGGCAGATTGTGTTTGAGAAAGCAAATGGAAATGCAGAAGCTTTGCCAGCTTCCCCTCTGCCTTTTCTAGGAGGGGCAGGAGAGATTTGACAAGAGCCTTGGGATGGTCTAAAACTTAGCACTGAAACATTCAAGTACCCAAAGGCTGTCTCTCCACAATAGAGCAATTCTCAGAGCTAAATCTCAAGTTTTAGCTTTGATTTAACAGAAGGTTTAACCTTAGGGAAAATTAATTTTAAATAATGGCTAAAAAATTCTTTCCATTGTTTTAAATAAGATCATGTTAACTTCCAGCTAAACAGTAATTTCTTGCTCCAATTTTTTAAAAACGTTTTGGGAGCTCTGTGCTTATAAACGAAATATTAGGCATCTCCAACTGCTTATGACCTCACTTGGAGATACGATTCAGGAAATAAAACAAATTACTCTCCTGATGAGCATAACAGGTACCCTCCGGGTCTTCAGACTGTAACTACACATGCAAACCATTTAGGGAGGAACTGGCTAGATGTGTAGACAGGCAGCAAATTATTGATTAAACCAGATTTCTATCATTTGATGATATATTTTCCCCTAATTTTGTTATTTGCATGGATCCAGTCTCAGCATTTTACATGAACTCAGAGCCTACAGTGAATTTTTAAACCCCTAATAATAAGTGCCAATCAATTTCTTCCACAGAAAATCCAATATTCTTAACTTCCATGAAACTGGTGTTTTATACCATTGAAAGGCTAGCAGGGGTAGCTGGGAACACGGGCTTTGAATTCAGACAAGTCTGAGCTCAAGTCCCAGCTCAGCCGTTACTCAGCTGCCGTGATTTTGGACAAAGTATTTCGCCCTTTTGAGTTTTAGTCACTTCATCTGTTAAATGAATAATCCCCATCTTACAAGTGCCTAATAGCAGCTAAATGAAATCACGCAGCTGCAAGCATTCATCAACGTTCCTGGAAAGCAATAAGACCTCAACCACTGTCAGCTGTTATTGTAAGGAGAGAGGACCTGCCACCGATGATTCCTCATAATGGAGTTGCTTCCATCTCTATAAAATAAGGCAGTCAGGGCTTCCCTGGTGGCGCAGTGGTTGAGAGTCCGCCTGCCGATGCAGGGGACACGGGCTCGTGCCCCGGTCCGGGAAGATCCCACGTGCCGTGGAACGGCTGGGCCCGTGAGCCATGGCCACTGAGCCTGCGCATCCGGAGCCTGTGCTCCACAACAGGGAGAGACCAGCGTACCGCAAAAAAAAAAAAAAAAATAAGGCAGTCAGAGCAGCTCTTCTCCAAGGGCCCCTCAGAGCTGACATGTTATGGCCTTATTGCTGAGCCCCTGGCTCGGGATTTGCTGAGCAGGTGATCCTAGTTCCCGAGTTCTGATTTCCATGGTAGGGGGTTTCTGCTGGAGTCCTTAGGGTCTGGCTGTGAAAACACTGAAGAGCTGGCCTGGAGATGTAGTGAGTTTTCCATCAGTGAAGGCATCCAAGGAGAAGCTTGACAACCGCTTGCTGGGAAGAGGATAGAAAAGGGAACAGGAGTCAAACTCCATGAAACTTCACTCACCTCTGACTCACCATATTCTAAAAAAAAAAAAAGCAGGCAGTCACATGCTCTAAACCCTCCAGGCATCAGTCTTTGCCATTAGAACCAAGTGGTCACCTAGAAAAGCCGCAAGTCAGTCAGCCTGTGTCTATTTGTCCACTCAGGCTAAGGAAACATTTCTACCAACCAAACCCAAATCTGAGCCTCACGGGCAGGAAGATTGTGCCAGACCAGATCAGATGCTTTTCAGAACGAACCACTGTCTGTTGCTGGTGCACCCAGCTGCCTCACCCAGGAATCCAAAATGGAATTCCAAGCCTGGGACAGGGACATTGGAAAAAAGAGCCGGCAGCTGGGTTTGATAGTGAGAAGCTAAGTAAAGCAGTGAGATGCTGGGTGAAAGCTATAGGGGGCTGGGAGCTTCATCCACAAGAGTGATTCTCTCTCCTCAGAAATGCTAATGAAATTTGGACTTCCTTATTTTATTGCCTACTTTGGTTTCTTATAATTGAACACCAAGTCCTGGGAGACAAGGAGGAAGATCCACTGACATCATCACTCAAACAAGCCAAGGCCTCGCTTATCAGTGTGGCAGCACCAAGGCCCTGACTCTGGCAATGGCCCTGCCATCAAATCTCACTTTATCACTGTGGCCCCTGGGAAAATCTCAGCACCTATGGGGTCTGGTACCTGCCCCTGCCCACAATGCCTTTATACAAATGTTTTGTCTCCCTCTCCTCCTGCAAGCACTTTGCTAAATTTCCTTAATGAATTCTCACTGCAATTACTTACTAGTATCACCTCCTTTCTACTGATGAAGGCGCAATCCCAGGAGGATGAGGTGACTTGTTCAGGGTCGCACATGCATTTTTCCAGCCGACGTTGGTGGAGTTTTGAATCCTAGGCAGAAACAGCAGAATAAATACTGACTTTGCGATTGATGGTCCTGGGTTCAAATCCTACTTATTAATTGTGTGATCTTAGACAAATTACTTAGCCTCTCTGTGTCTCTGATTTCCTGATTATTAAATGGGGATGAAAAGAGAAACTAATTCACCGTATTGTTGGGAGGATTAAAATGAGTTGGTGGTGTACAGAGCTTAGAGCACTGCCTGGGCACGGAAGCCTATTAGTATCTTGAGTGCCCACATCACTCAGATGCCCTGGGAACTGGCAGGGAAAAGAGTGACTTTACAAGTGGGAAGGATGAAGAGATCTTCCCGCCCTGCCCCCCGAGCTTTCTGCCTCATCCTCTAGGCCGGCTGCTCCCTGCTCCCCTATCAGACCTCAAGAGGGTGGTTTGAGGTCCGGCATCTGTGCTCACAATGGGGATGTTTCAAGGCAAAAAGGAAAGCAAAGGAAGCTGAAGGTGGGAGCTTAGAGCTGCTAGTCCCCTGGAGAAGTGGCAGTAAAAAGACTTCCTGTGATGCCTCCCCTCCTGACTAATGCCCTTGGCTTCTGTAGCTGCTGCCTCTGCCAATAGCCAACCTTGGTCTGGGTGATACATTTTCCCTGAAAAATGACCCCAGCACAGCCTTTGCAGGGATTAATAATGAGCTCTGCGGAGGACTGACAGCTCGGCCAGAGCTGTGCATCACCCCCGGCTCTGCTCTCCTGCAGGCCAGAAGGTCTCTGTCTTCTCCAGGAGATGAGCGGAACTTCAAGTGTGCAGGGCAGCATTCCTGTAACCAGCCTAAGCAAACTTCCTGAATGCCAGCGGGCTCTCTGGGCCAGCTGGGTCCTCAGTGCTGAGCCCCAGTGCTCACCCCAATGATAGCTGGTGGTCGGCATGGCCCAGACACTGTGCTGGTACTGGGTGCAGGGGAGATGGAGGGGAGAGGAGAGATGGGTGATGACACAGGCTTCCTGTTCTCAGAGATCAACCCAGAGGGGCTGAACAGACAAGTGCACAGGTAGCCATGAGACAGGCCAAGGAGTAAGAAGTGCCACTTAAGAGCTGAGAAAGGGGATACATCCCTTCTAACCCTAGAGATCCCAGAAAGTCTTGTGGAGAAAGTGGAATTTGGGCTGGTAGAACTGGCCCGTACTGGGATGCAGTGGAATGGTTCCCAGGTTGCAGAAGCCAAGAGGCAGAAATATGCCATGAAGGAGGGCATGGTCTAGCTTGGCTGGGGTGTAATACCTGAAGGGAGTTGGGAGAGATGGTGTTCAATCAACCGCAGAGGCTGAATACCAGGCTAAAGCATGGAGCTCTACAGTAGCTCGTAGGGAGAGACTGGAAGGTTGGGCTGCCCTGGATTGGAGGAGTGCAGGCCATCTGTTGGATCCTGGTGAATTCAAGTACTGTCCCCTTGTCTTGATCACAGTCCTGGGTTACTGGGTGCTCTCAGGTGACATGGGCCGAACACACTGTGACAACAGGGCCTGCAGGACCCTGGAATTCTCGCGGAGCCCCAAGGTATCCCATCATGATACCTTCCCCACCCCTCTAGGGTGAGGGAGGCCCTGCCTAAACCATGCCTGGCCCAGGCTCCACATGGTTAGGGACAGCTGAACCTGGTGGCATCCCTAGAGGGCCCAGAGCAGGAAGAACCAGCTCCAACCTACTCCCCTCCTTCCAAGGTCAAGGGAAATGTAAGCTGTATTTTTTTCACACAGCCCCACTGAACTGATTGGCTTGTGCAGGTCTCTGTGGCAGACAGCAGCCTTGTGTCCTCAGCCAGGGGATGCAAATGCTTAGCAACAGGAGGGTTCTCATTTGCAGCAGGACCAGACCAACTCTGGTCGCTCTCCGGCACCTCTGGGACCCTGGCGTTCTGTCTCTGACCCCGGGGGAGGCATGCGCCTGTCAGGGGTCAGAGGATCTGCTCACAGCAGAAGATGCTCCAGGATTAATTAAACAAAGCCTTTTCCCAGATGGCATCATTTGGTCACCATTTGCAAGAGCAGTACCTGCATAGCGCTGGCCGCTCTGGTCACTGCTCCAGCTCTGCCTACAGCACGCCTGGTAAATATTGATGCCAGCCCACAAGCAGTATCCACTACAGGCCAGAAGGGCTGAGGCCGCGCGAACCACTTGAAATGTGGCTTCTGGCAGTGCAGTCATTGAGAGCTCCCTGTGCCCAAGCTCAGGAGGGTGGGCCAGGCTGCTCTGGGGTCAGCAGTGGCCTGAATGGGTGGGTGTGTCCAACTGGGGTGTGATAATTCAGTTTAATTCAGTTCAATTCGATTTCAGGATTTATTGAGCGCCTGTAAGAACTGGATCCTGGGCTGAGCTTAGAGTTAACCAGAAGCAGATCTTGCACCCACAAGGTCACAGATAACAGTTCAGGGGAAGACAGGGGCATAGAAGATGATGACTGAGGCTTTTGCACATGCTGTCCCCTCTGTCTGGAATTCCCTCACCTCTTCACCTAATTATCTCTTCCTGCTCTTCCTTCAGCTTTCAACTCTTTGGGATTTCCTTGGGGAAGTTTTCCTTGCCTTCCATGACTCAGGCAAATCCCCCAGTCCTATACTCGCATTGCCCACGCTCTGCTCCTTGGCGGCACTAGACACTGTCTAAATCTTAGTTATCTCTGTGGTTATTTTATTAACGTGTGTCTCCCAGCTAGGCTGGGAGGTCCATTTCCTTCAACATTTTATGTTGAGTGACAGTCACTCCACCTGAAATCTAAATAAATATTTCTTAGATATAAAGGCACTACCATTTTTTCAAATTAATGTAAATGCTGTTGTAATACAAGTTCATTTGAAAGTGTTGGAGCTTTGTGTAGCTTTGTTATAAATATGTATATTTTAATAAATTGATACTAAAAATAGAACTACAATCACAAGGGGGAGCTCCTCAAACTGGAGATGGTGGAAGACCCTAGCACTGGGACATGCCACCCATGTGCCTGTGGTCCTTACCAGAGGAAAGAGTTTAGGGGAAAATTGACTTTTTTCTGCCTGACTACACTTTTCCTCCAGTCTACCTGTATTTCCATCTCTCCACCTCACTTCTATTTGCCCAGCCCTCTCTTTCCCCCAGTTTGGGTTTGGGGACAACCAGAACTGCACTCAATGGGTTATCAACATTCTGCTACTAAATGGGCAACATTGGTATAAACTGTCAATTTGATTCCCACTTGAGGCCAAACATCCTTGTAGATTTGGGCTGGAATCACTTTGTTACCCCCTTACTTTGTACTGTGCTAGAACAGTAAGACAGGGAGGACTCTGGAGATGATTTGTTGATCAATCCCTTCCTTTGAAAGGCAGAATAATTGTAGCTAGCGAGGGGTTTGGGCTGTTGGGTTACTCCAAGTCCAGAGAATAGGTCTCCTGACTCCATTCCAGGCCTCTCCTCGTTCTACCAGAAAAGACACTTATCAAGCCCTCACTGAATTTAAGTTTCCACAGTACTCAAGGTCTCTGGTCAATTTATTTTAGGGCTTTGCGCTAGTTTCCATCTGAAGAAATAAATACCTATTTACTGTCATGCTTCTCATTTGAGTATGTTACTGTTCTGAGAGCAACTGGGGAAGAAAATTCTGACCCCACTAATGTCTTGTTTTGTCTTTACATTTATAGAGCCTTCTCACTTTCCTGTACACTTTCCCCATCATCCCACCATGTAACTTTCCCCCCTGGAAGAGGACCTGGGCCCATCAGGTCCCGCTTTCAATCTTGGACGTGCCATTTTCACCACTTACAGAAGGGGCAGAGAACGACCTGGCTCCTTGATTCCCCAGTGGGCATTTCGGGATTGCAGGTGGGGGTAGGAGAAGAGCTAGAGGAAGGGGGGTGGAAGAGGAAGAGTCAAGCAGAATAGAGAAGGGTGGGCATCAGAGCAGCTCCACAATTCCAGGCTCTCACACCAGCAAGCCGGCTGCTGCCGGGTTCTCAGGAGGCCTGAGCCCTGACGGGAGGCCTGGGCTGTGAGAAGGAGGCCAGAGGACTGGCACAGAGTCCATGCTTTCACCCTCTGGAACCCCAACATGTATCTTCTGGAGAAGATATATGAGGAACAGCGTTGGTCTGAAAGGATGGAGGGGACCCAGCCTGAGATTCGGCTGAAAAGTCTCTTTCACTCTGTCCTCTTCTCACCTCCCTCCCTCACTTTCCATAATTTCTCATTCATCTGTTTTCTCACATGCCTTTTGATTTTCTAATCTCTCTCTCATCAATCACCTCTTCTATTTATTTCAACTCCATCTAGAACTTTTATTTGTCCCCTTTTCTCTCTTGACATCCATCTCTATTTATGGGTCTATGGTGCTGAAAACTGAACAGATAACAAATGTCCTCAATTCAGAGCAGAGGCCTTCTGCCGAGTTTCTTCTTGGCCTCTGAGGTGACCTATAACAGGGACCATATGCTAATTATTTGTATCGCCTCATTTCACCATCCCAATGGTGTTTAATTTTTCAGGATGAATTTTTCTTGTTTCCTCAGTTTTCTTGCAAGCATTCTAAGGAACAGGCCCACAGCCTCTGGAGCCCAGTCTCCTCACAGCCCCTGCTGCCAGGCCTGTAGGTGCTCAGGAAATGGGTGTGGAGAGGTTGCTCTCTCCTCCTTCCCCCCATACTCCCACTCCCACAAGCTTCCAACCTGCAGCACCCAGGGGAATCCCTTCAGTTTGGGGGATGGCACAACCCAAGGAGACTTGAGCAGGCTTTACGCTCTAACAATCTCCATTGTTTACCTCAAATATATAAATATACACTAAGTAAAAAGGACGCCCATTTAGCAAATATCAGCTCGAGACAATTCACTGGACACTGACCCTGGTTTTCCACCCCGAGTCTTTCCTACATAAAAATTCTGGACAAGCCTCTGGTCTAGGAAGAGCTTTCCCTCCATTCTTCAATTAGTCACACTATGTACTCACTAAAAAAATTTTTTCGAGTTATGATTAAGTGTCAGGCACTTAGCTAAGAACAGGTGACACAGAGAAGATGACCATATAGGCCTTGTCCTCGAGGAGGAGATGGCTTAGCAAAGCAGAATGACAGTGTACAGAAACATTTCGATAGACATTCATTTAAACATATATTTTAGTGAGCACACACTGTGTGTCTGGGATTGTGACAGATGCTGGGACCATAGCAGGAAACAACAGAATAGTACATTAATAGAAAACAACACTAATAGAAGTACTTAACACGTACACCCATTGATGCGCAGAGGGAGCAGGGGAAGCTTTCCTTTCTGCCCACTGAAAACATTTGTGAGAAAAAAGAAAACTACAGGCCAATATCACTGATGAAAATAGATGCAAAAATCCTCAACAAAATTCTAGCAAACAGAATCCAACAGCATATTAAAAGGTTCATACACCATGATCAAGTGGGGTTTATTCCAGGAATGCAAGGATTCTTCAATATATGCAAATCAATCAATGTGATAAACCATATTAACAAATTGAAGGAGAAAAACCATATGATCATCTCAATAGATGCAGAAAAAGCTTCTGACAAAATTCAATACCCATGTATGGGCTTCCCTGGTGGCACAGTGGTTGAGAATCCACCTGCCAATGCAGTGGACATGGGTTCAAGCCCTGGCCCGGGAAGATCCCACATGCCACGAAGCAACTAAGCCCATGCGCCACAACTACTGAGCCTGCACTCTAGAGTCTGCAAGTCACAACTACTGAAGCTCATGCACCTAGAGCCCGTGCTCTGCAACAAGAGAAGCCACCTCAACGAAAAGCCTGTGCACTACAACGAAGAGTAGCCCCCACTCGCCACAACTAGAGAAAAGCCCATGTGCAGCAATGAAGACCCAACACAGCCAAAAACAAATAAATAAATAAATTTATTTTTTAAAAAAACAGCCATCTATGATAAAAACCCTGCAGAAAGTAGGCATAGAGGGAACTTACCCCAACATAATAAAGGTCATATATGACAAACCCACAGCCAACATGGTTCTCAATGGTGAAAAACTGAAACCATTTCCACTAAGATCAGGAACAAGACAAGGTTGCCCACTCTCACCACTATTATTCCACATAGTTATGGAAGTTTTAGCCACAACAATCAGGGAAGAAAAAGAAATAAAAGGAATCCAAATTGGAAAAGAAGTAAAACTGTCACTGTTTGCAGATGACATGATACTATACATAGAGAATCCTAAAGATGCTACCAGAAAACTACGAGAGCTAATCAATGAATTTGGTAAAGTAGCAGGGTACAAAATTAATGCACAGAAATCTCTTGCATTCCTATACACTAATGATGAAAAATCTGAAAGTGAAATCAAGAAAACACTCCCATTTATCATTGTAATAAAAAGGATAAAATACCTAGGAATAAACCTACCTCAGGAGACAAAAGACCTGTATGCAGAAAACTATAAGACACTGATGAAAGAAATTAAAGATGACACAAACAGATGAAGAGATATACCATGTTCTTGGATTGGAAGAATCAACATTGTGAAATTGACTATACTACCCAAAACAATCTACAGATTCAATGCAATCCTATCAAACTACCAATGGCATTTTTCACAGAACTAGAACAAAAAATTTCACAATTTGTATGAAAACATAAAAGACCCGAAGAGACAAAGCAATCTTGAGAAAGAAAAACAGAGCTGGAGGAATCAGGCTCCTGGACTTCAGACTATACTACAAAGCTACAGTAATCAAGACAGTATGGTACTGGCACAAAAACAGAAACATAGATCAGTGGAACAGGATAGAAAACCCAAAGATAAACCCACACACATATGGTCACCTTATCTTTGATAAAGGAGGCAAGACTATATAACGGAGGAAAGACAGCCTCTTCAATAAGTGGTGCTGGGAAAACTGGACAGCTACATGTAAAAGAATGAAATTAGAACACTCCCTAACACCAAACACAAAAATAAACTAAAAATGGATTAACAACCTAAACGTAAGGCAGACACTATAAAATTCTTTGAGGAAAACATAGGCAGAACACTCTAAGACATAAATCACAGCAAGATCCTTTTTGACCCACCTCCTAGAGAAATGGAAGTAAAAACAAAACTAAACAAATGGGACCTAATGAAACTTAAAAGCTTTTGCACAGCAAAGGAAACCATAAACAAGATGAAAAGACAGCCCTCAGAATGGGAGAAAATATTTGCAAATGAAGCAACAGACAAAGGATTAACCCCCAAAATATACAAGCAGCTCAATATCAAAAAAGCAAACAACACAATCCAAAAATGGGCAGAAAACCTAAATAGACATTTCTCCAAAGAAGACATACAGATTGCCAACAAACACATGAAAGGATGCTCAGCATCACTAATAATTAGAGAAATGCAAATCAAAACTACAATGAGGTATCACCTCACACCGGTCAGTATGGCCATCATCAAAAAATCTACAAGGAATAAATGCTGGAGGGGGTGTATGTGGAGAAAAGGGAACCCTCTTGCACTGTTGGTGGGAATGTAAATTGATACAGCCACTATGGAGAACAGTATGGAGGTTCCTCAAAAAAACTAAAAATAGAACTACCATACAACCCAGGAATGCCACTACTGGGCATATACCCCGAGAAAACCATAATTCAAAAAGAGTCATGTACCACAATGTTCATTGCAGCTCTATTTACGATAGCCAAGACGTGGAAGCAACTTAAGTGTCCATCGACAGATGAATGGATAAAGAAGATGTAGCACATATATACAGTGGAATATTAGAAAAGAAATTGAGTTATTTGTCGTGAAGTGGATGGACCTAGAGACTGTCCTACAGAGTGAAGTCAGAAAGAGAAAAACAAATACCGTATGCTAACACATATATATGGAATGTAAAAAAAAACAGTGGTTCTGAAGAACGTAGGGGCAGGACAGGAATAAAGACGCAGATGTAGTGAATGGACTTGAGGACAAGGGGAGGGGGAGGGGTAAGCTGGGACAAAGTGAGAGAGTAGCATTGACATATATACACTACCAAATGTAAAATAGATAGCTAGTGGGAAGCAGCCACATAGCCCAGGGAGATCAGCTGGGTGCTTTGTGTCCACCTAGAAGGGTGGGATAGGGAGGGTGGGAGGGAGACGCAAGAGGGAGGGGATATGGGGATATATGTATATGTATAGCTGATTCACTTTGTGATACAGCAGAAACTAACACACCATTGTAAAGCAATTATACTCCAATAAAGATATTAAAAAATAAAAATTTGTGAGTTATTTTATTTAACAAACATTCAGTATGTGTGTGATGCGATTTTGCATTCCTAGCCTAATTATTATTCTAGATCATTGCCTAACTTCAATATGTAATGCTTGTTGATTTTATATAAACTGTATATATAATTAACCAATGCACTTTGGATTATGAGATTTTAATTTGTTCTACGTGTGTTAGTCCTTAGACATCTTGAAGAACAAACCCTCATGCTTATGTAATATGATGATGCTATGGAAATAAGTACCCTGCAAATATAAGGAGAGGCTGGATGAAAAGCCTTTCCTCCCTGTCTTGGTCCAGCGGGCTGTCACTTGGTCCTGTCCTCTGGAGATGCTAGAATAAACCTCATTAGTCTAGCAGGCCTCAATCCAGGAAGATCTAGGGGGGGACCAGAAAAATCCCTGATGGATGAGATGCCTAGTCTCTCCCCTCGTCCTGATCTTACTTGATGTCTCCTGACAAAATGGCCTGACCTGGGCTCAAGCAAGTCTAGTTGCAGAGCCCCAGGCCGGCGCCTGCACAGAGGAGGGCTCTCAGAAGTTTCCCTGGAGTATCTGCCCACAAGGAGGAAGCAGCTCCTCCCTCTCTTGACCCCGTTATGAGCAACCCCAGCTCATCTGAGCTCAGGTGCGTGAGAACAGCCTTTCTGCTCTGCACCAGAAGAGAAGCCCCACGAGGGTGGGTTTGCGGTGCCCCTGTGTGGGTGTGTGCAGCCTGCAGTGGTTGTGGGTTTTCTTTAGCCTCTCTCTTTCTCTCTCTCAGATTGTTTGGCTTGGATTCTCACAACATTCACAACCGTCCCCCCTGATTCTCAGGGCAGCCCAGAGAGCCACACAGGAAGGAACCTGAGCTACGCCATGCCAGACGGGGAAGTGAGCAGAGGCAGGCCTCGGACCCTCATCACAGGGAGAGGGGTCAGAACCCAGGTCTCCAGACTCTCTCCAACCCCTGCCTTCAGACAGCTTTGAACGTGTCCTTCCCTGCCTTACGGGATCTCCTGGGTCCCTAAGGCCTGAGGTCACAGTCCCCAAAGCACATATTGTGTGTTTCAATGGGCATGGCACCCCCTCCTTATTCAGTAGCTAGTTCATCCATTCATTCAGTCAACGTGTCCTGAGTCTCCTTGAAGGAGATGGGGCACATCGGAGGCCTGGAGGCCTGGGAACGATCAACTCAGATCGGTGTGGATCGTGGAAAGGGAGCCGGAGGGGTGAGACCAGTCAAGAGGGGGTTTTCAATCCAGGGGAGAAAATGTGAGAGCCTAAAATAAGGAGATAGCAGAGCTGTCAGTGGGGTTGTGGAGGCACCATGGGTCAAAGTAGCCAAATCCCATGGTTTTCGGCCCCAGTGCTAGAATCAGATACTTCCCCCAACTCTCCTTCCCCTGCCCACCTGCCCCCCCCCAACTGGTTCTGGGGCAGTTTTTTTTCTGTACTGGCTGATTTTTCCATGGAGTTTCACTTGTAACAACATGATAAGCTAGCAATTATTAATCCTGTTTTCAGATGAGGGAAACTGGGACTCAGAGAGGTTAAGGTATTTGCCTTGCTCAATGTCACACTGTCACTAAAAAGCATTGACAAGTATTAGACTCCATAGCCATCGGATTCCAAATTTCGTGTTCTTTCTCTCCTTTTGTGCTGTCTATCTATGCAGTTCCCCCAAATATTGATCTAGAACATCTCCAGTGAAGGGGATCTCACGACATCCCGAGGACACCCATTCCATCTTTCTGCTCCTTACCATGAGCTGAAGTTTTTCTAGAGGTCCCCCTGCCTAGTCCTAATTCTAACCCTTGGGGCCTCAAGAAACCAATCTGTGTCCTCTGGCCTCATGGTGGCTTCCAAATGTTCGATGAAAGCTCTCAGTCCCCACAGGGCTCCTCTTCTCTAGGCTGACATGCCTCCCATTCCCCAGAGGACATAAATCCTCACCCCTCCCCACTGCCCTCATCTCTTGCCTCTGGACATCACTGTCCTGTGTCCTTCAGAAAGGGTCCTGGAACATGTCCTGTAGCAGGAGACTTGGCGACCTCTCAAGGAACTTGTTTCATGTTTTAAAGTGTTACGTTTATCCATATTATTAAACTTGATTTTTAAAAACTATAAATGTAATCCATGGACATTGTTTAAAATGTTCAAAATAGCAAAAGAGAATCTAAAGCAAAAAGTAAAGTTCTCCCCCCATTCTCTTCCAAGCCCAGTGCCACTCCCCAGAGGAAGCCTCTTTTAAAATTTTCTATTTTTATTTCTTGTGATAATTTCTATTATAATTTTTAAAAACACAACTGTACCTTGATCTCTGGCTTATCTCTAGATGGTATCTGTTGATCGCCCTTTGTGCAGGATGAGGAATTCAGCACATTTACAACACTTCCCGTCTCCACACCATTTTACCTCCTAATTTGGTTAGTAATATAACTCTTTTTAGTTCTTCCAGTGGTTATTCTTATTACTATCACTAATCTACTTAAAAACCTGCATTGATTTATCCACTTTATGCAACATTCATTAATTTTCCACTATGAAAGTTGAGGAAAGTGGTGAGCCTCTTTTTTCTACGTCTCTCTAATTTTCAATTTTATTATATCTATATTTACCATATATATATATTTTTTAACAATTTCAAGGTTTATAACATTTGTACTCTGTGCTTTAGCTATAAGTAGGTGCTCCACATTTTGTCCATAAGATAATTCCAAAGGTTGAAAACCAATAAACAGCATTGTGCTTCTATGAACACTACTCACCGAAGCCTGGATCTACAGAGAAGAAAGCGTATTCACTGTCATGATACCTTGGACACTCTAAGGAGGCCTTTCTATGAAGCAAAGAGTCGAGTGGAGACGCATCACTCCCTTTCAGCTTTTCTTAGCTTCTTCTGGATCCGTTTCAGCTGTACTTTTTCTTGGCTCTCATGTTATCTTCTTTTAAAATTCTTTTTCAGTTTTACTAGAGTATTTCCTCGAAATTTGTTTTCATTTAGGGTGTATGATTGGCAACCAGTGGTAGGCTGAGAGATGGCCTTTAAAAGATATCCATATCCTAATTCTTGGAACCTATAAACGTCCTTACATGGCAAAATAGGGGTCTCTGCAGATGTAATTAAGTTAAAGATTTTGAAATTATCCAAATGAGTCCTAAATGCAAATCATAGGTGTCCTTATAAGAGAGAGGCAGATGGAGATTTCTCACACAGACATAGAGCAGAAGGAGATATGAAGATGAAACACAGAGAGATTTGAAGGTGCTAGTCTTAAAGGCTAGAGTGATGCAGCCACAAACCAAGGTGTGCCAGCTACCATCAGAAGCTGGAAGAGGCAAGGAAGGGTTTTCTCCTACAACCAGAGGGAGTGCAGCCCTGTCAATGTCTTCATTTCAGCTCAATGATACTGATTTCAGATTTCTGTCCTCTAGAATGGTGAGAAAATAAATTTCTTTCTTTCTTTTTTAGGCCACTAGACTTGTAATTATTTGTTACAGCAGCCATGGGAAACTAATACAACAACATTATAATTTCTATACATAAAAATGACTGTCTGGGGTGACACTCTCTTGTTGACAGTTTGGCTAGGTGTAAAATTCTATATTCTATACTACAAATGATTTTTCCTCAGAACTTTGAACCATGGGCTTTGAACCATGGGCTTCTAGCATCCAGTAGAGCTAATGAGAAGAAATCTCATGTCAGTCTGAATCTTACTTTTCAGGGTACCAATTTTTCCTTGCTCTGTAAGCTTTTATACATTTTGTTTTTATCCTTTGAGTTCTGTCATTCCTTCAGAATGCGTCGATGTTGGTCTTTGATATATAAATCCTTCTTGACACTGTGTGAACTGTTTCAATCTGAAGACTCCTGATTTCTTCAGTTCATGAAATGTTTCTTCTATTTTTTAGGTGTTTATTTTCTATTAAAACTCCTACTGGGCAGATTATGAACCTTCTGATGTATCTTCCATGTCTCTTGGCTTTTCTCTATTTTCTCTCTTTGTACTTTTGCTCTATATTCTAGAGATTTCCTTTCCAAATTACGAATTTGGTTTTCAGTCTTGTCCATTACACTATTCAGCTTATCCCATTGAATATTTATTTATTTATTTGTTTAGTTTTGGCTGCGTTTGGTCTTCGTTGCTGTGCAAGGGCTTTCTCCAGTTGCGGGGAGCGGGGGATACTCTTCGTTGTGGTGCGCAGGCTTCTCATTGCGTTGGCTTCTCTTGTTGCAGAGCACGGGCTCTAGGCACGCGAGCTTCAGTAGTTGTGGCTCTCAGGCTCTGGAGTGCAGGCTCAGTAGTTGTGGCACGTGGGCTTCGTTGCTCTGCGGCACTTGGGATCTTCCCGGACAAGGGCTCGAACCCATGTCCCCTGCATCGGCAGGCGGATTCTTAATCATTGCACCACCAGGGAAGTCCCCCATTGAATTTTTAATTTCATCAGTCATGCTTTGAATTTCTACACGGTCTTTGTTCTTGTTCTCAGGTGACTTTTCACATCTGAGAAACAAGTCTACTTCGGTTTTATGGATGCAATAACCTCTTGATCTTTCTGAATGCCATTACAATTTTTAAAAAACATTCTTAGTGGTTCATTGAATTATGTCTGATTCTTCCAGGCTAGCTGGTGCTTATTTATGACTTTAGCATCCCTCAAACGTCAGGAGGAGGTAGGCAGAAGGATGTGCATTCAGGAAACACATTTGAATCTCAGAACAGAGGGGCATGTATAGTTTGGAAACTATACATATTCACAAAGAGATAAACATACCCCACAGTTTAAAAAACTCCATAGGTGGTTCTGTTACAAGTCACATCCTACCCCCACCTACATGCCCTTTCCATCCCCCTACTTTGACTGAGAACTGGTGGACCAGATCAGCAATTCTCAATCCTGGTGGAACATTAGAATGAACTAGAGAACTTCTAAAACCTACCCACGCCTGGGAACCCCCAGGTAAAGCTGGAGTGCATGTAAGGTTGTGAATAATTAGAATAGACTATTTCTAAGGTCTTACTTTTGTAACTGTGGTCCATGAACCAGCAGGATCAGCAACACCTGGGAACTTGTTAGAACTGCAGAAGCATGAACTCACCCCAGGTGTTCTGAATCAGAATCTGCATTTAAACAAGATGGGCAGTGATTGATAATTAAAGTTTGAGAAGCACTATTTTATGGGAGATCATAAGGCACAGTGGGGTATTTGGGTGTGACTTCCAGAATCTAACAGATCTGAACTTGAAGTACAGCTCTGTCACTTAACTAATTCATGAGTACATTAAAGGGAGGCCAGTGTGGCTGTAGAGCACTTAGCACAGTGTCTGGCTATTGGCAGAGGCTCAGTAAATGTCATTCCTTTCCTCATCTACTTCTTTGAATATTCTTTCCCAGGTTTGAGATTCTTCGGCAGGAATGTTTCTCCTGTACCTCCATTTTTCTCTCCTGTCTGTAAAGCGTCTGATCAATCACACTCTTTGATCCTTCCCTTCTCGTACTCTCAGAGCGGAACCATCAAGTCACTCTTTCTAGCACTGTCTTAAATGATGGCTTCTGGTCTCCCTTGTAAAATTTAATAGCAAAATGCTTTTGATATGCAAGCTTCTTTGAAGTCGACCCAATCTATATTCCCAAGTTAAAAAGATGTTCTGCATTGTGACTCTTTCTTATATGAACCTGGAGTGTCAGTTGAAAAGAGAGCTGTGCTCTCTGCTCTGCTAGTTCCATTTTCCCTGGCTCCATTTGGAGTTTTCTGGAGAAGCATGGGAAATCTATCCTGTGTCAGGAGACGAAGACACCGTCCTGTGGCTGTGATTCATGTTGAGGCCACCTTTGATTCACCACCAACTTTATGGAGCTCAAAATGCTCCACAGGACTTTCTAATTTGTCCTCCCTATCCAACTCCCACCATCACCACCCAAAGCCTAGGTTAGAGGCAGAGATGTCTGTCTCTGCTCCACAAATGAGGAAACAAATGCAGAGAGGGTGGGACACTTTCCAAAGAACGAATGCACGCACACACACACACACACAGTCTTGATCCTACGTCTTCTTAACCAGATTCAGTGTCCCAAGAAAACTAGAGGAAATCCTAGTTTCCTCTAGTTGCTGCTAGCCATCAAGTCTGGAGGTAATTAACCAGCCAGCAGCCCCTCCCCAAAGATTCAGGCACTTTAGGAATCACCATATGCAGCTGTTTAAAGCAAACCATCACGCGGCGCTTCCTAGAAAAAGCTATTGCTCTCTCTCCACACGCCTCCTGCTCTCCTCTCCTCCCTGCACTACCTCAGGGGGCACGCCCTTCCCCAACCCATGTACCTGAGAGCTCGGCCCACAGAGGAGGGCCAGATCACTTGTGATAATTTCTCAGCGATGCTGAAAAGGATCATGCACATGTGTGCTCATCCCAGGCCCGCTCTCTGTCTACCTCTGTCTCTGTTTGTCTCTCTCTCATATACACACAGAGGAATACCCCAGAACTTCTCTCAACCACTCTTAGGTGGGACGAGAGGGCTTCCCTGTTGGCAGAAGTGAAACTAGGACAAGCCATTGCACCACTGTGTTGGAGCCGTGCTCCTAAGACTTTCACGGTCACACACACACTCCTGGGCGGTCTTGTTAAATAAATGTCAGATTCTGATTCAATAGGTCTGGAGCAGGGGGCTCTGAGATTCTGCATTTTGGATAAGCTCCCTGGTGATGCTGAAGCTGCTGGTCCATGGGCCACACTTTGAATGGCAAGAGATTAAAATGACTGCCCCATCCTGTGGGAGTCTTTGGGGGTGTACTGGAGGAAGCAGAAGTAGCCAGAAAGGGAGGGCCTGCAGGGGCGCTGCCTGCTAAGGATGGACACCCTGCAGGCCTGTGTCCTCTCATGCTTCTGCTGCTATGTCTGATCAACTCAGAAGATGGTTACTCAAGGAATGACATTAGTTTGATTTTTCAGCAGAGCATATCAGTAAGTCGAAGGAAAAACTACATGCACATATCAACGAGTACTGTTAAGACATAAGATAAAATTCACATCAACTCCTGAAAAAGAAAAATATATTCCCTTTTTATGCTAAATAATATCTTTCTTAAACCAACTTCAAGCATAATACCTAATGACAAGACCCTTAGAAGCAATCTTATTAAATCAAGGCCAGACAAGAATGTCAACCATAGCCACTATTAATTAACACTTTTAAAATTGGGGGCCAAGGCATATGAACCAGAAATAATAAGTGTAGCTATGGAAAAATGAAGAGGAGACACAGTTAGGACAATTTGCAGACGGTGTAATTGTCGACCCAGAAAATGCAAGATTCAGCTGAAAATCTTTAACATTAATAAGAAAGCTCGATAAAGTAGTGGGATACAAAGGAAACACGAAAAGTAATAACTTTCATACATACACAGCCAACAATCAGTTAGGAACTACTTGGAGGAAAGTTCCTTTCACATATGACAATAAACAAAGAAATATGTAGAAATTAACTTAATAATGAATGTGTAAGCCATCAGTAAAACATAAAACCTCACAAAAAGCCGAAAATGACTTGATACACAGTGAGACATACCATGCTTCTCAGGGGGAAGATTAAACAGTCCTTGACTTTTGACCATATCTAAGGGTGAAGCAGAAAGATGCTGACACAAAGTGCTGAGTGTACGTGTGGCTTATCGGCTGAGGGCGTCACTGTAAGGTAATCTGGCTAGGCCATTTCATGGAAAGTTCCTGATAATGTTATATTTAGGGATTTTCTGTTGGCCGGGCCCTAGAGAAGATTCATCAACCTCCTGCCTGGAGTGTATTCACCTGGCTGCCCATGTTCTGGGAGCTACATGTCTCAACAGACATCATTTAAACTTTCACATACTCCTGTTTTCAATTCAGCTCCCTTGCGGTCAGCAGGGCCTGGGGTGCCCCAGTCCAGCACCCTCTGTGTTACCCTTTCTGGAGATAAAAGAGCAGTCCTCAGGAGGGGCAGAGAATGTGTCTCTGCGTGGAGTGGGGGGAGATGGTCTTGGGATCTATCTGCTTTTTAAGTCGACTTGCAACCTGTCCTCCTCTTCCGATGCTACTTTGCTCTCACTTGCAGATCAGGTGTCCCATTCCTGACTTAGATACATCAAGTCCGTTACCACTTGTCTAGCTGCTTCTCAGCTTCCAAATTTTGTTGCTGTTGCCTCCTCTCCTGTGCTATTTGTGCTTTAAAAAATCCAATATGTCATTTTGAATGTTACCAGATAGCAATCAACTCAAGAGCCCAGATGGAAAAAAAAAAAACCCTAGTATTGACTGCATACGTTAAGTGCAAATCCATTTCCAAGAAAAAAGCAGGGGATCAGAGGAGAAGAGCACCAAATTTAGGGCATAGCGGAGTGGGGCATGGGATTTCTTTCTCTTAAAACATCCTTTTTAAAGGTAGGTTAGTCTATCTGGTTTGTGTAGCAAATTAGTGCTAAGTATCACAAGTCTTGGAAGTATTCAAACTCTTTAACCCAATAAACCCGCCATGTGAATCTATCTTAATGAACAATTTAAAATCTTAAGAGGTACAAACTATTAGGTATAAAATAAGCTACAAGGATATATTGTACCACACGGGCAATAGAGCCAATATTTTTATAATAACTATAAATGGAGTATAAATTTTAAAAATTGTGAATCACTACATTGTACACCTGTAACTTATATAATATTGTACAGCAGCTATACTTCAATAAAAAATAATGATAATAAAAAATAAAATCTTGACTAAACTTCATGAACAAAGATGTTCATCAAACCATACTTATGATCTTAAAAAAAATGGAGATAATTTAAATGTCCCACAGTAGGGGAATGTTCATCCACTTGGTGAAATATATGATACAACCATTAAAGTAATAAAATAATGGAAAATTTTTACATTAAACAAAAAATCAAGATAAAATTAAATATGTATTAGCCTCAAAAATATATAAAATAAAATTTTTTTAAACTTTGCCCAGAAAAGGAGTGAAAAGAAATATCACAAAATGTTAACACAGGGTAAGTACCATTTTTCCATTTCTTTCTACTTTTCTATAATGAGCAAATATTTTTCTCTAATAACAGCTTTTTTGAGATATAACTCACATACCAGACAATTCACTCACTAGAAGTGTACAACGCGATGGTTTTTAGTATATTCACAGATATGTGCAACCAACACCACAGTCAATTTTAGCACATTTTCATCATACCAAAAAAAGAATGTCATACACTTAAGCTGTCACTCTCCAATCCCCACTTTCAGTCCTATGCAGCCACAAATCTACTACCTCTCTATAGATTTGCTTGCTCTGGACTGCCTATTCTGGAATCATATAGTGTGTGGTCTTTTGTGACTGGCTTCTTTCATTTAGCATAATGTTTTTAAGGTACATCCATGTTGTAGCATGAATCAGCACTTCATTTCTTTTTATGGCTGAATAATATTCCATTGTATAGATGCATCTTATTTTGCTTATCCACTCATCAATTAAAAGACATCTGGGTTGTTTCTACCTTTTTGGCTATTACAAATAATGATGCTATAAACATTCATATACAAGTTTTCGCATGGACATATGTTTTCATTTCTCTTGGGTATACACCTAGGAATAGAATTGCTTGGTTATATGGTAACTCTATGCTTAACCACTTGAGGAAATGTCAGACTGTTTTCCAAAGTGACTGCACAATGTTACATTCCCACCAGTAATGTATGAGAGTTCCAATTTCTCCACATTCTCCCCAACACTTGTTATTATCTATCTTCTTGATTACAGCCATCCTAGTGGGCTCAAACTCATTGTGGTTTAGATTTTCATTTTCCCGATGGTTAATTACACTGACCATCTTCTCATGTGCTTATTGGCCATTTGTATATCTTTTTTGGGTAAATGTCTATTCAAGTCCTTTGCCTACTTTTGATTTGGATTTTCTTTTTATTATTGAGTTGTATTTCTTCTTGTTTTGATGTTGTTATTTTCCACTCAATTTTTTTGTAGACATTCCTTTGATCTTTCGACAAATCAGTCATCCCAGGTCAACTTTTCACATGCTTTCCAGACATTTTGTTTGTTTGTTCGTTCGTTTGTTTGTGGTACGCGGGCTTCTCACTGTTGTGGCCTCTCCCGTTGCGGAGCACAGGCTCCGGATGCGCAGGCTCAGCGGCCATGGCTCACGGGCCCAGCCGCTCCACAGCATGTGGGATCTTCCCGGACCGGGGCACGAACCCGTGTCCCCTGCGTCGGCAGGCAAACTCTCAACCACTGCGCCACCAGGGAAGCCCCAGATATTTTTCTTTAAAAATATCATTCTCCAGGCAGGAACTAATTATAGAAGATATTTGTTTGGTAATTGCCATTGTTTTGACACCCAGCATCTGGAACCCTTCCCCCATGCTTGTGAATTTACCACCTTATGAGTCATGATAAGAAGCAGAGCCCTCTCCCACTGTGGAGCCAAGAGGGTTAGATTTGTGTTTTTCCAGCCTCCCTTGTAGCAAGGACAGGTGCACATGGTTTGGACTCAGCCAATCAGATTCAACTGCCCCAGATATGAGCCAGGATCTGATGATGAAAAAGAGTAGGGTCAACAGAAACAGCATTCCAGTGATGGCACAATCTGTGGTCATGATAGCCACTGTTGGGGGAGGGGGAGGGCAGCAGGAGAAGCAAAGCCAACAGTAACGAGTGCTCAAGCACTCAGCATCCTGGGGTGGTGGTGGTGGTGGGGTAAAAGGGATGCCAGGTAAAGCTTTGTGTTTCCCTTCAGATGTGACAATAGCATCTTCCCCAGCCTGGTTCTGGGCTGCAGTTTGGCTGTGAAACTGAGCACTGCTAATCTTCTCTGTTCTGGCCTATATTCTAAGCTCATAAGCCTATTTTTGGTTTAAATTAGCAAAATGGCTTTCCACTGTTGCAACTAAGAAGCTTGACTAGCCAAAGATGATGTTCTTCTTCCTGAGAAATGCCTTTTTTTTTTATAATTCACTGACAGGCAATAGGACATTCAGACTATAATGGGGTGACAACAACCTGGGACTGGATGAAGAGTGAGAAGCTTAAACAGATGATGTGCCTCGACTGATCCCCAGCAAAATACTCTAGTTGTCAAAGCAACCCCTGCAGGCAACAAAGCATTCAACATAGACAAAACCAGGGTGAGAGAGATTTACTGTTTTACAGAATGAACACAGAGAAGCAAAAGAAAGTCTGGCTAAGGTGGTACAAAGTCCTGATTTATAAATTTAAAACACGACCTTGGGCTTCCCTGGTGGCGCAGTGGTTGAGAGTCCGCCCACCGATGCAGGGGACATGGGTTCGTGCCCCGGTCCGGGAAGATCCCACATACTGTGGAGCGGCTAGGCCCATGAGCCATGGCCGCTGAGCCTGCGCGTCTGGAGCCTGTGCTCCGCAATGGGAGAGGCCACAAGAGTAAGAGGCCCACATATCAAAAAAAACAAAACAAAACAAAAAAACACAACCTTTACAGTACCAGGAAATAACCAACACCATGGCTCAGTTAACCAAAATCTGGTATCACCTGGGTGCATTAGAGGTAACACTCATTTCCATGACTCTCAGTGGGAGTCTGCTTCTTATACTGATTCTGGTAGCCAGCCTCCAAGACGGTCCCTAAAGACCCTAACCTCTCGATAGCCAAGCTCTTCTGTAGTCTCTTCTCAATTGAATCAGCTGGTCTGAGTGAGGAATAAAACACTGCAAAAGTGACAATGTATGACATCCAAGACTAGGACATAAAAGGCACGGCAGCTTCCTCCTTGGCCTTTTGGATCATTCACTCTGAGAAGCCAGCCGCCATGTCAGGAGGACACTCAAGCAGCCTTGTGGAGAGGCCTATGTGGAGAGGAACTGAGGCTCCCACAAACAGCTGGTACCCATTTCCCAGGCATGAGAGTAAGTCACCTTGCAAGTGGATCCTCCAGCATCAGACAAGCCTTCAGACGACTGTGGTCCTGGCTGATATGTGACTGCGGTCTCAGGAGAGCCCCTGAGCCAGAACTGCCCAGTCAACCTACTCTTCACTTCCTGATCCAGAGAAACCACAAGAGATACTAGATGATTATTGCTATTTTAACTTCTAAGGTTTGGGTGATTTGCTATGCAGCAACAGATAAGTAATACATCTACTAACAGTGCATACACTTCCCCTCTATTTTGAGAACCCAATAAATTCTATCATGTGGGCAATAGGGACACTCCAATAACCACTCTTGAAGCAATTCGCATATTTAAGAACACTGTTTTTCCAGTGTTCTGTGGGGTATCCCTCCACAGAACTGACATCTTCCTGCCCAATGTGAAATTTTTAAGATAAAATCTGACCTTTTCCCATATATGTGTTGCTGGAGATGTTCTGGGGGGTTTCTCTCATTTTGAAAGGGCTGGGTATGCAGACTGCTTCCTGGTTATTGTTGGAGCTGAGGGATGCTATAAAAAGAGATAGCTACAGGGCGATAGAGTAAATGCCAAGTGTGAAGGCCACAGATTAACGCGTCAGGATTTCAGACCTGCCCAGGACACAGGTGGACCCAGACATCCAGACAGCATCATGAATCTCTCTCTCAAGGGCCCTGGATCTGCTCCAATTCCTAAGACACAGCACTAATAAAACACTTGCTTAGCCCTTTACTGCACACCATAAGCCTGTGTTGTCCAAGCTCTTAGATTCTTTACACTGAAACAATTTCCCATCCCCAGCCTGAAGAAGCCTCTTTACCCAGAAAAAATATTTATAAAACTTCTAACCTCTGCCAACACTACGCTCAGAAAAATGTCAACAATGATTAAGCATGTCTTATTCTGTACTCAAGTAGTCGTGCAAATCGGCAGGCAAAACTGCAATTAACAATCAAATCAATCAACAAATATGTGCTTTGTTTTCAGAAATGGACCAGTTTAGCAATGCTCTAGAACTGGCAAAGCATCCTCCATTACCCATCAACCGCACCCCAGCCACCCCATACACACACCTAACACTGTGTGATCGTTTGCAAAATAAACAGGACAATTTTTTTGCATCCAGTATGGAGATTCTAACAAGGACTGGGTGTGACAGTACCCTTTGGATATGCAACCATAATGTCGGATTTTGCCTGCTCCAGGACCCCCGCCTGTCCCACCCCACTCACAGGTGCTCTCAAGGTCCCTCTTAGCAGGCCAGCCGGTGGCACAGCTTCACACCTTTCCTTCCAACACCAGCCACTGTGAATGGGTGCAGCTGTCTCACCTCCTTCTCACTCTGGCCCTTTCTGGCATCTGGTCATCTTGCCCAGACTCAGGTCCTCAACACCTTTGCAAATAATTTTCTAAGCATCAGCTGGGGGTCTTAAGCATCAGCCATTTTCTTCCTGAGAAGGAAAAGACCCTCAAGCTTCTGAATTCTCCAAAGCTGCTAATGCTTCAACAAACATCACCAAAATGTCTTCTGCAGTAAATTTGTCCAACGAGATCCTCTGAAAGTTAAACAGCAAGTTCACTTCAGCCAAGCCGACACCGTGCACACTCACCCTGGCAGCTGCAATAACACAAGGACAATTCAGGGCCTGGGTCACAGCTCCACTCCCTAAACACAGTGTCTGCTCTCATCCCCAGGACTCTGACTCAGTAACTCCAGTCCTCCCATCTCCATCCAGAAGGTGAGTCTAGGTCACCCCAGCAGATGCCAGTCACAGAAGGCTGAGAAACCAATTCACTGGGAACCAATTCTCAGAACTCAACTTGCCGAGCAAACCTTTCACCAAATTTATCTAATTTACTTATTGGAATGTTCAACGGGAATATTTAGCATCACTCATGGGAATGTTAGATTTCGGTAGCTATGATGAAGACATAGAAAAGTATACTCCAAGGGCAACAACCAAATAGCTTTTCTACTGGAAGTTTTAGTTGTTACTGATAGTTTGGATGAGATTGTTCAGGTTAATGTCAACTTCCTTCAAACACTCTTGAATTTAAATTTGCATTCCCATCCATTGGATGGATCCATCTCCAGAACTGTTCAGAGCCTCAAGGCACCCAGAACACATGTCCTCACGCCTCATCTCTGTGGGGTCTGCCTCTTCAGTGCCTGTGTCCCCTGGCTCTGTCATGGGGGGGTCCTGGCAATAGCTGTCCGATACAGCTGGCTCTGGCTGGGGTGGCCCGTTGTTCCCCGTTGCCAGGTGAGAATAATCCCAAGATGCTGGGCCCTGCCTGTCAGCTGCGAGGGCTAATGCCTTTTAGGGAAGCGGCATTGAAGGGTATGGCAGCCTACAAGTCCCCTCCCTTGCCACCTTCCACTGGAGAGGCTGGAACTGGTAAATACTTGCTTTCCCAGCTGCCCTTTCATCCAGGGGTGGCCATGCGACCCAGCCCTGCTGTCAGTAGATAGCCACACAAAGATCTGTTAAGGAGGTTGTGAATAGTGGTATGCGGGGGATGGTGGCAGTGACAGCAATCCTTCCTGGATGCAGAAAGAAGCAGGGGTGTGTTGTCTGCAGAGAATTCAAAACATGATAGAACTGAATAAAAGTCAATCTGCCTTTTCCTCTCACCAGGCACTGGAGATTCTGAACAACGTCAGTGATACGATACTCTGACAGCTGGGGCAGGTCGCCCCCCTTGTAACCCCCACTTCCTCCTCCAACCTGGAAAGGCTCCTGAACTAGTAGACGAGATGAATCCATACACACATTAAGGGCAGAGTCTGTTCTAGAGGCTAAGATGGAAGTACACGTCAGGCTATGCAAATCACGTTCAGGGAGAGTGTCCATTTCCCCTTCAGTCAGCCCCACGTCTTTATTAAAGCAGCCTCATTAGTGACTGCAGTGACCCGAGTCCTATTGCCATTTCCTGAGAGCATCCATGCTTCAGACATTCAGGGCCTGGGGGAACTCACGTCCCCTCCTCCTGGCTCTGCTAATGAAGGAGCTAAGAGAAAGAGCCTCTGCTTCAGGTCAGATGCTCGCTGGTGCCTGCCATGCCTTCATCCTCACCTCTTACCCAGGTGCTCTCCCTTCCCCTAGGCTCAGGACCAAGAAAGCTTCCAGGACCACTGTCCCTAGGCTCCCTCAGCAATCCCCAGCTGCACAGCTGATCTGACACCTCGAGGCAGGGAGGCCCAGTGGGACAAGTCCTAAACTAGGACTTGGGAGACCTGGGCTCTACTGACCTACTGTACTGGTCTACTAGTCAGCTGTGTAACCTTGGATAAGTTGCTCTCCCTTTCTGAGCCTCATTTCCCTGGCAGTAAAACCAGAGGGCCATACTGGATCATCTCTTGGAGGTTCTTTTCACTCTGATGTTCTCCCCGCATCCCTCCCCACCCTTTTCCTCTCTCTCATATATCTTTCTCTGTGTGTTTTGCAAAGACCATAACATTGTATTGCTCTAAATTTTTAAACATGCTTTTAAAATCTGAAGAAATGATATATTAGTTATATACTTTCTCATGATTTTTTTTAGTGATTCCATTTCTCTTTACATGAGGCTTGTAAAGCTCATCTTCAGTGGCATGGAGAAGGATTTGTAACTTCCTAACCACTTCACTCTTAATCCATGTTGGATCTTAGTAGCTTTAGTTCATTTCATGAGCCAATGTGGATGATTAAGGCAGAAGTCGTGCTACCTCCTGGAGTTATTTTCAGTGACACAGCTTCTTATTTTGCCAAAAGAAATACCATTACTTGCCCAAATTGTTGGGCACCTAGCATGCACTTGAAGCAGATGCCAGTGCTGATGCCTCATGGATGCTGAGTCAAGCCCTCGAGGCTTGTTTAGACACTGAGCACAGAGGGACACTGTACTGAGTATAGCAGCCTCACTCCAGGGCAATCTGGTCCTCACCAGCTGCAGGAAGGACCCCACCCACGGGGGCAGAGTGCACTTCAAGGACATCAGAGGCAGAACCCTGAGGAAAAAGGGGGGAAGATAAAGACCCAGCACCTAGATTGAGAGAGCAGGACAGTCCCTGCCGTCCAGAATGGTGTGTGCCGCTTATTTGGAAAATGCATTATCTTTTCCAGGTACTAAAGCCCATCAGGGGACTTCATATACAGCAGTGCAGTGGCCTGAAGGGGGCATGATGGGGCACTTGACTTCCAGTCAAGGTAGTGATCTGAATTGACATGGCAAGTCACCTTCCTGCTCCAAACACATAGAAATGCTAGGTAAAACACTGAAAATTAAATTTCTTAACCTGAAACGAAGATCAGAAGCTAAATAAATCTGTGGATGCTTGAATGAATAGGAGATTCAGTGGTGACCAGAGGTTGAACCCATCTTGCATATGCCTTAGAGGCTGAGTTGTTGTGTGTATGTGTGTGTGTTTAACTTATCAAAAATTATATTGAATTGAATATGCAATCTTGTGTCTTTTTAAAATTAAATTAAGGTATAATTTACATGCAGTAAAATTCATCCTTTTAAATATATAGTACTATGGGTTTTGACAAATGCATTCAGTCATATAACTACTAAGCCAATTAAGGCATAGGACAGTTCCATTACCCCCTAAACTCCTCTCTTCCCTTTGTAGTCAACCCCTTCCACCTCCTCCTGTCTCTGGCAACCACTGATATGTCTCTTTTCCAATACGTTTACATTTTCCAGAATTCCATATAAATGGAATCATACAGTCTTTAGAGAGGCTGTAATTTTAATTCTCACCTATGGAAGGATATAAAAGCTGCAGTCTTGCAGATAGCAGAGATATTGGAACTAAGCTCCTTAAATGAAACCAGGAGTTAAGAAAGGGTTTCTCTATTTGGGAACTGGGATTAGAAAAATTCTGCTTGCTGACCCAAATATTAGGCACAAAAGTGAGCCATGTAACTTTACCTGTGATGAAAATAGTAGCCATGAGATATCTAAACTTCTAGTCTGTGTGGCATAAATATATGAACAGGTATTCTCATACAATCAGCATGATATGAACGTCCTGAGCCTAGAAACTCACATAAAAGCTGGTCCAGAAACTGTTTATCCTTTAGACACAGCAGAGGTAATCCCAATATCACACCACAGGAACATTTCCAAAATTGAAGCATATATAGGAACCCCACAGAAAACAATTCCTCACTGGCAAAATTACAAAGTTTTCAAGAAAGTCCATGAGCAATAATCAGCAAGTACATTAAACAAACACAAGTGAGAAACTAAAAATTATATAGAAATCTGAAAGGGTCTTCAAAATAGGTTTGTTTGTATAATACAAAGAAATTAAAAATGATTAGATTTATAAGGCAAAAAGCAGATTATTATAAAAGATAAATGGAAGGATTGGGAAAGGTACCAAATAGAAAATTACAGAATTGAACAATACAACAAATGATTTTTAAAGAATCAAAAATCACGTTAAACAATTACTAGATACAACTGAAGGAGGAATTAGTGAATAGGACAACAGAGCTAAGGAAATCACACAGCTATAAAATATGAGAGAGGAATTAAGACATAGAGTAGAGATTGAGAAGCCACAGTATATATCTAATAGGAGTTCCAAAAGTAAAGAATACACAGAATGGAAAAGAGATGATATTTAAAGAAATAATAGCTGAGATTTCTCCAGAATTTAGGAGAGACATGTGCCCTTACATTGAATAAGAACACTAAACCCCAAGCAGGATAAATAAACATAAATGCACATCTACAAAGAAAAAAATCATAAAAGCTAGTTTAGCGAAAATATAGATACCTACAAAAGAATGGCTATTGGATAAGCAGCAGAGTTTCCATCATCATAGACAAAGTGCTAAGAAAACATATCTTCTAAGGGGATTCTAGTGTGGAAAATTTCCCTTTCCCCTCTCAGTGTATTTAGATTTAAGGGTATCAATGTACTTAAGGGTGTCACTTTACAGTGTAAACAAATTCTCGTTTATTTTAGCATGTCCCTGTGAGGAAATGACCAAAGAGAATCATTCCTGTTAGGGGTAGAATTTGGTGAAATGGGGCTTACTAAGTCCAGATACCTTGGGGCTGTGAATCGCTCCTAGAATTCTATGCCCAATTAAACTATCATTTAAGAATGAGGCAAAATAAAGACTTTTTAAAGATATACTGAAACAGTTTAAACCCAGAGATTCCTCCCTGAAGGAGCTAGAACTAGTAAACAATTTAATTCAGAAAAAAAGAAAAAGAAAATGAGCTCATGAAAAAAAATGGCCAAAAAAATAATTTAAAAGGTAAGGATAAGCAAGAAATCATTAAGATATATTGGGTTGGCCAAAAAGTTTGTTTGGTTAGTGAATATGTTGTTCAATACAGTTCTTCATGAAAATGAAAAATACGTCTTATTTTTACTTAAAACGGAACAAACTTTTTGGCTGACCCAATAAATAAGTACTGAATCATCATCACCAGTTTGAGGAGGTTTAAAAACATGGGAGAATTAAATTGCTAGAAATAGTAACAGGAAGATGAGCGGGGGAAGATAAAATTATAGTGAATAAAATCCCTAACTTTATTCAGGAGGAGGACAAAGATATTGATTAACCTCAGGCTTTGTTAGAAAAATATAAAGTGAAGTGTGCATATTAAAAACTAGGAAAACACTAAAAGACCAGAAACAGAATGCATAACTACCAAATCATTAGAGGGCAAATGAGTGAAGAAAAATCAATCAATCTCACAGAAAGCAGGAAAAAATTAAGGCAAAGAAATGATATATGGAAAATGCAAAACAACATTATATATATAAGTCCAAATAATCACAGTAATCACACAAGTCAGAAAAGAGTTAATCTTGTCTATTAAAAGATAGACACTCAGACTATATTTTAAACATACAAATAAACGCAGTTTATGAGAAGTGCACCAAACATAATGACAAAGTTGGAAAATAATTCGACAGAAAAAGATATACCAGGTGAAACAGAAAACTTTGGTTACAAGTTATTGAAAAATCAACTTAAATTCGTTAACAATGAAGTAGATTTACTAGCTCAGATAAATAGAAACTCCAGAGGCAGGATCAGAGTAGGTGATTCAGCAACAATGTCATCAGGGATCCAGTATCTTCCCATCTCTGCTCTCTTCCATAATTATCAGCTTCATTCTAAGGCTGGCTTTCCTCTGGGAGCAAAACGGCTGCAAGATTTCAAGCCTTCATCTCACATAACCCACCAAGAAAAGCCAACACAATTATAAAGAAGAAAAACACGAGGGTAAGGGACATGATTTAACCAACAGGCTATAAAGACTTATTATAAAGCTGTAATAATGAAAATAGGGTGGTATTTGTACAGCAATGAAAAATAGATCAAATTAACTGACAGGAGAGCCTAGAAACTACATCTATATGGTGTTGGGACAATGGCTTTCCATGTAAAAGAATGAAATTAGGTTTCTATCTCATAATATGTACCAAAATAAATTCTGGATAAATTAAGATCTAAATATTTAAAATATCACAAAAAAGTAACAGATTAGAAATTATTTGAAATATAGCAAATAAAAGTAGTTTCCAGAGTATATAAAGACCTTCTACAACTCAATGAGAAAAAGACATTCAGCCCAATAGGAAGCAGGGTAAGAGATATGTAATCACAGTAGGCGAAACTCAAAGAGCCAATGAACATCTGAAAAGATGCTCAACTTCCCAAGCACTCATGGAAAACAAATTAAAACATTATGATACCATTTCACTCCCTATGCTTTGGAAAAAATTCAAAGGTCTCGTACTAACCTTTTTGAGGATGTGAGGAAATAGGAACATATACACTGCATGTCAAGGGATAAATAAGCATGGCCATTTGGAGGACAGCTTTGCAGTTTTAACTTAAATTGAAAAATACACATATTATATGATCTAGCAAATTCCTAAGGTATCGACCCTAGTGAATCTCTTCTATGTGGGCAAAGAGACAGCTCAGCACTGCTGTAATAATGAAAAAAAAGTAAACATCCTAAGTTTCCACCAAGAAAATAATGACTAAATTAAAAGTGGTATATATGAATTAGCAGCAGTTAAAATGAATGAACTAAATCTGTATGTCTCAACACAAACAGAACCCCCAGACCCTACACTGTGTGCAGAAAGCAAAGGGGCAGAAAGATGTATAAAGTGGATATCATTTCTTTATATTATTATATAATATTTTTAAAATACAGAATACTTTACATCGCTTATGGGCACATACATATGTTGTAAACATTTCTGAGGTGGACAAGAAGGAACATATCAAATTTACGACAATAATTTCCTCGGGAAGGGTAAGGAAGGAAATAGGATTGGATGATGATAAAAGTGAGAGTCCATTTCATCAGAGATTTTTCTTTGAAAGCTCCCTGTGGGAGTAGCCTGAGACTGGGGCTTCACATTTGACACTGCTTGGCTTCTGCTGCTTCTCTGACCTGCTTCTCCCACTCTTCCCAGGTTCTCCTGGGAGAACTTCCCTAATAAACCTCACACACAGGAATCCTCGGCAGGGGTCTGCTTCTAGGGAGCCTGTCCTGGGACAGTGACAAATAGTCTCTCCCCAACACTTCAGCCTGTCCCTCTTTGGTAAACTGAAAAATAGCACCCCCACCAAGATCCTAATCCTTGGAACCTGTGAATGTTACTTTATGTGGCAAAAAAAAAAAAGATTCTTTGAGATTGGGACTAAATTAAGGGTCATGAGAAGGGGAAACTATCCAGGATTATCTAGATGGGTCCTAAATGCATCACATCTCTCCTTATAAGAGGGAGGCAGAGGGAATTTTGACCACACACATACAGAGGAAAAGGCCAGGTAAAGCCAGATCAGGGAGAGAGATTTGAAGATGCCAGCTTGAAGACTGGAGCGATAGAGCCACAAACCAAGAAATGCTGGCAGCCAAGGAAGAGGCAAGGAACAGATTCTCCCCTAGAGCCTTCAGGGGGGAGCGTGGCCCTGCTGACACCTTGATTTTGGCCTTGTACTCCAGAACTGTGATTGGGTGTTTTAAGCCACACAGTTTATGGTTATTTGCTACAGAAGCCACAGGAGACGAATACACCCTCCTACTAATCAAAACTATACTTCCATCATGCTTACCACGTGCCAGGCCCTGTGCTAAACTTCTCACCCTAATTATCTAATTTAAGCCTCACAATAACTCTCTGGGGTAGTTAATTTACAGATGAGGAAACTGAGGCTTGAAGAGGTGAACTGCAAGAGGTGACTCCTGAGTCATCATTCACTATAGGTACTGGGTCCCGCCTTTCAAGTCGAGGTGGCCCAGCAGGGATGGTATTAACCAGGGAAGGAAAAGGAGGCATTTCCACCCCCTGCTCTGTGTCTGGGCCACTGTAAAAAGTGTCAGCAGCCTGGATTCAGACATCTTTCCACCCACCAGCCCCCGCCCCCCATTACAAGGAAAAGCTGCCCAGGGAGTGGCCGGTAGGCAAAACTTTCCGCCAGCACTGAGCAGGGCAGATAGACAGACAGCCGAGCAGATGAGGGAGACAGGTGCTGACTGTGCTGAGGGCCTGCTCTGGAAAATGAAAGTCCCCATCCCAGCCCCAGTGTTTCAAAGTCACCAGGCACAGGAACCTTCTCGCCAGAGTGGCTCATTCCAATAAAGAAAAGAAAAGAAACAGCCCATACCATTCCTCATCTGAGGGCTGCATTCAACAAAGGAAAATTAAGTTCTTAAGGAAACAGGTGCTGTTTGGCTGGAAGGATGCCAAGTGGGTCCCAGAATCCCTGTCCGTCCTCAGGACCCAATTAGCCTCCCTTTGGGGCACCTGGCTCATTGGTGATCTCTCCTCTGGCTGGGAAAGAGGACCCTGTGCTTTGACCCCCTCCGCCTGCCTGCCAGGGCCCCTCTCTGGGAAATGTTATGTCTGCCACCACTTACGCCCCTGCCTCAGTTCACAGGCCCGCTGCTCAGCCATGACCTAGGCCACGCTGCCATGGCGGGTCCTCCTAACACTCACCTAGCCTTGACTGTGGTCTCCAGATACAACCTCCGTAATCACTGGGCACAACACAACCAGAGAAAACTCAGACATAGTCTCCACCTTGAAAGAATTCGAGATTAGTGAGGGAGATAAACTTGCACACAGAAACCTTTAATAGAGGCCAGAACGTGATAAGGGCTATAATGAAGCTAAAGCTATCATTTATCATTGGAGCGTTTTCTCTGTATTGGGCACTGGCCTAATCCCATTTCCCACATGGCCGCATCAACTCTTTGTGGGTCCTTTAGCCCCAAGAGGCCTGTCCCCCCCGCCTGTTCTGCCCTGAAGCAGGTGGAGGCTGGGAGGCTCAGGTCTTCACCTGAGAAGTCCGGCTCAAACACTCAGCAGATCTGGAATTCACTGGGAGCCAGAGGATGGTGCCCACCTGTTCTTATTCCTTAGGGTTGATGCAGAACCTGTGTTCCTCCTCGCTTTCCCTCCTCTCCACACCATGGGGACCTGCTTTGTCCTGCAGCTGTCCCACGAGCCCTGCCCAGCAAGTCCCAGTTGTCTTGGATCCTTACTTTCCCTTGAGCTAAACAGATCTCTGTCTTGCTAATATTGACTGCCTTTCAAAGCCGAATTATGATGCTAAATTATCACTCTTTTTAAGAAGCAAGATGGGGGAAGGGGAATTGGAGGAAGGGGGATGGACATGGGATGGAGAGGACCAAGAGTCTCTTCTTGTCCCTTGTTGCAGAGATTAAGCAACTGAAGGGGGCATTCTGGGGAAACTGGGACTAAGAATGGTCCGATAACCTGCCCAAAGCCACATACCTTATTAATGGTGGAGCTGGGCCCCCACTGTTGACTTTATCATAAAGTGGGTGAGGATGAGAAGGGGGGTGTGGGCACATCAACCAGGCTGGGCAGAGCCTGCCCCAAGCTGTTCACAGTCCCCCCCTCCCTGCCCCATGCAGGACTCCTAGGAGAGCCTAGAATCACACCTCCAGGGAAGTCAGGCAGGAACTCTAAAGGCTGGGCAGGGAGGGCTGCGGAGCTGTCTCAGGACCCACTCGTCCTCGGCTTCTGCCATGCATTTCGGCATAACGCAGACTTGCCTGTTCTGCGCGGGTAGGCTGGGTACCAGGCCCTGAGAAGGACAGATAGATCGGGCATGTCCCTGACCTCTAGGAGTTCACAGCCTCCTGAGGGAGACTTACTGCGGCTCTGGAAGCCACACCACCCAGAACGCCTGCAGTAAGACAGTGGCGTCAATTATCAAGTCACTGTGTCTGCGCTGTGCCGGAGCTGGCATTCCGCACTCACACTTGGCTTTGCCGGCAGGCGCTGTGTTAGCTCTGCCCATAGGGGGCGCAAGAGGGCGCCTACGGGCTGGAGGCGGGAGAGCCGGCTGGCTCTTTCCTGTTTGTTCCCCGTCTGCTTCCTGCGGGCTTCCTGTTTCCGTGAGCACCATCCCACCACTATTCTTCCCTAGGCCCCAGGCAATGGCAGACTGGAGCAGCAGCTGACTCCAGTTTGCAGCTTTTCCAGCTCCTGCAGAACCCATTTTACCCCACCCTGCCCCCCAAGAGACACTGTCAACAGCCGGCTGGCGCCCCTGCTGGGAGGGCTGGTCTCAGGCACATGGCCCTCCCTCCTCCCAAGTCTGAGTTCCAACTCTGCAGGGCTCCTCCTCTGTGCTTCTAAATGTTCCCTTTGCTCCCTCAGCCAGGGGAACGGTGGCTGCTTCCTGAAGCTGTCGCAGCTTAGGGGCCTCCTTTTACCCTTCAGTTTATCTAGTTAATGACTTTATACCCAACAGTTCGTTCTATTAAGTTCTCTCTCTTCTTACTGGACACTGCTACAATATCTTTAGTGGATTCCTATTGTTTTGATCTCTCACAGTATCTCTCTGACCTGCCTCCGATAGCAATACCCCTCGTTTACAGAACTGCTTCTCCCACATGACTGCTCCATAGGATCCTATGTGACTGCTGCCCTAACCTGGCCTGGATATGGTGTTGGTCCCAGAGGTGGGCATGTGGCCTAAGCCAGCCAATTAGAGCCTCCCCTGGGACTTGTATACACTGAGGTCTCTTTATTCTAGGACCACTAACTGGGATTGTTTTAGCTGGATTGTCTGCAGCCATGCCTCTCCTCTTCCCCCACCCCCATGCCAAATATTTCTATTTGTAGTAGAAAGAAATGAAGGCAACTCACAAAGAGAGAAAAGTGATTGAGCATGGTGAAAGACGGCTGACATCACTGAACTCTCAATCCAAACACCCCATGTCCACTCCACCCCTGTCTTTCCCAGTTTCCTGAACCCAAAGTTCCCCTTTGGGTTTAAGCAAGTGTGAGTTGGGTTTCTGTCACATTCCACCAAAAGAGCCCTGACTAATATGGCTGAGGCAAATCTCCTCAGAAATGAGTTGTCTAGAATCAAGGTGAGTCAGGACCTCGTCTAGTCAGATTCCTCACCAGGTGCAGCACCCGTATGCAACGTCTCCACCACACAACAGTCCTGGAGACACCGGAAGACAGCTTGTGTGTCCCTCTGGACAGAAGCAGAGAAGCTCTGGAGGATAAAACTAACCAGAGCACAAAAGGAGCTAATGGAGATCCTGTTTATGAAAGTGCCTAGATGTTCAATCAGCCAGGGCTGAGCCAGGACCAAGTTGAAGAAGCAAAATCTATGTGGGAACCAAGTAACAAAAGAGTCAAGACTATGGCCCAACTTCCATCCCAGAGTCCTGAGCGTAATTCTGCCCTATACAATTTTTCTCCCTCCCATTTGTGTGGAAAAATAGGTAGACAATATGTGTGATATAATTATAGGATCGTATTAGTATTCATTCTTTCTCTAGTCAGGCTCCTTTTGGAAATGGTGGTCTTCAAAGCTCGCTGAGATAAAAGCAATTCTAATCCAGACTACCTTTCCCCTTCCTGCAGGACCAGGGTCACAGGGACCTTAGAGACCATTTAGTCCACACACACACCCACTCCTACCCCCAGATAAAGAAATGGGGGCTCCTGGCTGAATCACGTAGCTGGTGACCCTCTAGGTCAGGAACAGAGCCCAGGTCTCCTTTCTGAATGTCAGGGGTCTGACCGAACAGAAACCTCACAGAACTCAGAGGCCTTACAGCCGCTCTCTGACAGGGTTTCGTGCAAGGCCCTTACAGGAGGGACAAGGCAGCTGAGGGCCCCGGGGTCAGTAGGCCTGCAGGGCCACCCTCTCCAGCTGTGGTCATTTGTATGGGATTTCCCAAGAGTAGGAGCTTCCTCCAGCTATATTTGCAAGTTTCTTCTCTGAACTAGAAACAAAAACACAGTTAAATGGCACCAATCTGCCAACCCCAGCCCAAACCCAGCAGGCCGTGTGATGATGAAAAAGCACCCTGGGCCAGCAGCCAAAGCTAGGGCTCCAGGTGGACAATTGGGGGTAAGTCACATAGCTTCTCCGGGCTTTTGCTTCCCCATTTGAAACAGGGAGGGAAACGGCATACCTCCTTCCCTTCCTGCTTCCATGGGCCACTCTTTCCAACTGCCTCATCCTCAGGCACTGCCCTGACCCTGCAGCCCCTCAGTCAGTGCCCCCTTCCCCCAGGCAATAGTGGAACAGTGCCCATCGCAGGGTACAGAGTTTCCAGAAATGCTGAGGAGGGGGCTTGCCGGGCCTGAGATTCACTTGCGAGACCTGTGGGCAGTGATCACACACCTTCACTCCTGTCTTCTGAATCACAGAAACTGCAGCTCTTGGGTTTGCCCTGTCAGCCCGGCATCTGCAATCACCTGCTACTGTGCATAGGAGCCAGGAGACCAGGGTGGATCTCCAGGGGCTTGAGAAGCAGAGACTTTCATTCCTGCTCTGCTGTGAATTCCCTCCATGGCTTGACTCCCCTCTGCCTGTGTCTCAGTTTCAAACCTGAGAATCACAGAAACCCAACAGGTCAGAGCCAGGAGGAGAGCTCACAGATTTTAGCCTCCTCGCTCCCAATTCATCTCATAGATGAGGATCTGGAAGCCAGAGGGCAGAGGGGGCTTTTCGCAAAAATACGTACCTAGAAACTGCAAATTTAGTTCATCAATCTATGAAAAATATTTCTCACACAACTTGTCATACCGGTCCTCACTGTTAAATCTATCAACCCAGTCAGACTTACTTTCTATCAGAAAAGTAATGGGCATTTCAAGGAATACCATACAATCTACTGGAAAATAAATTTTGGAATAAATCTCATAAGATAGTGTTCTAAAAAGAGGTCAAGATTTACATGATTTTGACCCAATATAATTATTTAATCTATTTTACAAGTTATAAAAACAAAATCATAGCTTACTATGTGGTTACTGGTTACTTAATTTGTAAAGTTTATATATAAGGTTGTAATGTGAAGGCAAAATTGTAAGTTTTTTAGTAAGTTAGGAGTTTGATAAAAAAGCATCCTTTTTCTTTGAACTCTGGTGTTGGTTTTGGGAATAAGTTAAAGAAATAATTCCATTCATTTCATTGGACATTGTGATCAAATTGTTCTATGTATTTAATGAAAGAGAAAAGATGAACTCCACTAAAAAATAATTGGCCCACAGCCAGCATACTTTAAATGAGAGGTAGAAAATATGAACATTTTACAAGATGAAATAAGATAAAGATTGTCTGCACCTGGAATAAATAATTTATGATGTGATTTGATAAAAAATAACTTTAAACTACTTTATTAAATAATGCACACAAATATGAAAGACATCACATAAAATTTTATTTGTTTTTTTTTTTTCAGTGTATCTTGAAAAATGTGACCGTCCTGGAAACATTAGACTTACATTTGGAGGATAGAAGAGTTAAAGTTCTTAAACAAAAATTGTTATACTTCCACCACTGCACTCGTCTGTGCATCTGGATTCAGAATATCCCAGACTGAGCCCCAATTCCCATTTTTAATGCCAGGCTTTACCCTTTAACAGAAATGTGTGTAGGACCTTGAAAGGCTTTGTGCCCTGAGGGTTTGGGGTGGCTTGATTAATCCTTAAAAGAGGCTTCCATTTTGTTTATAGCCTGGGAAGTTTCACATCCCTCAGAGGATGAGGGCTTTCTTATGGTAGGGGAAGGGTTAGCATGAAGCCAGGTGCCTCCCAGGGAGATTAGCTTTAGGAAGGAGTATCATGGGAAGCTGAGCATCTGGACATCGAGTCCTTTCAAACCTACAATGGCAGGTCTAGACTCTGTGGCTGCTTCTCCTACCTGTAGGGGTTTGCATCCCCTTTGAATGCCACTGCGCTAGAGCACGGGCATCCAAGATACCATCTAAGGTTCCCATGGAGCAGCCCTACCCATGCTCTAGGTCCAGCTGCCCTTGCTGCCCCTCACTTGCTCACACCCTGGTTTCCACCTTTCTGCCTCCAACCTCTGCTCCAGGCTGGAGGAAGCTGACAGGTGTCCAAGGTCACACAGGCTGGAAATAACCTCTCTGGACTCAAGTGTTTTGGTGGGAAGGGCTGCCGGAGAGCAGCAATCAGTTCCCATCTTCAGCACCTGCCCTAGGGAAGGACGTTGGGTAAGAATTCCCCTTTCTCAGCTCCACTGGATTCCCTGGAAATTCTTTAATTACAATCTCTATTCCTTGGAAGAAAAAAAAGGAGTGCTTTATTCCCAGGGCAGTGGAAAATCCACATTGTTTGGCTTTTCTGCTTCCGTGGCAGAATCTTGGAGTGTGCCAGGCTACGCTGCATGACAACGGCTGTGTGGCTCAGGGGAAGTGCCAAGACACTGAGGTCAGCACAGCTGGACTTCAGCCTTGGCTCTGCCGCTCATCAGTTGTGTGACTTGGAGCAAGTCACATAGCCTCTCTGAGCCCTAATTTCCTTTTGTCTAAAATATGGATGTTGATATCTAATGTACAGAGTTGGGGGAGGATTAATGGGAGTACACAGCTAAAGTACCTAACACTGCCTGTAGACAGGAGGTGCCCTGTGACCTCCAGTCCATCCTGCTGTCCCCTGCTCTTCAGCTCAGGGTCAGCATGCTCCCTGCTGCCTTTTCTGGGACAAGTCCAGGAGGCTGCTACTCTATTTCCCTACCTCTAACCCTCAAATCCCAGAAGACAGGCTCGGTTTCTCTGGGCTCCCCATTCCTCAAGCAGCCCTGCCCTGGCTCCTGCCCCCACCCCCAAAGCCTTCCTCAGATTTCGCAGTCAGTGCCCTTCCCCTCTGAGCCTGGACCACTGGGTGTCACACACACACATATGCACTCATGCACACCCCGCCCCCCCAGAGGCTGCCTCCTTTTGGGGCTGAAACCAAACCCAGAGAGAAATGCAAAGTACAACGGAAAAGACTGGAGTCCATTTTTCACATTCTTCCAGGATCCATGAACTGCAGGGTAATTACACAGATGTGAAATGAATATGGGCTCTTCTTAATCCTAGGTCTACTTAATTGCCTCAGTTGGGAGAGCCATTAATAAATGATTAATGGAGGGCTTCCCTGGTGGTGCAGTGGTTGAGAGTCCGCCTGCCGATGCAGGGGACACAGGTTCGTGCCCCGGTCCGGGAAGATCCCACATGCCGCGGAGTGGCTGGGCCCATGAGCCATGGCTGCTAAGTCTGCGCGTCCGGAGCCTGTGCTCCGCAATGGGAGAGGCCATAACAGTGAGAGGCCTGCGTACCGCAAAAAAAAAAAATAATAATAATAAATGATTAATGGAAATAGCTTCTATAAAAATTGAATTATCTCAGATGTGTTGCAACCTGCTGTCCAGATACTCTTTAGAGAGTTTAGAACTATTAACATCTTCAAGTTGACTGTCTTCTTTTACACAGAAGATAATGCCCCAGGCAGAGGGACTGTCTCCCCAGAGTCAAGCATTTGGCTCATTGTGAGAGGGAGAAACTAAGATCAAGGTTAAACAACTAGTTCAAAGTGCCAGAAGCAGCCCATGTGTAAAACAGGATGAGGGCACGAGGGCCAGGGCTTCCCTACCAGTAAGAGCCAGGCTGGTGCCCTATCATCCTAAACACCTTCCCCACTGCCATGGAGACTTAATGGAAGCCAACGAAATGCCAGACAAGTAGGGGGAAAAGACAGGAAGTATACGTGCTCAACTGCAGCAGGGGTTAACTTCAGGTGAGATCATAGAGGGGACCTTATTTCTGTTTTACTGTGCTACTTTTCTGCATTGAGACTGTCTAGTTTTTTTTTTGTGGTACGCGGGCCTCTCATTGCTGTGGCCTCTCCCATTGCGGAGCACAGGCTCCGGACGCGCAGGCTCAGCGGCCATGGCTCACGGGCCCAGCGGCTCCGCGGCATGTGGGATCCTCCCGGACCGGGGCACAAACCTGTGTCCCCTGCATCGGCAGGCGGACTCTCAACCACTGCGCCACCAGGGAAGCCCAGAGACTGTCTAGTTTTGAAACTAGGAGGAAAATGTTATTTCAAAGAATCTTCCACAGAGCATCTCAAAGCACACCTGATTATCAAAAGGCAGACAGACTGAACACAGATGATCTGCTCACACCTCTCTCCTCAGGATGAAAAATGTTGGGGCCTAAGGTGTGCAGAGACCATGGGGACCCCATCATGGCAGGACCAGGGCAGACAACATCAAAAGGGTAAAGACCCTCATTTCGAGAGTAGAGATTGCTCCACCACGTTGTGTGGAGCTCCCTGGTGGCCTCCAGGGACTTCCCAGCCAGCTTGTCCATGACCACCAGGCCATCTACAGCCAAATGCGTTTTCAAAGCCAGGGACCAAGGAAAGGAAGCCTTTACTGGCCAAAGGTAAAAAATGGCTTCCAGGGCATGAAGAGCTCTTGACTGTTTGAAACTTCCAAGTTCAGAATTTCACCCCAGATGACAAAGTTAGAGGCTAGGGAACTGCTTTTCTGCTATAAAGAGCTAAACCACCTGTGTCCCCAGATTTTGCTCCTTCCTTGCAGTTGCCTTAACATAAGGTCCAGTTTCCATCCTTTAAAATGTAAACCTGTAAATTCAGAGTGAGAAAGTGGATTCATGGTTACCTAGGGATGAGGGTGGGAATGGGGATGAACTGTTAATGATGTGAGGGATCTTTTTGAAAATGTCCTAAAACTGATATATGGTGATGGTTGTGCCACTTGGTAAAGTTACTAAAAATCACTGAATTCTATACCTGAAATGGCTCGATTTTATGATATGTAAAGTACACCTCAACAAAGCTGGTTTAAAAAAATGTTTTTTTAAAACCAAACACCTAGGGGCTTCCCTGATGGCGCAGTGGTTAAGAATCCGCCTGCCAACGCAGGGGACACCGGTTCGAGCCCTGGTCCAGGAAGATCCCACGTGGCGCGGAGCAACTAAGCCTGTGAGCCACAACTACTGAGCCCGTGCACCTGGAGCCCATGCTCCGCAGCAAGAGAAGCCACCGCAATGAGAAGCCCACGCACCACAACCAAGAGTAGCCCCCGCTTGCCACAACTAGAGAAAGCCCACACGCAGCAATTAAGACCCAACACAGCCAAAAATAAAAATAAAAAATAAACTAAAAAACAGAAAACCAAACACCTAGTGTTGATATAACCAGCTGCCTTCACTGCACAGAACCAACCATGCCCTGCTCAGGACTCCTGCAGCCCTCCTTAGGTTCAGTCCCACATTGTACCTTGAGCTGTGATATTTGTGGCTGTGCCTGCTTCTCCCATCTAGACCAGGCCTCAATCATCTCTGACTACCTCACGTCCCTGCCCCAAGGCCACACAGGTCCTGCATGTCAGAGACACAGTAAACCCATCTGCAGTGAATGAATGGAGGAGGAGAGGGGACCCTGCAGGCTCAGTACTTCCAGGGCTCCAGGAACTTAACTGGTGCCTAAGGCCATTCCCACGCAGACCTGTGTCATCATATCCCAAGCCACCCCATCCCAGGCCCTGTGGGACAGACAAGTTCTTCTTCCTTGTGACCCCAAATTCAGGGACCCTGCTGCCCCAGGCAGAGAAGGAAGTAACCTGGACGAAGCTGGATGTATTAAGACATTCATCACCTTGCTATTTATAACAGCGAAAACCTAGAAACCTGAACAACCATAGGGGGTTGATTAAATAAAATAACACCATAGGACGGATCATTATTAGCTAATTAAAAGGACATTACTCAAAACAATTTAATGAACGGGAAACTATTTACAGTATCATATTAAGCCACAAAAGTAGGATGCAAACATGTAACTAGTGTGTATGGCTCCCATTTTCTTTTTTGCAAGTAAATCAAATTGGGAAAAATTCAAAAATATTTACAGTGGATTTGTGGATAATTTTAATTTCTGTCTTCATACTTCTCCACATTTTCTAATTTTCTACAGTGAGCCTGTATTACTCTGTTTTAAAATTCACTTAAAGAATATAGAAAAGCACAAAAGATATAATAAAAACCATATATCTGCCCCATTAAATAAAGACCATATTTTATTTGGATCTTATTTTTTTAGAGAATGGAAGAACAGACTAGACAGAAGCCCCAGTGTCCTCTTTCCCCAGTCCTAGTCCTCTCCCTCCCTCTCCAGAGACCACAGATTTTTTTTTTTTTTTTCGCGGTACGCGGGCTTCTCACTGTTGTGGCCTCTCCCGCTGTGGAGCACAGGCTCCGGACCCGCAGGCTCAGCGGCCATGGCTCACGGGCCCAGCCGCTCCGCGGCATGTGGGATCTTCCCGGACCGGAGCACGAACCCGTGTCCCCTGCATCGGCAGGCAGACTCTCAACCACTGTGCCACCAGGGAAGCCCAAGACCACAGGTTTTATAGATTAGATGTGTATTCAGCAATACATGCTTTTGCCAATACATGGGCATGCTTTCCTGTACACATAAGCAAGAATTTAACTAGAACAGTGGTTCTCAAAGTGTGGTTCCAGGACCGGTACCATCAGCATCGCCTAAGAACTTAGTAGAAATGCAAATTCTCAGGTGCCACCCCAGACTGAACCAGAAACCGCAGCATGGGGCTGGGTGATCTGTTTTAGCAAATCTTCCAGGTGGTTTGATGCAAGCTACAGTTTGAGAAACACTGCTCTAGACTAGAACATGTCTCTAGAAATGGATCACTGGGTGCCTGGGTATGTACATTTTAAGGTCCACCGTACAACCCCAAAGAGCTCTCAAAGCAGTTTACCGATATATCTCCCAGCAGTGGCCTATGAGGCCTCCCCACCTCTTCACCTATACTGGCACTCTAAGACCATTTCCTTTTTGCTGAGCTGATGAATGGAAATGGTATCTCATTTTCAATTAAATTTGCATTTTCATGATTATTAAAGAGGTTTTTATCTACTTACTGTCTGCTCAGATTTCTTCTTCTTTCATTAATTTTATAATATGAAAATCACAGATTTAAAAACACAAACTTCAAGCTGAACCCGCTTGCTTCATCATTATGTTTATGAAATGGAAACCTAGACCAGAGTGTCAGTGTGTCCAGCTGTTGAGACACCTCCCTGGTCAGTGCCCTGCATCTTTGGCTTAGATCTCAGTCCCCAGGCCTCTCCCAGGACCAGCTTCTGGGTTGAGGCTCATACTCTTCTGCTATAACCACAGCTGTCACATCCTGAGCCCATCTGCCTGGGAACAATCCTTGCCCAAGAGTTAACGACAGGGAAAGCTCCTCTCCCCAGCCCAGCCCACCCCCGTGTGGCAGTAGGCCTAATTCAAGAGATCAAGGACAAAGGACACTTAACAGGTCCAAAGTTTCAATCATGTATTCATCGGCCAAAAAAAATATGTATTGCGTCAGCCGTGTGCCAGACACTGGGCTTGGCACGAGGGTGAGTGAGAACCATCAATTGACCTGCCCTCAGGGAGCAGACAGCTCCTTGGAAGAGAGACATTAAATGAACAGTTGCACAAATTAATGTAAACTGAAACTATCACAAGTGCCAAGAAGGAGAGGTTGATGGTATGATGAGAATTGGTCAGGAGATCAGAGAAGGCTTCCCAAGGATACAATGACTCAGCTGAGAACGGGAAGAATTAGAGGAATTCTTTCTAGGACCACCCAGAATCCCCAAATCCTCAAAGCCCAGCCCAGCCTTTCATGCACAGCTCTGATCCGGTGAAAGCTGAGAGAATGGGGCTGCTGGAACTGGGACCCCAGACGTGAGCCCAGGCCCACTCGAGTATCTTGGCTGGACATCCACACCCTGGCCTCCTAACCCAAGAGTCCCATGGGGTCTCGTGTCCGCCTCAGCAAAAGGGCAAAGACAGTATTTCATCAGCCGCCATCAAAAATCGGTGAACCCCGGAAAGATATTACTGCCCAGAGACTGGAGAACCCAGAGAACGCAGGTGGAAGATTGGCTGTTAGCTGGCTTTTTAGGCAGACACAGTCTAATTTGTGCCGTGAAGAAAGGAGGGAGGAATTATTTTTCCACTAACACTGACCCTCCCACTTTTCAGGCTAGAGATCTCCTCCCCCATGAGTTTATTGTAACGCCTCTCTTCACAGTTTACAGTGACGCTGACAGGCTGATTCACTGCTGCCCGGGGGTCAGCAGAGGAGAGAAGTTGCCATCCCCGTCTCTCTCTCAGTTTCTCAAGGATCGTTATATAACATCTTTTCCTCCCCCTCCCCCTGTGAAATAGTGAAATGGAGCATCTACTGCTTTGATTCCTAAACAGCACAGAGAAGCAGCTCACTTCAGGGTCTAGAGTTCACGTCACGATGATCTTATTTAAAGCAACTTAGTTTTTAAATGCCCACATTCTGCCCCTTGGGATGCAGAAGATTACCCCTTCCTTTGGCTTTGGATAGACAGTGTTTGGGGTATGTTAACCTGACTCGTGAAGCCAAGAGAATCCCTAGGGGGAAGCCAGAGCTGCAAGATGGCTGAAGGGGATGCCTGGGGTGTGGGGCACCTCGCCGGATGGGTGGGGAGGGAGTCAGCGGGTGGCAGGCCTACTGGCTGGATGAGCTGGGAAGGGGCAGGGCCTTCTAATCTCTGTCACAGCACGACTGGCTTGGACAGAGACCAAAGGCAGGAGTGGGAAAGCGGTTGCCTCGCTGTAGATGACCACCAGACTGGCTTGGTGCTTATGGGCATTTCTTGCTGCATCTGTTCATTTAACCAAAACGTCCTAATCACAATGGCCATGCAAGCTCGTTGACATATTGGAATTCTGCATTCATGCAAGTCAGGCTTCGGCCTTCCATCCACCATCTGTGCCGGGTATTAATTAAAACAGTGGGTGAGGAGAGACTGTTTAATCCTCTGGGGGAGGGGTGGGGCTTATTTTTCAAAGGGATAGGGTTGCAGCTTGCAGGTTGAGCTAGTTTGCTTTTCAGAGTTCCAAATGGGCATTTGCGGTGCACCACTGTGCCCAGTGCCTTCTGCTGGCTTCCTGAGCACTGCTGAACACTAAGATGTGTGTGCAGGTATGTGTGATCGCATACATGGGACCTGCACGTGCATGAGTGCTTGTGTGCTCGTGCGTGCGGTGCATTTGCACGTCTGCGTCAGGTCCCAGCACCAGAGCAGCCACGCCCTCAGCCGATGCACTTGGCGGCCAAACAGGTTCCAGCTGCTCTTTGTTGCACTTAAAACACCAGAGAAGCTGCACTGCTCGCATAGATCACTTGAGATTGCAAGAGAGAAAGACTTGGTATTTGCGCTGACGTCCTTGTGGCGATTAATACTAGGACTCTGTGATTTGCCTCGTGAGAACCTAATCCGGAGGCTAGGAATACTTCATTGCGATTGTCGCCAGCTCCTCCCCGAAGGGCTCAGGTCACTCTTCCCCGGTGAGTTATTTCTTTATTTGTCTCATTCTGAAACGCAGCTCAGGATCATGGAAGGCGGGGCGACTCCCTGGAGGAGGATTTTACATGAAACATGATGAAATGGAGTCGCCCTCACCCCGGAACTGTACAAGGACACCGGGGCCCTAAAGGCAGGAGCCCAGGCCTGGTCACTGTGAACTCTGGGGTCTGGGCCCTGACCCGCCATGTGAGTGAAAACTTAACCCCACCTCCACCCCTTCCACTCCTCACCCCTAGCCTGTCTTGGGAGCTGTTTTCTCATTTGCAAGATGAAGGGGTTGACTTGTGTCCTTTCTAAGGTCCCTCTATCTACCAGGCTCTAGGGCTGGTCCACAAAATGGAAGTAGTCTGCTCTTTTTGGTGGGGATCACAGACTCCTAAAACTGTTAGAGCTGGAAGGGACCTTAGCCCAACTCCTAGCCCAACCCCACAATTCCTGGAAGTCAGCAACTTGTCAGAGCAAATCAAGGCAGAGTAGACAGAATTACCTACTTTGGGATAGACTAGGACCATCCTGGCCCCTTGATGCTCTCTTGAATGCATTTCTTTTCCGAGAGGTGACAGCTCACATCCCCTCAGCTTTGGTCAGGTCTCGGCTAAGGCCTCAGCCCTTTCCCAGACTCCCATTCCCCCTTTGAGTCCCCTCCCCCCAGCACCAGGTGTACTTTCTTATCATAGCATCTGAAGTCCTGGGGGGGGGGGTCTTGTTTCACCAAGCATGGTCCTCAGCAGTAGCAGGAGCACCTGGGAGCCTGATGGAAAGGCAGACCATCAGGCCCAATTTGGACCTATTAACTAGATCCCCAGGTGATTCACTGGCAGGTTAAGCTTGAGAGCTGCTGTCTTAGGGACGCCTAATCCGTTCTGTGTCTATTCTATTCACTGGTCTGTCTCCCCAAATAGACAGTGAATAATTTAAGGGTAGGGTCCATGGCTCCTTCATTTTTGCATCCTGGGGCTAAGAATGCTCCCTGATGCAAAATAGGTTTTCAACAGTATTGAAGAAATAAATGATTGAAGTGAGCCTGTGCAGGCTTTTTGAAGGCAGTGAACTTGGCACCAAATCTGAAAGGAAAGACCTGGCATGGATGGACATAAAAAAGTGGGGATCTGGGAAATAGTCCCCCTGCCCAGAGACAGGGGTTTAAGGATTGGCCTGGTTGGAAGGGAGGGTACGGCATGAAAAAGCATGAGAGGAGGTGGAAGGTGTGGGGGAAGGATGTCGAGGAGTTGAAAGACAGACAGCTAGATCAGGATGTTTGGGACAGACCTATCTACCCATCTCACATCTACCTCCTCCAATCTCATTTCCTATTGTTCAATTAACTTTTAACCCAGATGAGCATAATGGTTAGAAATGAGGCCGTGGGCCAGAGAGACTGGGTTCAAAGCCCAGATTCACCACAAAAATAACGCTGTGTAATCCTAGGCAAATCACTGAACCTCTCTATGCATCAGTTTTCTCATCTGTCAAATGGGGACCACATTCAATTAAAAAAACAACTTCAAAAAAATTTTTTTAACAAAACAAAATGAGGATCACAGAAGTACCTTCCTCAAAGTGTCCCCATGAAGATCGAATGAGATGATACAATGCATTGGCACAGTGCCTGGCATGAAGAAAAGGCTCGATGGAGATGAGATGATTCTAAGTAAAAGAATAAACTCTAAGCACCAGTTGCTTGTCCAGCTTGAGAGTTTGGCACCAAGCTCTCTAAACCTGCAGGCTCTAAACCTTGCGCTTGCAACAAAGGCTACCATCTTCCCTCCCACTGGCCCTCTAGGCTCACTCAAACACTCTCCTTTCCCTGAGAGCCTCAGGTTTTTATTTCTCAGGAGGGTTTTTCCTCTAGGCTCCAGGAGTCCTCACTTCCCAGAGGAGAAGACTGTACTATCCACTTACCTCTTTTGATTGTAGGGCAGGAGTGATTTTTGACTGAGGGGCAGTTCACGGCATGGCTTTGCCCAGGCCACAAAGCCCAGTCGATGTCTCCCAGCCCCTGCCACCCAAATGCATTGCCTTTATATTGACAACTGACAAGAAGTCTGGAACACGTTTGATTCACTGGAGCAGGGAAAGCCTGGCAGCACCAGAGAGGGGTTTTCCTAGCTGCCTCCCATTATGTCCAAGATTCTGAAGCAGGGCCACCCACCTACAGTCCTGCAGCTTGTACACACTGGAGTCTGTGTGAGTGGCACCCTCCCACCCAGAGTTGAGCAGTGCACAACTTGAGCAGCTGTACACAGTGTTCTGCTCCCCGAGCCCCACAGCAATTCATATCGTGTTCTTTATGAATAATTTAAGAGCCTTAGGAACAGCTGTGCAAGTGTTGGGCATGGGCAGTTCAAAGTGGTCCCAGATCTGTTCTTTTGAAACAGTCCCTGCCATTTTAAGTGATATTCTGGGAAAAAGACTATCGATCTCCATCCCAGGCACCTAGGAGAGGGGAGAGCTGGGGTAAAGGACACAGCACGAGACGTTCTAAAATATGCACTCAGCTTGTTCCTTTCTGGGGCCCTGCCCCTGGGCTTCAGACTGCAGGTGGGTCTGCCATCAGCCAAGCACAGGGGATACATTCTCTGAGATGCTTTGTTCGGAGGTGTGAGCATGAGGGCTGAGAAGAAAGCCCAATGCTGAAGACAGCTGCAAACCATTCCATCAGCACCAGCCAATGGCTTTGGTACCATTTGTCCCAAATAACCTGATAAATGTGCCCTGTGCCTTCCCAGAGTCTTCTCCAAGATAATGACCTCCCCACTCCCCTTGTCTAATGAGGTACTTCTCACATTTGAATCTGTATGGCAACGGAGAAATGGTGGCCCATTTATTCTTAATGTTACTGAAAAATACCAGTAATTATACAATGACTACAGAAAAATCACATCTAAGTAAATGAAGAGAGGAATGATTTTTACTACGTTTCCCCAGTGAATATGTAATTACCGGCTATAGAAGTACCTTCTCGACTCACAAAATGACCACCTTTTGTCCTTGTGAAAAGAGATGAGATGTGTGCTCATTTGTGCAGGCCAGGTAGCCTGAGATATTTGGGGTAAACTACCCTCCTTATTCCTCCCAAATTACACTGCTCCAGCCTGAGTCAGCTGGTAGGATGAGCCCCGTCCCCTTATGCCTGGAGAGTTGCAGCTGGGGACGAGAGGTGGGGGCAGGGAAGAGTCCAGGTATAAGGGTCACCTCTGTACCTCTGCACACACACCCACCCATCTTGGGGAGAAGCCTCCCATCCTTCCAGGCCACAGCCAACGCTACCTCCTCTATGGAGCCTTCCTGATGGCCCAAACTGTGCTGATTCATTTCTAAAAGGAAGGAGAGGGATCCAGTGTGTCAGGAACTGTTGTTTGCCTCTTCCTCCTGGGCAGACAGCTAGAGTACTCCCCCTTGTAATAATCAGGTGTGGCCTGGTAACTGAGTCCTGGCCAGTGGAATGAGGGTGGAAGAGGTGAGCGCCACCACCAAGCCTGGCACCTACCGATGTCCCATGTGCGGTATTTGCTCTCGTCCCCTCCCCGCTCAGAGGCCTCTGAGCAGTGAGGATAGGAGGACATTGGGACCCTGAATGAGTGTGTGGAACCGAGGGCCCCACCCCAGCTTAGACTGTGCCATAAGTTACAATTTTTTTCCGTAAGAAATAAATTTGTGTCGTGTTAAAGCCACTGAATTTGGGGGGAGGTCACTTGTTACAGCAGCGAGGCTCTGCTGACTGATAAAAGCAGAGAGCCGAGGCCCCTGGTAAGTCCAGCTCCCCGCGGAGGCTGCCTCTCTGAGGTCCAGCTGTAGCTGAAACCAGGGATTGCCAAAACCCTCTTCCTCATTTCCCACTTGTGATACCTCTTTCTTCAATTTCTCCCAGCCTGGCGCCCTCTACCTGCTCCTCACTGGGTCCGGACTCCCTCACACTCAGGTCCTGGTGACTCCATGGCCCCAGGCAAGCTCACATTTTCAAGGAAGTTGCTAGACAGGGCGATGTTTAACTCAAAGGCAGAAAGCTCTGAGTGTGGAATCTCAGGGCTGTGAGACCATTCGTTGAAGGCGATAATTTAGGGAAATGGGTCATTCCAAGCCCTCTCCAGTCACCCCAGACTCAGGCTCAAGGGGGTCAGACTAAAAGACCTCTTCTAAGAACCCCTTCTGCCCCCAAGACACTCTGCATCTTGTCGCCAGTTACTCCCATGCCACGTCCTCTTCCAGCCCCCTTTGCTCCTGTGCATTCCCAGGCCAAGGCTCCTCCAAGCCTCTATCATCTGGTAGCACTGGTCCTGTGTGACATGAGGCTCAAGCGAGCTTTGGGAGGCAAACAACACTGCCCAAGCCACCAGAGGAGCCACGGCTGGTCACCGGACTCCACGCTAAGGCCCTTCATGGGTCAGTGTCCTGTCCCTGCCCTGAGGGGGCTTTGCCCAGACCTCCTGGGTGCGCTGACAAATGCATTGCCCGTGGGGTGGGGGGCATCCTCTCCTGAAGCTTTACCTGCTGCTCGTTCTCCGAGGAGCAGAGCACCTAATCCAACCCAACCCTCGCCAAAACAGCTTCAGGCTCCAGATGAGGACAGTGGGAGAAAAACTATATAATAACTTTTAGGTTTGTACAGTACTGTGCAGTTCCCGGAGTATTTTCATTAAAGACACAAGAGTGCCATGTTTCAGAGCAAAGGTTCTGGAGTCAGACAGATCTGTGTTAAATCCCAGCCCCACCACTTGACCTTCAGCAGGTTCCATTACTGTTCAGAACCGTGTTTCCGTCATCTGCATCATGGGCATAATAACTGTACCTCCATCGTGAGAGCCGTGTGGGGATTCAATGATTCCATGTATCTAAGGGGCTTAGACCGATATTGGGTGCACAGTAAACACCATATTCACGTCTGCAGTTAGGACTGTTCATCTATCCATTCCTCTGTCTGCTATTTGTTTTGATTTTCAAACATCCTGAAAGACTGGCAGAAGGACTATCCCATTTGCAGTGAAGAAAAATAGGCTTAGAGAGATTGTATGCCTGTCCAAGGTCATGGACCCAGGCATTGGCTGAGGTCGGATAAGAGGCTGGTCTCGACCCTGAGACCAGTGCCTTTGCCCTTGCCCCTCACTGCTGCCTTGTGAGTGTTGGGGCGTTTTTAGATCCCCTCGTCTGGGAAGGCCCCCTCTCCTTCTCTCAGCAAGGCGTGAGACTCTGGAGCACAGGAATCTTGTCCTCCATGTCTCAGGACCTCCCTGCCTCCTCTGGGGGCAGAGGACTGGGCTGCCGGGTCAGTCTATGGGACAATTTGGTAGCTTCGTGCTGGCCCCAGCTCTCTCATTTGCTCTGCCTGGGAGACGCCAGACATCCTGAGCTTCCACCTCCCTGTCTCTTGCTGCATGTCTCCTGAGGGCCAAAGGCCCGGGAGAGTGATGTGCAGCCTGCAGGCTCTGCCTGCCCACCTCCCAGCGGGGAGCAGTGCACAGTCTGAAGCACGATGCTGCCAATGACAGCACAGAGCAAGGAGGCTTCTGCCAGCTCCCAGCATGGCAAGGACCACTAGGACTCCCCGGGCAAGAAGCAGGCCTCCTACCTGGCCAGATTTGGGGCCCATCACCTTCTCTCACGTTTGAATCAGCCAGACAGGACTGGTCCCTAAATCACTGGATGGAGCCCTCCAGCTCTGCGCTATCGGCCCATGTAGGAGGGGCTTGGGGACTGCGAACACATCCGCCTACAGACCATCCAGTGGTCTGGTCTAAGGCCACGGCCACCCAGATGGCCTCTTTCTCCCCACCTCTCCCTGACATTCTGTTTCGAGGTCATCATCATGTTTCCAGTTTCACTTACCCTTTTGTTATTAAGGACGAGTAAAAGAAGCAAAAATACCCAAAGGATGGTTTGGGCAGCTCTAAATAGTTCTGACCCACATCCAACCATCCGTTCCCTCAAAGCATTTGTGAAAGGATCATAGAATCTCAGAGTCGCTTGTGAAAAACCTAAAAAAATAACAAAGAAGTTAACTTTCCCCTCATCTATCATTTGCCTATGATCTAACATTCAGGTCTAAAACTTCGACTGCTAAAACTTCGCTTCTGAAAAATCTTTTGCTCCACGGACCTTTCCTTCATGACACTTGACATATCTGGCTAATTGAATCTAAAAATCAGATGCTAAAAATTAGATAGGAAAGGAGAGGAACCACAGGAACCAAAGCAATTTTGGAAAAGAGCAAAGTTGGAGGATGTACACCCCCTGCCTTCAAGACTTCCTGTAGCGGATGACAGTGTGGTATTAATGAAAGGAGAGAGACTCAGATCAATGGGCAGAATAGAGAACCCAGAAATAGACCCACCCGTGTACCATCGTTGAATTTTGTCAAGGGCACCAAGGCAATTCATAACACTTAACCACTATCGTGGTTTAAAATGATGTGTCTGCGTTTTAGTTAACGCCCTTCTCCCCTCCTAGACTGCATGCCCAGGCAGGAGAAAGACTGTCTTGCTTGTTCGCAGCTATGTCCTCAACACTTAACACAATTCGAGTGGCACAAATTCGAAGCATAGCAAATATGTTCTGAAGGAAAGACCGGAGAAGGCCGGCAGGAGAGCAGGCTTGATACTTTGGGCATGAATGGGATCTTTCTTCAAACTCAGACTTCTGTCAACACCCATGTAGCTATTCTTTTTTCTTCACATTTACAAGATATTGCATAATGTTTCATTCATTTTACAGCTCTCTTTACTTCAAAAATGCGGGTTTTTTTCAGTTACAAAGACATGAATACCGAAAGCAAGCGAGCCTTTGTACCATCTGCTCTGGCAGGAAGGGGTGCATTGTTAAGATGGCAAACCTTCACTTCAGCTCCACAATTTAATCAGCCCCAAGGAGCCCCTTGCAACTCCTTCTATCAGCTCATTGTGGTCTGGGTGAGGACATCTTCTGTCTTTTGTAAGGACATTTGTTATTGATTTGCAGTTTACCCAGATAATTTAGGATGACCTCATTTCAAGAGCCTCAATTTAATTACAACTGTAAAGACCCTTTTTCCACATCAGGTCACATTGACAGGTTCTAGGGATTAGGATGTGGACATACCTCTTTAGAGGTCACCATTCAACCCACCGTACGCATGCAGCACCAAACTCACATCCGGGACCAGCAGCTCATAACTGTGAGCCGGGCTGCTGCCTAGGTGTCAGTTAGCTAACACTTGTCTTCCACCAGGCGTGCTTCACAAACATCAAATTATTTAATCCTCGAAGAGATCTGGGAGTAAGTATTATTATCCTATTTTATGTAAGTGGAGCTTGAGCTGCAGAAAGGTTGAGTGAGGTCTCAAGAACACGCAACCCCTAGGAATTAGAGCTGGGACTTCAAACTAGGCCAGTGAGGCAGAAGACCGGAGGTTTTTATCCACTTTTAGCAAAAGGAGTGTTTTATATGTTCAAGGAGAAAGCTGGGGCACTCAGCCTGCAGCTACAGAAAACTTGGTGGCGGTACTTCTCGTCCTTTCTCACTACCTCCTGCCAACCCCCATTGGGGTTCACCTGTGCCAACACCCCTGCACGGAGGAAAGGCCCTGGGCTGGGCCTATGCCACTCCCATCTGCTCCCCACTGCCCTGTCGGAAGTGAGGTCTCACACAGGCCTCTGATGGCGGGCCTCTGGTAATGCTCCTCCAAAGAAAGAAGAAATGAGTGAATGGTCTGTGGCAGCCATACCACTGGAGGAGTGACCGGCACAAGGAAGAATTTTCTAGCAATTTGCATTGCCCTCCAATGGCCTCACAGTGACCTCTCCCTGGAGATGTTCAAGCAGTGTCCAGATGACCACCTGTCAGGGGATACTGTCAGGGGCCCTGGCCCTCCCAGATGTGGCACTAGAGGACCACCGAAGGTCCAGCAGCCATAAGGCCTCTTATCATGTGGAAGAGGGCACGAGCTATATCCGCAGCACTGCCTTCCTGCTCCAGGACCTGGGTGGCTCTCACTGACAGATGACACAGAAGGGAACCAGACACAGAGGAACACACACCGTACGTGTGATGGTTCAGATCCTCTAAAAACCAGATACCAGCTTGAGTTTACACATACAAGAGATTTATGGGAGAATGGCTGTGAAGGATAAAAGGGAGAGAGCCAGGGATGGGGCAAGACACTTTAGACCACAGTGCAGGCCTGACCTGGGTAAGAGAGAGCCCTTGACCTTCAGGAGACACGTAGCAAGAGACAGGGAAGTGGGCTGCCCCCAGCCAGTGACGAAGCCAACGGAAGGATCAGCATGGCCTCTTCGTTGTGATGGGGGACTCTTCCAACAGGTAATTGCTCAAGGATGCCCCACTGGGGGTCTGACACCCCTCCTCCCCAAATTCCCCCCTCTCACCTCCCCTTCCCAGGACAGGGCTGGGCTGCCTAGGCCTGCTGTGCCAGCCATCAGTTCCCAACAGCAGCCCGGCTGGGTGGGTGCTCTTCACGCTGGGGCACAGCGGGGTGGCTGCCCCTGGCCCTGGCTCGCCGCACTCACTCCTGACATCGCAGCTCCAGCCCTCCTCCCCTGACCCTGGCCGGCTGATCCGGAGCTCCATTTCCCTTCAGAGGGAGGAAAGCAGTGGGGGAGGGAGAGCTGGGGCCCAGCCCTCTGGGCTGTGCACTGTGAGCCTCACCTGTCAGCCGAGGAGAGAGGCAAGAGCTTGGCCTGGAGCCTGACACCAGAGCAAGCCAGGCAGCTGCAGAGCCAAACTCCCCCCTGCACAGTTTAGGAGCGTAAAGCGCCCCATTTCACAGGCCGAACAAGACAGCCTCCTCTCTACACCGTTCCGTAGCGTTCCCGGAGCCCGCCTGCCCCTGAGATAAGGGACCCTGGGAAATCAAGACAGCAGAGTCAGCCACCCTGAGCGCCTACTGCGGGTCAGGCCCTGCTGTTTAGCAAATGTTCATGGAGCCCCTGCTGTGTGCCAAGGATGGAGAAAACAGGCCCTCCTGTGTTGGGAGGTAATTGCTCAACACAGGAGCTCAGGTACCTGGCACCCGCCTCCGGCCCTGTGTTTACCACGGACAACACAGAGGGGAAGCAGGCACGTCGTCCCTGTGCTCAGACAGCTTGGCAGATCCAGGCACTTGCCTTTAATACAGGAGGGTCAGGAGATGTCTGAGGGGTTCTGAGGAGGGAGAGACAGGAGCAGAGGAAGAGCTCAGGCTGAAAGGAGAGCTGAGCTGAATCAGCGGCCAAAGAAGTAAAGCTGACCCCTGCTCTCAGAGCGAATGTTCTGGAGAAGGACTTCTCTCTTCCCATGAACTGTGTTGTCATTTCAGAGATGCTCATCCTCCCTGCAAGCCCACGCCATGTCAATACCCAAGGCAGTCCCCAGGGCGGGTGGCCCTGGCTCTGCCATCTAGGTCCCTCCCCCATTTGCACAGCCTTGAAGAAGCTGAAGGGGCAGCATATATGTCCCCCAGCTGGGGCTTAACCTACTCTAAGGCTGGTAAGCACATGGGCATGCCAGAAACTACCCATCTCTCCAAAACTCAGGGGTCAGGCAGGATCACAGATCAAAGCCCCTACTTCTGAGCCTTGGTTCTTTTCTCAGAATACTCACAATTTCAGCCAGATTTACACAGTGAAGAATTGCCACAGGTCCAGGCCAGGGACGATGCAGATGACCCTATTATAATGACTGTGGGGTTATTTGATCTCCCTATCTTTATAGGATAGATAGGTGGAAGCATTGTTAAATACCATTAAATATTCTTACGAGCTGGTAAACATGGGTGGTTACATGCAAGGCTGCCTCCAGAAGCCAAGTTATTACTTGACCTCCTGTATCTGTCCTCCTTGGATGTTTCAGTCTCTCTCATCTGGAGCACCTGGCCGTAGCAGGCTAAAGCATCTCAGACAGCTTTACATTTGCAATATGGGAATCTAGCTTTCTGCTACTGGGGGCTGCAGTATCTACAGTGACTCAGATCATTTTCACAGCTTTTAAATATTTTCCCCCAGATCACCCGAAGTATGTGATAGGAAACGACGCAGTGTTAAATTGGTCCAATATCTCACACCAGATGTTTCAACAAGAAAAGAAATATACTTAAGAAAATATATGGAGAACACACGGTTTGCTTTGCCAAATGGAAACTGTTCCTCCCCCAAGGTTCCCTCAGCATCTTTCTGGGCAGGGAAGGCTTTGTGAGAAACTGTTACTTCTCCAGGAGGTGAGAGCCCTGGCTTCAGATAGGATCTCTGGCAGGAAATGAATGGAGCATTTCATAAATGTATTTTTTCACTCAGCACTGCTCAGAAGGTACAGAGCCAATCTAACCAGGACTGTGCTATGGCTCCAATTATGGGTTACATCAGGCCTCAGTGCCCAGCCTCGTCTCCTGATGGTATCTCACACCCAGCACTGTGATCACAGTGCAGTTTTATGTACTGTAATGTCCCCACCATGCTGCCCAGTGCTCAGGAGAGGCTGCCTCTATGGAGCTGCCGTACTTGGTATTTTTAAGGTTGACTTCAAGGGCCTAATAAAGCCCCCTTTGACCAGTCCAGATCGTGCTGACTTCTTTCTCTGAAGCTTTCCTGCACCTAAAAATGCAGCTCCTAATCAGAGGCTGGAAGGGCCAGAACGGGCCATGGAGATCAAACAACCCCCCCTTCCCACTCCACTCCTCCATCGCCCATTCTCTGCTCGATAGCCCCAAGAAGAATTGTCCAGACTCTGAGCACCTGCATCAGTGGGTACTCGTGACCTCACGAGGGAGGGAGGTTTGTCCTCAGGCAGGTCTAACTGTGGGGAGTGGCTGCACAGTGTTAGGCCAAGACGTGTCCCCCTTTAATTTCCACTCATGGCTCATGGTTCCACCTCTGGCAGCCACACGATTCTAACCCTTCTTCCATCTGGCAACTTCTCTGGGGCCCTGGCTAAAGAGCTCCTTTTCTTTCTATAATCCAACCCTCCGCCAAATGCCACTGATCCTCCTCTAGTTATTTAGCTACCTTTTCTCATCAAGTGGACTCAGGCTCTGGCCTTTTCTTTTCTTCCTTCATGTTCTGCCTGGCCTCCAACTCCCACGTCTTTCTCACTGTAAACCCCGTACAGGGTCAAGCACACAGTAAACGCCCACCACGCAGATGCCCGGCAAACTCAGCACCCTCTGCAGAAAGCCACATCGAACGCTGGCTCACATTCTTCCGAGGCCCTTTGACTGATGTAGGGCCAATTGAGAAGTAGGGTGAGACTATATCAAGCGCTCTGAAGGCCTCATAGCAAACACAAAGCCAGGCCAATCCTGAGCTCCGAAGTCCACGGTGGATAAATGAGACCCTCGTGCTAGCCCATAGCAGATGTCCCCTTGGATCTGAGCCTCAGCAGGGACCCCCAGACATCAACAGTCAATGACCTGAGTGAGGCCTGTTTTCTTGCTGCAGCTTAGATGGTGAGGGATCTTCAGAATTGCTTAGAATTGAGGGGTTTTTTTTGCAAATGAACGTTCACAAGAATATAAAACAACTCCAGCAAAGCTTCACAGGATGACACTCCGGCAGGAGGCCTAAGCCCCACAGCTGATCTTCCCTTCACCCCTCAGAGGTCCCTGAGAATCATTATTGGAACCCTGGGGTTCCACGGAACACAGTGTGAGAACCGACACTCCAGATCTTGCTCTGTAACTTGGAATTTGTGGAGGCCCTGCGAAACCACCAAACATTCATGTCTCACATCTCTTGCACCTATTAGAAGATAGGACAACTCAGATTCAGAGACCTCTGGGGTTGGAGAGAATCAGAGACATCTTCTGGACAAACTCAACTTGACGGGGAAGGAAATCAAAAACCCCAACTGGAGAAAGAACCCATGTAAGATGCAGAGTAAGTGGTAGCAGAGCAGGACAACAACCCAGGGTGGAGAAGGAAGAGGTGCCCTCACTGAATGAGAGATGGGAAAGCCCTGAAGCAGCATTTTGGCCCTGGGAAAGTGACCACCAGAGACCTGCAATGTCCCTTCTGTGCTCTCTCTCAGGCTCCAGGGCCCCATGGTGCCCCTCAATGCCAATCACCTCCCTCCACAGTGTCTGCCCAGGCCTGCCCTATGGACCACTGCTCTTCCCTGTCTCGTCCTGTCATCTGAGTTTACTCTGTTTCCATCCCTTTGGCATCCTCCTCTCCATAAGTTAAACTGATCCATGTTAAAAAGCCTGAGAGGCCTGTTATCTCTCAAATAACAGACACAATTTTGGGGCAAATTTGTCTTTTCTTTGAATTATCTAATTCAATGGTATACATTTGTTCATAAAACCCTCTTATTATCTTTGTATCTGCAGCATCCACAATGATGGCCCCTTTTTCATTCCTGATGTGGGTTATTTGAGTTTTTTCTTATGTTTTCTTTAGTAGTCCTGCCATATGTTTGTGTATTTTATTATTTTCTGCAAAGGTCATGATTTCTATTTCATTAATTTTTTTTCAGTTATAAAGATCTATTTTCCATTTTATTACACAAAATGCAGTATGCTATACACAATGTTTTGGACCTTGAAAAATTGCTTTCCATATGTGGATATATAAATTTGCACTACACCAGCAATGTTTGAGAGTGGCTAGTTCCCTACACTGATCACAACAGAGCATATGTTCAGTCTTTTGGGCTTTAGCCAGTCTGATAGTGTAACTGAGCAAGCAGGCTCATTACCCTCTGCCAAACAGAAAGACCAAACACATAAGCAGTGGTCTATTACAGAGAAAATAACTTATTGCAGGGCAGCCAAGCAAGGAGACAGGAGGCAAAGCTCAAATCTGTCACCCCAATCAGCTTTTGAATGGGGGTAAGGAATAGGAGGGTGTTGGGGCTAAGAAATGGTTGGTAGAAGGGTAAGGGAGAAATTTCAAGAGTCCTCTGTGCAGGTGCAAATGTCTCTTGTGTCTTTTCATTGGTTGCATGTGCAAATTTGAGGCGGGGGGGGGTTGGGTTCAAAGTGTTGCATGTGGTGGATTTTCAGCCTGTGACATCCAAAGTTCATTGGTCAGTCTTTCCTGTCCTTCAATGCTCCTATGCGATGCTCAAAGGAAACTATCAGGAAGTTGTTTCCGTATTTTCAGTTTTCTTGGTATTCTGCAAAGCAGCTCAGAAATCTCAGTTAATCATTTCTTGCTAGTGGATGTGGAGCATGGTTTGACAGTCAACAAGCTGTTATTTTTCAAGATAGCTCAGAAGTCCCAGCCAGTCACCTCCTACTTCAACCCAGTGGAAGTGGGGCACAGTCTCAGTAGGATTTTAGAATGGCATTTCAATATAGTTTTAAATTTTCTCTTATTATTTGTGAGGTTGCATAACTTTTAAAAATAAAAATTGTATATATTTAAAATGCACAACACAATGATTTATATACATACATAGTGAAATTATTACTACAGTCAAGCTAGTCAACCTATCCTCTCCTCACAGTTACCATTTATGTGTATGATGAGAATACCTGAAAATCTACTCTCCTAGCAAATTTCCAGTATTCAGTAGAGTATTACTAACTATAGTCATCATACTGTTAGATTTCCAGACTTATTCACCCTACATAACTGCAACTTTGTACCCTTTGACCAACATCTCTCTCTTTTCCCCTGCCTCCCAGATCCTGATAATCACCATTCAACGCTCTGCTTCTATGTATTCAACTTTTCTACTTTCTACATAAGTGTTTTTTTTTCTTTCTGTATCTAGCTTATTTCATTTAGCATAAAGACTCCAAAGTTCACTCACGTTGAGGCAAATGGCAGGATACCCTTCTTTTTTAAGGCTGAATTTTATCTATATATATATGACATTTTCTTTGTCCATTCATCTGTTGACAGGTACTTAAGTTGTTTCTATATCTTAGCCATAATACTGCAGTGAGCTTGGGAGTGTAAATACCTCAGAGGTACTGATTTCATTTCCTTTGGGTATATAACCAGAAGAGGGATCATATGGACATTTAGTTTGCTTCCATGTCTTGGCTATCGTATATAGTGCTGCTATGAACACTGGGATGCATGTATCCTTTCAAACCATGGTTTTCTCTGGATATATGCCCAGGAGTGGTATTGCTGGATCAAAAGCTTTTGCATAGCAAAGGAAACCATAAACAAAATGAAAATACAACCCACAGAATGACAGAAAATATTTGAAAACAATGTGATGACAAGGAATTAACCTCCAAAACTTACAAATAGCTCATGCAGCTCAACATCAAAAAAAAAACACCCAATCAAAAAATGGGCAGAAGACCCAAAGAGACATTTCTTCAAAGAAGATATACAGATGGCCAAGAGGCACATGAAAAAATGTTCAGCATCACTAGTTATTAGAGAAATACAAATCAAAACTACAATGAGATATCACCTCACACCAGTCAAAATGGCCATCATGAAAAAGTCTACAAACAATAAATGCTGGAAAGCTTGTGGAGAAAAGGAACCCTCCTACACTGTTGGTAGGAATCTAAATCAGTATGGCCACTATGGAGAACAGTATGGAGGTTCCTTAAAAAAACTAAAAATAGAGCTACCATATGATGTGATTTTAAAAGGAATTCTTTTTAACTTTCCCTTTCTGATATTTCATTGTTAGTGTAAAGAAATAGAACCAATTTCTATATGTTAATCTTATAGCCTGCTACCTCGCTGAATTTGTTTATCAGTTCTAGTAGTTTTTGTGTGGAGTCTTTAGGGTTTTCTCTATATAATATCGTGTCATCTGCATATAATGACAATTTTACCTCTTCTCTTCCAATTTGTATACATTTATTTCTTTTTCTTGTCTGATTGCTGTGGCTAGGACTTCTAATACTATGTTGAACAGAAATGGTGAGAGTGGGCACCCTTGTCTTGTTCCAGATTTTAGCAGGATGGCTTTCTGCTTTTCACCATTGAGTATTATATTGTCTGTGACTTTGTCATAGGTAGCTTTTATTATGTTGAGTCATGTTCCCTCTATACCCATTTTGGTAAAAGTTTTTATCATGCATGAATGTTGAATTTTGTCAAATGCTTTTTCAGCATCTATTGAGATGATCATGTGGTTTTTGTCTTTCCTTTTGTTGATGTGTTTTATCACATTGATTGATTTGTGTATGTTGAACCATCCTTGTGAAATTGAGATGAATCCCATTTGATCATGGTGTACGATTTTTTTAATGTGTTGTATTTGGTTTGCTAATACTTTGTTGAGAATTTTTGCATCTATATTTATCAAAGATATTGGCCTGTAATTTTCTTTTTTCGTGGTATCTTTGTCTGGTTTTGGTATCAAGGTGATGGTGACTTCATGGAATGTCTTTGGGAGTGTTCCCTCCTCTTCAATCTTTTGGAAGAGTTTGAGAAGGATCAATAAAAGTTCTTCTTTGCATGCTTGGTAAAATTCCCCAGTGAAGCCAGCTAGTCCTGGACTTATGTTTGCAAGAAGTTTTTTGTTTTTTTACAGATTGTACTTCACTTCTAGGTCTGTTCAAATGATCTACTTCTTGATTAAGTTTTGGTGGGCTGTGTGTTTCTAGAAACTTGTCCATTTCTTCTAGGTTGTCAAATTTGTTGGCATATAATTGTTCATAGTAACCTCTCTTGTTACTTCTCTTCTGTCATTTCTTACTTTGTTTACTTGGGTCCTCTCTCTTTTCTTCTTGGTAAACCTGGCTAGAGGTTTGTTGATTTTGTTTACCTGCTAGTGTTAGAAGGTCTCCTGCAGAGGTGCAGTGTGGCTGTGTCTCACCGTGGGGACAACAACACTGGCAGCAGAAGTTCTGGGAAGTACTTTTTGGTGTGAGCATTCCCGGAGTCTGCCATTAGCCCCACCAAAGATGCAGGTAGGCTCCAGTACTGGGTCGCCTCAGGCCAGACTTCATTAATTAATTTTTTACAATTTTATTTTAGTATAGTTGATTTACAATGTTGTGTTTCAGGTATACAGCAAAGTGAATCAGTTATACATACACATATATCTACTATTTTTTAGATTCTTTTCCCGTATGGGCCATTACAGAGTATTGAGTAGAGTTCCCTGTGCTATACAGTAGGTCTTTATTAGTTATCTTTATTTATTTATTTTGTGGTATGCAGGCCTCTCACTGTTGTGGCCTCTCCCGTTGTGGAGCATAGGCTCCAGACACACAGGCTCAGCGGCCATGGCTCACGGGGCTACCTGCTCCACGACATGTGGGATCTTCCCGGACTGGGACACAAACCCATGTCCCCTGCATTGGCAGGTGGACTCTCAACCACTGTGCCACCAGGGAAACCCCGAGTTATCTATTTTATATATAGTGTGTGTAAATGTCAATCCCAGTCTCCCAGTTTATTCCTACCCCCCCTTCCCCCCATGCTGACCATAAGTTTGTTTTCAACATCTGTGACTCTATTTCTGTTTTGTAAGTTCATTTGTACCATTTTTTTAGATTCCACGTATAAGCGATACCATATGATATTTGTCTTTCTCTGTCTGACTTACTTCACTCAGTATGACAAACTGTAGGCCCATCCATGTTGCTGCAGATGGCATTATTTTCTTTTTTATGGCTGAGTAATATTCCATTGTATATATGTACCACATCTTCTTTATCCATTCCTCTGCTGATGGACATTTAGGTCACTTCCATGTCCTGACTATTGTAAATAGTGCTCCAATGAACATTGGAGTGCATGTGTCTTTTCAAATTATGGTTTTCTCCAGGTATATGCCCAGGAGTGAGATTGCTGGATCATATGGTAGCACTATTTTTAGTTTTTTAGGGAAGCTCCATGCTGTTTTCCATAGTGGCTGCACCAATTTACATTCCCACCAACAGTGTAAGAGGGTTCCCTTTTCTCCACACCCTCTCCAGTGTTTATTATTTGTAGATTTTTTGATGATGGCATTCTGACCAGTGTGAGGTGATATGTAGTTTTGATTTGCATTTCTCTAATAATTAGTGATGTTGAGCATCTTTTCATGTGTTTTTGGCCATCTGTATGTCTTCCTTGGAGAAATGTCTTATGCCCATTTTTTTATTGTGTTGTTTGTTTGTTTGTTTTTGGTATTGGGCTGCATGAACTGTTTGTATATTTTGGATATTAATCCTTTGTCCGTTGATTCATTTGTAAATATTTTCTCCCATTCTGAGAGTTGTCTTTTCATTTTGTTTATGGTTTCCTTTGCTGTGCAAAAGGTTTTAAGTTACATTAGGTCCCATTTTTGTGTTTATTTTCATTTCTGTAGGAGGTGGATCAAAAAAGATCTTGCTGCAATTTAAGTCAGAGAGTGTTCCACCTATGTTTTCCCCTAACAGTTTTATACTATCTGCCTTACATTTATGTCTTTAATCCATTTTGAGTTTATTTTTGTATATGGTGTTAGGGAGTGTTCTAATTTCATTCTTTTACATGTAGCTGTCCAGGTTTCCCAGCACCACTTATTGAAGAGGCTGTCTTTTCTCCATCGTATATTATTGCCTCCTTTGTCATAGATTAGGTGACCATAGGTGCATGAGTTTATCTCTGGGCTCTCTATCCTGTTCCAATGATCTATGTTTCTGTTTGTGTGCCAGTAGCATACTGTTTTTATTACTGTAGCTTTGTAGTATAGTTTGAAGTCAGGGAGCCTGATTCTTCCAGCTCCATTTTTCTTTCTCAAGATTGTTTTGGCTATCTGGGGTCTTTTGTGTTTCCATACAAATTGTGCAATTTTTTGTTCTAGTTCTATGAAAAATGCCATTGGTAATTTGATAGGGATTGCACTGAATCTGTAGATTGCTTTAGGTAGTATAGTCATTTTGACAGTATTGATTCTTCCAGTCCAAGAACATGGTATATCTCTCTATCTGTTTGTGTTATCTTTGCTTCCTTTCATCAGTATCATAGTTTTCTGAGTACAGGTCTTTTGCCTACTTAAATAGGTTTATTCCTAGGTATTTTACTCTTTTTGATGTGATGGTAAATGGGATTGTTTCCTCAATTTCTCTTTCTGATCTTTCATTTTTAGAAATGCCAGAGATTTCTGTGTATTAATTTTGTATCCTGCATCTTTACCACATTCATTGATGAGCTCTAATAGTTTTCTGGTAGCATCATTAGTGTTTTCTATGTATAGTATCATGTCATCGGCAAACAGTGACAGTTTTACTTCTTCTTTTCCAGTTTGTATTCCTTTCATTTCTTTTCCTCCTTTGATTGCCGTGGCTAGGACTTCTAAAACTATGTTGAAAAAAAGTGTCAAGAGTGGACATCCTCGTCTTGTTCCTGATCTTAGAGGAAATGCTTTCAGTTTTTTACCATTGAGAATGATGTTTGCTATGCATTTGTTGTATATGGCCTTTACTATGTTGAGGTAAGTTCCCTCTATGCCCACTTTCTGGAGAGTTTTTATCAAAAATGGATGTTGAATTTTGTCAGAAGCTTTTCTGCGTCTGTTGAGATTATCATATGGTTTTTCAGTTTGTTAACATGGTGTATCACATTGATTGATTTGCATATATTAAAGAATCCTTGCATCTCTGCGATAAATCCCACTTGATCATGGCGTATGATCTTTTTAATGTGTTGTTGGATTTGGTTTGCTAGTATTTCGTTGAGGATTTTTGTGTCTATGTTCATCAGTGAAATTGGCCTGTAATTTTCTTTTCTTGTAATATCTTTGTCTAGTTTTGGTATCAGAGTGATGGTGACCTCGTTGAATGAGTTTGGGAGTGTTCCTTCCTCTGCAATTTTTTGGGAGAGTTTTAGAAGCATCGGTGTTAACTCTTCTCTAAATATTTGATGGAATTTGCCTGTGAAGCCATCTGTCCTGGACTTTTGTTTGTTGTAATTTTAAAATCACAGTTTCAATTTCAGTATTTGTGATTCATCTGTTCTTATTTTCTATTTCTTCCTGATTTAGTATTGGAAGGTTGTACCTTTCTAAGAACTTGTCCACTTCTAGGTTGTCCATTTTATTGGCATATAGTTGCTTGTAGTAGTCTTTTATGATCCTTTGTATTTCTGTGCTGTCAGTTGCAACTTCTCCTTTTTCATGTCATTTCATTTGCTTTAGGTGTAAGGTTATGTTGTTTGAGATTTTTCTTGTTTCCTGAGATAAGATTGTATTGCCATAAACTTCCCTTGTAGAACTGCTTTTGCTGCATCCCATAGGTTTTGGATCATTGTGTTTTCATTGTCATTTGCCTCTAGATATTTTTTTATTTCCTCTTTGATTTCTTCAGTGATCCATTGACTGTTTAGTAACATATTGTTTAGTCTCCATGTGTTTGGGTTTTTTACGGTTTTTTCCTGTAATTGATTTCTAATCTCATAGCGTTGTGATCAGAAAAGATGCTTGATATGATTTCAGTTTTCTTAAATTTAGCAAGCCTTGATTTGTGGCCCAAGATGTGATCTATCCTGAAGAATGTTCCAGGTGCACTCGAAGAAAGTGTATTCTGCGGCTTCTGGATGAAATGTCCTATAAATATCAATTAAGTCTATCTAATGTGTCATTTAAGGCTTGTGTTTCCTAATTGATTTGCTGTCTGGATGATCTGTCCATTGGTGTAAGTGGGGTATTAAAGTCCCCCACTATTATTGTGTTACTGTCAGTTTCCCCTTTCATGGCTGTTAACATTTGCCTTATATATTGAGGGTCTCCTATGTGGGGTGCATATATATTTACAATTGTTATATCTTCATTTTGGATTGATCCCTTGATCATTATGTAGTGTCCTTCTTTGTCTCTTGTAACAGTCTTTATTTTAAAGTCTATTTTGTCTGATATGAGTATTGCTACTCCAGCTTTCTTTCAATTTCCATTTGCATGGAATGACTTTCAAGTCTGTAAGTGGTCTAGATCTGAAGTGGGTTTCTTGTAGACAGCATATATATGGGTCTTGTTTTTGTATCCATTCAGCCAGTCTGTGTCTTTTTGTTGGAGCATTTGATCCATTTACCTTTAAGGTAATTATTGATATGTACGTTCTTACTGCTATTTTGTTAATTGTTTTGGATTTGTTTTTAAAGTTCTTTTTTCTTCTCTTCCTCTTTTGTTCTCTTGTGATTTGATGTCTGTCTTTAGTGTTGTATTTGGATTGCTTTTTCTTTTATGTGTATCTATTGCAGATTTTTGGTTTGTGGTTCCCATGAGGTTTCAATATAGCAGTCTATATATGTACAAGATTGTTTTAAGTTGCTGGTCTCTTAATTTCCAATGTGTTTCCAATATCCTGCATTTGTACTCTCTTCACACGACTGCTGGTTTTAATATATTTGTGTGTGGATGATTTCCTACCTTTTCTTTATGTTTGCCTTTAATGGTGAGCTTTACCATTCATAATTTTCTTGATTCTAGTTGTGGCCTTTTCTTTTCTGCCTAGAGAAGTTCCTTTAGAATTTGATTCAAAGCTGGTTTGGTGTTGCTGAATTCTCTTAGCTTTTGCTTGTCTGTAAAGCTTTTGATTTCTCTGTCAAATCTGAATGAGAGCCCTTGCTGGGTAGAGTATCCTTTGTTGTACGTTTTCCCCTTTCATTACTTTAAATATATCCTGCCACTCCCTTCTGGCCTGCAGAGTTTCTGCTAAAAAATCAGCTGATAACCTTATGAGGATTCCCTTATATGTTATTTGTTGCTTTTCCCTTGTTGCTTTTAATATTTTTTCTTTGTATTTAATTTTTGTTAGTTTGATTAATATGTGTCTCAGCATGTTCCTCCTTGGGTTTATCCTGTATGGGACTCTCTGTGCTTCCTGAACTTAGGTGACTACTTCCTTTCCCATGTTAGGGAAGTTTTCAACTTCTATTTCATTAATTTATGCTTTCACCATTATTTTCTTTTCTTCCTTTTACTTTCTTTAAGTTTACTCTTTTGTACTTTTTCTGGTTTCATGAGTTGTAGGCTTAGCTCATTCATTTTCCAGCTAGTTTTTTGAAAATAAAGCTTTTTATTAAGATATAATTTACATACCGTATTAATTCACCCATTTAAAGTGTATAATTTAATGGATTTTTGTACCTTCACAGAGTTGTTCAGCTATTACCATAGCCAATTTTAGGGCATTTTATCACCCTAAAAGGAAATCCTATACCTATTCTCTTAACATGCCTCCCTTTCCCACCCTCAGCCCTAGTCAGCCACCAATCTACTTTCAGTCTCCATGGATTAATCTAGTTTGTACATCTCACATAAATGGAATTATACAATATGTGGTCTTTGGTGACTGGCTTCTTTTGTTTAGCATAATGGTTTTGAGGTTTATCCATGTTGTGGCATATATCAGTACTCAGTTTTTTTTCATTGCCAAATAATATTCCACTGCATGGACATATCACACTTTGTTTATCCATTCATCAATTGATGGACATTTAGGTGGTCCCCACTTTCTGACTATTATAAATAATGCTGCTATGAACATTTATGTACAATTTCTATGTGGGCATATGTTCTCATTGCTTTTGGGTTTATACTTAGGTGTGGAATTACTGGGTCATATATGGTAACTCTATGTTAAACATCTTGATGAGCTGCCACACTGTTTTCCAAAGTGACTGCACAATTATACATTCCCACCAGCAATGTATAAGGGTTTCAATTTCTCCACATTGACATCAACAATGCTATTATCTGTTTTCTATTATAGCCATCCTAATGGGTATGAGATGGTGTCCAATTGTGATTTTGATTTGTATTTCTCTAATGGTCAATGATGCTGAGCCATCATCATGCATCATTTCATATGATTATATGCTTTTTGTATATTTTCTTTGGAAAAATAATTATCCAAGCCCTTTGCTCATTTTTTAATTTGGGTTGTCTGTTTATTATTGAATGTTAAAAGTTCTTTCTATGTTCTGTAATGTAAAAAGTCCCTTATCAAACATATGATTTGCAAAAATTTTTATCCCATTCTGTGGATTGTCTTTTCAGTTTCTTAAAATGGTATCCTCTGAAGCACAAAAGTTTTTAATTTTGTTGATGTCCAATATTTTTCTTTTGTTGCTTGTGCTTTTAGTGTCATATCTGAAAAACCATTGTCTAATTCAAGGTCATGAATAATTACACTTATGTTTTCCTCTAAGAGATTAATATTTTTAGCTCTCACATTTAGGTCTTTGATCCATTTTGAGTTAATTTTTGCATGTGGTGTGAGGTAGAGATACAACTTTGTTCTTCTGCATGTGGATATTCACTTATCCCAGCACCATTCATCAAAAAGTAATCTTTCTCCATGGAATTATCTTGGTGGTACCTTTGTTGAAAATCAATTGACAGTAAATGTGAGGGTCTACTTTTGGACTCCCAGTTCTATTCCATTGATCCATACAAGCTACTTTTAAAATATATGTATGTAGATAATCCATTTCCCCTAAGGATCACTTTAGGTGTATCTCACATACTTAATATTAACTATTATTCAATTTTAAATATTTTCATAATTTTAGTATTATTTCTCCTTGATCCATGGATTATTTGTAGATCAATTTTTAAATAACAAGTTAAATTAGTGTATTGATTACATATTAATTTTTAGTTTTATTATATTATAATCAGGTATTGAGGACTGTAGATATTAAATCTTAGATGATTGTTTTGAAGGTTTATTTATGACCTAAAGAGAGTTTAATTTTTACAAACACTATAAGATATTGAATATATCTGCTAATCCCAAACTCCTAATTTATCCCTTCTCCACCCCCTTCCCTCTTTGATAACCATAAGTTGTTTTCTGTGTCTGTGAGTCTGTTTCTGTTTTGTAAATAAGTTCATTTGTATCATTTTTTAGATTCTACATATAACTAATATCATATGGTATTTGTCTTTCTCTGTCTGACTTCATTTAGTATGATAATCTCTAGGTCCATTCATATTGCTACAAATAACATTATTTCATTCTTTTTTATGGCTGATTAATATTCCATTGTGTGTGTGTATATATATATATATATATATACACACACACATACATGTAATATAGATATATTACATCTTCTTTATCTGTTCATCTGTCAGTGAACATTTAGGTTGCTTCCATGTCTTGGCTATTGTAAATACTGCTGCAGTGAACACTGGGATGCATGATCTTTTCAAATTAGTTTCCTCCGAATATGTGCCTAAGAGTGGTATTGCTTGATCATATGGCAACTCTATTTTTAGTTTTCTAGGAAAATTCCATATTGTTTTTCATAGTGGCTGCACCAATTTACATTCCCACCAACAGTGCAGAAGGGTTCCCTTTTCTCCACACCCCCTCCAGCATTTATTATTTGTAGATTTTTTGATGATGGGCATTCTGACTGATGTGAGGTGGTACCTCATTGTAGTTTTAACTTGCATTTCTGTAATAATTAGTGATGTTGAGTATCTGTTCATGTGTGTATTGGCTATCTGCATGTCGTCTTTGGAGAAATGTCTATTTAGCTCTTCTGCCCATTTTTTTATTGGGTTGCTTGTTTTTTTGTTATTGAGTTGTATGAGCTGTTTGTATATTTTGGAAATTAAACCCCTGTTGGTCGCATCATTGGCAAATATTTTCTCCCAGTCCGTAAGTTGTCTTTTCATTTTGTTTATGGTTTCTTTTGCTGTGCAAAATTGTAAGTTTGATTACATCCCATTTGTTTATTTTTGCTTTTATTTCTTTTGCCTTGGGAGACTGACCTAAGAAAACGTTGCTATGATTTATGTCAGAGAGTGTTTTGAATGTAGTCTCTAAAATATTGGTGCATGGTCCACATGTATCCCATTTGGTCAAACATTAATTATATTATCCGAATCTTCTCTATTGCTAGTCATTTTAATAATTAACACATTCATATGGCTTAAACATCAAAATAGTATAAAAATATACACAGTGAAAATCTTCACTCCCACCCTTGTCCCATCTACGCATCCATACTCCAATCCCTATGGTCAACAATAGTTACTAATATTTTTGCATATTCTTTCCATGTCAACACAAATAAACAAAGATAAGGACATAAATTCTTATTTTTACTCTCTTTCTTAAATAAAAGGTAGCTAATTATATAGACTTTTACTGGCTTTTTTCAGCTAACAATATGTCCTAGAAAAAATTTTTTTTTCTTTTGGCCGTGCCTTGCAGGATGTGGGATCTTAGTTCCCCAACCAGAGATCAAACCTGTGCAGCCTGCATTGAGAGCATGGAGTCTTAACCACTGTATCAACAGGGAAGTTCTGACCTAGAAATTTTTTTACATCAGTACATAAAGAGCTTCATCATTTTTTGTAGCTGCATAGCCATCTTTGGGTAGGTGTACCACGGTTTATTTAACCTGTCCTCTAAATAAGGACATAGGTTGTTTCCAGTTTTTTTTTTGCTTTTAGAAATAATACTGCCACAAATAATCCTGTCGTTTTGTATGTGTGCAAGCTCTGTACTAATTTTAGACACATTGCATTCTTTATTTGACTGTCTATTATCCCAGTTTCCTGGAACTCTAGTCATTCAGTCCATCATGTTGTCAGACTCGTGTGCATGGTGGGCATTTTCCTCATCTTTGGTGTGGGTTGTGTGTTCCATGAAACTCTTGTCATCCCAGATTATTGAATAGTCCTTCCAGAGTGTTGCTATATTTACTCCCCCAGGTAAATCCAAAGTATCAGCAGCCTGGGATCGACTTTTTATTAAAGTTTTTTGGCTTGGGAGTTTCCTAGACTTCTGGATGGTATAAATTCAAACTTAAATCTATGGGAGACACAAGCCCTGGGTTTTGATTTCTCAAGGGAGAAATTTTTACGCTGAGCCCAAGCAGAAACACACATGCTTTCTTCTTATCTTACTGAGCCAGTGAACAGGTTTCTTTCTAATCTATACTTCCCCTGAGGGTGTGGCCCTCTGAGCATGCCAGCTATAAGCAAGGGTTTCATTCTAACTCCTTGCCTTATGTGGCCCAAGATTTCATTTCCTATCTCTATGTGGGCATGAAAGCCCAAGCCCCCAGGTTCCTAAAACTGGCAGCAGTGTGACCACCACGTCTACCTCCACACCAGCCACTCCCACAGCTACCCCACCTCCACCCAGGAGTCAGTAGCAGCAGTTCATTCACTTTCCACTAAAGCTTTTATTCACCTCTTCATTTCTGGTGCCTGGTGAGTTTCCTTTCTTGCTTGCACACTTGGATATTCACTTAGAATAATTTTTGTTTTATTTTATCTAGGTGCCTGTGGCAGAAGAATTTATGCTTATCCAATTATTTTCCCACAATCCATTTCCTTCCTGGGCTTTGCAGTAATTCACATCAACACTGTTTACCATCCATCTACCCCAGGACCTGTTTGGTAAATGCAAATAACTACTCCATATAAGAATCATGGTATTTTGGGCTGGTGAAGGATCATACAGATAGTCTAAGACTTCAAGAGCTAAATTTCAGTTGCTGTTACAGTACTTGTATTCAGGCTAGGATTCTGGTACAGTCATTTTCTCTTTCCATTTTGCTACGTGGTTCTCCTTTTTTTTGGATCAAAGAATCATCTAAGTTATAGAAGGTTTTTTTGTTTTGTTTTTTTGTTTGTTTTTTTTTGCGGTACGTGGGCCCCTCACTGTTGTGGTCTCTCCCGTTGCGGAGCACAGGCTCCAGACGTGCAGGTCCAGCGGCCATGGCTCACAGGCCCAGCCACTCCGTGGCATGTGGGATTTTCCCGGACCGGGGCACAAACCCAGGTCCCCTGCATCGGCAGGCGGACTCTCAACCACTGAGCCACCAGGGAAGCCCTAAGTTATGGATTTTTAATCAAAACCTTTAATATCTATTTTGTAAACAGCCAGAGATGGTGTCAATAAACAGATTCTCATTTTAATCCCAGTATTTTCAGATGGAACATGAGGTCAAGAGAGTTTAACTGACATACTTGTCACTACTTTGGTGGGGTGACATTAACCAGAAGTGAAGAGCTCTTTCTGACTCCCCACATAAGCAGTGATGATTGGAGTTTTGTTTAATATTTCTGCCCTTTTGTTCTTTACCATTAGGCACTATGAAGCTATTTATCAATGTCAGTTTATTATCTATAAACAGGATGATAATCTGCACTCCTTTTGTTCTTAGAACATTTTCCCTGTACCTCTTTTCTGACATGCTCGACTTATGTGATGTTGATATTCCTCTAATCTACTGATGCTGGGCTTGAGAGCAACTCAGGCAATATTTCTTATGCCAAACAGTGGCATAAAGCCCCATTCCATATGGAAATATTTCAGTGCACTGGGCAGGTGATTTGCATCACAAGATGTTACGAACTGACCAGAAGATAGAAGGAGACTTCCCAGGACAAAGATCTCCAGATTGGGGCTAGAGGTCATGTTGACAAGCTAATGCCTCCCATTTCTCCTGAAAATGCATCTGTTGCTGGTCATTGAATTGATGTGATGGTGATAGAAGTGGTTGGGGGGAACTCAGTAAAACTAGATTACTATTGCAAAGTGTTCAATGGTTTTGTGATTTTACATGAGCCTTGTTCAAAAGGTCCCTCTTTCCTTTGATCTAGGCTGGGAATATATAGTTCTGTCCCAATATGAAGCAAGAATTGTAATGTTGGAACGGTCCTTGTTTTCTCTCTACTATTCCAGGACATATGGGGGACCCAGTACTTATATGGGGGTGTCCTACCATCAGTCTGAAAATTGTGGTTCTTTTAGAGCTAGAACCACACAGGACATTCCTCTCTCACCTGCTGCTTCCTTTGCAAAGCTACTTCCAAGATATAAGCACTAACTCAAATTCTCTAAAGAGAAGAAAACTTTGATAACCCAGAGTCAGCAGGGGGAAATGCTGAGTTTAGGAATAGAAAATTCCAAAAGTCACCAGCAAACCAAAAGAATATGTATCAAAATGATACTCCATTTCCAGCCATTCCATCATGCTTGCTCAAGAGAGATGAATACTGTGGTAATTTATCAGTCAGCACGATGGTACATCTGCTCCATCATAATTATCTGATACTTAGGAGAATTGACCTGGAATGAGAGTGCAAGAATCACATAATCTATTCTAAGCACACAGCATTTTTAATCCATTCCCTTGGGGAAGCTGAAAGGCAGGTCACTATAATTTGCATAGGCTGGAAGTAATTTGATTTTGTTAACTTACTTACAATACCTAGAATTACAGAATCATAAAATCCCAAGGTTGACAGAGAATGTAAATGTTATTTAGCCCATCCAATTCAGGAATAGGCTTATACAAGCTCTGTTTCAATACGTTCAGTGATGGGCAACTTGCTTTTCCCCAGGGAAGGCTAATGGGACTATCTTTTCCCCACTATGAGGACACAGAGATTTCCCAGGAAAGGTCACAGCTTTTCAAAAACCAGGTTTTCTACAAATTCATGTTGAGCTATTGTAACAGGCATCTCCATTTCCTCACCACCTAATGATTCACCTCTCGGGAGTTCCCCAAACCTTTCCCCTTTGTCTCAGATCCTGTCCCACCACCTGTTCCCACCTCTCACCAGGCATCCTCATTCCTACACTTATTGAGGAAATCAAAACTACCAGACAAAAGCTGTTAGCCTCCTTCCTTCTGACTCTCTCTCATTGTTCATCATTTCCTTCCCTTTGTGCTCAAGGAAGAAGTATCTCTCTTCTTGACCCAAGGTAAACCTTTCTCTTTCTGTGCCAGGGTGGGGTTTATGGTAAGAGTGCATCTCAGCCTTTCCTACCTACTTCGATGAGGGTATTTTCTAATTTGCCAAAATGTATAGGAGTTGCTCAGGTAGCTTCTGGATTGTTTCAGAAGGAGTTCTTTCATGTGTAGCTGTAGATTCAGTGTGTGCATGGTAAGAGATAAGTTCAGCAGCCTCCTATATTGCCATCTTGGACACCATAAACCTTCCTCTCTTGCTGGAAATCACACACCTTCTGTCATGTGTTAAACTTGAATGGCCAGGCAGGTCCTCTCTTTCCTGTAGCTCCAACTTCTCCACCTCTTCTGGGTCATTCTCCTCAATTTATAAATATGTTCAGGCCTTTCTTTTATTTAAAAATAGCCTCTCTTCACCCTGCTGCCCTTCTCATTTCTCTTGTCTTATCCTTCTTGTATTAGTTAGGACAAGCTAGGTTATGCTGCTGTAACAAACAGCCCCAAGTCTAACATAACAAAAGTTTGGTTTATTTTTCCTCACTCAGGCAATGTCCACTACAGGTCAAAGTGACTTTCCAGAGCAACTGTCTTCCATGTGGGAACACAGCAAAGCAGGCTGCTTTAATCTTGTGTCTCCCCCTTCTCAACACAAGGTCTCCTCCACTTGCTACAGCAGGAGAAGTGATAACCTCCTTCTAACTCTAAGGGGGAAAGAAAAGTTTCAAGGAAAAAAGAACTAAAAAGTCACTAGAAGATTTTCACCACACCTTCACCAACTTCCTTGACTACAGATTCAATGTCTGCTGTCTCCACTTCCTTGCTTCTGAGTTGTACCTTAACTCCTGAAAATGGCTCCTGCCCCACACTCTACAGAAAATGCTAACTCTCCCAATGACCAATTATTGTCCTGGCTTTTCCTACTAGGATCGCAGGAATTCAGCCTCCTGCAGAATCCCCTTTACTGGGCTGTATTTTAATGTCTTGCTCTGGGCTTTTCTTTTTTTTTTTAAACATCTTTATTGGGGTATAATTGCTTTACAATTGTGTGTTAGTTTCTGCTTTATAACAAAGTGAATCAGTTATACATATACATATGTTCCCATATGTCTTCCCTCTTGCGTCTCCCTCCCTCCCACTCTCCCTATCCCACCCCTCCAGGCTGTCACAAAGCACCGAGCTAATATCCCTGTGCCTTGCGGCTGCTTCCCCCTAGCTATCTACCTTACTACTCTGGGCTTTTCTTGACAGTCATTATAAGAAACAGAATTAATTTTCTACATTTACTGTGGAGTTTGTTTGGAAGAATTAGTCTAATAAATGCCCCCTTTTTCCTTATATAAACACTAGGTGAAAAATAATTTTAGAATTTAGTGCCAGAAAGAGTGTCTTCTTGCCTAAGAAAATATGTTCATATCTTTTACATAACATTCCATGGTTTTTTTTGTTGTTTTTTTTTTGTGGTGCGCGGGCCACTCACTATTGTGGCCTCTCCCGTTGTGGAGCACAGGCTCCGGACACGCAGGCTCAGCGGCCATGGCTCAAGGGCCCAGCCGCTCCGCAGCATGTGGGATCTTCCTGGACCGAGGCACAAACCCATGTTGCCTGCATCGGCAGGCAGACTCTCAACCACTGTGCCACCAGGGAAGCCCTTGTTTTGTTTTTTATACTGGCTACCAAGAAGCTTAGAACCAAACCATATGATCCATTTTAATAGTAATATATATACAGACATCCAAATCAGAGAGGAAGAAGTAAAATTGTCTTTGTTTGCAGGTGATAGAATCTTATATAGAGAAAATCCTAAAGACTCCATCAAAAAACTGTTAGAATGAATCAATGAATTCAGTAAAGTTTCAGGATACAAATTCAACATACAGAAATCAGTTGCATTTCCAACACTAACAATGAAACATCTGAAAAAGGAAAAGAAATTTTTAAAAAGCAATCCCATTCACAATAGCATCAAAAACAATAAAATGGTTAGGAATAAATTTAACCAAGGAGGTGAAAGATCTGTACATGACTCTGATGAAAGAAATTGAAGACACAAACAAAAGGAAAGATATCCCATGTTCATGGACCAGAAAAATTAATATTGCTAAATATCAATAGTAGCCAAAGTCATCTATATGTTCAATGCAATACCCATCAAAATTCCAGTGGCTTTTTTTTTAAAGGAATAGAAAAATCAATTCTAAAATATGTATGGGATCACAAAAGCCCTCAAATAACCAAAGAAATTCTGAGAAAGAGAAATAAAGCTGTTGGCACCACATAGTCCTGATTTCAAACTATACTATAAAGCTATAGTGATCAAAACAATATGGTACTGGCATAAAAATAGGCATATAGACTAATGGAACAGAATAGAAAGCCCAGAAATAAATCCTAACAAATACAGTCAACTATTATTTGACAAAGTAGCCAAGAATACTCGATGGGGAAAGGATAGTCTCTTCAATAAATGGTTTTGGGGAAACTGGATAACCATATACAGAAGAATGAAATTGAACCCCTATCTAACACCATTCACAAAAATTAACTTGAAATGGATTAAAGACTTAAACATAAAAGCTGACCCATAAAACTCCTAGAAGAAAACATAGGGGGAAATTTCCTTGACATTGGTCTTGGCAATGATTTTTTTGGATATGACACCAAAAGCACAAGCAAAAAGAGCAAAAATAAATGAGTAGGACTACATCAAGCTAAAGAACTTATGCACAGCAAAAGAAACAATCAACGAAATGAAAGGCAACCTATGAAGTGGGAGAAAATATTTGTAAATCATATATCTGATATCCTAAATATATAAAGAGCTCATACAACTTAATAGGAAATAATCCAATTAAAATGGGCAGAGGAGCTGAATATAAATTTTTCTGAAGAAGATAAATGGCCAATAGGTACATGAAAAGATGCTCAGTGTTGCTAATCATCAGAGAAATGCAAATCAAAACCACGAGATATCACCTCACACCTGTTAAAATTACTGTCATCAAAAAGACAAGAGGTAACAAGTGTTGGCAAGAATGTGGAGAAAAGAAAACACTTGTGCTCTGTTGGTAGGAATGTAAGTTGGGATGGCCACTATGGAAAATAGTATGGAGGTTCCTCAAAAAAATTAAAAATAGGACTACCATATGATCCAGCAATCCCTCTTCTGCATATATATCCAAAGGAAATGAAAATAGGATCTCAAAGAGATATCTGCATTCCCATGTTCATTGCAGCATTATTCACAATAGCCAAGATATGGAAAAGCCTAAGTGTCCATCAGCAGCTGAATGGCTAAAAGAGATGTGGTGTACACATACACAGTGGAATATTAGTCAACTATAAGAAAGAAAGAAATCCTGCCATTTGTGACAACATGGACGAAATGAGGCAATTATGCTAAGTGAAATAAGCCAAATAGATACTATGTGTATAATATCACATATATGTGGAATCTAAAAAAGCCAAACTCAGAGACAGAGTCAGAGTTACGAGGGGCTGGGGGGAATTGGGGAGATGTTGGTCAAAGAGTACAAATTTCCAGTTATAAATAAGTTCTGGGGATCTAATGTACAGGATAGTGATTATAGTTAACAGTACTGTATTATACACTTGAAAGCTGCTAAGAGAGTAGATTTTAAACGTCCTCACCACAAAAAAAGCAATGGTAATTATGTGACATAATTGGGGTGTTAGCTAAAACTATGGTAGTAACCATTTTGCAATATATGTGTATCAAATCAACATGTTGTATACCTTAAATTTACACAATGTTATATGTCAGTTAAATCTCAATAAACCTGGAGAAAACTACTAACACTAATTTAGCTTACTTGCTTCCTCTTTTCCTCAGTCTCAATTTTCTCTACTTATCCGTCCAGCCTATTTGAAAGATACCTTTTCCTCTGAGATCTCAAATTTATTTTTTAAAGCATTGAGGGTATAAAAACTTTAAAAGGCCTTTTCTGACCAGACTGGAGAATCTACCTGTGGTGTTCCAAACCCTACAGCAGAGCTAGAGAGTCTCACATGATGCAGCTAAGCTACAATCAATCACAGTTCTGTTAGAGAAGATGGGAGAAGGTACTCCAGGTAGCAGAAATGCTCAGCTCTTGTCTGAACCTTCCAGATTCTCCTGCCTGAGCCCCAGGACAGACACAGGAGATTCTGAAGAGAGAACAGATTCTGTAGCTGCTGAGTCTGCAGCATCCTTCCCCCTAGCAGCACAGGAAGGGAGTAAGTCATTGTATTCAGAGAACTAGTGGGACAGGAAACCAAAGGTCTGAGGAAAGAGCTTTGTCTAAGAAGAAGGCATGATGATCAAGATTTGGGTATCAGGGTGATGCTATCTTTGTAGAATTAAATGGATTTTTTTCTAAACCAGAGGTCCCCAACCTTTTTGGCACCAGGGACGGATTTTGTAGAAGACAACTTATCCATGGACCAGGGGGATAAGGGGATGGTTTCGGGGTGATTCAAGCACATTACATTTATTGTGCAGTTTATTTCTATTATTATTACATTGTAATACATAATGAAATAATTGTACAACTCACCATAATGCAGACTCAGTGGGAGCCCTGAGCTTGTTTTCACTTGCCACTCACCTATAGGGTTTTGATATGAGTCTGCAAGCAATTGATTTTATTATGGCCTCTGTGCAGTCAAACCTCTCTGCTAATGATAATCTGTATTTGCAGCCGCTCCCCAGTGCTAGCATCACTGCCTCAGCTCCACCTCAGATCATCAGGCATTAAATTCTCATAAGGAGTGTGCAACATAGGTCCCTCACATACGCAGTTCACAGTAGGGTTCACGCTCCTATGAGAATCTAATGCCGTCGCTGATCTGACAGGAGGTGGAGCTCAGGCGGTGATGCAAGCAATGGGAAGTGGCTGTAAATACAGATGAAACTTTGCTCACTGGCCCGGGGGTTGGGGACCCCTGTTCTAAACTCTGGGATAAATGACATGTGAATTGTGCTTTAAAGTTTTGACAGAATTCACCCATGGATCTGTTCTTTGAAATCTCTTTGACTCTTCTGATTCTTTTTCTATAATCACTCATTTTTTATTTTCCAAAGATTTTTGAGTCTCTCAGCAAACATAGTGCACAATGTTCTCTTTCATTTGAAAACAATGTCCTTTGTTCATGTAGTTATATTCCCTTTCTCAAATCTAATGTTAGATATGTCTTCCCTTATTTTCTTAGTTAACTCTATTAGAGATTTGCCTATTTTTTTTTAATGAGCACCTAAATTGTTTATTAATTTTATTATTTTCCAGTTTGTTGATTTCTGCATTTGTTCTTCTGTCTTTCCTTAAGTCTATTTGTTGGGAAGTATAGGAAGATTAGCCTCTTAACTTGAAGGTGGGGTCCATTTATTTTTATTATTTTTTGTTAAATATCATTACCAATTAATGCTATAAAAGTTCCTCCACGTATAGTTTTGGTTGTATTTCTTAGGTTTGATACATAGTTTCTTGTTATTGTAGTTTTACTTTACAAATGATTTATTTTCTAGCCATATTGCTTTGTTACTAGAAAATGTGGCCTCCAAGGTTTCTACCTTTTCAAATGTATTGTGTATTTCCTAATGATTCAGTGTGGTAGGCAGCTTCTGACAAGACTCCCAATGATCTCCATCTCCTGGTATTCATGCCCTTGTATAATCCCCTCTTCTATAGAGTAGACTGTACCTAGTGACTTGCTTCTAATGAGTAAAAAAAGTGTTGTGATGTCACTTTCAAGTTAAGATTGTAAAAGACTGAATTTTGTTCTCTCTCTCTCATTTGCTCACTCTTATGAAAGTCAAAGGTCATGTTGTAAGACCCACATGGCAAAAAACTGAGGGCAGACTCTAACCAACAGCCAGTGAGGAACTGAATACTGCCAATTGTCACATGAACAAGCTTAGAAGTAGATCCTTCCCAAGCTGAGCCTTCATATGGGACCACAACTTCAGCCAGCAGCCTTGTAAGTGACTCTGAGACTAAGGGCTCAGCTAAGCTGCACTCAGATTACTGGTCCACAGAAATTGTGATAATAAATATTGGAGGTTTTTTTAATGTATTTGATATTTTTATTGAAGTATAGTTGCTGTACAATATTATGTAAGTTACAGGTGTACGATATAGTGAATCACAATTTTTAAAGGTTATACTCCATTATAGTTATTATAAAAGATTGGCTATAGTTCCCATGTTATATAATATATCCTTGTAGCTTACTTTATACATAATAGTTTGTAACTCTTACTTCCCTACCCCTATATTGCCCCTCCCTGCTTCCCTCTCCCCACTGGTAACCACTAGTTTGTTCTCTATATCTGTGAGTCTGCTTATTTTTTGTTATATTTACTAGTTTGTTGTATTTTTTAGATTGCATATACAAGTGATATCATACAGTATTTTTCTTTATCTCTCTGACTTGTTGTACTTAGCATAATACCCTCCAAATCCATCCATGTTGTTACAAATGGCAAAATTGCATTCTTTTTTATGGCTGTGTACTATTCCATTGTGTATATATACCACTTCTTTATCCATTCATCTGTTGATGGACACAGGTCGCTTCCATATCTTGGCAATTGTAAATAATGCTGCTATGAAAATTGGGGTGCAAGCATCTTTCCAAATAACTGTTTTTGGTTGTTTCAGATATATACCCAGGAGTAGAATTGCTGGAATATGTGGTAGTTCTATTTTTAGTTTTTTTAGAAATCTCTACACTGTTTTCCACAGTGGCTGCACCAATTTACATTCCCACCAACAGTGTACAAGTGTTCCCTTTTCTCCACATCCTCGCCAATATTTGTTATTTGTGTTCATTTTGAGGTTAGCCATTTTGACAGGTGTGAGGTGATATCTGCTTGTGGTTTTGATTTGCATCTCCCTGATGGTTAGCGATGTTGAGCATCTTTTCATGTGCCTATTGGCCATCTGCATTCCCTCTTTGTAAAAACATCTATTCAGTTCTTCTGACCATTTTTAAATCAGGTTGTTGGGTTTTTGATGTTGAGTTGTACAAGCTGTTTATATATGTTTTATATCAATCTGTTATTGGTCCTATTATTTGCAAATATCTGTTCCCATTCAGTAGGTTGTCTTTTTGTTTTGTTAGTGGTTTCCTTTGTTGTGCAAAAGCTTTTAAGTTTAATTAGGTCACAATTGTTTATCTTTGCTTTTATTTCATTTGCTTTAGGAGACAGAGCCAAAAAAGTATTGCCATGACTTATTTTAAAGAGTGCTCTGCCTATGTATACTATCCGGTCTTATATATAAATCTTTAAATTTAAGACTTTTTTTTTTTTTGTATATGGTGTTAGAGAATGTTCTAATTCATTCTTTTGCATGTAGTTGTCCAGTTTTCCCAGCAACACTTATTGAAAAGACTGTCTTTTCTCCATTGTGTATTCTTGCCTCCTTTGTCATAGATTAATTGGCCATAAGTGTATGGGTTTATTTCTGGGCTCTCTATCCTATTTCATTGATCTCTGTGTCTGGTTTTGTGCCTATACCATGCTCTTCTGATTACTGTAGCTTTGTAGTATAGTCTGAAGTCCAGGAGCATGATTCCCCAAGCTTTATTCTTCTTTCTCAAGATTGTTTTGGCTACTCGGGGTCCTTTGTGTTTCCATACAAAATTTTAAATTATTTGTTCTATCAATAATTCTGTGAAAAATGCCATTGGTATGTTTTTAGGAATTGCATTGAATCTGTAGATTGCCTTGGGTAGTATGGTCATTTTCACAATATTAATTCTTTCAATACAAGAACATGGTATACCATTCCGTCTATCTGTGTCATCTTTAATTTCTTCCACCAGTGTCTTGTTGTCTGAGTACAGATATTTTGTCTCCTTAGGTAGGTTTATTCCTAGGTATTTTATTCTTTGTGATGTGATGGTAAATGGGATTATTTCCTTAATTTCTTTTTCTGCTACTATGTGGTTAGTGTAAAGAAATGCCACAGATTTCTGTATATTAAGTTTGTATCCTGCAACTCTACTGAATTCATTGATGAGGGCTAATAGTTTTTTGGTAGTGTCTTTAGGATTTTCTATGTATAGTATCATGTCACCTGTAAACAGTGACAGTTTTACTTCTTCCTTTCCAATTTGGATTCCTTTTATTTATTTTTCTTGTCAGATTGCTGTGGCTACAACTTCCAAACCAATGTTGAATAAAAGTGGCAAGAGTGGGCATCCTTGTCTTTTTCCTGATCTTAAAGGAAATGCTTTCAGCATTTCACCATTAAATATGTTAGCAGTGGGTTTGTCATATATAGCCTTTATGACTTTCCCTCTATGCCTGCATTTTGGAGAGTTTTTATTATAAATTGATGTTGAATTTTATCAAAAGGTTTTTCTGCATCCATTGAGCTGATCATATGGTTTTTATTCTTCAGTTTGTTAATGCAGTGTATCCCACTGATTTTGAAAAATCCTTGCATCCCTGGGATAAATCTCACTTGATCCTAGTGTATGATTCTTTTAATGTATTGTTGGATTTCGTTTGCTAGTACTTTGTAGAGGACTTTTGCATCCATGTTCATCAGTGACATTGGCCTGTATTTTTCGTTTTTTTGTGATATCTTTGTGTGGTTTTTGTATCAGAGTGATGTTGGCCTCATAAAAGGAGTCTGAAAGTGTTCCTTCCTCTGCAATTTTTTGGAATAGTTTGAGAAGGATAGGTGTTAACTCTTCTCTAAATGTTTGGTAGAATTCATCTGTGACGCCACCTGGTCCTGGATTGTTGTTTTTTGGGAGTGTTTAAATTACTGATTTGATTTCTGTACTGGTAATTGGACTGTTCAGATTTTCTATTTCTTCCTGGTTCAGTCTTGGGAAAGTGTACATTTCTAAGAACTTGTCCATTTCTTCTAGATTGTCCATTTTATTGGCATATAGTTGTTCATAGTAGTCTCTTATGATCCTTTGTATTTCTGTGGTGTCAGCTGTAACTTCTCCTTTTACATTTCTGATTTGATTGGTTTGGTCCTCTTCCTTTGTTCCTTGATGAATCCAGCTAAATGTTTATCAATTTTGTTTATCTTTTCAAAGAACCAGTTTTTGATTTCATTGATCTTTTCTATTTTTATATTAGTCTCTATTTCATTTATTTCTGCTCTGATCTTTATGATTTCTTTCCTTCTACTCGCTTTGGGTTTTGCTTGTCCTTCTTTCTCTAGTTCCTTTAGTTGTAATGTTAGGTTGGTTACCTGAGATTTTTCTTATTTCCTAAGGTAAGCCTGTATTGCTATAAACTCCCTCTTAGAACTGCTTTTGCTGTGTCCCATAGGCTTTGGACCATCATGTTTTCATTTTCATTTCTCTCTAGGCATTTTTTAACTTACTCTTTGATTTCTTCAGTGATCCATTGGTTGTTTTCACTAGCATATTGTTTAGCCTCCACGTGTTTGTGGTTTTTGCAGGGGTTTTTTGCTTGTAGTTGATTTCTAGTCTCATTGGCATTATTGTCAGAAAAGACGCTTGATATGATTTCAATTTTCTTACATTTATTGAGGCTTGTTTTGTGACCTAGAATGTGATCTAAGATGGAGAATGGTCCATGTGTATTTGAAAAGAATGTGTATTCTGCTGCTTTTGGATGGGATACTCTTTATCTATCAATTAAGTTCATCTGATCTAATGTATTATTTAAGGCAAGTGTTTCCTTACTCATTTTCTGTCTGGATGATCTGTCCATTGATGTAAGTGAGGTGTTAAAATCCCCCACTATTATAGTGCTACTGTCAATTTCTCCTTTTGTTTATTAATCTTTGCCTTATATATTTAGGTGCTCCAATGTTTGTTGCATATATATTTACAATTGTTGTATCTGCTTCTAGGATTGATCCCTTGATCACTATGTAGTGTCCTTCTTTGTCTCTTATAACAGTCTTTATTTTAAAGTCTATTTTGTCTGATATAAGTATTGCTACTCCAGGCTTCTTCTGATTTCAGTTTGTGTGGAATACTTTTTTCCATCCCCTCACTTTCAGTCTGTGTGTGTCTCTAGATCTGAAGTGAGTCTCTTGTAGGCAGCATATATATGGGCCTTGTTTATATACCCATTCAGCCATTCTATGTCTTTTGGTTGGAGCATTTAGTTCATTTACATTTAAAGTAATAATTGACATGTATGTTCTTATTGCCATTTTGTTAACTGTTTGGGTATTTATTTATTCATTTATTTTTGGCTGCATTGGGTCTTCATTGCTGCACGTGGGCTTTCTCTAGTTGTGGTGAGAAGGAGCTACTCTTTGCTGCAGTGCACAGGCTTCTCATTGCAGTGGCTTCTCTTTGTTGCAGAGCAGGGGCTCTAGGCACATGGGCTTCAATAGTTGTGGCATGCAGGCTCAATAATTGTGGCTTGTGGGCTCTAGAGTGCAGGCTCAGTAGTTGTGGCACATGGGCTTAGTTGCTCTGCAGCATGTGGGATGTTACCGGACCAGGGCTCAAACCCACATCCCCTGCATTGGCAGGCAGATTCTTAACCACTGTACCACCTGGGAAGCCCCTGGGGGTTGCTTTTTGTATGTCTTTTTTTTCCTTTTTTCTTCTTTTGTTCTCTTCATTTGTGATTTAATGACTATCTTTATAGTTATGTTTGGATTCCTTTTTCTTTTTTGTGTGTATATCTATTATAGATTTTTGGTTTGTGGTTACCATGAGGTTTTTGTATAGCAGTCTATATATGTACATAATTGTTTTAAGTTGCTGATCTCTTAATATCAAATGCATTTTTAAAACCTCCATTTACTCTCCTCCCCTCACAATGACTGCTTTTGTTATCATATTTTACATCTAATTGTTTTGTATATCCCTTGACTGCTTATTGTAGATATAGATTATTTTGACTACTTTTGTCTTTTTTGTGTGTGTGTGGGTGGATGATTTCCTACCTTTAATATATGTTTGTTTTTATTGGTGAGCTTTTTCATTTCATAATTTTCTTATTTCTAGTGTGGCCTTTTCTTTTTTGCCTGGAGAATTTTATTTAACATTTGTTGAAAAGCTGGTTTGGTGGTGCTGAACTCTTTTAGCTTTTGCTTGTCTGTAAATCTATTGATTTCTCCATCAAACCTGAAGGAGAGCCTTGTTAGGTAGAGTATTCCTGGTTACAGGTTTTTCCCCTTTTATTACTTTAAATATATTGTGCCACTCCCCTTTGGCCTCCAGAGTTTCTGCTGAAAAACTCATCTGATAGCCTTATGGGAATTCCCTTGTATGTTATTTTTTGCTTTTCCCATGCTGCTTTTAATATTCTCTCTTTATCTTTAATATTTGTATCTTTTTTTCCACTTTTTTTTTTTTTTTTTTTTTTTGCGGTACGCAGGCCTCTCACTGTTGCGGCCCCTCCCGTTGCAGAGCACAGGCTCCGGACGTGCAGGCCCAGCGGCCACGGCTCACGGGCCCAGCCGCTCCGCAGCATGTGGGATCCTCCCGGACCAGGACACAAACCCGTGTCCCCTGCATTGGCAGGCAGACTCTCAACCACTGCGCCACCACGGAAGCCCAATATTTGTCATTTTGATTACAGTGTGTCTTGGTGTGTTCCTCTCTGGGTTAATCCTGTATGGGACTCTCTGAGCTTCCTGGACTTGAGTGACTATTTCCTTTCCCAAGTTAGGGAAGTTTTCAGCTATTATGTCTTCAAATATGTTCTCAGACCCTTTCTCTCTTCTCCTTCTGGGACCCCTATAATATGAATATTAGTGCACTTGATCTTGTCCCAGAAGTTTCTTAAACCATCTTCATTTCTTTTCTTTCTTTTTTCTTTTTTGTGTTCAGCATCAGTGATTTCTACTATTCTGTCTTCCAGCTCACTGATCCATTCCTCTGTATCATTTAGTCTATTATTGATTCCTTCTAGTGTACTTTTCATTTCAGTTATTGTATTCCACATCTCTGTTTGGTAGTTCTGTATATTTTCTAACTCTTTATTAAAAACTTCTAGCCTCTCACTCTGTGCATCCCTTCTTCTCCAGAGTTCTTTGATCATCTTTATGATCATTACTCTAAACTCTTTCTCAGTAGAATGCCTATCTCCACTTCACTTAGTTTTTCTTCTGGGGTTTTATCTTTTTCCTTCATCTGGAACATGTTCCTCTGCCGCCTCATTTTGTCTATGTTGCTATTTGTATTTTTATATATGTGATAATTTATTTACATTTCTTAACCCTGCAGAAATAGCCTGCTATAGGAGATATCCTATGTGCCCCAGTAGTGCACTCCCCTCTTGTCACCCAAGCTATATGCTCTAGGGGTTCCCACATGAAGGCTGCATATGTCCTTCTTTTGTGGTGGACTGACTATGTGGGTGGTCTAGTAGGCTTGTTTGGCCTCTAGCCCAGTTGGTTGCCAGGCCTTGCCTTGTGAAGATGGTACTGGTCTCTGGTAAGTGGGAGCTGGCCATGAAGCAGTTGGCTGCAAAGCCCTAGGGGGACCTGGGCTAGTGCTGCCTCACTGGTGGGCAGAGTGAGGGGCCAGAAGACTCTGGGGCTGTTGCTCACCCACTGGTGGGTGAAGCCAGGTCCTGGGATTATTGCCAGACTATTGGTAGGCAGAGCTGAGCCCCAAATTCTTGCTGCAGGGCCCAGGGATCCCAGAGCTAGTGTCAGATCACTGGTGAGGGGCAGGGATACCAGTTCCCTACACAGTTGGGTACGGGGTACAGAGTGTCCTGAAGCTTTTGTTGGTCTGCTAGTGGACAGGGCTTTGGCCCAGCTGGTCCCAGGGTAGGATCTGGCCTGCTGTGCAGGCTGTGTCCACAGGTTGTGAGATTATGGTTTTCTTGCATCTGGTGTCTGTCCCCTGGTGGGTGAGGCTGGCCTAGAGGCCAGTGAAGGCTTCCTGGAGGGCAAGGCCAATGCCTGTACACTGGAAGATGGAGCTGAGTCTTGGCCCTCTGGTTGGCAAGGCTGTGTCTAGAGGCATGTTTATAGGTAGCTGTGGGCTCAGAAAGTTTTTAAGCAGCCTCTCTGCTGATAGATGGGGCTGTGTTCCCCTCAGTTAGTTGTTTGGCCTGATATATCCCAGCACTGGTGTCTACAGGCTATTGGGTGGGGCCAAGTCTTGGCACTAATGAAGCAGAGGGAGGATCCCAAGATGGCGGCCACTAGTAGCAGTGTCTGCGTGGTAGAAGGAACTCCCATGTATGGTTGGGCCAATGTCTATGTCCCCAGGGTGAGCCACAGCCACCCCCAACCTCTCCAGGAGATTCTCCAAGACCAGCAGGTAGGTCTGGCCCAGGCTCCTATCAAATTACCTTTTTTGTCCTGGGTGCTAGAGCATGTGAGATTTTGTGTGTACCCTTTAAGAGTGAAGTCTCTATTTCCCTCAGTTGTGTGGGGCTCCTGAAATTAAACCTTGCTGGCCTTCAAATCCAAATGCTTTGGAGGCTCGTCTGGAGGCTGGGGAGCCCAATGTTGGGCTCAGAACTCTCATTTCTGTGGGAGAACCTCTGCAATATATTTATTTTCTGGTTTGTCAGTTGCCCACCCGCATGTATGGGATTTGATTATATTGCGAGTCTGCCCCTCCTAACTGCCTCATTGTGGTTCCTTCTTTATGTCTTTAGTTGTAGAAGACCTTATCTGGTAGGTTCTGCTCTTTTACATCAATGGTTGTTCTGTAGATAGTTGTGATTTTGGTGTGCTCATGAGAGGAGGTTAGCTCAATGTTTTCCTACTCCACCATCTTGGCTGACCTCCATAAATATTGTTATATTAACCCCCTAAGTCTTGTGGTAATTTCTTACACTTCAATAGGTAGCTAGCTAATATATTCAGATTGATCAATGTGTGTATATTTCATAATCTTTTTCTTTGGAGAAATGTTTTCTCTGTTCAATATATATATATATTTTATATATTATATATGTATAAAATAAAGTTTATTTTTTTTACAAGTTTTTCTCTCAGCACTTGACATCAATGATTACTCCTCCTTGGGTGTTCCCTTGACACCACTCTTTGCTGATTCTTCTGACTTTTCTCTAGTAGGAGTGATCTAATTCAAGCCAAATATAACCTTCTCCAGAACTTTTCTGCAAAATTTACAATTAAAGGGGAAAAAAAAGAACTTTCTATTGGAGTTGATAGAGTTTCCAGTGGTTATCTTGCTGCTTCATGCAGAGAGGCTGTAAGAAAATAAAGCCAAGCATATGAGGTCAGAGAGATAAGTGCCTGAGGCCTGAGGACACTGTTTGAGCCCCTAGATCCAGCCATGCTTGCATTCCTTAGACTTCCCAGATCCACGCATAGACTTTTTGCCTAAACTAATTCAAGCTGGACTTCTCCCTCTTGCAACTAAACATCCTATTTAATATCACTCCCAGTATTATCTCTTATCTCAGCATTTTCCTGGAGTTTCCCACATCTCCAACTTCATACTGATTAAATCTACCTGGATTCCTTCACACACTAAACACATCCAAATAGTCATCTTTTCTACCAGTCCTTCTCATTTCTTCAGGATCTCTGTTTCTTTAGAGGTGCCACCAACCCCTGAGTTACTTAAATTTAAAGCCCCAAATTTTCTTCAATGCACCTTCTTCTCTCTTCATATTCTGTTGTTATCAAGTTGTCTATCCTCTCCTAATCATGGAACCTACCTGGCTCAGATCTTCCTCTTCTCTCATCTAGACTATGTCAGCAGCCTCCTCCCTGGTCTCTTTGACTCCCATCTCATGCCCTTGCAACTCACCCTGCACAGGTGACCAGGTGACTTTTCCTAAATTTCAGCTCCGATAACATCACTCGACTGACCAAAACCTGCACTGGCTTCTCATTGCCCACAGAATAAATCTGGCATTAGGAGCCCTCTGGTCATATGGGAGCTGACACTTAACTGAACACTTCTTGCTGCCATGTCTGGCCTGAGTCCTCTACCTACCTTACCTAACGAGTCTTCATAAAACCCTAAGAGTCTCTATCATTATGTCCATTTTACAGAAGGTAAGTAACTCCAGAGGTCTCAGAGCTGGTAAATGTTATAGTGTTTGACCTGATTTTTACTCACTGTACCCTATTATACTGCATAACATACCCTTATAGAAATATCTCCTTAGCTGTCACTTTACTAAAGATTACATTTCAGTAAAACTATTGTGTGACCCTCTCCAGTTCCCTCCTCCAGCTTCCCACCTCTATGTTTTACTTGTGCAGTCCCCTTGCCCAGGACGTTCTGGCCCATTATCACCACTCTTCAAGACCTAGCTGATACCTCTTCCCCCAGGAAGCATTCCCTGAAAATCCCAGTTAAAAGTAAGCTCTTCCCTCCATGAAATGCATTATTTAATTTGTTTTTTAAAAATTCTGGGTAATTAACCCGTGACAAGGTATAAAATACAAAACATACATTTAGAATGATTTGGAATAAACCAAAATAGTCTTTGCATCCTGTTAACTAGTTTCCCTCCCCAGAGGCAATCAGTCCTAACAGTCACTTAAATACCATTTTAGAGATACTCTGTGCATTTATAAGCTGATATATGGATTTTCCTTTTTTTTTTTTGCAAATAATGTAGCAACATAGAATACCATAGACATTGTTCTGAATGCTGCTTTTTTCACTTCATTTATTGGAGACTGTTTCATATCAGATATGCTAAGCTGCCTCATGTCTGTCTGTCTGTCAGTCTCTCTTTCTTATAGAGAACTGTACTATCTATCCATCGGCCTTTTTAATTGAATTGGGCTTTATTCATATACATTTCAAATTCCTTGAGGATAATAATAGTTCTTTTAATTCCTTTATAACATAGTCCCTGGCATGGCTGGTCCACAAGTTGTGGAGTTTTCTTTGTTACTGTTTTTCTTTTAGAAGATTTTTAGATTTACAGAAAGGTTGAAAAGGGTACAGAGTTCCCATATACTCTTCCTTTGTGCCTTTTTAACAACTGATAATACTCCTCATGTGGATGTTCCACAACTTATTAAACCAATCCCTACTGATAGTTATTTAGGTTACTTACAATCATTTACAATGACAAAAGGTTGCAATTAATGCTCTTAAACATGAGTCATCTTGTACATGTGCAGGTATATCTGTAAGATAAGTTCATAAAGGTAGATTTGCTGGATCAAAGGGTTGTGTAACTTTTTGCAGGATGTTGCTAGTGTTCTTCAGAAAAATTGTACCCACTTACACCCCCATTAATAAGAGTGTGACAGAGCTTGTTTCTTCCCACCCTCACTACTTCACCACGTTTTCCAGCTTTATTATCTTTGCCAGTCTGACAGGCAGTGGTTGTAGATCATTGTAATTTAATTTGCATTTCATTTTTATAAATGAAGTTGAATATCTTTTCATTTATTTAAAAATTATTTGTATTTTCTCTTCTGTGCATTTTCTATTCGCATCATTTGCCCATTTTTCTATTGGGCTGTAGGTCATTTTCTTATGGCTTTGTAGGGGTTCTTAAATATTAAGAGGCTTTTATTTATGATATAATTTGTAATTTTCCTAATTTATATCCAGACTTTGTTTATGATGTTTCTTTCCATACTGAGCTTTTTAAAAAAATTATGTACCTAAATTTATGTGTTTCTTATGGATTCTGGGTTTGCAGTTATAGTGAGAAAGAACTTCCCTACTCTGAAAAATGAAAAACAAAAATCTCTCATGGTCTCCTATAATATTTTTATATTTAAACATTTGATCCTTTTGGAAATTTATTTTGATGCAAAACATGAAGTATAGATCCAAGTTAATTTTTTCCAGACAACTAATGATTGTACCAATTCTATTTATTAAATAATCCATATTTGTATCACTTATTTGAAATGCCTTTAACTTGCTGGTGTATTTTTTGTGTGTGTGGTACTCGGGCCTCTCACTGTTGTGGCCTCTCCCGTTGCGGAGCACAGGCTCCGGACGCACAGGCTCAGCAGCCATGGCTCACGGGCCCAGCCGCTCCATGGCATGTGGGATCTTCCCGGACCAGGGCACGAACCCGTGTCCCCTGCATCGGCAGGCGGACTCTCAACCACTGCGCCACCAGGGAAGCCCTTGCTGGTGTATTCTTTTGGCTAATACTTCATTTTGGATTTCTATGCATTGATAATCAAAAGTGAAACGGGTTTGCAGTTTTCTTTTTTGTGTGTGCTTTTTTGGGTTTTGGTATCAATGTTATGTGTCATAAAAAGAATTTCCCTGTGCTCTGGAATAACAAGTAGCATTACTGCTATCTATCCTTTTAGATTTTCATGGAATTCTCCTGTGAAACCATCTGAGTCTCCTGATATTTTTAGTAGCTGTTTGACAATATTTTCTCTCTGTTCTTTATTAATTTTTCCATTTACATGTTCTGTTTGGGGGTAAGTTTGGGCAATATCAACTCTCTTATAAAATAATCTATTTCATCCAGATTTTCAAAATGATTTGCATAGAGTGGAACAAAGTAACATCATACAACCCTCTTAGTTTGCTCTGTTTCTGAGAATATTACCCTCTTATCAAGAAATAAGTTAATAACTAAATACATTAAAGATTTTCTAATCTTTAGATTAGAAAAATAATAAAAATTAATAAATCTGAGAACTGCTTCTTTAAGGTAAAAAAAAGATGAACTATTGGCCAACCTGATTAACCACTAATCTTTTTACTATCTCCATAGTTTTGCTCTTTCCAGAATGTCATATAGTTAGAATCATTTGGTTGTGTAGCCTTTACAGGTTGACTTCTTTCACTTAGTGAGATGCATTTAAGATTTATGTGTCTTTTAGTGACTTGATATCTCATTTCTTTTTAGCACTGAATAATATTCTATTGTGTGGATGTACCACAGTTTATTTATCCATTCACCTACTGGAGGACATCTTTGTTGTTTCCACGTTTTAGCAATTATGAATAAAACTGCTATAAACTCTTGTTTGTAGATCTTCATGTGGACATCTTAGTCAGCTAGGGCTGCTGTAACAAGATACCATAGACTGGGTGGTTTAAAAAACAGACATTGATTTCTCACAGTTCTGGAGGCTGGAATTCCACAATCAGGGTGCTAGCATGGTCAGGTTCTGGTGAGAGCCCCCTTCCTGGCTTGTAGACAGCTGCCTTCTTCCTGAATCCTCACCAGTGGAGATCTGGTCTCTTCTTAAAAGGACACTAATCCCATCATGAGGACCCCACCATCATGACCACCTCTAAAACTAATCACCTCCCAAAAGTCCCATCTCAAAATACTGTCACATTGGGGATTAGGGCTTCAATACGTGAATTTTTAAAGGACACAAATATTCAGTCCTTAACAGTAGACATCTGCTTTCAACTTATGTGGGTAAGTAGCAAGTAGTATCATGCTGGCAAGAGTGTATTAGCCTGGTAAGAAACCCCCAAACTGTCTTCCAACGTGGCTGTACCATTTTCCATTCCCACCAGCAATGAATGAGAGCTCCTGTTACACCACATCATCACCAGCATGTGGTGTTGTCAGTGTTCTGGAGTTTGGCCATTCTAACTGGTATGTAGTGGTATCTCATTGTTGTTTCAGTTTGCTTTTCCCTAATGGTATATGGTGTGGAACATTTTTTCATATGCTTATTTACCATCTGTATATTTTTTTTTTGGTGAGGTGACTGTTTAGGTCTTTTGCCCACTTTTTAATCAACTTGTTTGTTTCCTTATCATTGAGTTTTAAGAGTTCTTTGCATACTTTGGATAGCAGTCCTTTATGAGATATAATTTTTGCAAATATTTTTTCCCAGTCTATGTGTTGTCTTCTCATTCTCTTGTATCTTTCACAGAGTGGAAGTTTCTAACTCACAGAGTTGTCCACACTTAAGCCTTCAGCAATCGTTGATTACAATTCAGGTTTTCCTAACTTGGTACTGGTTCCCATGGAGGGTTCTGCTCTACTAAGTTGTGATTCTCTGTCTCTTCAGTTTTGGGGGCAGTGGTTTGCCCTGTGATCTCCCTTCTCTGACTGATCTAAGAAGAGTTGTTGATTTTTCAGTTCGTTCAGATTTTTACCTGTTATTAGGATCAATTGGCAAGTTCCAAGCTCTTACATGCTAGACCAGGACCCAGAAGAACAAAATTTGGTTTTATTTTTTAAAATTTAAATAATAGGGATTTTTGCTTCTAGTTTTATCCATTTTTATTTGTATTGCATTGAGATCAAAGAAAGTCTATAGTAGTTCTACTTCCTGGAACTTACTGAGCTTGCCCTTGTGGGTAGCAATAAGGTTTGATCATAGCCATCATATTTTATGTTGATTTTTGTTTCAGCACAGTCTGAAGGAAGGCCTGAGTCAAGGTGGTGAGGAAATGTAAGGAGAGGTCTGGGTATAGTAACAATTCTGTTCTATTTAGCTGTGGAGAAGACAGTGCCAGCTATAATTTTTGTTTGCCCTGAGCCCTTTCTCTTTCTCTTTTCTTCTGCTAATAGAATCCTTCCTTAAAAGTGGGAGCCCATGGAATTCCATGGTGGCACAGTGGTTAAGAATCCACTTGCCAATACAGGGACATGGGTTTGAGCCCTGGTCCAGGAAGATCCCACATGACACTGAGCAACTAAGCCTGTGCGCCACAACTACTGAGCATACACTCTAGAGCCTGCGAGCCATACTGAGCCCATGTGACACAACTACTGAAGCCCACGCACCTAGAGCCCATACTCCACAAGAGAAGCCACCACAATGAGAAGCCCATGAACCACAACAAAGAGTAGCCCCTGATCACCACAGCTAGAGAAAGACCACATGCAGCAACAAAGACCCAACACCGCCAAAAATTTTAAAATAACATAAAATAAATAAATTTTTTTTAAAATGTAGCCTCATCCACCAGAGGGCAGACAGCAGAAGCAAGAAGAACAAAAATCCTGCAGCCTGCGGAATGAAAACCACATTCACAGAAAGACAGAGGAAATGAAAAGGCAGAGGACTATGATGAAGGAATGAAGGAATAAGATAAACCCCCAGAAAAACAACTACATGAAGTGGAGACAGTCAACTTCCGGAAAAATAATTCATAATAATGATAGTGAAGATGATCCAGGACCTCGGAAAAAGAATGGAGGTAAAGACTGAGAAGATGCAAGAAATGTTTAACAAAGACCTAGAAGAATTAAAGAACAAACAAATAGAGATCAACAATACAATAACTGAAATGAAAAATACACTAGAAGGAAACAATAGCAGAATAACTGAGGCAGAAGAACGGATAAGTGACATGGAAGACAGAATGGTGGAATCCACTGCTGTCATAAAGAACAGAATAAAGACAAAAGAATGAAAAGAAATGAAGACAGCCTAAGAGACCTCTGGGACAATGTTAAATGCACCAACATTCACATTATAAGGGTTCCAGAAGGTGAAGAGAGAGAGAAAGGACCCAAGAAAATATTTGAAGAGATTATAGTCAAAAACTTCCCTAACATGGGAAGGGAAACAGCCACCCAAGTCCAGGAAGTGCAGAGAGTTCCAGGCAGGATAAACCCAAGGAGAAACATGCCAAGACACAGAGTAATCAAATTGACAAAAATTAAAGACAAAGAAAAATTATTAAAAGCAACAAGGGAAAAATGACAACATACAAGGAAACTCCCGTAAGGTTAACAGCTGATTTCTCAGAAGAAACTCTACAAGCCAGAAGGGAGTGGCACGATATATTTAAAGTGATGAAAGGGAAGAACCTACAACCAAGATTACTCTACCCAGCAAGGTTCTCATTCAGATTCGACAGAGAAATCAAAAGCTTTACAAACAAGCAAAAGCTAAGAGAATTCAGAAGCACCAAACCAGCTCTACAACAAATGCTAAAGGAACTTCTCTAAGTGGGAAACACAAGAGAAGAAAAGGACCTACAAAAACAAACCCAAAACAGTTAAGAAAATGGTAATAGGAACATACATATTGATAATTACCTTAAATGGGAATGGATTAAATGCTCCAATCAAAAGACACAGGCTCACTGAATGGATACAAAAACAAGACCCATATACATGCGGTCTACCAGAGACCCACTTCACACCGAGGGACACATACAGACTGAAAGTGAGGGGCTGGAAGAGTTTTCCACACAAACCGAAATCAAAAGAAACCTGGAGTAGCAATACTCATATCAGATAAAATAGACTTTAAAATAAAGAATGTTACAAGAGACAGAGAAGGACACTACATAATGATCAATTGATCAGTCTGAGAAGAAGATATAAAAATTATAAATATATACACACCCAACGTAGGAGCACCTCAATATATAAAGCAAATGCTAACAGCTATAAAAGAGGAAATCAACAGTAACACAATAATAGTGGGGGAATTTAACACCTCACTTAAACCAATGGAAAGATCAAGCAGACAGAAAATTAATAAGGAAACACAAGCTTTAAAGGACACAATAGACCAGATAGATTTAATTGATATTTATACAACATACCATCCAAAAACAGCAGATTACACTTTCTTCTCAAGAGCACAAAGAATATTCTCCAGGGTAGATCACATCTTGGGTCACAAATCAAGTCTCAGTAAATTTAAGAAAATTAAAATCATTTCAAGCATCATTTCTGACCATGATGCTATGAGATTAGAAATAAATTACAGGAAAAAAACATAAAAAACACAAATACACGGAGGCTAAACCTTATATTACTAAATAACCAACAGATCACTGAAGAAATCAAAGAGGAAATCAAAAAATACCTAGAGACAAATGACAACAAAAACAAGACGATCCAAAACTTTTGGGATGTAGCAAAAGCAGTTCTAAGAGGGAAGTTTATAGCAATACAATCCTACCTCAAGAAACAAGAAAAATCTCAAAATAAACAATCTAACATTACACCTAAAGGACCTGAGAAAGAAGAACAAACAAAACCCAAAGTTAGTAGAAGGAAAGAAATCATAAAGATCAGAGCAGAGATAAATGAAATGGAAACAAAGAAAATAGCAAAGATCAATAAAACTAAAAGCTGGTTCTTTGAGAAGTTAAAATTGATAAACGTTTACCCAGACTCATCAAGAAAAAGAAGGCGAGGACTCAAATCAATAAAATTAGAAATGAAAAAGGAGAAGTTACAACAGACACCGCAGAAATACAAAGCATCCTAAAAGACTACAACAAGCAACTCTATGCCAATCAAATGGACAACCTGGAAGAAACGGACAAAATATAGAAAGATATAGCCTTCCAAGATTGAACCAGGAAGAAATAGAAAATAGGAACAGACCAATCCCAAGTGATTAAATTGAAACTGTGATTAAAAAATCTTCTAACAAACAGAAGGCCAGGAACAGATGGTTTCACAGGTGAATTCTATCAAACACTTAGAGAAGAACTAACACCCATCCTTCTCAAACTTTTCCAAAAAACTGCAGAGGAAGGAACACTCCCAAACTCGTTCTACGAAGCCACCATCACCATTACACGAAAACCAGACAAGATACTACAAAAAAAATTACAGACCAATACCATTGATGAATATCGATACAAAAATCCTCAACAAAACACTATCAAACAGAATCCAGCAACACATTAAAAAGATTATACACCATGATCAAGTGGGATTTATCCCAGGGATGCAAGGATTCTTCAATATACGCAAATCAATCAATGTGATACACCATATTAACAAATTGAAGAATAAAAACCATATGATCATCTCAGTAGATGCAGAACAAGCTTTTGACAAAATTCAACACCGATTTATGATAAAAACTTTCTGGAAAGTGGACATAGAGGGAACCAACCTCAACATAATAAGAGTCATATACGACAAACCCACAGCAAACACCATTCTCAATGGTGAAAAATTTGAAAGCATTTCCTCTAAGATCAGGAACAAGACAAAGATGTCCACTCTTGCCACTATTATCCAACATAGTTTTGGAAGTCCTAGCCATCGCAATCAGAGAAGAAAAAGAAATAAAAGGAATCCAAATCAGAAAAGAAGTAGTAAAACTGTCACTGTTTGCAGGTGACATGATACTATACATAGATAATCCTAAAGATGCCACCAGAAAACTACCAGAGCTAATGGATGAATTTGGTAAAGTTGCAGGATATAAAATTAATGCACAGAAATCTCTTGCATTCCTATACACTAACAATGAAAGATCAGAAAGAGAAATTAAGGAAACAATCCCATTGCAACAAAAAGAATAAAATACCCAGGAATAAACCTACCTAAGGAGGTAAAAGACCTGTACTCAGAAAACTATAAGACACTGTTGAAAGAAATCAAAGATGACACAAACAGATGGAGAGATATACCATGTTCTTGGACTGGAAGAACGTGGCACGTCGGGTCTACCCAGACCGGGGCACGAACCCGTGTCCCCTGCATCAGCAGGTGGACTCTCAACCACTGCACCACCAGGACAGTGACTCTTTTTGAATTATGGTTTTCTCAGGGTATATGCGCAGGAGTGGGATTGCTGGGTCGTATGGTAGTTCTATTGGTAGTTTTTTAAGGAACCTCTATACTGTTATCCATAGTGGCTGTATCAAGTTACATTCCCACCAACAGTGCGAGAGGGTTGGTTCCCTTATCTCCACACCCTCTCCAGCATTTATTGTTTCTAGATTTTTTGATGATGGCCATTCTGACTGGTGTGAGATGATATCTCATTGTAGTTTTGATTTCTATTTCTCTAATGATTAATGATGCTGAGCATTCTTTCATGTGTTTGTTGGCAATCTGTATATATTTTTTGGAGAAATGTCTATTTAGGTCTTCTGCCCATTTTTGGATTGAGCTGTTTGTTTTTTTGTTATTGAGCTGCATGAGCTGCTTGTAAATCTTGGCGATTAATCCTTTGTCCATTGATTCATTTGCAAATATTTTCTCCCATTCTGAAGGTTGTCTTTTCATCTTGTTTATGGTTTCCTTTGCTGTGCAAAAGCTTTTAAGTTTCATTAGGTCCCATTTGTTTATTTTTGTTTTTATTTCCATTTCTCTAAGAGGTGGGTCAAAAGGAATCTTGCTGTGATTTATGTCATAGACTGTTCTACCTATGTTTTCCTCTAAGAGTTTGATAATGTCTGGCCTTACATTTAGGTCTTTAATCCATTTTGAGTTTAGTTTTGTGTATGGTGTTAGGGAGTGTTCTAATTTCATACTTTTACATGTACCTGTCCAGTTTTCCCAGCACCACTTATTGAAGAGGCTGTCTTTTCTCCACTGTATATTCTTGCCTCCTTTATCAAAGATAATGTGACCATATGTGCGTGGGTTTATCTCTGGGCTTTCTATCCTGTTCCATTGATCTATATTTCTATGTTTGTGTGTCAGTACCATACTGTCTTGATTCCTGTAGCTTTGTAGTATAGTCTGAAGTCAGGGAGCCTGATTCTTCCAGCCCCATTTTTCGTTCTGAAGATTGCTTTGGCTATTCGGGGTCTTTTATGTTTCCATACAAATTGTGAAATTTTTTGTTCTAGTTCTGTGAAAAATGCCAGTGGTAGTTTGATAGGGATTGCATTGAATCTGTAGATTGCTTTGGGTAGTGGAGTCATTTTCACAATGTTGATTCTTCCAATGCAAGAACATGGTATATCTCTCCATCTATTTGTATCATCCTTAATTTCTTTCAGCAGTATCATAATTTTCTGCATACATGTCTTTTGTCTCCTTAGGTAGGTTTATTCCTAGATATTTTATTATTTTTCTTGCAGCGGTAAATGGGAGTGTTTTCTTAATTTCATTTTCAGATATTTAATCATTAGTGTATAAGAATGCCAGAGATTTCTGTGCATTAATTTTGTATCCTGCTACTTTACCAAATTCATTGATTAGCTCTAGTAGTTTTCTGGTAGCATCTTTAGGATTCTCTATGTATAGTATCATGTCATCTGCAAACAGTAACAGCTTTACTTCTTCTTTTCCAATTTGGATTCCTTTTATTTCTTTTTCTTCTCTGATTGCCGTGGCTAAAACTTCCAAAACTATGTTGAATAAGAGTGGTGAGAGTCAGCAACCTTGTCTTGTTCCTGATCTTAGTGGAAATGCTTTCAATTTTTCACCATTAAGCACGATGTTGGCTGTGGGTTTGTCATATATGGCCTTTATTATGTTAAGGAAGGTTTCCTCTATGCCTACTTTCAGCAGGGTTTTTACCATAAATGGGTGTCGAATTTTGTCAAAAGCTTTCTCTGCATCTATTGAGATGATCATATGGTTTTTCTCCTTCAGTTTGTTAATATGGTGTATCACGTTGATTGATGTGTGTATATTGAAGAATTCTTGCATTCCTGGAATAAACCCCACTTGATCATGGTGTATGATCCTTTTAATGTGCTGTTGGATTCTGTTTGCTAGTATTTTGTTGAGGATTTTTGCATCTATGTTCATCAGTGATATTGGCCTGTAGTTTTCTTTCTTTGTGACATCCTTGTCTAGTTTTGGTATCAGGGTGATGGTGGCCTCGTAGAATGCATTTGGGAGTGTTCCTCCCTCTGCTATATTTTGGAAGAGTTTGAGAAGGATAGGTGTTAACTCTTCTCTAAATGTTTGATAGAATTTGCCTGTGAAGCCATCTGGTCCTGGGCTTTTGTTTGTTGGAAGATTTTTAATCACAGTTTCAATTTCAGTGCTTGTGATTGGTCTGTTCATATTTTCTATTTCTTCCTGGTTCAGTCTCAGCAGGTTGTGCATTTCTAAGAATTTGTCCATTTCTTCTAGGTTGTCCATTTTATTGGCATAGAGTTGCTTGTAGTAATCTCTCATGATCTTTTGTCTTTCTGCAGTGTCAGTTGTTACTTCTCCTTTTTCATTTCTAATTCTATTGATTTGAGTCTTCTCCCTTTTTTTCTTGATGAGTTTGGCTAATGGTTTATCAATTTTGTTTATCTTCTCAAAGAACCAGCTTTTACTTTTATTGATCTTTGCTATCGTTTCCTTCATTTATTTCTGATCTGATCTTTATGATTTCTTTCCTTCTGCTCACTTTGGGGTTTTTTTGTTCTTCTTTCTCTAATTGCTTTAGGTGCAAGGTTAGGTTGTTTATTTAACATGTTTCCTGTTTCTTAAGGTAGGATTGTATTGCTATAAACTTCCCTCTTAGAACTGCTTTTGCTGCATCCCATAGGTTTTGGGTCGTCGTGTCTCCATTGTCATTTGTTTCGAGGTATATTTTGATTTCCTCTTTGATTTCTTCAGTGATCACTTCGTTATTAAGTAGTGTATTGTTTAGCTTCCATGTGTTTGTATTTTTTACGGATCTTTTCCTGTATTTGATATCTAGTCTCATAGTGTTGTGGTCGGAAAAGATACTTGATATGATTTCAATTTTCTTAAATTTACCAAGGCTAGATTTGTGACCCAAGATATGATCTATCCTGGAGAATGTTCCATGAGCACTTGAGAAAAATGTGTATTCTGTTGTTTTTGGATGGAATGTCCTATAAGTATCAGTTAAGTCCACCTTGTTTAATGTATCATTTAAAGCTTGTGTTTCCTTATTTATTTTCATTTTGGATGATCTGTCCATTGGTGACAGTGGGGTGTTAAAGTCCCCTACTATGATTGTGTTACTGTCGATTTCCCCTTTTATGTTTGTTAGTATTTGCCTTATGTATTGAGGTGCTCCTATGTTGGGTGCATAAATATTTACAATTGTTATATCTTCTTCTTGGATCGATCCCTTGATCATTAAGTAGTTTCCTTCTTTATCTCTTTTAATAGTCTTTATCTTAAAGTCTCTTTTGTCTGATATGAGAATTGCTGCTCCAGCTTTCTTCTGATTTCCATTTGCATGGAATATCTTTTTCCATCCCCTCACTTTCAGTCTGTATGTGTCCCTAGGTCTGAAGTGGGTCTCTTGTAGACAGCATATATACGGGTCTTGTTTTTGTATCCATTCATCCAGTCTGTGTCTTTTGGTGGGAGCATTTAATCCTTTTACACTTAAGGTAATTATCAATATGTATTTTCCTATTCCCATTGTCTTAATTGTTTTGAGTTTGTTATTATAGGTCTTTTCCTTCTCTTGTGTTTCTTGCTTAGAGAAGTTCCTTTAGCATTTGTTGTAAAGCTGGTTTGGTGGTGCTGAACTCTCTCAGCTTTTGCTTGTCTGTAAAGCTTTTAATTTCTCCATCAAATCTGAATAAGATGCTCGCTAAGTAGAGTCATCTTTATTGCAGGTTTTTCTCCTTCATCACTTTATATATGTCCTGCCACTCCCTTCTTGCTTGCAGATTTTCTGCTGACAGATCAGCTGTTAACATTATGGGGATTCCCTTGTGTGTTATTTGTTGTTTTTCCCTTACTGCTTTTAATATGTTTTCTTTGTATTTAATTTTTGGCAGTTTGATTAATATGTGTCTTGGCATGTTTCTCCTTGTATTTATCCTGTATGGGACTCTCTGTGCTTCCTGGACTTGATTAACTATTTCCTTTCCTATATTAGGGAAGTTTTCAACTATAATATCTTCAAATATTTTCTCAGTCCATTTCTTTTTCTCTTCTTCTTCTGGGACCCCTGTAATTTGAATGTTGGTGCATTTAATGTGGTCCCAGATGTCTCTGAGATTGTCCTCAATTCTTTTCATTCTTTTTTCTTTATTCTGCTCTGCAGTAGTTATTTCCACTATATTATCTCCCAGGTCACTTATCCGTTCTTCTGCCTCAGTTATTCTGCTATTGATCCCTTCTAGGGTATTTTTCATTTCATTTATTGTGTTGTTTATCATTGCTTGTTTCCTCTTTAGTTCTTCTAGGTCCTTGTTAAATGTTTCTTGCATTTTGTCTATTCTATTTCCAAGATTTTGGATCATCTTTACTATCATTATTCTGAATTCTTTTTCAGGTAGACTACCTATTTCCTCTTCATTTGTTAGGTCTGGTGGGTTTTTATCTTGCTCCTTCATCTGCTGTGTGTTTTTCTGTCTTCTCATTTTGCTTATCTTACTGTGTTTGGGGTCTCCTTTCCGCTGGCTGCAGGTTCGTAGTTCCTGTTGTTTTTGGTGTCTGTCCCCAGTGGCTTAGGTTGTTTCAGTGGGTTGTGTAGGTTTCCTGGTGGAGGGGACTAGTGCCTGTGTTCTGGTGGATGAGGCTGGATCTTGCCTTTCTGTGGGCAGGTCCACGTCTAGTGGTGTGTTTTGGGGTGTCTGTGGCCTTATTATGATTTTAGGCAGCCTCTCTGCTAATGGATGGGGCTGTGTTCCTGTCTTGCTACTTGTTTGGCATAGGGTATCCAGCACTGTATCTTGCTGGACATTGAGTGAAGCTGGGTCTTGGTGTTGAGATGGAGATCTCTGGGAGATTTTTGCTGTTTGATATTACATGGAGCTGGGAGATCTCTTGTGGACCAGTGTCCTGAAGTTGGCTCTCCCACCTCAGTGGCACATCCCTGACGCCTGGCTGGAGCACCAAGAGCCTGTCCTCCACACAGCATTTAGGGCAGTTCCTGCAGCCATATGCTGTGGAGTTACTAAATGTCAACAATTCCCCTAAATATGTTATTCATCTCAAGTTCAATTGCATATCACCTGAGCACCTAAGCGCGGAGCCCGCTATAGCTTCGGGTGTGGCACCAGCACAGTCCGATTGTCCCAGTGTAGTGGCAAAAGCTTCCTACTTCCAACCAATCCTGGTGTTGAAACCAGTGCTATGTCTCTATTACTTTTTCTTGCTTGAGTTTTTCCTTTGTTTCTTCATTTTTTCATTTCTCTGATTAAATTTGTCTTTTGGAACTCGAGGAAGGCCTAGGAGGCTAAAGTTTTCCTATGAACAAGAGGCAGGTGGAGGACATGGGGCAGGGGGCTGTGGACCTCTGCACTGGGAAGGCCGCATAGGGTCCTGCTCAGTTACGCAAGTGCATCTGAGAGCAGGTGGTTGGGAGTACAGGAAAGAGAGGTAGTAGGTGTGCCACCCTGGCATTAAAAGACTGCTTATGCACCAGTAGAACACAGTTGTTTTGCAGAGAAACTTCCCTCCCTTCCAACCAGGAAGAGTGTTGATACTGTAGGCCTAACAACAAGAGCTAATGTTAAATGAGTGTATGTGAGAGACCAGGCACAGTGCTAAGCACTTTGTATGCATGCACTGACTCATTTAACCCTCCCAATCCTATGGGGTATGTGCTCTCATTATCCTCATTTTACAGATGAGGAAATTGAAGCACAGAGAGGTCATATAATATGCCCTGGGTCAGGCAGCTGGGAAGCACTGGAGCTTCAGTTAACCCAGGAACTTTGCTTCCAGACACTATGTGATCAATTACTATTTTCAAAGGAGAGGCTGTTCAGTGGAGACAGTCACTCAACACTTGGTTTACAGTCATGTATAGGAGGATTTGGTGGGAGGAGACCATATTGGGAGCTGGGTGCTGCCTCCGCCATCTTCTCTCACAGGAGTCATGAGTTGGGAGTTGGCCCTTCTCCTGTCCTGCTCTCCATGACAGCTGGGTGAGTGGCTGGGAGAGATTACCCCTTCTATCCCCGTTTCCTTCCAGACCAGCACGGACTAGGTGGCCCCCAGATCTTTGCTCAACTGAAACTTGACTTTAATTTGCCAAAGATATGCAAAACCATGGGCAATTCATGCTCCTCCCTAGAAAGTTTCTTGACTTGGCAAACATAACCAATCCCATCCACTGACCTCAATGTTTTTTCTCCCTTTCCCTCCAGCTCAGGAGTCCCCAATCCTAGCTGTTTATTAAAGCCATTTGTGGCACTTTTAGAAATATCCATGTCTGGGCCCTCAAATCAGTTAGATCCCAATGTGGGTGGAGGGGCATCAGGTGATTCTACTGCAGAGCCAGGCTGAGAATCACTGCTCCCATCTCCTTACAACATCCCAATCAAAGCCACAGGCCAGGGTCATTTCTTTCTCTCCTCAAACAAGCTAAATCAGGGGCACTATACTGAGAATGATTTTAGAAGCAATTGCTTCTCCAAAGGCCATTTTTACCCAGACCAACACTACATAAGATATTCCAGGTTGGGCAGGCTGACCCTCAGGCCCCTGAGTGGTCTGTCAGGCTGGGGGGAGGCGTAGCACATGTTCTGGGGAAATTGCATGGCAATATGGCCCATTAAACCCAGTTGAACACCTGCCTCATCTGAGAGAGACCCAGGCTTTCCAGAAGAACTGGAGCAAAGCCCTTATCAGCCAGGAATGCCAGCTGGGACAGGGTCCAGGATTTGGTTGGAAGTAGGTCCAGAATTTATAAATTAAACAAGATAATTGCATTCTGTGAAGTGTTAGAACCCATCTCTTATAAGTAATGGAAAATGAGAAATTTTCCTCAGCAGAAACAGAGGGAGTTACAAGGAACCACGATTTAAGTTCTGGGCTCTCTTCAGCCCAGAGACAAGTTCCCCTTACACAGACATCTAATTCTCTAGTACCAGGACAAAGGTGAAGTAACAGGATGGGCCCTAAATTTTCAGATAAAAAAAAAACTGGATTTGAAGGCCAGTGCTGCCCTCCACTCACTCCTGGCAGGTGTGACCTGGCTTCCCCATTTCTCTGGCCTTTGTTCTCCTAATCTTTGCAAAGAGCGCATCAGACCCAAGAACACTCAGATTCCCCTAGCTCAAAGGCTCTGGGGTTTCTCCCTTCCTGTGGAAAGGACTTTTCCTCTCCTACTGTCTCATTCTGGAATAGCCAGCAAGCTTCATGGATAGTTCTTACTCCTGAGAAATTTACCCTGTGGACTTTGAGGGACAAGTTCTCTGGAGAATATGAACTTTGTTTAACATCTTTTAATTGCCAGTAAGTAGCCTGTGATCCTGAAGGAAAGTGTATGACTCCTCTGAGGTCCCTCCCCTGTAGGAGTTCTGGGGTTCTGACCTTTATGATTGCTTTCTTTCTACTAACTTTGGGTTTTGCTTGTTCTTCTTTATGGAATTCCTTTAGGTGTAAGGTTAGGTTGGTTACTTGAGATTTTTCTTGTTTCCCAAGGTAAGCTTATACCACTATAAACTTCCCTCTTAGAACTGCTTTTGCTGCAGCCGATAGGTTTTGGATTGTTGTCTTTTTGTTTTCATTTGTCTGTAGGTAATTTTTAATTTACTCCTTGATTTCTTCACTGATCCATTGGTTGTTCAGTAGCATATTGTTTAGCCTCCATGTGTTTGTGTTTTTTGCAGTTTTTTTCTTGTACTTGATTTCTAGCCTCATAGCCTTATGGTCAGGAAAGATGCCTGATATGATTTCCGTTTTCTTAAATTGACTCAGGCTTTCTTTGTTGTCCAGCATGTGATCTGTTTTGGACAATATTCCATGTGCACTTGAAAAGACTGTGTATTCTGCTGCTTTCAGATGGAATGTTCTATACGTATCACTTAAGTTCATCTGATCTAATGTGTCATTTAAGGTCAGTGTTTCCTTACTGATTTTCTGTCTGGATGATCTGTCCCTTGATGTAAGTGGGGTGTTAAAGTCCCCCACAATTATTGTTACTGTCAATTTCTCCTTTTATGTCTTCTAACATTTGCCTTATATATTGAGGTGCTCCTGTGTTGGGTGTATATATATTTACAATTGTTACATCTTCTTCTTGAATTGATTCCTTGATCAATATGTAGTGTCCTTTTTTGTCTCTTGTGACAATCTTTACTTTAAAGTCTACTCTGTCTGATATAAGTATTGCTACTCCAGCTTTCATGTGATTTCCATTCACATGGAATACCTTTTTCCATCCCCTCACTTTCAGTGTGTAGGTGTCTCTAGGTCCGAAGTGAGTCTCTTGTAGCCAGCAAATATACAGGTCTTATTTTCGTATCCATTAAGCCAGTCTCTGTCTCTTGGTTGGAGCATTTAGTCCATGTACATTTAAGGTAATTATCAATATGTATGTTCCTCTTGCCATTTTGTTCATTGTTTTGGATTTGTAGGTCTTTTTTCTCCTTTCTTCTTTTGTTCTCTTCTCTTGTGATGTGATGAATATCTTTAATTTTATGTGTGGATTCCTTTATCTTTTTTATGTGTATAGCTGTTACAGGTTTTTGTTTTGTGCTTACCATGAGGTTTTTGTATAGGAGTCTGTATTTATACATGCTTGTTTTAAGTTGCTGATCTCTTAATTTCAAACGCATTTTAGTGACCCTGCATTTGTACTTTCCTCTTCTAACAATTGCTGTTTTTAATATTATATTTTACATCTAATTGTTTTATGTATCCCTTAACTGCTTATTGTGGACAAAAATGATTTTACTACTTTTGTCTTTTAACCTCCCTACTAGCTTTGTGGGTGGATGATTTCCTACCTTTATTGTATGTTTGCTTTTACCAGTGGGATTTTCCATTTTGTAATTTTCTTGTTTCTTGTTGTGGCCTTTTCTTTTCTATCTAGAGAAGTTCTTTTAGCATTTGTGTAAAGCTGGTTTGGTAGTGCCAAATTCTTTTAGCTTTTGCTTGCCTATATAGCTTTTTTTTTTTTTATTCACTCAGTAAACTGCAAGTTTTATTTCTAAGGAAGTAGGGAGAATAGCTATTGGCATCTATGCTCTGTTGGGATTTTGGGTAGTTCATGGAACTGAAGGTCAGGAACATCTCAGGGATTCACAGAAAGTCTCTTTAGGAAGCTGTTGTAGGATAATTTTGCCCTGCTTCTTCAATCCCTGGGAGCCCACTCAAGATTCAAATTCCCAGGAGAAAGAGTCTAAATTTAAGTTTGCCTTAGCTGCTCGCTGGGGGATCGGAAAAGTGGACCTCCGTTGTTGACTCTCCACCAATTATAAGGACTGGGCCAGGATCCTTCCTCAAAAGAAGGGATTCTGGGCAGAAAAAAGTCACAAGTGTCTCCCAGCCTTCATTTGTTGTCTCATTTTGTTCTCTCTCTTCCAGCCCCAGATTCTTCTTAGCAGAGAGAAGGCATGGTAGAGTGTGGAGTGGAAACGACAGTGCTTTTGAAATTAACACACCTGGGTTTACTCACAGTTCTGCATTTACCAGGTGTATGACATTGGACCCGTATTACTTCACTTGGCTGAGCCTCAGTTTCCCCAGCTATCGGAAAGGGGATAATCTTACGTGCCTTAAAATTGGTTGTGAGGATTAACATAGTGGAATTGCCACAGTCTCAGTATCACTAGTCTTGAGGATGAATAGGGCCACTTTGACAGTGGTAATCTAAGTTTCACTGATTCTCCATGACCTGTGAACCCCCACTTCCGCTGCTTCAAGTATTTGTGAGGGCAGTTAGGGAATGCCCTACACTACATACCTTTTGATATCTCCATCAAAACTGAACAAGAGTCTTCCTGGGTAGAGTATTCTTGGTTGTGGGTTTTTCTCTTCCATCACTTTAAGCATATCATTCCACTCCCTTCTGGCCTGCAGAGTTTCTGCTGAAAAATCAGCTGATAGCCTTATGGGAGTTCCCTTGTGTGTTATTTGTTGCTTTTCCCTTGTTGCTGTTAATATTCTCTCTTTAACTTTCATTTTTGTCATTTTGATTACAATGTGTCATGGTGTATCCCTCTGTGGGTTAATCCTGTATGGGATTCTGCATTTCCTGGACTTGAGTGACTGTTTCCTTCCATGGGATAAGGAAGTTTTCAGCTATTATGTCTTCAAATATGTCCTCAGGCCCTTTATCTCTCTCTTCTCCTCTGGAACCCCTATAATATTAGCATGCTTGGTGTTGTCCCAAAGGTCTCTTAAACCGTCCTCATTTCTTTTCATTCTTTTTTCTTTTTTCTGTTCAGTGGCAATTTCCTCTACTCTGTCTTGCAGCTCACTGATCCATTCTTCTGTATCACTAAGTCTACTACTGATTCCTTCTACTGTATTTTTCATTTCAGTTATTGTATTTTCATCTCTGTTTGGTTGTTCTTTATATTTTCTGACTCTTTGTTAAAAACTTCTAGCTTCTTCCTTTGTGCATCCATTCTTATCCCGAGTTCTTTGATCATCTTTATGATCCTCACTCTGAACTCTTTTTTGGATAGATTGCCTATCTCCTCTTCACTTAGTTCTTCTTCTGGGGTTTTATCTTTTTCCTTCATCTGGAACATGTTCCCCTGACCCCTCATTTTGCCAAAGTTGCTGTTTGCATTTTTATGTATCTGGTATGTTAGTTACAGTTCCTGACCTTGGAGAAGTGACCTTTTATAGGAGATGTCCCATGTGCCCCATTAGAGCACTCCCCTCTCGTCACCCAAGCTATGTGCCCTAGGGGTTCCCCCTATGAGGGCTGCATGTGTCCTTATGTTGTGGCAGGCTGGCTATGTGGGTGATCTGGTATGCTTGTTTGGCCCCTAGTCCAGTTGGTTGCCAGACCCAGCCTTGTGCAGAGGTTGCCAGCTGCTGGTTGGCAGGGCCTGGTCATGAGACAGCTGACTGCAGAACCCCAGGGCTAATAGTGCTGGCTCTCTGATTGGTGGAGTCAGGGTCCAGAAAACTCCAGGGCAGTTGCCTGCCCACTGGTGAGTGAAGCTGGGTTCTGGAGTTAGGACCAGACTACTGGCAAACAGAGTCAGAACCTGGAGGTTGGCTAAAGAGCCCAAGGATCCCAGAGCTGGTGTCAGATTGATTGGGGGCAGGAGGAGGTTTCTGACAGTTGGGTGAGGGGTATGTTGTGTCCCAAAGCTTGTGTTGGCCTGCTAATGGGCAGGGCCGGGGCCCAGCTGGTAATAGGGCAGGGTTGGTCCTACTGTGGGCAAGCTCAGTCCACACGCTGCTGGACTGTGGTTTTCTTGCATCTGTTGCTTGCCCACTAGTGGGTCAAGTTCAGTCCTGGCACTCTGGTGGGCAGGGTCATGTCAAGAGACAAGTCTAGGTAGCTGTGGGCTCAGGAAGACATTAGGCAGCCTGTCTTCTGATGGGTGGGGTTATGTCCCCATTGAGTTATTTGCCCAGTCTGAGGTGTCCAGCATTGGTGCCTACAGGCTGTTGGGTGGGGTCAGACCTTGGTGTTAATGAGCTACAGGGAGAACCACAATGGCATCCGCCAGTACCAGTGTCCATGCAGCAGAAGAACCTCCCAAAAGTAATTGCCACTAGTGTTTATGTCCCCAGGGTCAGCCACAGCTGCCCCCTCCACTTCTCTGGGAGACTCTCCAAGACCAGGAGGTATGTCTGGCTTAGGCTCCTATCAAATTACTACTTTTACCCTGGGTTCTGGAGTGTGAGATTTTTTGTGTGCCCTTTAAGAGTAAGTCTTTATTTCCCCCAGTCCTTTGGGGCTCCTGAAATTAAGCCCCACTGGTCATCAAGGTCAAATACTCTGGGGAATCACCTTCTGGGTTCAGGACCCCCAGGCTGGGGAGCCCAACATGGGACTCAGAACTCTCACTGCTCTGGAGAATCACTGCAATATAATAATTCTCCAGGTTGTGGGTCACCCACCCAGGGTTATGGGACTTGATTATATTGCAAGTCTGCTCCTCCTACCTGTCTCATTGTGGTTTGTTCTTTATGTCTTTAGTTATAGAAGATCTTTTCTGGTAGGTTCTGTTCTTTTTCATTGATGGTTGTTTTGCAGATAATTGTGATTTTGGTATGTTTGTGAGAGGAGGTGAGCTCAGGATCTTTCTACTCTGTCATCTTAGCCAATTACCAAAAGATATTTTTGGTTGTTAATGTATATTTGATTTACAATGTTGTATTAGTTTCAGGTGTACAGAAAAGTGATTTACTTATATATGTATTTTCAGATTCTTTTTCATTATAGGTTATTACAAAATATAGAATACAGTACCCTGTGCTATACAGTAAATTGTTGATTATTTTATATATAATATTGTGTATAATCCCAAACTCCTATTTATCCCTTGCCCACCCACCACTTTCCCTTTCAGTAACCATAAGTTTGTTTTCTATGTCTGAGTCTGTTTCTGTTTCTGTAAATAAATACATGTATATTATTTCTTAGATTCTACATATAAGTGATATCATATATTTGTCTTTCTCTGTATGACTTATTTCACTTAATATGATAATCTCTAGGTCCAACCATGTTGCTGCAAATGGCAGTATTTCATTCTTTTCATAATGGAGAAGTATTCCATTGTATATATGTACCACATCTTCTTTATCCATTCATCTGTTGATGCACACTTAGATTGCTTCCATGTCTTGGCTATTGTAAAGATTGCTGCTATGAACATTGTGGTGCATGTATCTTTTTGAATTAAAGTTTTCATTTTTTCCAGATATATGCCGAGGAGTGGGATTGCTGGATCATATGGTAGTTCTATTTTTAGTTTCTTTTTAAAGAACCTTGATACTGTTTTCCATAGTGGCTGCACCAATTTACATTCTCACCAACAGTGTAGTAGGGTTCCCTTTTCTCCACACCCTCTCCAGCATTTATTAGTTGTAGACTTTTTAATGATAGTTATTCTAATTGGTGTGAGGTAATACCTCATTGTAGTTTTGGTTTGCATTTCTCTAATAACTAGCGATTTTGAGCATCTTTTCAGGTGCCTGTTGGCCATCTGTATATCTTCTTTGGAGAAATGTCTATTTAGGACTTCTTCCCATTTCTTGGTTGAGTTGTGGGTTTTTTTGATATTGAGTTGCATGAGCTCTTTGTATATTTTAGAAATTAACCCTTTGTCAGCCATGTAGCTTGCAAATATTTTCTACCCCTTTTGTAGGTTGTCTTTTTGTTTTGTTTCCTTTGCTGTGCAAAAGTTTTTAAGTTTAATTAGATCCCATTTGGGTTTTCTTGCTTTTATTTCTTTTGCCTTGCCTGGTCTAAGAAAATATTGCTACAATTTAGTCTGAAAATGTTTTACCTAAGTTTTCTTCTAGGAGTTTTCTGGTGTCATGTCTTTGATTTTTAAACCTAAATTTTGAGTTTATTTTTGTATATGGTATGAGGGAGTGTTCTAATTTCATTGATTTACAATGTGGCTGTCCAGCTTTCCCAACACCACTTGTTCTCAGTTGTATACTCTTGCCTCCTTTGTCAAAGATTAACTGACCATAGGTGTGTGGTTTGATTCTGGGCTCTCTATTCTCTTCCATAGATCTATATGTCTGTTTTTTGCCAATATCACATTGTTTTGATAACTGTAGATTTGTAGTATTGTCTGAAGTCTGGGAGTCTTATGCCTCTAGTTTTGTTCTTTTTTCTCAGGATTGCTTTGGCAATTCTGGGTCTTCTGTGATTCTATATAAATTTTATGAGTATTTGTTCTAGTTCTGTGAAAATATCATGGGTAATTTGATAGGGACAGTATTTCTGTAGATTGCTCTGGGTAGCTTGGCCATTTTAGCAATATTACTTCTTCCAATCCAAGAACATGGGATATCTTTCCATTGCAGTGAATCATTTTCAACTTCCTTTATCAGTGTTTTATAATTCTCACTATAAAGATCTTTCACTGCCTTGGTTAGTTTTATTCCTCAGTATTTTATTTTTTGATGCAATTTTAAATGGGATTTTTTTTTACTTTCTCTTTCTGATATTTCATGGCTAATGTAAGTAAATGCAACAGATTTCTGTATATTAATCTTGTATCCTGCTATATTACTGAATTCATTTGTTACTTCTAATAGTTTTTGGGTGGCATCTTTAGGGTTTTCTATATAGAGTGTCTTGTCATCTACATATAATGACAATTTTACCTCTTCCTTCCAATTTGGATACATTTTATTTCTTTTTCTTACGTGGTTGCTGTGGCTAGGACTTCCAATACTGCATTGAATAGAAGTGGTGAGAATGAGCATCCTTGTCTTGGAATTGTGAATTTAGTAGGACAGCTTTCAGCTTTTCACCATTTAGTATTATGTTGGCTATGATTTTGTCATAAAATAGCTTTTATTATGTTGAGATATGTTCCACCTATACCCACTTTGGTGAGAGTTTTTATCATGAATGGATGTTGAATTTTATCAGATGTTCTTTCTTCACCTATTGAGATGACCATGAGTTTTTGTTTTTCCTTTTGTTAATGTGGTGTATCACATTAATTGATTTGTGTATGTTGAATCACCTTGGATTGAATCCAACTTCACCATGGTGTATAATCCTTTTTATGTATTGTTGGCTTCAGTTTGCTCATATTTTGTTGAGGATTTTTGCATCTATATTCATCAAAGATATTGGCCTGTAATTTTCTTTTTTTCTTTGTAGGGTCTCTGGTTTTGTATCAGGTTGATGGTGGCTTCATAGAATGAATTTGGGAGTGTTCCCTCCTCTTCAGTCTTTTGGAAGAGTTTGAGAAGGATTGGTATAAGTTCTTTGTATGTTTGATAGAATTCCCCAGTGAAGCCATCCCATCCTGGACTTTTGTTTGCAGGGAGTTATTTTTTTAATTACAGATTCTATTTCACTTCTAGCAATCAGTCTCTTCAAATTATCTGTTTCTTCTTGGCTCAGTTGTGGTTGGCTGTATTTTTCTAGAAACTTGTCCATTTCTTCTACATTGTCCAATTTTTTGGCATATAACTATTTGTAGTATTTTCTTATTTTTTGTATTTCTATGTATCAGTTGTTATTTCTCCTCTTTAATTTCTTATTTTGTTAATTTGGGTCCTCTCTTTTCTTTTTGGTGAGCCTGGCCAGGGGGTTGTTGATTTTGTTTATCCTTTCAAATAAACAGCTCTGGGATTTATTGATCTTTTCTATGTTTTTATTTCTCTTTTATTTATTTCCTCTCTGATTTTATTATTTTCTTCCTACTGTTGATTTTGGGTTTTGTTTCTTCTTCATTTTCTAATTATTTTAGGTGTTAGGTTGTTTATTTGAAATTTTTCTTGTTTCTCAAGGAAAGCCTGTATCGCTATGAACTTTCCTCTTAGAACTGCTTTTGCTGTAACCCATAGATGTTGTAAGGTGGTGTTTTCATTATCATTTTGTCTCAAGGTATATCTGATTTCCTCTTTGATTCCATCATTGACCCATTGTGTTTTTAGAAGCATGCTGTTTAGTCTTCATGTGTTCTTTCTTCCCCATTTTTCTTTCTGTGGTTGATTTATAGTTTCATACCATTGTGGTCAGAAAAGATGCTTGAAACAATTTCTAGTCTCTTAAATTTGTTGAGGCTTGTTTTATGTCCTAGTATGTGGTCTATCCTAGAGAATGTTCCATGCATACTTGAAAAGAATGTGCATTCTGTGTTTTTGTTTTTGTTTTTGTTTGTTTGTTTTGGGTATATATTGTCCTATAGATATCAATTATGTCCAACTGTTTTATTGTGTCATTTAGGATCTCTGTTACTTATTGATTTTCTGTCTGGAAGATCTGTCCTTTGATGTCAGGGGCTGTTAAAGCCTCCTACTATTGTGTTCTTGTCAACTTCTCACTTTATGTCTGTTAGTATTTGTTTTATATATTTAGGTACTCCTATATTGGGTGCATATATGTTAACAAGTGTAATATCCTCTTCCTGTAATGCCTCCTTTATCATTATTTAGTGTCCTTCTTTGTCTTTCTTTATGGACTTTTTAAAAAGTCTCTTTTGTCTGATATGAGTATTGCCTACTCCCATTTTCATGTCCTTTCCATTTGCATGAAATATCTTTTTCCATCCCCTAACTTTCAATCTATATGTTTCTTTCAGCCTAAAATGAGACTCTTGTAGGCAGCATACTGTAGGTTCTTATTTTTTTTATCCAATCTGCCACTCAGTGTCTTTTGATTGGGGCATTTAGTCCATTGACATTTAAAGTAATTATTGATAAGTATGTATTTATTGTCATTTTAAACCTTGTTTTCTAGTTGATTTTGTAGTTCTTTTTTTCTTTCTTCTTTTTGTTTTTACTTTTGTGGTTTTATAGTTTTCTTTTGTATTATAGTTGTGTTCCTTTCTTTTTGGTTTTTGTGACTCTATTTTATTTTTTTGATTTGTGGTTATGCTGGTTTTCATGTATGTTAACCCATAACTATATCTACTTTTTATAAACTGATAGTCATACAAGTTCAAACACATTCTAAAAGATCTACTTTTTTTACTCCCCTCCCCACACTTTGTGATTTTGATATCCTATTTTACATCTTTATGTTTGTCCACTTGCTATTATTATAGTTACAATCACTTTTACAAAAAAATTTTGTTTTTTAATCTACGTACTGGCTTACGTTATCTTCAATCCTTTTACATATTTGCCTTTCCTATTATGTTTTTTCCTTTCCTATGGATTCTTTCTCTTTTCTGTTTAGAGAAGACCTTACAGTATTTCTTTTAGGGTAGGTTTAGCATTGCTGCATTGTTTTGTTGTTCTTTGTTTCCCCTCCTATTCTAAATGATAATCTTGCTGGGTAGAGTATTCTAGGTTGCACTTTTCCCTTTGAAGGCTTCAAATATATCATGCCACTCTCTTCTGGATGGCAAAGTTTCTGTACTGAAATTAGCTGATAGCCTTATTGGGATTCTCTTGTAAATGATTCTGATTTTTCTCTCACTGCCTTTAGAATACTCTTTTTTTCTTCAACTTTTTCCAATTTAATTATATGTTTTGGTGTGGGTCTGTTTGGGTTCATCTTCTTTGGGACCTTCTGTGCTTCCTATACCTAAATATCTGTTTCCTTCTTTAAGTTTGGGAAGTTTTTAGCCATAATTTCTTCAAATACATTTTTGATCCCCCTTTCTCTTTCTTTTCCTTCTGGAACCCCTATAGTTTGGTGTGCTTTATATTATCCCATAGATCTTGTATGTTGCTTTCATTTTTTTCATTTGTCTTTCTGTCTGCTGATTGGGTTATTTCCATTATTCTATCTTCCAGATCACTTATTCATTCTTCTGTACTATTTAGTCTGCTATTCATTGCTTCTAGATTGGTTTCTATCTCAGCAATTGTATTGTCTAATTTTGATTGGTTCCTCTTTATAGTTTCTAGTACCTTGTTACAGTGATCTGCATTTCTTTTGATAATCTTTCTTAATTCCTTTAGTATTTTTAGTACTTCCTGTTTGGACCTGGGGTCTGGTAGAATGGAAAGGTCTGTTTCATTGTTTGTTCTTTCAGGGGATTTCTCTTGCTCTTTTAATTGGCAGTAGTTCCTGTGCTTTTTCATTTTACTTAGGTTTCTCTGACTCTATGTATTTAGGAGAAAAAGTTATCTACTGTGGTCTTGAAGGCTGTTTTTCTGTGGGAGCATCCCTGTGTAGACCGTGTGCATCCAAAATTTTTGGTGTGAGGACTGTTTTTGGTATGGATGCCAGCTATGTCTTTCCTCAGAGTGTGCTGGTCATTGTTCCCTTGGTAGGAGGTGTATTTTGTGTTGTGATTAGAGCCTGCACTGGTTGTTGGGCAAATCCTCCTCTTTGCTCTATGGCTGTCACAGCCCTGTCAGGGCCAGGGTCTGGTCCCCAGCTGTTGGAGTAGAAGCCTCCAGATCTGGCTGTAAGCTGTGGTGTGAGGCAGGTGGGATTGGAGCCCTCCCACTGGGAAATGAATCGCTGCATATTCCTCCCACAGGGCTGTTTACCATGGACATGAGATTCTGTTACACTGCCCACCACCCTCTGTGTGGATCAACAAAGTCCACTGCTCGTGGACCCGCCTCCAGACTTGGCTCCAATACCCTGCCTCCCATGAGTGAGCCCTCACAAAGCCTGCCATGGCCAGAGCTGCATGCAACTATGAGAACAGTGACAGTGGATATCTTATGGCAGACCCACATCCCACCCTGCATGTGCTGATAATGGGGCTCCTATGGCAGACCTGTACCATTTTGCACATGTTAACAATGGTGGCCTGGACCACACCCTAGGCCCTTCAGGCTGTCTCTGCACAGCTAAACTGAGTCTTCTCCCAGGGTCTGTACTCTGAAACCCGAGTTTCAGTACCTAGCCACTGCACGTACTAGCAGGCACGTGTTTCGGGCTGGGAGGTGCGGTGACCATGGCAGCCATTACTGCCAGTCTCTCTTTGCCCTGATTGCTAGCAAACCAGCACCTGCACACTCCTCTTGAGCAAAGTACAGGTGACTCCACCACCGTATATGCCCAGGTGGACCTCCCTGCCAGTGAAGGAGATTCCCAGGGCAAGGGAACTTTTCCTCTTTCACAGCTTCCTCCCAGGGGCACAAGTTCCATTCCAATTCCTTCCTTTTTTTTTTTCCTTTTTTCATTCTACCTGGTTATGTGGGGATCTTTCTTGCAGCTTTGGTTGTATAAAAGATCTTCTGCCAGCTTTCAGTTGGTTTTCTGTGAGAATTGTTCCACATGTAAATGTATTATTATGTGTTTGTGGGGGGAGGTGAGCTCCACATCCTACTCCACCATCTTGATCTCTGCCCCTGAAAGATTTTTTTTAAGTTGGCAAGAGCTAAAATATCACCAAGACAATTATCCAAGGTATGTGGTGCTTTTTTATTTTGCAATAGTCTTAGATTCACAGAAAAGTTGTAGAGATAGTACAGAAAGTCTCCCTACACCCTTCACCCAGCTTCCCTCATGTTCATGTCTTACATAATAGATACATTTATCAAAACTGAGAGGTTAACGTTGGTACAATTAAATTATAGACTTTATTTGGATTTTACTAATGTTCTTTTTTGGTTCCAGCATCCAATCCAGCAGACCACATCATTATGTTTCCTCAGTGTCCTACCATCTGTGACAATTTTTCAGAGCCTGCTGCTGTAAATCAGGGGTTCTCAGCCCTGGCTGTCCACTAGAATCACTTAGGAAGACTTTGAAGAGCACCAAGGCCAGAGCCACTCACCAATTACACCAGAGTTGCTGGGTGTGGCCGGGACCAGCATCAGTTTTTCTATAGCTCCAGGTGATTCTGATGTTCAGCCAGCCAGAGTTGAGATATACTGATCTTAACATATGAGAATTCCTACTCATCCAGCCAAAGTTCTTCTTAGCATGAGCAAATGACTATTTATAACTTAATTTTTAATGACACATGAATATTTAAATACATTTCTTACATAGTGCTTACTAGTGCTTTATAACTATTTGATCACATCAGAACATTGCAGACAAAGGTTGTCTCTTTTAATTACCCCTCAGTTATAGGGATAATTAAAAGAGATTTCCCCTTCTCCAGAAACACAGACACTCACCCTTATGACTTTGGTTTGTATCTTATTGACTTTTTTCTATGATTTTTCATCAAAACATTAGGAAACACGATGGCACTCTGTGTTTATGGTTTTAAATGTGTTTATGGTTTTAAATGGTATCATGTGTAACATTCTACAGTATGTTTTTTCACTTGATATGTCTCAGAGATTTATCCACATTGTGATGTATAAGTCTAGCTCATTCATTTTAATAGTTTCATAGTATTTCATAGTATGAAAATACACTAACTTGTTTATTTATGGACATTTAACTTATATCTCTGTGTTTGCTCTTGCAAGCCCTGCTGCCATGTGCATCCTTTGGTATGTCACAGGATGCTCCTTACAGTATAGCATTTATGTCAATAAATATAACACCATCTGGTTTCCAGCATGTTTCTATGTAAAAGAATGAATATCTAGAAATAGAAGTGTTAGACCTCAAAGGGTGTGGAGTCTGCATGTTTTGTTTTAGTTGATATTATCTTATTCCCATCCTTACCAGCTTTCCCAATTGATTCTCACTTTATTCTCCCAGAAGCAGTGTATGAGAGTACCAGTTATCCCGACATCTTTGCCAATACTTAATTTATCAAACTTTTTAATGCTTGCCAACAAACAGGTAATAAATGTTATCTCATTCTTTTAATTTGCATTCAGTGACTATTTTAATAGAACTGTTAAACACCAGAGTTGAAAGAGACCTCATTGATCATATAGTCCAACCCCTCTGTTTAAAGAAGAATTTTTTAAATTGCATGTAAGTAATACATGAACACATTATCATGATGAAAGTCTAAAATGAAATTGCAATGTATTGAATAAAAATGAAAGCCCTCTTTTGCATCTTCCTCTGACCCCCTTACTGAGAAGTAAACTAATGTTGATTTGTTGGTATATTATGATGGCTCATTTACTACATATGTATCAATACATGCATATGTAAATGCACAAAAAATATAGCAGGTGGTGATGGTGTTTTATGTAAAAGGAATATAGCTCTGTATTTTTCTGTGGTTATCATTTTCCCAAAACAACATATCTTAGAAACCTTTCCATATCAGCACACAAAGTTTAGTCTATTTTTAAACTGTTGCATAAAATTCTATAGTATGGCGTGTATTAGCTATTTATTGCTGTGTAACAAATTATCCCCCAATTTAGCACTTTAAAACAACACACATTTATTATCTACTCAGTTTCTGAGACCAGGAATCTGGGAACAACTTATCCTGGTGGTTCTGGATCAGAGTCTCTCATGAGGTTGCAGTTGAGCTGTGGGCCAGGGCTACAGTCAACTGAAGACTTGGCTGGGAGTAAAACATTGGCGTATAAGGTATAAGCCATCACTTACATGGGTATTGGCAAGAAGACTCAGTCTTTCTGTGCATGGGGCTTTCTATAAGGCTGCTCACAACAAGGCAGCTTCCTTAGTGATGAGAAAGAGGGAGAGAACCCAAGATGGAAGCTGATGTCTTTTTATAGCCTAAGTTCAAGAATGGCATGCCATCACTCTGCCATGTGCTATTGGCTATTGGTCATGCATAACAACCCTGGTTCAATGGGAGAGGACTACACCTGGGGCAATACCAGGAGGTGGGGTCAATGAGGGCCAACTTGGAGGTTGGCTACCACATGAGGTTACTGTGGTGGGTTTCAGGTTTTCACAGTCACATGCAGCGCTCCATGAACATACTTGGGCATGCTTCTTGATGCACCTGTACTTCTCTCCAAGTCTTAAAGTAGAATTGTGTTCTTTTTCATTTTCAAATAGGGAAATTGAAACTAGAGAAAAGCGACTTCTCCAAGGTTACACTGCTAGTCCCCTGCTAGTCCAGGATTACAACTTCAATCACCTGACTTTCAGTCCATTCCACCTCCAGAGCCTTTCTGTGGGCAAGGTAAATATGGGCTGAGATTTTAAAACATAACCTGAGATAAAGCCTCGCTGGTAATTGTCAACAGTCAGTTCCCAGAATACCAGCAAACGTGTAACGGCAAATGTTGCTTTGTAGGTGCTAAGTATACGTCACTGCACTCAAAGGCTAGCTTAGCCAATGTGTGAATCCCTGGTCTGCCTTGATTAAAAAGAAGCTGGTGGAAACAAGGAATTCTTTCTGTGCCATAATCAACAGACACACTGGAGTCAGACAGACCTGTATTTGAATTCCAGCTCTAGCTCTATGACTGTGAGCCAGCCGCATAATTCCTCTGATCCTGTTTTTTCACCTATAAGATGGGGATGTGCAGAGTACCTATTGCACAGGGTCGTGCTGAGGATTACTCGTGCTGATATATGTGATGTGCCAGCTCAGGGGCTGGCCTGCTCCATGGAGGAGCACCATGGGGCTGCTATTCTCTGTACTTTTCCTGGTGGACCCACTTTAGCTATCCATCAAGCTTCCTGAGTGAATGAACTACAATTTTCTAACAATAAGTGATGCAGACAGAGCCTAGTTTATACCCTTTTCACATCTCCTGATTCTCTGCTGTTTACACTGACCACTATATTGTGGCCTGTGTTTCCTGTTGCAAGCGATCCAGATATTTGGTGAATGGGTGTGCAGTAAGCATGGAGCCCACTGAGGGCTGCCCCTCCAGCTCAGTACACAGTGCTCTTGCTGGCCCAGGTGTGGGTGGTAGTTGTCTATGCTACTCTCCCGTCAGGCCTAACCTGAATCTTCCTCACCTCTGCGACTCTAGCTCCAGCAGAGGGCCCCAGCACCTTAGAAGTGTCTGGAATGAATGAATGAATAATTGAATGAATGAAAAGAGATCAATTTAACCAAATCAAGTGGAATAGGGGTTGTCATAATGGACATCTTTGGGACATCAGATAATCACCTGGATTCTGATTTAAGATGTTAAGATGTTTGGGGGATGTGGAATAACTTTGATTTCTCAGATGTCCAGCAGAAGGAAGGAGGGTAGAGTAGGACAAGAAGATGGAAGAGGGGCAGGTGGGGAGCTAGTTTCTATGTGGTCATTTTATGGTGCCCTTGGGACTTACAGAATAGACATCATCTACTGGGTGGAGCTCGAGAGAGACACCATGACTTTTCACCAGCTGATAAGCAAATGGACTTTTGACCATAGGTCACTGGATTTCCTTGAGCGTCAGGAAAGGATTTCTGGGACCCCAACTGTTCTTTAGCATGTAAAGGACACACAGGGTTTCTGGCCAGCGCCAGACAAGGACAGAGATGTATAGATAAAAAGGGGAAGTGACAAATGTCACAGGCAAGGGATTCCCAAGGTCATTACCAGAAGGACACAAGCATTCTCTCTCTTTTAGGATCCTGGAAGGTCCAATGACACCCCCACAGGGAACATGTGAGTTTGGCTTCCCAACCCTACCCCTCGCCCCAGCATTTCCTCCACAGCCCCGAAGAAGACCCAGCTCCTGGACGGAGGCTGGCTCACTGGCTTCAGTGGCAAAGACTCATTTCCTCCTCTGCTTGGGAAGCTGCAGGGAGCCAGACTGGGCCCATCAGCTGCCCTCGCCGGCTCAGAGGGAGGTGCACCCCTGGAGGGACATAGGTGGGAAGGGCAGGGGCTCCAGGGTACCCATGCAGCGCTAGCACTCAGCGCAGCCACGATGCCACTCCTGGCGAGGCTCCGTGGGGCACGCCAGGCAGTAACCCTGACAGGCAAAGGCCTGCACAGGCCAAGTCTCACACAGTGCTCTCGCTCCAAACCCCTCCGCTGTTCTTCCTCGGGAAGCTTCCTGTTGAAAGATAAATGTTTTGCCCGTGACCAAATGGATTGATATTTATTTATTTTCCTTTCCTTCCAGGCCTGCGCCAGCCCAGACAGGTCCAAGGGCAGGATTCCAAGCAGCTGAGATGATCTCTAGAGAAACCTGGAACTTCCCTGTGACACAAGTGTGGCAGAAAGAGGCAGGCCCAGGGGTTGCCAGCACCCCACGATCCATTGGCAAGTGGGGCACCCCTCAGGGTGGGAAGGGGCCCCTACCTGTTTGGTGAACCCGGCCACTGGTTCCTGAATCTCTGCTTTCAAGGGCCTTGAGTGGCTTATGTCCCAGGAACATGGAGTCATCACAGAGCACTTACATCCAAAATCCATTTTCCTTCAAAGGAGTGCCCTGGTCACAGTAAGTAAAGGCGATCCTGTACACTTTGGTAAATCAGTGATTGGTCTATACTGTAACTGGGCCTTTAGAACTGACAGTGAGCTTCCTGATGTGATTCTCACAGGAGAGCGCTACAGAGTTCCTGGAAAATCCCCTATCGACCCTGCCAGGAAACAGGGGTTCCACAGAGGTGACTGTGGCGGACAAGTAAAGACAATTCCAAAGTGTAAACATATTTTTTATAATTTAGATATAAAACATCCGAAGAACACTGTATTCATCTTATACTCTGAAATAAATTGAACAAAACAGTGAAGTCAGACAAAGACAAATATTGTATGATACCACTTATGTGTGGAATCTAAAAAATAATACAATTGAATCTATGTACAAAACAAAAACAGACTCATGGACAGAAAACAAACTTATGGCTACCAAAGGGGAAAGAGGGCGGGGCAGGGATAAATTAGGAGTATGGGACTGACAGATACACACTACTAAACATAAAATAGATAAGCAACAAGGACTTGCTGTAATATGGCAACACAGGGAACTATATTCAATATCTTATAATAACCTGTAATGGAAAATAATCTGGAAATATATATATAACTGAAGCACTTTGCTGTCCACCTGAAACTAACACAATATTATAAATCAACTCTACTTCAGTTTTTTAAATTGAGCATAATTTGATAGCTCAGGCCCACTGGGGAGGGTGGAGCAAGTGCCCCTACACAGGTGGCCCCCGTCCTGCTTTTGAGTTCTTGCTGTTGTTGGCTTATTATAATTTTGTGACCTGCCCCTTTGTCAAGCTGCCAGCATGTGACCCTCAGCAGCTTCTCTACCTCCTTGAAGTTACTGCTTCCAGGATTGGAGCCAAAATGTGGTACATGGGGAGGGGTCGAGGGGGCAGGGGAGGGGGCGAGGAAGTGTGGTTCTGCCTTCGTCCTCCATCCTGGAGTGTGTAACTTCTCTGCCGTGGACCCCAGGCTCCCCAACTGAAATACAGGGAATTAGAAAAAGTGATTCCGTAAGGCTCTAAGCTTGGTAATTCCCATGAAGATGCTCTAAAGTGATCTCAAACTCAGCATATCAACCCAAATGAGATTAAACTGTGGTTGTCTGTGTAGCTGCCTCACTCCTCCTGTAATCGGTGCACTCCTATGGGCAGGGACCATCTTATAGTCATCCTCCAGCGCCTGGCAGGTAGCAGGGCTGTGATACACAAGGGTGGACAAGCAAATGGGCCGACCAGCTGAGACCGAAGCACTGATTCTCTCCAGCTGTGAACCTCTCACCTGTCTCCTCAGCTCAGTCACAAGCTCTCTGGGAGGGAAGAATAGATCTTTTCTTCACGAGGTCTCCAAGCAGGGCTGATGGGCACTCAGGGTGCACTTGTGTGTCCAGGTCAGTTGTTAAAATACTGAAAAACTTCCGTACAGTTGCTGCCTGAGCCCTAGAGTGCCCCCCACCCCTAGATGCCCAGCACCTCATCCAATGCCCCCAGCCCCCTGTCTGGCTGCTAAAGGGTGATGTCTGGCCTAGCAGGGCCTCCAGGACTCTGCTCCAGCTCTATGGCTGCATCCTTCTCACTGGTCAGTGTATTGCCGTGCTATTGTTAAATGTCCGAGTGATGGACCAGCCCGATGCAGCAGATGCCTGGTAAGTGCTACTTGTTACCTGAGAATCGATATATGTGGGCTCTGGTCTCCCAGTGGACTGACGGAGTTCTCAGCAAGGAAGTGGGCAGTGTGCTGCCTGATGCCCAAAGACAAGTTTACAGGGTCCCTGGCTGGACAACATAAGGCCCTCCAAGGACACCCGCAGGGGAAGGAAAGTATAGACTTGCTGTCCTTGCCACTCTCATCCCTGTCAATCCATCCATCCATCCATCCACCTGTCCACCCATCCACTGTTTGGGGCCCACACTTCGGGCACATCAGCTCCAGGAAGACCAGAGAGCAGGTCATGCCGTACAGTGAGCTGGGCCAGACGGGCAGGGGCAGTAGGAAGAGGTCAGACTTGGTGCTGGGGGTCGGAGTCGGGGTCGCTGGTCTGAGCCCCAGCCCTCTGACCAGCCTGGCGGCCAGACTCTCGGAGCCTGTATTTCTTCTTCTGCACAAGTAACAGAGTTAAACCTACTTTTAGCTTGTTGTGAGGCCTGGTGAGTCTAACAAAGGCTCTGATCTGGGCCCACAGTTGGGGCTTCTCCTCTAGATGGAATCTTATTTGGAGAAATCAGGACTTGAAAAATGACAGAGTGGTTACACAGGTATGTCTTGTTTGCAAAGACGCATCAAGCTGTACACTTATGTATACCCTCTGTATGCAAAGTAGATACAGTAAAAAGCTAAAACACCAAACGTTCTCAGGCATCAAAAATATTATCAGTAAAAAAGTTGAGATGCTAGGGCTTCCCTGGTGGCGCAGTGGTTGAGAGTCCGCCTGCCGATGCAGGGGACACGGGTTCGTGCCCCAGTCCGGGAAGATCCCACATGCCGCGGAGAGGCTAGGCCCGTGAGCCATGGCCGCTGAGCCTGCGCGTCCGGAGCCTGTGCTCCGCAACGGGAGAGGCCACAACAGTGAGAGTCCCGCGTAACGCAAAAAAAAAAAAAAAAGTTGAGATGCTAAAACAAATAGCTGAGAAAAATCTAGGATTTTAGTCCTAGAGAAAATTCCTCAGATAAGTCATTTTCAATCGTGAATTACCTCTTTCAGCACAGGGAGGGGAGGGTATAAAAACCATCCTGGATACATTTTTCTCCCTGACACTGAGTTTAACTGGTGCATTTTAGCAACAGCAGAGCTGAATAAATAAGTCTGAGTGAGGATCAGCAGAGACAAGGATCGGGTGAGCCAGAGGGTTGCTCAGTAGACACACCTGGCAGAGTAAACGACGAGTTAGATGGCGTTAATCGCGATTGATGCAGGTTAAAAGGGAAGGGGAATGATGCAGTCCTCACCACACACCGAGAGGTGGGCCTTGGCTAATTGGAGCTAACGATTGATCATTTCATTTCTGATCCAGGAAGTGCTGCAATGTTGACCTTCAAGGTTCAGAGAAGTGTGTTTAAGACTGCAATCCCAGCCACAGTGGAATTTCTAGGGTTTAATTCGTGCAAGAAGGGTGGGGTGGGGAGATGGTTTCAGGCCTTTATAGTTTCAAAGGACAAGGACAAAGGGCTGGAGGACTTTTTGTTTCACATCTGCTTCTTCCCGCTTCAGGAGTATTTATGTTCTTCCCATCTTGGCTGGTCTTCAGACAGGGCTCCCGGACCTGGTACGGGGAAATGCAGTGGGTCCTCAAGTTCACTAAAGACAGCTTGTTCCCATGAGCTTATTTGAAACCAGGCTGTTCGGATCTCAGACTTCACGTCCCATGCAGGGTCCTAAACTGCGCTGCATGCAGTTTAGTCTACTAAATCCACCCATATACCCTTGAAGTCCTCATAGCTCTAGGGACCCACCACCTTGTTGCCGTGAGCAAACACTTATCATCCAGTGGGCAGTGGGGAGATGGGCTGTGTCCATCAGTGTTCCTTCAGTATACATCGCTGAGCACCTACCCTGGGCCAGGTCCTTACTGGGGACAAACAGAGAGATGGCCCCTCTATATGAAGGGTCTCAGTCTAGGGCAGAACTCCGGACAGGCACCAACTACCTACACCGGAGACCAAAAGTGGTCCCATTCAGAGAGGTGTGTGTTGAGTGCAAAGGGGATTCCAAGATTGCCGTGGGGGTGGTCACAGCCAGGTGGGGTAGAAGCAGGGAACTATGGGAAGAGGGCACAGGGGGACTTGGAGGCAGGGGCTGGCCTGAAAGCCAGGGGGTCGGTACATTCCAGGCCAGGGATCAGTAACAAAGGTAGGACAGGCTTTTTCACAAGGCTGTGGGAGGACAGGGGTAAAGCGGGCACGGGGCCAGGACAAGGCCCTGAGCTATGTGAGGAGGTCTGTGTAAGAAGCCATGCAGCAGTGGGCAGGGGAAATGAATGCCAAGAGCCTCTCAGGACCTCCCATGTTCCTGAAGCCTGGATGCCCCAAGGCAGGCAGAGATGGAATCCTCCGGACAACTTCTCTCTGCAACTCATCCAGCTCCTCTCCAGGCTTTCTCCTCTGCAGGTGGAGGGGCCCAGGACCTGGCGAGGCCACCCCTGTCCACGTGGGAAAAGTGGAGGTAGGTCCAAGAGACAGAATCTCCTTCCTCACCGTGGGGAGAGGAGGGGTGTGTGTCTCCTTCAGCTCCTGGGTCAGCCTTCCCGCCTGGGGCCTCAGAGAAGCCTCAGAGACAGGACCCCTCCTGTCCGGGGCCAAATCTTCAGCTCAATGGGTTCATGCCACCAAGGTTGTGCAGACAATCCCCCACTACACCCCTCTGCTCCTGGAAGAGCTCTTTCTGGAGCAGCTGAAATGGTGTAGGTAGCTTTCTGTGCTTTCCCAGGGAAGTCAGAAGTCAGAGACAGCCGGCCAAGCTCTTGTGGGTTCATTCATCTGGATACCAGATGGGAGGGGCAGAAAGAGGGCTCCTTAAAGCAAAAGGAAATGAGAGCTGAAGACAAAGTCTGCAAGCAGCCCGCCCACCGGTAGCAGCCGAGGCTTGTTGGTCCCAAAATCTGTTCTCCACTGTTCCATGGGATATTTAGCTGAGAATATGGCCACTCAGAAGGAAGACTACATTTCCCAGTGTTTCTTACAGTAGATATGGCCATGTGACTAACATCTAGTTAACAGGTAAGTGCCATTTCAGGGACTTTTATTTAAAGGGAAGAGATAGGCCTTTCTCCTTTTCCTCCTTGGTTTCTGGAATGTGGGTTTAATGGCTGGAACTGGAGCAGCAATTTTGGACCATGAGGTAATCTTGGGACTGAAGCAATATATAGAAAAGCAACAAGGCAGAAGGATACTGTGGGTTCTTGACCTCATGGAGCTGCTATACTAGCACTAGGCCACCTACCTCTGGCTAGTTCTGTGAAAAGAAAGAGCCTTGTATTTTGCTTAAGTCATTTGCTATTTTGGGTTTCTCTGGTACTAACAGTCAAACTTAAAATTACACCATTTTTCAAGGTGCAAATCCAGCCTCCTCCAAGAAACGCTACCAGATGGTGTGTTGCTACTTGCAAAGTCCTTTCACATGCATTTAAAAAAATCCATTTCCTGTTTTCTGCACAATCACCTCTAGGTAGGTATTATTGCCAGCATACCACAGGTAAGGAGGAGGCGGCTCAGAGGGGTAAACGGTTTTCTGGTTTGGCAACCCTCTTCAGCTTAAATATGAATTACTAATGCCTGTGTTGATCTCCCCTCCTGCCCATGATCTTCTCCGTGGCCCAGAGGGGGCTGACTCAACTCTGATTCCCTCCAGGGCTGAGGGCTCCACCCACAGCAGGTGCTCTGTAAATTTGTGCCAAATTGATTTACTGTGTATGCAGCAAGTTCTCCTCCATCCAAAGACATTGATTTCTTCTAAACTCCATTTCTCTCTTTGACGTTCTCTAAGAAAGGGAGGAAAACTCCAAGGAGAGAAAAGAGCTTGGTCCTTTTGGGTGAATCTTTGGCCTGTAGAGGGCCAGGTGGCCAAGGCTTGGTAGTGTATGAAGGGACCTGCTCTGGGGTGTCAGAGGACCCAGGACAAAGTACCAGGGACCTGGAGCTGGGGCTGCAAGAGGAAAGTGTGGGGAGGAGGGGCCTCTGAAGCTGGGGGCCTGGCAAGGGCTCCACCCAGCTCCCTCTGTGGGGTCAGGGAGGTGGGCATGCAGAGCCCAGGGAAAGCAATGAAAGGAGCTGGTTTCATAGCCAGATGGTTTTTGCAAGTATTACTTCATTGAACCTCACAGCACTCCCCTGGAGTTGGGTGGCGGGCAATTTCATCTTTTGAAGGGGATGGAGAGCTGAAGGAGGAGAAAGAAAACGAAATCCGGTGACCCGGCTATGAGGAAAAAACACTGCCCCAGATTTGCAAATCTCCTGCAGGGAGGGAGGGACCCGAGGATTCTACCTCATGATGAAAATAACTGTTCTCCCCCCACATTCAACCAATGGCTCTTTACTGGGTTCAAAGGCCAGCAACTTTGATCTGCCCAACAATTCTTGGAGGACAGAGGCAGGCATTGCCCTTTCAACAGATGAGGAACCTGAAACCCAGAAAGGGAAAGTGACTCGCCTAAGGTCACACAGCACCAAAGCTAGAGTCCCAATGTCCCCGCCCCCCCCACTTCTTGCAGCTTGCAGTTTGCAGTAGATAAACCTGGAGAGAGTGGTTGGCCTCATCCGCTCACCAGCCTGAAAACCCCTGGTGCTCCCTGCTGCTGTACCCAAAATGCAGGCCACAGGAGGGGAGAGTGGTGATGGACTGGGCCCAAACCAGTTCTCCCCCTTTGATGGGAGCCTGGGGCCCAATAGTAACTCCAGAGCCACAGAGTGCTACAGCCTGAAGGGCTGAGCAGAAAGTGAGGGCACTGAGGCCCACGGTGGGGCGGGGGAGGGACTTGCCCAAGGTCACACAGCAAGGGCAGTGGCAAAACCAGGACTGCAGTCACTTCTTGGTCTTAGCAATGGAGAAGGGGCCTTGTGTGCCACAGGCTCCCATAACCACGCACAGATGTAACCTGGGACTTCAGACTCCTTCTTCTGGCACCTTCTGTTGACAAGGGCTCACGTAGGAGACTGGCTTCCCTGGAGAGACAGTACTGCTTGTCCTAAGCATCCCAAGACCCTACTTGGATGCTACTTTCTTCATTCATTCATCCATTTATGGTTGCATTGGGTCTTCGTTGTGGCGCATGGGCTTTCTCTAGTTGCGGCGAGCGGGGGCTGCTCTTCGTTGCAGTGCGCGGGCTTCTCATTGCGGTGGCTTCTCTTGTGGAGCACAGGCTCTAGGCATGCAAACTTCAGTAGTTGTGGTACACGGGCTCAGTAGTTGTGGTGCATGGGCTTAGTTGCTCTGCGGCACGTGGGATCTTCCCAGACCAGGGCTCAAACCCGTGTCCCCTGCACTGGCAGGTGGAGTCTTAACCACTGTGCCACCAGGGAAGCCCCTCGGATGCTACTTTCTTCAAGGACTTGTCATTCATCTTCCTTCCCCCACGGTCCTCCAATACTTGTGACACACTGTCTGGGCCCTGTCACTTGTGTCACATATAATCCTTGACCCAGGTCTTGGCTCTCTGACTACTGGGTGCACCCAGGGCATGACCGCCATGCCTGGGTACCCCTCACACTCCTTGGGTATGAGAGAGAAGTTGGAGTGACCTCCTGATGGAATGAAGTCAGCTGTGGCTGTGAGACGCTGGGCTGGAGGACGCTGCTAAGGGCCTGTGGTATACACTGGGCCCTGGGAGGGCAGTCTCGAAGGCTGGGGGTGTGTGAAGGAATGGCAGCCTCTCAGCAGTGCTCTAGGCCAGGCCTTTCCCTGAGGGGTTTGCAGAGCTAAGGAGAAGGATCCATGAAACAACCCAGGGTCAGTCTCCCAGTGATTGTAGCTGCAGTCCTTTAAGAAACCTGCTAGTGGAGACTGTTTCAGATGCCCAGGAAGGGCCCCTTCTGCAAAGGAGAGGTGCCAAGCCAGACCCCATCACCCAAATGGGCCTTCCTGAGCTGCCCTGGAGTCTGTCTGTCCGGGGGCGATGGGCTCAGCCCCGGCAGCCACAGTCCCATCACACTGCCGGGGCGCTGAGCAGTGTAACGCCCTCCCCCAAATCCTGAGCTCCCACCTCCACACCATGGTTGATAGCTGTAAGTGTAATTTAAATAAATAGTGGCATAAAGCCAACCACAATGAGTAATCTTATTTTATTTTTTTTTGCGGTACACGGGCCTCTCACTGTTGTGGCCTCTCCTGTTGCGGAGCACAGGCTCCAGACGCGCAGGCTCAACGGCCATGGCTCACGGGCCCAGCCGCTCCGCGGCATGTGGGATCTTCCCGGACCGGGGCACAAACCCGCGTCCCTGTATCAGCAGGCAGACTCTCAACCACTGCGCCACCAGGGAAGCCCCACAATGAGTAATCTTAAAACTAATAAGAACCTTAAGCCAAAAGGATCGTTTTCCCTCTTGTGTCTTAATGCTGCTTTCCGGGGTGGGGGCAGATGGCTGGCTGCTCAGGGGCTGGAGAGCAAACGTGGTGAGGGCACACGCCTCACCCTCACCCTTGGTCCTTCTCTGTCTTCCCAGATGTTTCTAAGTGTGATTTTTTTTGTTTGTTTGTTTTTTAACATCTTTATTGGAGTAGAATTGCTTTACAATGGTGTGTTAGTTTCTGCTTTATAACAAAGTGAATCAATTATACATATACATATGTTCCCATTATCTCTTCCCTCTTGCATCTCCCTCCCTCCCACCCTCCCTATCCCACCCATCTAGGTCACAAAGCACCAAGCTGATCTCCCTGTGCCATGCGGCTTCTTCCCACTAGCTATCTATTTTACGTTTGGTAGTTTTGAGGAACGCAAAAACGCTAGACACGCAGGCCCAGTCACATATACGAAAGAGATTATCTCTTCATTTCTTATTAACTTCAGCCCACAACTTCCTCAAAGACATCTCCCAGGACTGCAGCATCTAAATGCTTCTGCACATGAACTTTATTCCTTTGATTTCCCCTTCATGGTGTTTCAGCAGGATTTTGCAACAGCATTCTTACTCCGCTCGGCTCCCTGCCCCCAGCCCTCCTTGGAGGGTCCCTTCTAAAACTCCAGCGGGGTCTTCGCTCTCCTGCGTCAAATTCTTCCATGGCTGTCCAATACCCAGAGCAGGCTCTCAGCCTACACAGCAGAATCACCTGGGAGCTTTAAAAAAAAATTGATGCTTAAGCCCCAACCAGACCAATTAAATCAGAATTTGGAGGGCAGGCACTAATCATTTTTTTTTTAAACATCTTTATTGGAGTGTAATTGCTTTACAATGGTGTGTTAGTTTCTGCTGTATAACAGTGAATCAGCTATACATATACATATATCCCTATATTTCCTCCCTCTTGCGTCTTCCTCCCACCCTCCCTATCCCACCCCTCTAGGTAGTCACAAAGTACCAAGCTGATCTCCCTGTGCTATGCAGCTGCTTCCCACTAGCTATCTATTTTACATTTGGGAGTGTATATATGTCCATGCCACTCTCTCACTTCAGCCCAGCTTACCCTTCCCCCTCCCTGTGTCCTCAAGTCCATTCTCTACGTCTGCATCTTTATTCCTGTCCTGCCCGTAGGTTCATCAGAACCATTTTTATTTTTTTTAGATTCCATATATATGTGTTAGCATATGGTATTTGTTTTTCTCTTTCTGACTTACTTCACTCTGTATGACAGACTCTAGGTCCATCCACCTCACTATAAATAACTCAATTTCATCAGTAGTATTCCATTGTATATATGCAGGCACTAATCATTTTTAAAAGCTCGCAGGTAATTCAAATACAGAGCCATTGGTCTAAAGGGTAAAGTAAAGAGAGAGAAAGCTCCTCTAATCCAGAAGGAATTAGAGAATTAGCAAAGCACCATTTGCAACCACTGATAGAATAATGGACACCTGCAAGTCAATAGATGCTAAAACCATTGGGTGAGAGGTCTTTGAGGAGCAGGATAGTCACACAGCCCCCAAATAATACTCTATGTGCCGGGTATAAGAAGATGAGACTAGAACAGTGTGCTCAGAATGTGGTCCCCTGGGGTGGCAGCAGCATCACCACCTGGGAGCAAATTCTCGGGCCCACATGGGACCCGCTGAATCAGAAATTCTAGCACTTGGGGCTCCAGTGATGGTTTAACACAGCCTCCAGGTGATGTGAGTTTGAGAACCACTTCGCTCAAGGACCTCTGGGGCGGGCATCACCAGGAGCTGCTCAGACCCCCTTAGCAAAGAAGGATCCATCATCCCTGGTGCTAAAAGCATGGTCAGACAGCAGCCTGCACGCCGCCTGTGAGGCTGGGCTGAGCTGAAGAAACCTGCCTGGAGCAAGATCTCCCCTCCCTCCGGGCCGTGCCACAGTGGGTGAGTGATCAACTTAGTGGTATAAATGTCTGGCCCCTCCCCCCAACACAGGACAACACCGAAGCATCCCCGCCCCCGCCCCCGCTCCCAGCCCCCGGAGTCAGCTGAAGCCTCCACTTCTTCCCTTATGCAATCCTGTGTCCACCCTTCCCCCGCCCCCGCACAGGTGTGGCTCCTAACAGCTCTCGGCTGTACGACCCCGAGAGGCTGCTCTTCATCTCAGAGTCCATTTCCCGGAGAGGCTGTGCTGCAGCAGCTCCGGAGGGCTCTGCCCCGAGTCGTCTTCGGCAGAGCCGTCTGCTTCGTCCTCACCACGCGTATCACTCGCTCACTGTGTGCAGAGCCGGCGGCGGAGAACGCTAAGTGCATTTTTCCGTTCAGTTCTCAGGCCCACCCTGGGTCTCCGTCTCACAGGTGAGGCTCAGTAGAGGTGAAGGTGGAGGGCCAGGGCTGGTCTCTCTGACGCCAGTATCACTCTTCTATCTACCAAGCTTCCATCTACTCACTCTCCTGTCCCCCAGGGGTGCCCACACTCATGAGGGTCTGTGGGGTCAGGGTTGGGTGTAGAGGGGCCGGGAACAGGGTCCCAGAAGCTTGATACACTCGGGGAAGTGCTGGGCTGACCCCAGGCTTTCCACGGTAACCCCTGAGCCAGCAGCCAGGGCTCCTGAGCCACACAAACAAACAGTCCTGAGGTGGGGGCTTCCCTGGTGGCGCAGTGGTTGGGAGTCCGCCTGCCGATGCAGGGGACACGGGTTCGTGCCCCGGTCCGGGAGGATCCCACGTGCCGCGGAGCGGCTGGGCCCGTGGGCCATGGCTGCTGGGCCTGCGCGTCTGGAGCCTGTGGTCCGCAACGGGAGAGGCCGCAACAGTGAGAGGCCCGCGTACCGCAAAAAAAAAAAAAACAAAAAAACCAGTCGTGAGGGGAAGCAAGCACATGTATGTCTCTAATATAAGGCCGACTATGACGGGCATCAGGAATGAGAACGGGGAGGGGGCACAGAGAGGGCAACGGGAGAACTGGGGGAGACTTCCTGCGGCGGGTGAGGTGCTGGACACCAAGCAGAAACCCAGGAAGACCGAATACTTGGTGAGCCTGGGGTGCGGGGTGGCAGCCAGGCCACAGAGCAGCCGTGGCACAGAGACGGGGCCAGGGCCCAAACAGCTCTGCAGGGGCAGCTGCCCTGGGGGGCTGAGTGGAGGAGCTCCATGCGTGGGGAGGGCTTGCCCAGGCCCAGAAGGCGATAGGAACAGCTGCAGCTCATGCCCAGAAAGGGAGAAAGAACACAAGCCGATCCCAGGCCTCTCTACCCTCCTGGGAGATGCACGGTGGGGAGGGAAGGGCAGGGGGCTCAGAATCAGATGCTCTGGCCACATCTCAGCTCCGCCACTTGCTGACTGTGAAGCTTTGAGTCAGTAATTTAATATCAGTAAGCCTCATATTCCTTATCTGTTAAATTGGTGCAATATGCCCTCCTCTCAGAGTTTTTCATTAGGTTTAAATAACATGAGAGATGTAAAAAGCGCCTGGAACACAGGAGGCCCATAATGTTTTTTCCATCCTGTTTTACTTTACCCTGTGGCCAGTGACTTGGAAATAAATATGAAATGACCACAATTATCCCTGGAATCAGCCAGGTCATACTGAATGGTCCCTATCTGCAAAAGGTTCTTACCCATCCTTGAAGATACTCTAAAACAGCAATTCTTTAAAAAGGATTCTGTGATGAAATAAATTTGACACATCTTAGAATAAAAATAGACATAGTTCTCTCCTGCGGGACTTCTCAGAGCCTTTAATATGTACACAAGAACACTGCAAATCTCTGAGAAAGGGATCCAGTATGCGGCTAGGGTTTTCCGAAAATTTGTCCAAGAAACCTTCTGACTTCTGACCACAAATTTTTTTTTTTTTAAATAGCCATTAACATGTTCTGAGAGATGCTGATCTAAGCTCATTCCATTCCTTTACAGATGGAAAATTGAGGCCCAGAGGGATGAATTAACATACTCAGGGTCACAGAGAAACAGAGCTGGGATGAGAGCCCAGCCCTCCACCATTTCCAGGAGCCCGGAAAACGGTAGGAGGTGTTTCCTGACATTCTTGAGCAAGATGGGGTGGGGGCGGGGGCAGTTACTGGGGGGTTAAGGGTGCCGTGCTTGGTTTCTCCAGTGGAAGCAGGTCACACAACAGCCCGCTGCCATTCACACCTGTCATTATTAGGGAGTTCCTGATTACGCCGGTCCCTTCATATTCTGTTGCACCAGTGACTGCCTGAGTTTACCAGCAATTTCTTTATAATCTGAGCTGTGTACCTAGCTCTTCACTTGCCTAGCTGCCAGCAAGGCTCCATGGAAGTAAGGAGTATGTCAGTGAGGCGTGGTGCTGTCAGCCTCCAGTGCTGCGTGTGTGGTGGGCAGCGAAACGGGCAGGGGACAGCTTGACACCAAGGCCACTTACAGGCATGAAGAGACTAAAAGGCAGCCTCTTCCCTCTGCATGGAAGGCTTTCCTTCTCCTAGCAATATTGGTTGGAGATATCCCACTTCTCCAAGCAGGCTGCCACTTCTCCATGCTTAGGCAAGACTGAGCTGACTGATGATACTTTTAGCTAAGAACAGACATTTGGCAGCTAGAGTCAGGCCCTCATGTTGCTCTGCTGTTCATGCACTGGGAATGTGGTCTTTAGGCTCCAGGGACTGTCAGAAAGGGAGGGGCCTTCCAATCGCACTGCCAGTTAGCCAACCTACCAACCAACCAGCAATCTGCCCATTCATCCAACTGTATATCCAAGAGGAATATGCAAAGAATTGTATAAGTAGTGATATACTGGTATATGCTTAACCACTGGCAATCTGGGGGAAAAAGCCCTGGTTTGTGCTGTTTGCCACTTTCTGCAGTGTAAATATTCTCACTGTGGTCGAATTCAAACTACCAATGTGATGTCATCAATGCAGAGTCAAGAAAGATGCCCAGTAGCCTGATTTTATTTTTTTATTTTTATTTTTTTGCGGTATGTGGGCCTCTCACTGTTGTGACCTCTCTCGTTGTGGAGCACAGGCTCCAGATGCGCAGGCTCAGCGGCTATGGTTCACAGGCCCAGCTGCTCCGCGGCATGTGGGATCTTCCCGGACCGGGGCACTTTCTCGCGTCCCCTGCATCGGCAGGCAGACTCTCAACCACTGCGCCACCAGGGAAGCCCCCAGTAGCCTGATTTTAGATGGTATTTCCACCATACAGATACAGATAACTTCAAGAGCATAGATAATTATAAAATGGTGTAAAATCATTAGGAAGTGATGTTTTGAGTATCCGTTATTTTTGCTCTTAAGATAATTTAATTGAAAGTTTATATAGTGATGGTTGTATTTAACAACCTAAAAGGTAGTTCTGATCACTAATTCCAATATATGGGTGTATGTGCATGGGGGTGGGGGACAGTTGTCCTGACACCAACCAGAAATTCTTAAGACACAACCTGACCATTCTACAATTTAACTCAATTCTGACACTATCTACCCAGAGACAGCATCAGATCCCCCAAGTTAAGGGCTCAGCACTACAAAACTGCCCCTTCCCCAACTTCAGATACCAGTCACAAGTCTAGACTGTCACCTGTGCTTGAGTCTGACCAGCCATAGATCAGAGGTTCCCATGACCCCATTCTTGGGTTCAGTTAATTTGCTAGAGCAGTTCAGGGAATTCAGAGAAATATTTTACTTACTAGATTACCAGGTTATATAAAAAGATATAACTTAGGACCAACAGATGGACGAGATGCATAGGGTGAGGTATGTGGGAGGGACTCCCATGTCCTCTCCAGGTGTGCCATTCTACCTGAATCTCTATGTGTTCAACCAGGAAACTCTCCAAATTCCATCCTTTTGGGGTTTTGTGGAGGCTTCATACATAGGCATGGTTCATTAAATCATTGGCCATTGGTGACTGATCCAACCTTCAGCCCCTCTCCCCTCCCCAGGGGTCAAAGGGTGGGACAGGTGGCATTGAAAGTTCCAACCCCAGTCACAGGGTTGTTTCCTCTGGCAACCAGCCTCCATCCTTAGGTGACCTAGGGACATCCCAAAAGTCACCTCATTAACATAACAAAAGACACCTTTATACCTCTGCCACTTAAGGGATTTAGAAGCTCTGTGCTAGTCTTGTTATAAATCACAATATCACACAACCACATTGCAAAATTCCTGACAAATTATCAGCTCTTGTAAGGTGATATGAGCCAGCCCCAGCACAAAGTAGATTTAGGGCACAGGGGAGAAAGTTGTTCGCTACTGGGGACAGGCATTGAAAAGGGATCGCTAGTGATATGACAGCCAAAAGTTTTAAATCTATACTGGAGGGAGAAGACCAGTCTGATTTAGCTGAGTCTGAGTTCATGCTGATTGCACTGATATAGTCCTTCTGGCATTCTTTGGATTGGGCATTATGTCCTCCAGTTCTGGGAACTTTTCTTATGTTATTTCTTCTATTTTCTTACATGTCTTATATTATTCCTCTGGTAATGTCCTCCCAATTACTTTCTCTGATTTCTCTTTCTAGAGCTCCTATTGGACCTTCTGAAATTATATTCTAATTTATTATTTTTTATTGATGTATAGTTGATTTACAATGTTGTGTTAGTTTCTGCTGTACAGTAAAGTAATTCAGTTATACATATGTACACACTTCTTTATATTTTTTCCATTATGGTTTATCACAGGATATTGAATATAGTTCCCTGTGCTATACAGCAGGACCTTGTTGTTTATCCATTCTATATATAATAGTTTGCATCTGCTAACCCCAAACTCCCAATCCGTCCCACTCCCATCCCTCCTCCCCGTTGGCAACCACAAGTCTGTTGGCTATGTCTGTGAGTCTGTTTCTGTTTTATAAATAAGTTCATTTGTGTCATATTTTACATTCCACATATAAGTGGTATCATACGGTATTTCTCTGTCTGACTTACTTCATTTAGTATGATAATATCTAGGTCTATCCATGTTGTTGCAAATGGCGTTATTTCATTCTTTTTTATGGCTGAGTAGTATTCCATTGTATATATGTACCACATCTTTATCCATTCATCTGTTGCTGGACGTCCAAGCCATGTCTTGGCTATTGTGAATAGTGCTGCTATGAACATAGGGGTACATGTATCTTTTTGAGTTATAGTTTTGTCTGGACATATGCTCAGAGGTAGGATTGCTGGATCATATGACAACTCTATTTTTAGTTTTTTGAGGAACCTCCATATTGATTTCCATAGTGGCTGCACCAATTTACATTCCCAAAAACAGTGTAGGAGGGTTCCCCTTTTTTGCACCCTCTCCATCAGTTGTTAATTGTAGATTTTTAAATGATGGCCATTCTGACTGGTGTGAGGTGGTATGAGTGGTGCTGGGAAAACTGGACCGGTACATGTAAAAGTATGAAATTAGATCACTTCCTAACACCATATACAAAAATAAGCTCAAAATGGGTTAAAGACCTAAATGTAAGGCCAGAAACTATCAAACTCTTAGAGGAAAACACAGGCAGGACACTCTATGACATAAATCACAGCAAGATCCTTTCTGACCCACCTCCTAGAGAAATGGAAATAAAACCAAAAATAAACAAATAGGACCTAATGAAACTTCAAAGTTTTTGCACAGCAAAGGAAACCATAAACAAGACCAAAAGACAACCCTCAGAATGGGGTTCTGACCACAGGCCATTCTGACTGGTGTGAGTGGTACCTCACTGTGGTTTTGATTTGCATTTCTCTAATAATTAATGATGTTGAGCATCCTTTCATGTGCCCCTTGACCATCTGTATATCCTCCTTGGAGAGATGTCTGTTTAGGTCTTCTGCCCATTTTTTGATTCAGTTTTTTGTTTTTATGATATTGAGCTCCATGAGCTGTTTGTATATTTTTCAGATTAATCCTTTGTTGCTTCACTTGCAAATATTCTCTCTCATTCTATTTTTTTAACATCTTTATTGGAGTAATTATACTTTACAATGGTGTGTTAGTTTCTGCTTTACAACAAAATGAATCAGTTATATATATACATATATTCCCATATCTCTTCCCTCTTGCGTCTCCCTCCTTCCCACCCTCCCTATCCCACCCCTCCAGGTGATCACAGAGCACCGAGCTGATCTCCCTGTGCTATGTGGCTGCTTCCCACTAGCTATCTACCTTACGTTTCGTAGTGTATATATGTCCATGCCTCTCTCGCGCTTTGTCACAGCTTACCCTTCCCCCTCACCATATCCTCAAGTCCATTCTCTAGTAGGTCTGTGTCTTTATTCCTGTCTTACCCCTAGGCTTTTCATGACATTTTTTTTTCTTAAGTTCCATATATATGTGTTAGCATACAGTATTTGTCTCTCTCTTTCTGACTGACTTCACTCTGTATGAAAGACTCTAGGTCTATCCACCTCATTACAAATAGCTCAATTTCATTTCCTTTTATGGCTGAGTAATATTCCATTGTATATATGTGCCACATCTTCTTTATCCATTCATCCGATGATAGACACTTAGGTTATTTCCATCTCCGGGCTATTGTAAATAGAGTGGCAATGAACATTGTGGTACATGACTGTTTTTGAATTATGTTTTTCTTAGGGTATATGCCCAGTAGTGGGATTGCTGGGTCATATGGTAGTTCTATTTGTAGTTTTTTAAGGAACCTCCATACTGTTCTCCACAGTGGCTGTATCAATTTACATTCCCACCAACAGTGCAAGAGGGTTCCCTTTTCTCCACACCCTCTCCAGCATTTGTTGTTTCTAGATTTTTTGATGATGGCCATTCTGACTGGTGTGAGATGATATCTCATTGTAGTTTTGATTTGCATTTCTCTAATTATTAGTGTTGTTGAGCATTCTTTCATGTGTTTGTTGGCAGTCTGTATATCTTCTTTGGAGAAATGTCTGTTGAGGTCTTCTGCCCATTTTTGGATTGGGTTGTTTGTTTTTCTGTTATTAAGCTGCATGAGCTGCTTATAAATTTTGGAGATTAATCCTTTGTCAGTTGCCTCATTTGCAAATATTTTCTCCCATTCTGAGGGTTGTCTTTTGGTCTTGTTTATGGTTTCCTTTGCTGTGCAAAAGCTTTTAAGTTTCATTAGGTCCTATTTGTTTATTTTTGGTTTTATTTCCATTTCTCTAGGAGGTGGGTCAAAAAGGATCTTGCTGTGATTTATGTCATAGAATGTCCTGCCTGTGTTTTCCTCTAAGAGTTTGATAGTTTCTGGCCTTACATTTAGGTCTTTAACCCATTTTGAGCTTATTTTTGTATATGGTGTTAGGAAGTGATCTAATTTCATACTTTTACATGTACCGGTCCAGTTTTCCCAGCACCACTTATTGAAGAGGCTGTCCTTTCTCCACTGTATATTCCTGCCTCCTTTATCAAAGATAAGGTGACCATATGTGTGTGGTTTATCTCTGGGCTTTCTATCCTGTTCCATTGATCTATCTTTCTGTTTTTGTGCCAGCACCATGCTGTCTTGATTCCTGTAGCTTTGTAATATAGTCTGAAGTCAGGGAGCCTGATTCCTCCAGCTCCGTTTTTTGTTCTCAAGATTGCTTTGGCTATTCGGGGTCTTTTGTGTTTCCATACAAATTGTGAAATTTTTTGTTCTAGTTCTGTGAAAAATGCCAGTGGTAGTTTGATAGGGATTGCATTGAATCTGTAGATTGCTTTGGGTAGTAGAGTCATTTTCACAATGTTGATTCTTCCAATGCAAGAACATGGTGTATCTCTCCATCTAATTGTATCATCTTTAATTTCTTTCATCAGTGTCTTATAATTTTCTGCATATAGGTCTTTTGTCTCCTTAGTTAGGTTTATTCCTAGATATTTTATTATTATTGTTGCAATGGTAAATGGGAGTGTTTTCTTGATTTCACTTTCAGATTTTTCCTCATTAGTGTATAGGAATGCCAGAGATTTCTGTGCATTAATTTTGTATCCTGCTACTTTACCAAATTCATTGATTAGCTCTAGTAGTTTTCTGGTAGCATCTTTAGGATTCTCTATGTATAGTATCATGTCATCTGCAAACAGTGACAGCTTTACTTCTTCTTTTACCATTTGGATTCCTTTTCTTCTCTGATTGCTGTGGCTAAAACTTCCAAAACTATGTTGAATAAGAGTGGTGAGAGTGGGCAACCTTGTCTTGTTCCTGATCTTAGTGGAAATGCTTTCAGTTTTTCACCATTGACGACGATGTTGGCTGTGGGTTTGTCATATATGGCCTTTATTATGTTGAGGAAAGTTCCCTCTATAACTACTTTCTGCAGGGTTTTTATCATAAATGGGTGTTGAATTCTGTCGAAAGCTTTCTCTGCATCTATTGAGATGATCATATGGTTTTTCTCCTTCAGTTTGTTAATATGGTGTATCACATTGATTGATTTGCGTATATTGAAGAATCCTTGCATTCCTGGAATAAACCCCACTTGATCATGGTGTATGATCCTTTTAATGTGCTGTTGGATTCTGTTGGCTAGTATTTTGTTGAGGATTTTTGCATCCGTGTTCATCAGTGATATTGGCCTGTAGTTTTCTTCCTTTGTGACATCCTTGTCTGGTTTTGATATCAGGGTTATTGTGGCCTCGTAGAATGAGTTTGGGAGTGTTCCTCCCTCTGCTATATTTTGGAAGAGTTTGAGAAGGATAGGTGTTAGCTTTTCTCTAAATGTTTGATAGAATTCGCCTGTGAAGCCATCTGGTCCTGGGCTTTTGTTTGTTGGAAGATTTTTAATCACAGTTTCAGTTTCACTGCTTGTGATTGGTCTGTTCATATTCTCTATTTCTTCCTGATTCAGTCTTGGCTGATTGTGCCTTTCTAAGAATTTGTCCATTTCTTCCAGGTTGTCCATTTTATTGGCATAGAGTTGCTTGTAGTAATCTCTCATGATCTTTTGTCTTTCTGCAGTGTCAGTTGTTACTTCTCCTTTTTCATTTCTAATTCTATCGATTTGAGTCTTCTCCCTTTTTTTCTTGATGAGTCTGGCTAATGGTTTATCCATTTTGTTTATCTTCTCAAAGAACCAGCTTTTAGTCTTATTGATCTTTGCTATCGTTTCCTTCATTTCTTTTTCATTTATTTCTGATCTGATTTTTATGATTTCTTTCCTTCTGCTATCTCTGGAGTTTTTTTGTTCTTCTTTCTCTAATTGCCTTAGGTGCAAGCTTAGGTTGTTTATTTGAGATGTTTCCTGTTTCTTAAGGTAGGATTGTATTGCTATAAACTTCCCTCTTAGAACTGCTTTTGCTGCATCCCATAGATTTTGGGTCGTCATGTCTCCATTGTCATTTGTTTCTAGGTATTTTTTAATTTCCTCTTTGATTTCTTCAGTGATCACTTCGTTATTAAGTAGTGTATTGTTTAGCCTCCATGTGTTTGTATTTTTTACAGATCTTTTCCTGTAATTGATATCTAGTCTCATAGCGTTGTGGTCGGAAAAGATACTTGATACAATTTCAATTTTCTTACATTGACCAAGACTTGATTTGTGACCCAAGATATGATCTATCCTGGAGAATGTTCCATGAGCACTAGAGAAAATTGTGTATTCTGTTGTTTTTGGATGGAATGTCCTATAAATATCAATTAACTCCACCTTGTTTAATGTATCATTTAAAGCTTGTGTTTCCTTATTTATTTTCATTTTGGATGGTCTGTCCATTGGTGACAGTGGGGTGTTAAAGTCCCCTACTATGAATGTGTTACTGTCGATTTCCCCTTTTATGTTTGTTAGTATTTGCCTTATGTATTGAGGTGCTCCTATGTTGGGTGCATAAATATTTACAATTGTTATATCTTCTTCTTGGATCGATCCCTTGATCATTATGTAGTGTCCTTCTTTGTCTCTTCTAATAGTCTTTATTTTAAAGTCTCTTTTGTCTGATACGAGAATTGCTACTCCAGCTTTCTTTTGGTTTCCATTTGCATGAAATATCTTTTTCCATCCCCTTACTTTCAGTCTGTATGTGTCTCTAGGTCTGAAGTGGGTCTCTTGTAGACAGCAAATATATGGGTCTTGATTTGTATCCATTCAGCCAATCTGTGTCTTTTGGTGGGAGCATTTAGTCCATTTACACTTAAGGTAATTATTGATATGTATGGTCCTATTCCCATTTTCTTAATTGTTTTGGGTTTGTTATTGTAGGTCCTTTTCTTCTCTTGTGTTTCCCACTTAGAGAAGTTCCTTTAGCAGTTGTTGTAGAGCTGGTTTGGTGGTGCTGAACTCTCTCAGCTTTTGCTTGTCTGTAAAGCTTTTAATTTCTCCATCAAATCTGAATGAGATCCTTGCTGGGTAGAGTAATCTTGGTTGCAGATTTTTCTCCTTCATCACTTTATATATGTCCTTCCAGTCCCTTCTGGCTTGCAGGGTTTCTGCTGAAAGATCAGCTGTTAACGTTATGGGGATTCCCTTGTGTGTTATTTGTTGTTTTTCCCTTGCTGCTTTTAATATGTTTTCTTTGTATTTAATTTTTGACAGTTTGATAAATATGTGTCTTGGCGTATTTCTCCTTGGATTTATCCTGTATGGGACTCTCTATGCTTCCTGGACTTGATTAACTATTTCCTTTCCCATATTAGGGAAGTTTTCAACTATAATCTCTTCAAATATTTTCTCAGTCCCTTTTTTTTCTCTTCTTCTTCTGGAACCCCTATAATTCAAATGTTCGTGCGTTTAATGTTGTCCCAGAGGTCTCTGAGACTGTCCTCAGTTCTTCTCATTCTTTTTTCTTTATTCTGCTCTGCAGTAGTTATTTCCACTATTTTATCTTCCAGGTCACTTGTCCATTCTTCTGCCTCAGTTATTCTGCTATTGATCCCTTCTAGAGTATTTTTCATTTCATTTATTGTGTTGTTCATCATTGTTTGTTTCATCTTTAGTTCTTCTAGGTCCTTGTTAAATGTTTCTTGCATTTTGTCTATTCTATTTCCAAGATTTTGGATCATCTTTACTATCATTATTCTGAATTCTTTTTCAGGTAGACTGCCTATTTCCTCTTCATTTGTTAGGTCTGGTGGGTTTTTATCTTGCTCCTTCAACTGCTGTGTGTTTTTCTGTCTTCTCATTTTGCTACTCTTACTGTGTTTGGGGTCTCCTTTTTGCAGGCTGTGGGTTCGTGGTTTCTGTTGTTTTTGGTGTCCCCAGTGGCTAAGGTTGGTTCCGTGGGTTTTGTAGGCTTCCTGGTGGAGGGGACTAGTGCCTGTGTTCTGGTGGATGAGGCTGGATCTTGTCTTTCTGGTGGGCAGGTCCACATCTGGTGGTGTGTTTTGGGGTGTCTGTGGACTTATTATGATTTTAGGCAGCGTCTCTGCTAATGGGTGGGGTTGTGTTCCTGTCTTGCTAGTTGTTTGGCATAGGATGTTCAGCACTGTAGCTTGCTGGTCGTTGAGTGAAGCTGGGTGCTGGTGTTGAGATGGAGATCTCTAGGAGATTTTCGCCGTTTGATATTATGTGGAGCTGGGAGGTCTCTTGTGGACCAGTGTCCTGAGGTTGGCTCTCCCACCTCAGAGGCACAGCACTGACTCCTGGCTGCAGCACCATTAGCCTCTCTTTCTAGCAAAGATCCAGGCTTCTCCACGTGGGAATCTCCCTCTGGCTGTCCATGCACAGGGGTAGGGTGGGGGTGACCACCCACCGGTCCAATGTGGCAACCATGCTGGAGATGCTGGCTGGTCTCTTCTGCCTTTCCAGTCACGACCAGGGAGTGGACTGGGTCTCCTCCTCCAGCCCTCCCAAAGGGAAGGACCTCTCAGGTTTCTGGAAGGAAAGGGTGCAGGGGAGCTGGGTGGATGTCTCTGGTCTTACTCTCCTCAGAGGGATGGTTCCCGAGGAAGTTCGTGCCCCCTTTTTTTAACCCCCAGCTTTAGACGGTTTCAACAGCATAGCTTTCTTGAGAAAATGCTTGTCATGGCAACAGCTCCAGCCAACTCAGGCAGACTCTGGCTCACCAGCCCAGCCGGAGCGGGAGGAGAAAGGGGAGGCTATTTTCTCTCATTCTGAGGGTTGTCTTTTCATCTTCTTTATATTTTCCTTTGCTGTGCAAAAGCTTTTAAGTTTCATTAGGTCCCATGTTTTTATTTTTGTTTTTATTTTCATTACTCTAGAAGGTGAATCAAAAATGATCTTGCTGTGATTTATGTCAAAGTGTGTTCTTCCTATGTTTTCCTCTAATAGTTTTATAGTGTCCAGTCTTACATTTAGGTCTTTAATCCATTTTGAGTTTATTTTTGTGCATGGTGTTAGGGAGTGTTCTAATTTCATTCTTTTACATGTAGCTGTCCAGTTTTCCCAGCACCACTCATTGAAGAGGCTGTCTTTTCTCCATTTGTATGTTCTTACCTCCTTTGTCATAAATTAGGTGACCATATGTGTGTGGGTTTATCTCTGGGCTTTCTATCCTGTACCATTGATCTATATTTCTGTTTTTGTGCCAGCACCATACTGTCTTGATTATTGTAGACTTGTAGTATAATATGAAGTCAGGGAGCCTGATTCCTCCAGCTCCAATTTTCTTTCTCAAGATTGCTTTGGCTTTTCAGAGTCTTTTGTGTTTCCATACAAATTGTAAAATATTTTTTTCTAATTCTGTAAAGAATGCCATTGGTAATTTTATAGAGATTGCATTGAATCTGTAGTATAATACCCAACTGCTTTGGGTAGTATATTCATTTTCACAATATTGATTCTTCAATCCAAAAATGTGGTATGTCTCTCCATCTGTTTGTCATCTTTGATTTCTTTCATCAGTGTCTGATAGTTTCCTGAGTACACGTGTTTTGCCTCCTTAGGTAGGTTTATTCCTAGGTATTTTATTCTTTTTGTTGTGATGGTAAACAGGATTGTTTCCTTAAGTTCTCTTTCTGATCTTTTGTTGTTAGTGTATAGGAATGCAAGAGATTTCTGTGCATTAGTTTTGTATCCTGCAACTTTACCAAATTCATTGATTAGCTCTAGTAGTTTTCTGGTGACATCTTTAGGATTTTCTATGTACAGAATCATGTTATCTGCAAACAGTGACAGTTTTACTTCCTCTTTTCCAATTTGTATTTTTTATTTCCTTTTCTTCTCTGATTTGTATTTTTTATTTCCTTTTCTTCTCTGATTGCCAAGGCTAGGACTTCCATAACTATGTTGAGTAAGAGTGGTGATAGTGGACATCCTTCTCTTGTTCCTGATCTTAGTGGAAACGCTTTCAATTCTTCACCATTGAGAATGATGTTTGCTGTGGGTTTGTCATATATGGCCTTTATTACGTTGAGGTAGGTTCCCTCTATGCCCACTTTCTGGAGAGTTTTTATCACAAATGGGTGTTGAATTTTGTAAAAAGCTTTTTCTGCATCTATTGAGATGATCATATGGTTTTTATTCCTTAATTTGTTAATATGGTGTATCACATTGATTGATTTGCATATATTGAAGAATCCTTGCATTCCTGGAACAAATCCCACTTGATCATGGTGTATGATCCTTTTAATGTATTGTTGGATTCTGTTTGCTAGTATTTTGTTGAGGATCTTTGCGTCTATATTCATCAGTGATATTGGTCTGTAAGTTTCTTTTTTTGTGATATCTTTGTCTGGTTTTGGTATAATAGTGATGGTGGCCTCGTAGAACAAATTTGGGAGTGTTCCTCCCTCTGCAATTTTTTGGAAGATTTTGAGAAGGATGGGTGTTAGCTCTTCTCTAAATGTTTGATAGAATTCACCTGTGAAGCCATCTGGTCCTGGACTTTTGTTTGTTGGAAGACTTTTAATTACAGTTTCAATTTCATTACCTGTGATAGGTCTGTTTATATTTTCCAGTTCTTCTTGGTTCAGTCTTGGAAAATTGTACCTTTCCAAGAATTTGTCCATTTCTTCATTTTATTGGCATATAGTTCCTTGTAGTAGTCTCTTATAATCCTTTGTATTTCTGCAGTGTCAGTTGTAATTTCTCCTTTTTCATGTCTAATTTTATTGAGTTAAGTCTCCTCCCTTTTTTTCTTGATGAGTCTGGCTAAAGGTTTATCAAATTTGTTTAACATCTCAATGAACCAGCTTTTAGTTTTATTGATCTTTGCTATCATCTTCTTCATTTCTATTTCATTTATTTCTGCTCTGATCTTTACGCTTTCTTTCCTACTACTGACTTTGGGTTTTCTTTGTTCTTCTTTCTCTAGTTGCTCTAGGTGTAAGGTTAGATTGTTTATTTGAGATTTTTCTTGATTATTAAGGTGAGATTGAATTGCTATAAATTTCCCTTCTAGGACTGCTTTTGCAGGTTTTGGGTCATTGTGTTTCCACTGTCATTTGTTTCTATGTATTTTTTAAATTTCCTCTTGGATTTCTCCAGTGATCTCTTGGTTATTTAGTAGCACACTCTTTAGCCTCCATGTATTTGTGTTTTTTACTATTTTTTTTTCCTGTAATTGATTTCTAATCTCATAGCATTGTGGTCAGAAAAGGTGCTTGATATGATTTCAGTTTTCTTAAATTTTCTGAGGCTTTATTTATGACCCAAGATGTGATCTATCCTGCACAATGTTCTGTGTGCACTTGAGAAGAAAGTGTATCCTGCCACTTGTGGGTGGAATGTCCTATAAATGTCAATCAAATCTATCTGGTCTATTGTGTCATTTAAAGCTTGTATTTCCTTATTTATTTTGTTTGGATCTGTCCATTCGTGTAAGTGGGGTGTTAAAGTACCCCACTATTACTGTGTTGCTGTCGATTTCTCCTTTTATGGTTATTGGTATTTGCCTTATGTATTGAGGTGCTCCTATGTTGGGTGCATAAATATTATAATTGTTATATCTTCTCAGATTGATCCCTTGATCATTATGTAGTGTCCTTCCTTATCTCTCACAACAGTCTTTATTTTAACATCTATTTTATCTGATATGAGTATTGCTACTCCAGCTTTCTTTTGATTTCCATTTGCATGGAATATCTTTTTCCATCCTCTCACTTTCAGTCTGTATGTGTCCCTAGCACTGACGTGGTCTCTTGTAGGCAATATATATATGGGTCTTGTTTTTGTATCCATTCAGCCAGTCTGAGTCTTTTGGTTGGGGCATTTAATCCATTTATATTTAAGGTAATTATCGATATGTATGTTCCTATTACCATTTTGTTAATTATTTTAGGTTTGTTTTTGTGGGTCTTTTTCTTCTCTGTGTTTCCCACCTAGAGAAGTTCCTTTAGCATTTGTTGTGAAGCTGGTTTGGGGATGCTGAATTCTCTTAGCTTTTTCTTGTCTGTAAAGCATTTGATTTCTCCATGAAATCTGATTGAGATCTTTGTTGGGTAGAGTAATCTTGGTTGCAGGTTCTTCTCTTTCATCACTTTGAATATATCCTGCCACTCCCTTCTGGCCTGCAGAGTTTCTGTTGAAAAATCAGCTGATAACCTTATGGGGATTCCCTTGTATGTTATTCTTTTGCTTTTCCCTTGCTGCTTTTAATATTTTTTCCTTGAATTTAATGTTTGTTAGTTTAATTAATATGTTTCTTGTTGTGTTTCTCCTTGGGTTTATCCTGTATGGGACTCTCTGCACTTCCTGGACTTGGGTGGCTATTTCCTTTCCCATGTTAGGGACGTTTTTGACTATAATCTCTTTGAATATTTTCTCAGACCCTTTCTTTTTCTCTTCTTCTTCTGGGACCCCTATAGTTTGAATGTTGGTGTGTTTAGTGTTGTCCCAGAGGTCTCTGAGATTGTCTTCAATTCTTTTCATTCTTTTTACTTTATTCTGCTCCTCGGCAGTTATTTCCACCATTCTATCTTCCAGCTCACTTATTCATTCTTCTGCCTCAGTTATTCTCCTGTTGATTCCTTCTAGTGTATTTTTCATTTCAGTTATTGTGTTGTTCATCTCTGTTTGTTTGTTCTTTAGTTCTTCTAGGTCTTTGTTAAACATTTCTTGTATTTTCTCGATCCGTGCCTCCATTCTATTTCCAAGATTTTGGATCATCTTTATTATCATTACTCTGAATTCTTTTTCAGGTAGATTGCCTGTTTCCTCTTCATTGGCTATTGTGAATAGGAAAGCAAGGCTTAGAGAGGTAGTGAATTTCCCAATTCAATAATGAATTTCCCATTCATTATTGGTTTTTACTTTGTTCCTTCATCTGTAACATATTTTTTTGCCAGCCGTCTTTTTTTTTTGATGGGTGGGACTGTGTTGCTGTCTTACTGGTTGTTTGGCCTGAGGCTTTCAGCACTGGAGTTTGTAGGCTATTGGGTAGAGCTGGGTCTTTGTGCCAAGATGAGGACCTCTGGGAGACCTCACTCTAATTGATATTTCCTGGGGTTTGAGGTTCTCTGTAAGTCCAGTGGTTCAGACTCGGTGCTCCCACCACAGGAGCTCAGGCCCAACCCCCCAGCCCGTGAACCAAGATCCTTCAAGCTATGCAGGGTGGCAATAAAAAAAAGGGCAGAACGATAACAAAGAGTAAAAAATAAAATAAGATTAGAAAACTAACAGATATGTTAGAAAAAATAAAATATAAATAAACAACAACCAGAAGGTAAACAGAACCACTTTAGCAAAAAAAACAAAAGGAAAAAAAAAGCCAGAAAAGGCCTTGGCTGTGGGGGGCGGGGCTTAGAACCACTTTAGCAAAAAAACAGAAGGAAAAAAAAGCCAGAAAAGGCCTTGGCTGTGGGGGGCAGGGCTTAAGTGGGGGTGGGGCTTAGGCAGGGGTGGGACCTAGGCTTAGGACCCAGGTGCCAGAAAAGGCCTTGCGGGGTGGGGGTGGGGGGGCGAGTGGGCTGGGCTTAGGCTCAGCGTGGCCAGAGGGCCTCCGGAGTGCCTCTGGACTTGGAGTGCGAATGATCAGGCCCGGGACCTCAGCAGGCTCCCCGTTCACCTCTGCTCTTCTTACCCCCCTGCCACGCCCCTAGGACCCACATGGCAGAGGGGGCCACAGAGGGCAAAGGACCATGTCCAGGACACCAGCAGGCTCCCCGGGGCCCGAGTGGGCAGGGGAAATGCAAGCTGCATTCCCTCCCTGATCCTCCGATCCCCAAGGTTCCCTCCCCATTCATCTCTACTCTTCTTACCCCATCTCCCTCCCACACCCCTAGGACCCATGTGGCAGGAGGGGGCCCCTGAGGGTGGAGGACCTGGCCCAGGACCCCAGCAGGCTTCCCGGGGCCTCAGTGAGCAGGGGAAAGGCCAGCCGTGTTCCCACCCCCCACCCCTCCCCCATCCTCCAAACCTCCGAGGGTCCCTCCAGGCACGGGAACCCCTCCCCTCCCACGGCCACCCCTCAGGGGCACTGGCCCCATCTGACCTCCACTTCTCCTCCCCCCTTGCTTCCCCCCACATCCTACCTGGTCACTCAGAGGTTCCTCCCATCCCCTTGGGTGTCGAGGTTCCCCACCAGCATCTGGTAGGTGCCTTAGTTGTGGGGAGATGCTAACTCAGCATCAGCACTTCTCTAATAAATAGCAATGTTGAGCATTTTTTCCTGTGCCTGTTGGCCATCCGTATGTCTTCTTTGAAGAAATGTCTATTTAGGTCTTCTGCTCATTTTTTAATCAGGTTGTTTGTTTTTTGTTGTTGTTGAGTTGTATGAGCTGTTTTTATATTTCGGAAACTAAGCCCTTGTCAGTCACAACATTTGTAAATATTTTCTCCCAGTCTGTAGGTTGTCTTTTGATTTTATTTATGGTTTCCTTTGCTGTACAGAAGCTTGTAAATTTGATTAGGTCCCATTTGTTTATTTTTGCTTTTGTTTCTATTGCCTTGGGAGACTGACCTAAGAAAACATTGGTACAATTTATGTCAGAGAATGTTTTGCCTGAGTTTTTCTTCTAGGAGTTTCATGGTGTCATGTCTTATATTTAAGTCTTTAAACCATTTTGAGTTTATTTTTGTGTATGATGTGAGGGTGTGTTCTAACTTCATTGATACACATGCAGCTGTCCAACTATCCCAATACTACTTGTTGAAGAGACTCTTTTTTCCATTGTATACTGCCTCCTTTGTCGAGGATTAATTGACTGTAGGTGTGTGGGTTTATTTCTGGGCTCTCTGTTCTCTTGCATTGGTCAATATGTCTGTTTTTTGCCAATATCATGTTGTTTTGATAACTGTAGCCTTGTAGTGTTGTTTGAAGTCTGGGAGTCTTATGCCTCTAGTTTTGTTCTTTTTTCTCAGGATTACTTCGGCAATTCTGGGTCTTCTGGTTCTATATTAGGATTACTGGTTCCAGTTCTGTTAAAATTGTCATAGGTAATTTGATAGGAATCACATTAAATCTATAGATTGCTCTGGGTAGCTTGGCCATTTTAACAATATTAATTCTTCCAATCCAACAGCATGGGGTATCTTTCCATTTCTGTGAATCATCTTCAATTTCAATTTCCTAAATATTTTATAGTTCTCACTGTATAGGTCTTTCACTGCCTTGGTTAAGTTTATTCCTAGGTATTTTATTTTTTGATGCAATTTTAAATGAGATTGTTTTCTTTCTGATATTTCATGGCTAGTGTAAAGAAATGCAACAGTTTTCTGTATATTAATCTTGTATCCTGTTACATTACTGAATTCATTTATTACTTCTAATAGTTTTTGTGTGGAGTCTTTAGGGTTTTCGATATATAGTATCATGTCATCTGCATAGACCTTCTAATTTAAAAAAACTTTACTGCTTTCCACCTTTGTCCTCCCACCCCATTTTCCGGTGATCTTTCCCAAATTTATCATTCAACCCTATTATTACATTTTTTATTTTAGTATCATTTCTAATTTCCGAGAATATGTTATGATCTCTGGCTGTTCCTTTTTTTAATAGCTTCTATTTGTGTCTCATGAATTTAATACCGTCTCAGGATATTATCATTTATTTTGACATTTTCTTTATCTCTGGGTATTATCTACTTCTTCTGGGTGCCTTTTTTTGATTGTCTTGATCTGTGTTGTGTTGGAGGTTTTCCTCAAATATTTGATGGAACTTGACTGTGCCTTTGTATCCAAATGTTATGGGAAACTAAGGCACAGGTGGGTTGTAGGAGACTGGCGAGCTGCCTTGTGGGGTGAGCAGGTCCATGGTATTTTCACTTGGGGTCCCAAAGTCAGTAGCTGTGGGTACTGGGCACTTCAGTTTCTCCAGAGAATAGAAAGCTCCTCCTCTTCCTGCCTGCCCAAGGATAGATGCCTAGCTTCTAGGGAAGAGGCTGGGGTAGGCTCATCTGTCAGGTTACAAATTCTTGTTTAGTCTGTTGTACTTAGGGCTTCGTCACTGCCCTCCCACTCTCACGCCTCCCTGGTTCATTATTCAGAAAACAAAGTTCCAGTTTCCTGCCAGATTGGGGAAAGGGTACTCATTGGTGAGTATCTGGGCAAGGACTACTTTTCCTCACATGGATTTTCAAAATCCTCTCCCTGTTTTCAGCCCCCATTTCCCTGGCGTCACCCCCATCTTTCTCATCTAGTGCCCCCTACTCCTGTTCTTCACAGGGGTTCTGCAAGGTGGACCAGATTCCTTCCTGCTGGTACCCCCTGACATCAGGCGCTTAGATTTGGGCTTTCTCCTCTCTGCTAAATCATTTCTCGTCCCTCTGTCTACTTCCCATCTTCCTAGATTGTGGTTTGAAGTTACAGACTTCTCCTCACTTCATCAGACTTGGAGTTTTATTTTAGGTTTTTGTTTTATATTGTTTTGGAGGTGATTTTCAAGAGGATAAGGAGGCGGGTACAATATGGCCTCACTTAACCATCCTGAAACCACAAATCTGACTCTCAGATGGATAGCCCATAACCAATCTCTCCCCTGAACTCTGACAGTATGTTTGAAACTTCTACTTGGTTGTTTTTTTTAAAAAAAAATCTCACATTTGTTTTCAACAAGACATGATTTCTTCTCCCCTTTAAAAAAAAAACAAAAAAAAAGGGCTGCTTCTCTCTAAGACTTCTCTATCTTAATAAAGGCATGCATCAAATTGCTCGAGCTGAAAACACAGGAGAAAGCTGTAATCCCCCTCTTTTATTCATACCAGCCTGCCTGCAGCCCTTTTCCTTGGCAAGGCCTGGCTGCTACCCCTTCAAAATATATCCTGTTCTTTCATTTCTTATTCCACCTTAACTGGTCACCAGTTCAAGCCTACATCTTTCTATCACCTTTTGCCTAAACTGTTTTATCACCTCCTAACTAGTCTTCCTCCTGACACACTTGCCCACCTATACTCTACTTTCTATACAATGACCAGATCATGTCACTTCCCTAATTCAAATTCTCCAGTGTCGACAGGGCGAGAGAGAGTCATGGACATATACACACTAACAAACGTAAGGTAGATAGCTAGTGGGAAGCAGCCGCATAGCACAGGGATATTGGCTCGGTGCTTTGTGACAGCCTGGAGGGGTGGGATAGGGAGGGTGGGAGGGAGGGAGACGCAAGAGGGAAGACATATGGGAACATATGTATATGTATAACTGATTCACTTTGTTATAAAGCAGAAACTAACACACCATTGTAAAGCAATTATACCCCAATAAAGATGTTAAAAAAAAAATTCTCCAGTGTCTTCCCATCACACTTTGGATAAAACCCCATTCCTTCCTGTGGAAGATGAGGCCCTCCTGATATGACCTCTCATTCTGACCCCACCTCCCTCCCTGGCCCTCCTCTCTGTCCTCAGCTACCCTGGCCCTCTGACAGTCTTTTTCCTTCCTTGGTGCCTTTGCTATTGCTGTTCCCTCTGCCTGGCATCCTCTTCCCCCAGGGTTTCACAGGGCTGTCTCCTCCTTGTTCAGTTCTTGGTTCAAATGTCACCTACTTCCCTGACCATTAGTTCTAAAGCAGCACCTCCCACTCCAGCCACTATGAAATCACCTTTATACCACTCATCACTGTGTAAGATGATCTTGCTTGTTTATTGGTTTATTTCTTTGTTACCTGTCTCTTTTCATTAGAAGATAAGCTCCATGAGGGCAGGGACCATGTCTCTCCTGATCACTGCTATATCTCGAGTGCCTTGAATAGTGTTTGATACACAGCAGGAACCAAATAAAGACTTGTTGAATGATAGAAAAGTTGGAAGCCAGGAGTCCTTTGCTATCGTACCAGTTCTACAACTTTCAGACTAGGCAAGCTTAAGCAAAGAACTTGACCTCTGGTGAGCTTCAGTTTATCTTATATGTGCCATGGGGATAATGGTCCTTTCCTTTCCATCTTTGATGGCGGGGGGAGGTGGTTGGTACACTGTTGTAAGGCTAAATGAGGTTGTGAAAGTGAAGACCCTCTGTAAGAGCTTGTTTATGAACTGTGAAGTCCTCTGAACATGTACAGGAAGGCTCCCATTTGCATACTTCCCCTGCCACTCCATTTATCCCAAGAGGGAGTGGAAGTGAAAGGAGGGCTGGAAAGGGAAGAGAGTAACTGGGTTTAATACCCTTATTTCAGAGAGAAAGGCCCCACTGCCATTTGTACAGCAGGAAGCAGCTGGATGGTGTGTCTCTAGTTGTTACACACTCCAGACCTGAGGCTAGTGGGGCTCCTGTGCTTCCCTGCAAGCTGAACCCAGAGAGGGCTTAAGCCAACCTGGTATCAGTCTGTGACCAAAGACTTCATGGATTACACTCACTCACCTGTAGTCCAGAGCATCTATAGTGTTTGTTGATGACATCTTTTTTTTTCTTTTTCTTTTTTTTTTTTAAGAAAAAGATCACAACAAGCACTGTCTGGCACTGGTAAATGTTACCTTGGTTGGGTCAGGATGGCTCTTTCTCCATTTTGCTAAGATCACTAACCTTATTTTTAATGTTGGCTGTAATTTTTTTAAAGGATTTTTTTGCTTTCTAATACAGCTTTTATTAATCCCCCTCCCTTCTCAGGGTTTCAGCCCACGTATGTGGCTTGAACTGGGAGCTGAGCAGCACGTGGGCTAGAACTACAAATCAAATCCCTGCGGCAGCATGAGTTTCCATCAAGCCCCTTTTCACCAACTTCCAAGCCAGACCCAGCCTGATTCCCCTTCCCCAAACCATCTCCCTCCCTTCCGGATCTCTGTTTGCCTGTGGGATGCCTAGTGTGACTTTCTGTAGTACTTCTTACAAGAAGTTAAGATTACCACATGGAAAGGGGGGAAGGGAGAGTGATGAGAGTATGGAAGGGATTTTCATAGGATCCTGGTCCTGTAGTTTTTAGAGAGGAGTCTCCTTTCTAGAAGTAGGCAGAGCCTCTAGAACTGGAACCTGAAAATGCTCAGGTGTAGAGGGTAAATGTTTCTTAATGAGGTTAATTGTGGAGAAAAGGGCAGGGAATAGGCTTGGAAATCGAGAATCTCAGGGTCATCAGGAACACCAAGGTCAGGTCATTCGAGTTCCCATCTGTTGCTCAACATTCATCTCATGTTCTCTCACAAGAGGCTGTGCAGCCTCTGCTGGCATACCTTCAGTGACGTGGAGCTCACTACCTCTCTAAGCCTCTCTTTCCCACTCTACCTGCACCTCAGGATTATCCTCCTCGGTCCCACTGAGCAGGGCTAAGGGAACATTTGCGGGCATCCTCTAATCAGATACTGGAAATTTTATGGGCAAAACAATTGCCACAGGGACTGTCACGTCCCAGGAATTAATTTAGCTTGAAGAAAGGACCAATGTGAGTGCAGAATATTCATTAAATGGGGACACAGAGGGAGCTTTCCTGGCATGAGTGTTGACTTCTGGGCCTCTACCCATCTCCCCCAATTTGGCTCTAATGCTACATCCTCCCAGTTACCCAGTACTCTTCCATTGCCCCTCCTTTGGCCCTTACTGGGATTCTATGATGTGGGCAACTCTGGGCCTCTCTCCACTCTTCCCTCTTGCTCCGAAACCCACTGGTACCATTTCTCTTCTCTACTCAAGTTGTGAGCATGGTTTTCACTTATTCATGCAATCAAAATGACAAAGATTGAATGAGTGCCCACCATGTGTCAGGGTGCTGGGGGCACAAGGATGCAGGGGTTCCTGCCTTCAAGCTGTGCAGAGATTACCAGCAGCGTTCGAAGATTGGCAAGGCAGCAAGGTTACAGTGGTGTCTGGCCAACAAACCCGTGGGTTCCACATGACCCAGTCCTAGCCTTTTGTGTCATCCAACATCATGTAGTCCAGCAGCCAAAGTTAAATGCAACAGCAATGTCAATCTCTATTTATGTTTTGTGAAAAAGGGGAAAGGTGATCCCATTCATAATGCCCTGCCACCAGTGTCATCATCTCTTACACTTCCTGGAAAACTCCTCATGTCTCCACATGCCCCCCATACTCTGAATCCCTCACTTATGACTCTTTTCTTAAAACAGGCCCTAGCACTTCTCTGTCCTTTCCCCCCGATAGTCCAGGCCTCACAGCCGCCTGTCAAGGGGCCCCTGGATTCCTGCTTCCCTCTGCAGGCCAGGCTGGGGACTATAGGATGCTGTGAGTCAGAGGGTCCCGGACCTCCTAAATGCCTGCTGTGCAGGAGATGGAGCCCTCTGCTCAGTGTGACTGCTTTCTCTTACAAGAAACCCTTGACACACGAAATTCTCCACACTGTTACAGAGGGATGCACAAGTGTTGTGGGTGACAGAGGAGGGATATCTAACCTCAGGTGGGAGTTCAGAGAAGGCTTCCTCTGGCCCTGAGCTGAGCAGTCATGGAGGAACAGGACCGGGCCATTTGTTCCTTCATCTTCGAAGGCTATTGACTAGAAAGACTGGATGTGGATCAAAGCGAGCTCTTCCCCTGAAGGCAGATCCACAGATGTGAGGCAGCAGCCACTCTCTGCACTTCATACATTTTCCATTTTCTTGCCATTTGGTACCAAGTGACAGCAAGCACAGGTTTCAGACTCCCCCACTGAGTAGGTAGGTCAAGGGCAGTCATCCAGACTCCACTTGCCTCACCCAGACTATGTCTGGGGGGCTTCCCCACCCCATTGGTGACTCCCTAGAATACGAAGATGTCAGGTTGGATTTTATTTTTATTTAGTTATTTATTAAAGTATTGTTGATTTAAAATATTGTGTTAGTTTCAGGTGTACAGCAAAGTGATTCAGATATATATATTTCAGATTATTTTCTATTATAGGTTATTGCAAGACTGAATATAGTTCCCTGTGCTATACACTAAATCCTTGTTGCATATCTATTTTATGTATAGTATTTTATATCTGTTAATCCCACACTCCTAATTTATTCCTCCCCCCCTCCTTTCCCCTTTGGTAACCATAAGTTTGTTTTCTGTGTCTCTGTGTCTATTTCTGTTTTGTATATAAGTTCATTTCTATCACTGTTTTTTAGATTCCATGTATAAGTGATATCATATATTTGTCTTTCTCTGTCTGGCTTACTTCACTTAGTATGATAATCTCTAGGTTCATCCATGTTGCTGCAAATGGCAGTATTTCATTCTTTTTTATGGCTGAGTAATATCCATTGTATATATATACCACATCTTTATCCATTCATCTGCTGATGGACATCTGAGTTGCTTCCATGTCTTGGCTATTGTAAATAGTACTTCTATGAACATTGGGGTGTATGTATCTTTTCAAATTAGAGTTTTCGTCTTTGCCAGACATATGCCCAGAAGTGGGATCGCTGGATCATGTGGTAGTTCAATTTTTAGCTTTTTAAGGAACTTCCAAACTGTTTTCCATAGTGGCTGCACCAATTTACATTCCCACCAATAGTGTAGGAGGGTTTCCTTTTCTCCACACCCTCTCCAGCATTTATTATTTGTAGACTTTTTGACAATGGCCATTCTGACTGGTGTGAGATGATGCTTCATTGTGGTTTTTATTAGCATTTCTCTAATAATTAGTGATGTGAAACATCTCTTCATGTGCCTGTTGGCCACGTGTATGTCTTTGAAGACATATCTATTTGAGTCTTCTGCCCATTTTTTGACTGTTTTTTGGTTTTTTCTTGATACTGAGTTGTACGAGCTGTGTGTGTGTGTGTGTGTGTGTGTGTGTGTGTATGCATATATATGTATATACTTTTTTTTTGGCCATGCCACACAGCATGTGGGATCTTAGCTCCCCAACTAGGGATAGAACCTGAGCCCCCTGCATTGGAAGCGTGGAGTCTTAACCACTGGAACACCAGAAAAGTCCCTGTATATCTTGGATATTAACCCCTTGTTGGTCATATCGTTTACAAATATTTTCTCCCATTCCATAAGTGGTCTTTTCATTTTGTTGATGGTCTCCTTTGCTGTGCAAAAGCTTGTAAGTTTAATTAGGTCCCATTTGTTTGTTTTTGCTTTTAACTCTTTTTGTCTTGGGACGCTGATCTATGAAAATATTGCTACAATTTATGTCTGAGAATGTTTTGCCTATGTTCTCTTCTAGGAGTTTTCTGGTGTCATGTCTTATATTTAGGTCTTTAAACCTAAATTTTGAGTTTATTTTTTATCTGGTGTGAGGGTGTGTTCTAATTTCATTGATTTACATGTAGCTGTCCAGGTTTCCCAACACCACTTGCTAAAGAGACTCTTTTCTCCATTGTATATTCTTGCCTATTTGTCAAAGATTAATTGACCATGGGTGTGTGGGTTTATTTCTGGGCTCTCTATTTCATTGATCTGTATGTCTGTTTTGGTGCCAATACCATGCTGTTTTGATTACTGTAGCTTTGTAGTATTGTCTGAAGTCTGGGAGGAATATGCCACCAGCTTTTCTCTCTTTCCTCAGGATTGCCTTAGCAATTCGAAGTCTTTTTGTGGTTCCATATAAATTTTAGGATTATTTGTTCTAGTTCTGCGAAAAATGTCATGGGTATTTTGATAGGGATCACATTAAATCTGTAGATTGCTTTGGGTAGTATGGACATTTTAACAATGTTAATTCTTCTAATCCAAGACCAAAGGATATCTCTCCATGTCTTTTCATCAACTTCAGTTTCCTTTATCAATGTTTTATAGTTTTCAGCAGATAGGTCTTTCACTTCCTTGGTTAAATTTATTCCTAGATATTTTATTGTTTTTTCTGACATGATTTTGAATGGGATTGTTTTTTTATTTTCTCTTTCTGATATTATTTCTTTGTTAGCATAAAGAAATGCAACAGATTTCTGTATATTAATCTTGTATCCTGCTACCTTGCTGAATTCATTTATTTCTTCTAATAGTTTTTGTGTGGTGCCTTTAGGGTTTTCTGTGTATAGAGGAGTATCATGTCATCTGCAAATAGTGACTGTTTTACCTCTTCCCTTCCAATTTGAATAGTTTTTTATTTATTTTTATTGTCTGATTGCTGTGGCTAGGACTTCCAATACTATGTGGGATAGAAGTGGTGAGAGTGGGATCCTTGTCTTGGAATCCTGAATTTAGCAGAATGGCTTTTAGCTTTTCACCACTGAGTACTATGTTGGCTATGGGTTCATCATAAATGGCCTTTATTATGTTGATATATGTTCCATCTATACCCACTTTGGTGAGAGTTTTTATCATGAATACATTTCATCAAATGCTTTTTCTGCATTGATCATACTGTTTTTGTCTTTCCTTTTGTTGCTGTGGTGTATCAAATTGATTTGTATATGATGAACAATCCTTGCAACACTGGAATGAATCCAACTTTATCATGGTGTATGATCCTTTTTATATATTGTCAGATTTGGTTTGTTCCTATTTTGTTGAGGATTTTTGCATCTATATTCATCAAAGATATTGGCCTGTAATTTTGTGTTTTTTTTGTAGTGTCTCTGGTCTTGTATCAGGGTGATGGTGGCTTCATAGAATGACTTTGGGAGTGTTTCCTCCTCTTCAATCTTTTGGAAGTGTTTGAGAAGGATCAGTATAAGTTTTTTGTATGTTTGATAGAATTCCCCAGTGAAGCCATCTGGTCCCGGACTTTTGTTTGCAGGGATTTTTTTTTTAAAAAACGGATTCTATTCACTTCTAGTGATTGGTCTGTTCAAATTACCTGTTTCTTCCTGACTCAGTTTTGGAAGACTGTATATTTCTAGAAACTTGTCCGTTTCTTCTAGGTTGTCCGATTTGTTGGTACATAACTGTTCGTAGTATTTTCTTATGGTTTTTTGTATTTCTGCGGTACTGGTTGTTATTTCTCCTCTTTCATTTCTTATTTTGTTTATTTGTGTTCTCTTTCTTTTCTTCTTGGTGAGCCTAGCTAGAGTTTTATCAATTTTGTTTAAATTTTCAAAAATGACAGCTCTTGGTGTTATTGATCTTTCCTATTTTTTTTTGATCTCTCTTTTATGTATTTCCTCTCTGATCTTATTTCTTTCTTTCTGCTGACTTTGAGTTTTATTTGTTCTTCTTTTTACAATTATTTTAGGTGGTAGGTTAGGTTGTTTGAGATTTTTCTTGTGTTTTGAGGAAGGCATGTATCACTATGAACTTCCCTCTTAGAACCGCTTTTGCTGCATCCCATAGATGCTGTGAGGTTCATTGTTATTTGTCTCGAGGTATTTTCTGATTTCCTCTTTGATTTTATTGTTGACCCACTTGTTTTTTTAGTAGCATGCTGTTTAGTCTCCATGTGATCATTTTATTCCTGTTTTTCTCTCTGTGATTGATGTCTAGTCTCATACCTTTGTGGTCAGAAAAGATGTTTGAAATGACTTCAGTCCTCTTAAATCTGTTGAGGATTGTTTTGTGTCTGAGTATGTGGTCAGTCCTAGAGAATGTTCCATGTGCACTTGAACAGAATGTGTATTCTGGGTTTTTTTGGATGTAGTGTCCTGTAGATACAATTAAGTCCAACTGTTTTATTATGTCATTTATGATCTCTGTTGTCTTATTGATTTTTCTGTCTGGAAGATATGTCCATTGATGTCAAAGGGATATTAAAATCTCCTGTTATAATTGTATTCCTGTTAATTTCTCCCTTTATATCTGCTTGTATTTGTTCTGTGTATTTAAGTGTTCCTATATTGGGTGCATATATGTTAACCAGTGTAATATCCTCTTGTACTGATCCCTGTATCATTATATAGTGTCCTTCTTTGTCTTTCTTTATGGACTTTGTTTTAGAGTCTATTGTGTCTGATATGAGTATTGCCTCCCCTCACTTTCTTTTCATTTCCATTTGCATGAAATACCTTTTTCCATGCCCTCCCTTTCAGTCTATGTGTGTCTTTCACCATAAAATGGGTCTCTTACAGGCTGCATATTGAAGGTCCATTTTTCTTTATCCAATCTGCCACTCAATGTCTTTTGATTGGGGCATGTAGGCCATTGACATTTAAAGTAATTACTGATAAGTATGTACTTATTGTCATTTTAAACCTTTTTTTTCCAGTTGACTTTGTAGTTCTTCTTTGTTCCTTTCTCTTTCTTTTTGTTTTTCCTTCTGTGGTTTGATGGGAGTGTTTTTGGTATTATGCTTGAGTCCCCCCCTTTTTTTTTTCCAGTTTCTGTGAATCTATTGTAAGTTTTTGATTTGTGGTTACCCTGGTTTTCAAGTACATTAACCAATAACTGTATCGACTTGCTTTAGACAGGTAGTCATATAGGTTCAAACACACTCTAAGAGGTCTACATTATTTTACCCCCTCCCCCATATTCTGTGATTTTGGTGTCCTATTTTACATCTTTTTTCCCATTTTTAAAAAAATTATACTTGATTTACAATGTGTGTTAGTTTCAGTTGTGTTAGTTTCAGGTGTATAGCAAAGTGATTCTGTTATACACACACATATATATCTATTTTTTTCAGATTCTTTTCCCTTCTAGGTTATTACAAAATATTGAGTATAGTTCCCTGTGCTATACAGGAGGTCCTTGTTGGTGATCTACTTTATATATAATAGTGTATATGTTTGTGTTTTTTTTTTTTTTTGGCGGTACACGGGCCTCTCACTGTTGTGGCCTCTCCCGTTGCGGAGCACAGGCTCTGGATGCGCAGGCTCAGCGGCCATGGCTCACGGGCCCAGCCGCTCCGCGGCATGTGGGATCTTCCCAGACCGGGGCACGAACCCGTGTCCCCGGCATCGGCAGGCGGACTCTCAACCACTGCGCCACCAGGGAAGCCCTAATAGTGTATATGTTAATCCCAAACTCCTAATTTATTCCTCCCCCCCTTCCCCTTTGGTAACCATAAGTTTGTTTTCTGTGTCTCTGTGTCTATTTCTGTTTTGTATATAAGTTCATTTCTATCACTGTTTTTTAGATTCCATGTATAAGTGATATCATATATTTGTTTTTCTCTGTCTGGCTTACTTCACTTAGTATGATAATCTCTAGGTTCATCCATGTTGCTGCAAATGGCAGTATTTCATTCTTTTTTATGGCTGAGTAATATTCCATTGTATATATATATACCACATCTTTACATCTTTATCCGTTCATCTGCTGATGGACATCTGAGTTGCTTCCATGTCTTGGCTATTGTAAATAGTGCTGCTATGAACACTAGGGTGCATGTATCTTTTCGAATTATGGTGTTCTCCAGATATATGCCCAGTAGTGGGACTGCTGGATCATATGGTAATTCTATTTTTAGTTTTCTAAGGACCCTCCATACTGTTCTCCATAGTGACTGTATCAATTTACATTCCCACCAACAGTGTGGGAGGGTTCCTTTTTCTCTACACCCTCTCCAGTATTTATTATTTGTAGACTTTTTGATGATGGCCATTCTGAGACTGGTGTGAGGTGATACCTCATTATAGTTTTGATTTGCATTTATTTCTCTAATAATTAGTGATATTGAGCATTTCTTCTCAAGGGCCTTTTGGCCATCTGTTTGTCTTCTTTGGAGAAATGTCTGTCTAGATCTTCTGCCCATTTTTTGAGTGGGTTGTTTGTCTTTTGATATTGACCTGCATGAGCTGTTTGTATATTTTGGAGATTAATCCCTTGTTGGCTGCATCATTTGCAAATGTTTTCTCCCATAGGTGGTCTTTTTGTCGTGTTTATGGTTTCCTTTGCTGTGCAAAAACTTTTAAGTTTAATTAGGTCCCGATGATTAGATTTTCAAGTATGTTAACCCATAACTAAATCTACCTGCTTTAGACTGGTAGTCATATAGGCTCAAACACATTATAAGAGGTCTACATTTTGTTACTCCCCTGCCCCACCCACATTCTGTGCTTTTGATGTCCTATTTTACATCTTCACATTTATCCTTTTGCTACTAATGTAGTAGTTATGGCTTTTACAGTTTTTTGATTGTGTTTTTTAACATATGTACTGGCTTATTTAAGTGATCTTCAATCCTTTTATTTATTTGCCTTTCCTATTGTGATTTTCCCTTTCCTATAGATTCTTGTTTGTTTTCTATTTAGAAAAGATCTTTCAATATTTCTTTTAGGGTAGGTTTAGTATTGCTGTATTCTTTTAGTTTTTGCTTGTCTGAGAAATTCCTTATCTCTATGACTATTCTTTTTTTTTTTTTTGCGGTACGTGGGCCTCTCACTGTTGTGGCCTCTCCTCTTGCGGAGCAGAGGCTCCGGACGCGCAGGCTCAGCGGCCATGGCTCACGGGTCTAGCCGCTCTGCAGAATGTGGGATCTTCCCGGACCAGAGCACGAACCCGTGTCCCCTGCATCGGCAGGCGGACTATCAACCACTGCGCCACCAGGGAAGCCCATCTATGACTATTCTAAATGATAATCTTGCTGGGTAGAGTATCCCAGGTTGCCTTTTTGCCTTTCAAGATTTTGGATATACAGTGCCACTCCCTTCTGGCCTACAGAGTTTCTGTAGAGAAGTCATCTGATAGTTTTTTGGAGGTTCCCTTGTAACTGATTCTTTGGTTTTCTCTTGCTGCCTTTAGAATCCCCTCTTTAATTTTTGCCATTTTAAGTGTCCTGGTGTGGGTCTGTTTGGTTTCATCTTGTTTGGGACCCTCTGTGCTTCCGTGATATCTCTTTCCTTCTTTAGCTTTGGGAGATTTTCAGCCATAATTTCTTCAAATACATTTTTGATCCCCCTTTCTCTTTTTTCCCCTTCTGGAACCCCTATTATATGTAGGTTGGCACTGCTTATATTATCCCATAGATCTCATATGTTGCTTTCATTTTTTCTTTCCATTTGTCTTTCTGTCTGCTCTTCTGATTGGGTGATTTCCAGTATTCTATCTTCCAGATCACTTATTTGTTCTTCTGCATTATTTAGTGTGCTATTCATTGCTTCTAGATTGGTTTTTTTTTTTAACATCTTTATTGGAGTATAATTGCTTTACAATGGTGTGTTAGTTTCTGCTCTATAACAAAGTGAATCAGTTATACATATACATATGTTCCCATATCTCTTCCCTCTTGTGTCTCATTCCCTCCCACACTCCCTATCCCACCCCTCCAGGCAGTCACAGAGCATCCAGCTGATCTCCCTGTGCTATGTGGCTGCTTCCCACTAGCTATCTACCTTACGTTTAGTACTGTATATATGTCCATGCCTCTCTCTTGCTTTGGCACACTTTACCCTTCCCCCTCCCCATATCCTCAAGTCCATTCTCTAGTAGGTCTAGTAGGACACAGTCTTTATTCCTGTCTTACCCCTAGGTTCTTCATGACAGTATTTTTTCTTAAATTCCATATATATGTGTTAGCATACAGTATTTGTCTCACTTTGTATGAAAGACTCTAGGTCTATCCACCTCATTACAAAAAGCTCAATTTCGTTTCTTTTTTTGGCTGAGTAATATTCCATTGTATATATGTGCCACATCTTCTTTATCCATTCATCCGATGATGGACACTTAGGTTGTTTCCATCTCCAGGCTATTGTAAATAGAGCTGCAATGAACATTTTGGTACATGACTCTTTTCGAATTATGGTTTTCTCAGGGTATATGCCCAGTAGTGGGATTGCTGGGTCATATGGTAGTTCTATTTGTAGTTTTTTAAGAAACCTCCATACTGTTCTCCACAGTGGCTATATCAATTTACATTCCCACTAACAGCGCAAGAGGGTTCCCTTTTCTGCACACCCTCTCTAGCATTTATTGTTTGTAGATTTTTTGATGATGACCATTCTGACTGGTGTGAGATGATATCTCATTGTAGTTTTGATTTGCATTTCTCTAATGATTAGTGATGTTGAGCATTCTTTCATGTGTTTGTTGGCAATCTGTATATCTTCTTTGGAGAAATGTCTATTGAGGTCTTCTGCCCATTTTTGGATTGGGTTCTTTGTTTATTTGTTATTAAGCTGCATGAGCTGCTTATAAATTTTGGAGATTAATCCTTTGTCAGTTGCTTCATTTGCAAATATTTTCTCCCATTCTAAGGGTTGTCTTTTGGTCTTGTTTATGGTTTCCTTTGCTGTGCAAAAGCTTTGAAGTTTCATTAGGTCCCATTTGTTTATTTTTGTTTTTATTTCCATTTCTCTAGGAGGTGGGTCAAAAAGAACCTTGCTGTGATTTATGTCATAGAGTGTTCTGCCTATGTTTTCCTCTAACAGTTTGATAGTTTCTGGCCTTACATTTAGGTCTTTAATCCATTTTGAGCTTATTTTTGTGTATGGTGTTAGGGAGTGATCTAATCTCATACTTTTATATGTAACTGTCCAGTTTTCCCAGCACCACTTATTGAAGAGGCTGTCCTTTCTCCACTGTACATTCCTGCCTCCTTTATCAAAGATAAGGTGACCATATGTGCGTGGGTTTATCTCTGGGCTTTCTATCCTGTTCCATTGATCGATCTTTCTGTTTTTGTGCCAGTACCATACTGTCTTGATTACTGTAGCTTTGTAGTATAGTCTGAAGTCAGGGAGCCTGATTCCTCCAGCTCCGTTTTTCGTTCTCAAGATTGCTTTGGCTATTCGGGGTCTTTTGTGTTTCCATACAAATTGTGAAATTTTTTGTTCTAGTTCTGTGAAAAATGCCAGTGGTAGTTTGATAGGGATTACATTGAATCTGTAGATTGCTTTGGGAAGTAGAGTCATTTTCACAATGTTGATTCTTCCAATCCAAGAATATGGTGTATCTCTAGATCTATTTGTATCATCTTTAATTTCTTTCATCACTGTCTTATAATTTTCTGCATACAGGTCTTTTGTCTCCTTAGTTAGGTTTATTCCTAGATATTTTATTCTTTTTGTTGCAGTGGTAAATGGGAGTGTTTTCTTGATTTCACTTTCAGATTTTTCATCATTATTGTATAGGAATGCCAGAGATTTCTGTGCATTAATTTTGTATCCTGCTACTGTACCAAATTCATTGATTAGCTCTAGTAGTTTTTTGGTAGCATCTTTAGGATTCTCTATGTATAGTATCATGTCATCTGCAAACAGTGACAGCTTTACTTCCTCTTTTCCGGTTAGGAATCCTTTTATTTCCTTTTCTTCTCTGATTGCTGTGGCTAAAACTTCCAAAACTATGTTGAATAAGAGTGGTGAGAGTGGGCAACCTTGTCTTGTTCCTGATCTTAGTGGAAATGCTTTCAGTTTTTCACCATTGACAATGATGTTGGCTGTGGGTTTGTCATATATGGCCTTTATTAAGCTGAGGAAAGTTCTCTCTGTGCCTACTTTCTGCAGGCTTTTTATCATAAATCCGTGTTGAATCTTGTCGAAAGCTTTCTCTGCATCTTTTGAGATGATCATATGGTTTTTCTCCTTCAATTTGTTAATATGGTGTATCGCGTTGGTTGATTTGTGTATATTGAAGAATCCTTGCATTCCTGGAATAAACCCCACTTGATCATGGTATATGATCCTTTTAATGTGCTGTTGGATTCTGTTTGCTAGTATTTTGTTGAATATTTTTGCACCCATGTTCATCAGTGATATTGGCCCGTAGTTTTCTTTCTTTGTGACATCCTTGTCTGGTTTTGGTATCAGGGTGATGGTGGCCTCATAGAATGAGTTTGGGAGTGTTCCTCCCTCTGCTATATTTTGGAAGAGTTTGAGATAGGATAGGTGTTATCTCTTCTCTAAATGTCTGATAGAACTCGCCTGTGAAGCCGTCTGGTCCTGGGCTTTTGTTTGTTGGAAGATTTTTAATCACAGTTTCAATTTCAATGCTTGTGATTGGTCTGTTCATATTTTCTGTTTCTTCCTGATTCTGTCTTGGCAGGTTGTGCATTTCTAAGAATTTGTCCATTTCTTCCAGGTTGTCCATTTTATTGGCATAGAGCTGCCTGTAGTAATCTCTCATGATCTTTTGTCTTTCTGCAGTGTCAGTTGTTACTTCTCCTTTTTCATTTCTAATTCTATCGATTTGAGTCTTCTCCCTTTTTTTCTTGATGAGTCTGGCTAATGGTTTATCCATTTTGTTTATCTTCTCAAAGAACCAGCTTTTAGTTTTATTGATCTTTGCTATCGTTTCCTTCATTTCTTTTTCATTTATTTCTGATCTGATTTTTATGATTTCTTTCCTTCTGCTATCTTTGGGGTTTTTTTGTTCTTCTTTCTCTAATTGCTTTATGTGCAAGGTTAGGTTGTTTACTCGAGATGTTTCCTGTTTCTTAAGGTAGGATTGTATTGCTATAAACTTCCCTCTTAGAACTGCTTTTGCTGCATCCCATAGATTTTGGGTCGTCGTGTCTCCATTGTCATTTGTTTCTAGGTATTTTTAAATTTCCTCTTTGAATTCTTCAGTGATCACTTCGTTATTAAGTAGTGTATTGTTTAGCCTCCATGTGTTTGTATTTTTTACAGCTCTTTTCCTGTAATTGATATCTAGTCTCATAGCGTTGTGGTCGGAAAAGATACTTGATACAATTTCAATTTTCTTACATTGACCAAGACTTGATTTGTGACCCAAGATATGATCTATCCTGGAGAATGTTCCATGACCACTTGAGAAAAATGTGTATTCTGTTGTTTTTGGATGGAATGTCCTATAAATATCAATTAAGTCCATCTTGCTTAATGTATCATTTAACGCTTGTGTTTCCTTATTTATTTTCATCTTGGATGGTCTGTCCATTGGTGAAAGTGGGGTGTTAAAGTTCCCTACTATGAATGTGTTACTGTCGATTTCCCCTTTTATGGCTGTTAGTATTTGCCTTATGTATTGAGGTGCTCCTATGTTGGGTGCATAAATATTTACAATTGTTATATCTTCTTCTTGGATCGATCCCTTGATCATTTTGTAGTGTCCTTCTTTGTCTCTTCTAATAGTCTTTATTTTGAAGTCTATTTTGTGTGATATGAGAATTGCTACTCCAGCTTTCTTTTGGTTTCCATTTGCATGGAATATCTTTTTCCATCCCCTTACCTTCAGTCTGTATGTGTCTCTAGGTCTGAAGTGGGTCTCTTGTAGACAGCATATATATGGGTCTTGTTTTTGTATCCATTCAACCAGTCTGTGTCTTTTGGTGGGAGCATTTAGTCCATTTACATTCAAGGTAATTATCGATATGTATGTTCCTATTCCCATTTTCTTAATTGTTTTGGGTTCATTATTCTAGGTCTTTTCCTTCTCTTGTGTTTCTTGCCTAGAGAAGTTCCTTTAGCAGTTGTTGTAAAGCTGGTTTGGTGGTGCTGAACTCTCTCAGCTTTTGCTTGTCTGTAAAGCTTTTAATTTCTCCATCAAATCTGAATGAGATCCTTGCTGGAGAGAGTAATCTTTGTTGCAGGTTTTTCTCCTTCATCACTTTAAATATGTCCTGCCAGTCCCTTCTGGCTTGCAGAGTTTCTGCTGAAAGATCAGCTGTTAACCTTATGGGGATCCCCTTGTGTGTTATTTGTTGTTTTTCCCTTGCTGCTTTTAATGTGTTTTCTTTGTATTTAATTTTTGACAGTTTGATTAATATGTGTCTTGGCATACTTCTCCTTGGATTTATCCTGTATGGGACTCTCTGTGCTTCCTGGACTTGATTAACTATTTCCTTTCCCATATTAGGGAAGTTTTCAACTATAATCTCTTCAAATATTTTCTCAGTTCCTTTCTTTTTCTCTTCTTCTTCTGGAACCCCTATAATTCGAATGTTCGTGAGTTTAATGTTGTCCCAGAGGTCTCTGAGACTGTCCTCAGTTCTTCTCATTCTTTTTTCTTTATTCTGCTCTGCAGTAGTTATTTCCACTATATTATCTCCCAGGTCACTTATCTGTTCTTCTGCCTCTGGTATTGATCCCATCTAAAGTATTTGTAATTTCATTTATTGTGTTGTTCATCATTGCTTGTTTCATCCTTAGTTCTTCTAGGTCCTTGTTAAATGTTTCTTGCATTTTCTCTATTGTATTTCCTAGATTTTGGATCATCTTTACTATCATTATTCTGAATTCTTTTTCAGGTAGACTGCCTATTTCCTCTTCATTTGTTAGGTCTGGTGGGTTTTTATCTTGCTCCTTCATCTGCTGTGTGTTTTTCTGTCTTCTCATTTTGCTTATCTTACTGTGTTTGGGGTCTCCTTGTTGCAGGCTGCAGGTTCGTAGTTCCCATTGTTTTTGGTGTCTGTCCCCAGTGGTTAAAGTTGGTTCAGTGGGTTGTGTAGGTTTCCTGGTGGAGGGGACTAGTGCCTGTGTTCTGGTGGATGAGGCTGGAGCTTGTTTTTCTGGTGGGCAGGTCCACGTCTGGTGGTGTGTTTTAGGGTGTCTGTGGACTTATGATTTTAGGCAGCCTCTCTGCTAATGGGTGGGGTTGTGTTCCTGTCTTGCTAGTTGTTTGGCATAGGGTGTCCCACACTGTAGCTTGCTGGTCGTTGAGTGAAGCTGGGTGCTGGTGTTGAGATGGAGATCTCTGGGAGATTTTCACCATTTGATATTATGTGGAGCTGGGAGGTCTCTGGTGGACCAGTGTCCTGAACTTGGCTCTCCCACATCAGAGGAACAGCTCTGACTCCTGGCTGCAGCACCAAAAGCCTTTCATGCACACAGCTCAGAATAAAAGGGAGATGTATTAGAAAGAAAGGAAGGAAGGAAAGGAGGGAGGGAGGGAGGGAGGAAGGAGGGAAGGAAGGAAAGAAAGAAAGAAAGAGATAAAATAAAATAAATTAAGATAAAATGAAGTTATTAAAATAAAAAATAATAAGAAAAAAAATTTTTTTTAAAGAAAAAGCAGACGGATAGAACCCTAGGACAAATGGTGGAAGCAAAGCTATACGGACAAAATGTCACACAGAAGCATACACATACACAGTCACAAAAAGAGGAAAATGGGAAAAAATAATAAATCTTGCTCTCAAAGTCCACCTCCTTAATTTGGGATGACTCATTGTCTATTCATGTATTCCACAGATGCAGGGTACAACAAGTTGATTGTGGAGCTTTAATCCACTGCTTCTGAGGCTGCTGGGAGAGATCTCCCTTTCTCTTCTTTGTTCTCACAGCTCCCGGGGCTCAGTTTTGGATTTGGCCCCGCCTCTGCGTGTAGGTCACCTGAGGGCATCTGTTCTTCGCTCAGACAGGACGGGGTTAAAGGAGCAGCTGCTTTGGGGACTCTGGCTCACTCAGGCCGGGGTGAGGGAGGGGTACAGAGTGCGGGGCGAGCCTGCGGCAGCAGAGGCCAGCATGACGTTGCACCAGCCTGAGGCACGCCGTGCATTCTCCTGGGGAAGTTGTCCCTGGATCCTGGGACCCTGGCAGTGGTGGGCTGCACAGGCTCCCCGGAAGAGGGGTGTGGATAGTGACCTGTGCTCGCACACAGGCTTCTTGGTGGCAGCAGCAGCAGCCTTAGTGTCTCATGCCCATCTCTGGGGTCTGCGCTTTTAGCCGCGGCTCGCGCCCGTCTCTGGAGCTCCTTTAAGCAGCACTCTGAATCCCCTCTCCTTGCGCACCAGGAAACAAAGAGGGAAGAAAAAGTCTCTTGCCTCTTCGGCAGGTCCAGACTTTTCCCCGGACTCCCTCCCGGCTGGCCGTGGTGCACTAACCCCCTGCAGGCTGTGTTCACGCCACCAACCCCAGTCCTCTCCCTGTGCTCTGACGGACCGAAGCCTGAGCCTCAGCTCCCAGCCCCGCCCGCCCGGGCTGGTGAGTGCCGGTCGGCACCGATCCTCTGTGCCGGAATCTCTCCGCTTTGCCCTCCGCACCCCTGTTGCTGTGCTGTCCTCCAAGGCTCCGAAGCTTCCCCCCTCCACCACCCACAGTCTCCGCCCGCGAAGGGGCTTCCTAGTGTGTGGAAACCTTTCCTCCTTCACGGCTCCCTCCCACTGGTGCAGGTCCCGTCCCCATCCTTTTGTCTCTGTTTATTGTTTTTTCTTTTGCCCTACCCAGGTACGTGGGGACCTTCTTGCCTTTTGGGAGGTCTGAGGTCTTCTGCCAGTGTTCAGTAGGTGTCCTGTAGGAGTTGTTCCACGTATAGATGTATTTCTGGTGTATCTGCAGGGAGGAAGGTGATCTCCGTGTCTTACTCTTCCGCCATCTTCCCCTCCCACCCAAAAATATGACTTTTAATGCTTAAAGTATTCCATTATATAGCTGTAACACATTATTTATCCACTCCCCTATTCAGCATTTTGTTGCTCCCAATTTTTTTCTATTATAAAAAAGGCTGTGATAAACAATGACTCTGTCCACATCTCTTATATTGCAATAAAATTTAGAATCTGAATTACCTTAATGAGGTTTTCACAAGTATCAGTGATAGTATGTCACTATCACACATAATACAATGCTAGGCACACAGCAGACATTCAAGCAGTTGGACTTCCCTGGTGGCGCAGTGGTTAAGAATCCGCCTGCCAGTGCAGGGTACACGGGTTCAATCCCTGGTCCAGGAAGGTCCCACATGCCATGGAGCAGCTGAGCCCATGCACCACAACTACTGAGCCTGTGCTCTAGATCCCACGAGCCACAACTACTGAAGCCCGTGCACCCAGAGCCCATGCTCTGCAACAAGAGAAGCCACCACAATGAGAAGCCTGCACACTGCAACAGTAGCCCCTCACTCGCTGCAACCAGAGAAAGCCTGCACGCAGCCACAAAGACCCAACACAGCCAATAAATAAATAAGTAAGTAAGATTGCTGTCTCTCAAAAACCACTAAAAGATAATTTGTAGCAATAAATAGGAAATCAAGTCCCTAAGCGGACAGACCTGTTCTGAGAGTTAGGAGAGACATGTGTTCCGTTTCATCAGGGGATGATGTAGGTGGACAGTTGGGGTAAGCAGATGAGAAGGGATGCGGTGGTGGGTTTTGCTCCCAGAATTAGACCGGCCTGTCAATACCTGAAATGAAATAACTCTCCATTTTGAGCCCAATATAACCTTCTCAGATGTGGTCCCCCTTAGGCCCCAGAGACCCACTGTGAGCACACTTATTAGCTTAATCACGTGGGGAGGGAGACTCTGAACGACATTGATCACACTCTTGATTCAGATCCTTCAGGTAGCCAGAAACTGTGACCAGAGAGCAAACAACATAAATCATTGTGTTCTCAAAGATTATTTATTAGCTATTCTCACAGTGGAAAAAAATAAATGAAATAAGATGAAAATCCAACAACACTTCTTTTCTGAGGACCCCAGGTGGATTATACAAAATGGACCAATAGAGGCTTCGTGTTTGTAGCTCACTTACAGGAGAGCTCATTAAAGCAGAAATCAAGTAATGACAGCCTAATTTCTTGTAAGGTATAGGGTCTGACCTGGTGCAATAAAGTCACACGGATGATTCTTCCAAATAAAGAGACTAGAATGCTTATAAGTCTAAGAGCGACACCCCTTCCAAGCTGCACGGTTACACTAGGGCACTGCTGGGCTCCTCTTTGGAATGAGTCTTCCCAATCCAGACAATTCCATCACCTGTCCTTGCGGGTGGCCAATCTCTCTGATGGCAGATTTGATTTCAGAGCAGAGTCTGGTCACCTGGAGCTGGATCAGATGAATAAGGGATAATGAGGTTCTGTGATGCAGTTGGGAGGTAAATGCTGTGAAGGTTAAAATAATGAGACCAGTTTTCTTACGTGGGCCACAGGTGCTGTCGAGGGCCCTCCCCAAAGAGGTGGGATCTTTACATCTCCACCAGGCACCACGACCATCGTGAGACTAACCACACAGCCTCCTAGGACGCGCGTGTGGAAGGCCAGCATTCCTTTGGATGCTTAAACTCTGGGCTGGTTGTTAAAACCCTGGCTCACGCATTTAGAGCTCGCTGGGAGCTACAGCAGTACTGTTTGCTCTGCCTTGCCTGTCGATTTAAAATAAGTTTATATTTGGTCTAAGAAAGCCCAGTTCTTAAAAGGATTTCCATTCTTTGGGGGCTGAAGGCAAGAGGCACCGTTTTGTTTCTCTTCCTTCTTTTCAAATGCTCGCTTCCTAGCCCACCGGAAGAGGTCTATGTGTTTGTCCTTCATGACGCCTGGTCCTTGGAGGCAGGGGGTCCAGAGCACCAGTGGGGGCAAAGGGTCCAGTCGTCATTGGATGGCTTCAGGACAGCGATGCGTGCTGGGAGAGCTGCAGCACCTGATCACAAGGACGTCCTTGCCGTGTCGCTCTAGGAGTTCAGACACTGCCCCAGGCCTGTCCGAGAGGCGCCCCTCTCCTTCCCCAGATTGGGCGAGGAGGCGCCTAGGCCTCTGGGATAGGGGTGTTGCAGTTCCCATGGTAGATCCTGACGTGGCCCTCACACCAGAAGTAGGCATCGAAGACGTCACTGTAGCCATGGTCCCTCCACCAGGTGCAAAGCTGCCGGTTCCAGGTACAGTCCAGCACGTGGAAGAGCTCAGGATGCTCCATGCCGATCATGGTGAAGAAGTCCTGGTCCCCGAGGTGACCCCGGAAGTGGTACTTGTTGGCCAGCTGCTGCACCTGTGCTGGCTCCAGCAGGCGGCCGTACAGTGGGGACTGGCGCATGGCCTCCAGGTTGAGCAGCATCACCCCGCTGTTGAAGCCGGGGAGCCCCTCAGGGGGAGGGCCCCCGACCCGGGTCTTGGGGTTCTCATGACGGAACTGCCAGAATGTGTGCCTGGGAAGGGGAAAGAGAACAGATTTAGCCTGACGTGTGTGTGTGTGTGTGTGGGAACAGTCTGCCAGTCCTGTTCCTCTGGGTCCTCACAACCACCCAGGAGGGAGGTTCCATTTTCACTCGTTCTACAGCTACGAGGACTGAGACATTCTGAGGCTCAGAATCTGTATCACACTGCCAGCAAGAGGCAGAGGCGGTCTGAGTCTCCCAAGTCCAAGCCTCACGTTCTTCCCACCACCCTCAGGATGACATCATCATCTCCATCAATCACATCTGTACAGACTTCGTGAGCACCAGGCACTACATCCTATGAGACGGGTGTTCTCAGAGGCAATATGTCACCTCACGCCTGAGGAAACTGCACAGAGAGGTTCAGAGACTTCCCCAAAGTCACACAATCAGCAAATAGCACAAGCAGGGACTCAACCCAGGCATCCGGCTCCAGCGTCCACTTCTGAGGTTAGTAACAATCTAGGTGGAACTTTCCACCCCCTTGTTTTTGTCTGTGATCTTGAAAAGGAAAGGGGAGAGAAAAGTTGGGAAACAGTTCTGAATGGTGATCAGGTAAAGACATAGGGAGCTAAACACAGGCTGAATCAAAATCAAGTCTCATTCATTAAAACCCCATGCCCAGCATTTCTGAAACAGCTCAGGTCCACCCGTGGGTCAAGTGAAAGTGGCTATGGGACAGCCAAGTAGAATTATAGCAATTTTAGAGAGCAGGTCCACTCAATTTCAGTTTCTCTCTAGGCAGATTTAGAAATCTGCTCTAAGTCCACCGGATGTTAGAGCCAAGGGGCCCCTCCTAGGTCCTTTATCCAAATGTTTCCATCTGGAGACAGGAAGTCAGATCCAGAAACCTCCCCGTGGGTGACAAGGTTAGAGCATGAGCCACTCTGTTCTCTAGCCTCTTTAACAGCAAATTCCTGCACAGAATGGTCACAGGAAGGGGCAAAGAGAGACCCAGGCTCCATTCCTGCAGAGATGCCATCACAGCAGAGGGGCATTCGACCTGGAGGAAGGAGGAAAGACGGAGGACCCTCTGTCGTGGGCAAGGGCAGGAGTGGGCTGGGGCGTGTCCTGCATCAGGCTCCATCCCACCTGTTTTACCAGCTTTGCCTCTTCCCTAGAGTCCGTAGGATGGGGATGCAGCATAGCAAAACCAGCTCTGCCCCCGGCCTGGAAATGCCACCCTCTGGCCTCCCCCAGAGCAGCTTCCTGACCAACGACAGAGAGGAGCTGTGCAGTGAAGTGGGCAGTGCAGGGGAAAGAAAACCAGAGGCCTGACCCGGGGTGGGCCACCCTGATGCATTTTCCAGTTCAACACATTTCTCCAGGTCTGGGAATAGAGAAAGCGTCCTTGAGGTCTCGCATATCACAAGGGGGCCGAGAGTTTGCTCCTGGCCAGGGTAAAGCATTCCATTTGGACATTCTTACAAGTGGAATACACAGGTTCATTGTCTGAATTTTACCATAATTGGACTATGAGTGGAACAGAGCTCTGGTGCCTACTTGGTGATAACAACCTTGGCAAAAATAAGCTTCCAAAGCAAACAGAGATGCTAGATCTTTCTAGCCACTAAAGCCTGCAGTGATGGGATCATAGCAGGGTTAGAATGCCGTTTGACAACTGTTAGTTCATTTTACCATATTTCTTCCAAATAGTTAATTACAGGAACAGGTTGCAAACCAGCTAACATTCTACCAAACAGACCTGGGCTAGCATGGCATGGTAGAGGAGGGATCCTCAAACCAGGCGAGGTTTTCTTTTTTTTTTTTTTTTTTTCACTATTCTAGTTGGAAATTTTATTACCCCGCTCTCAGTAACTGATAGAGCAACTAGACAAAGGATGTGGAAGATCTGAATAAAGCTATCAACCAACTTGACCTAGTCGACATCTGTGGAACTCTCTACTCAACAGCAGCAGAACACACATTCTTTTCTCCTGCAAATGGAACATTCACCAAGATAGACCATACGCTGGAGGACAAAACAAGTCTCAGTACGTTGAAAAAAGTTAAAAATCGTATAGAGTGCTCCCTAACCAAAATGGAACTGCACTTGAAATAAACTAGATAGAGAAAACTTCTAAATATTTAGAAATTAAGCAACAGACCTTTAAAACAATCCACTGGCCAAAGAAGAAATCATAAGGAAAATCAAAGTATTGCAAATTGAATGAATAGTCATGTACCCTTTCATTTTCCAAAGCAGGTGACCAGCTGTCCCATGTCCTGAGAAACTGTCCTAGTCTCAGGCAAACCAGGACGGTTGGTCATCCATTGAAATGTTTGGGTTCAGACTACAAGTTATGTGTCACCTTAGGTACAGGGCTTCTCTCTCCCGCTATCTTTTTTTTTTTAAGGGGAGGGTTGTTTTAAGGGGAGGGTTGTTCTATTGCCAAAGCACTGGATTCATTCTCCAGAGAGGAGAGACCCGGGGGAAAGCGAAGAGGCAGAGTCGGTGCTCGTGGAGCCCCTGGACACCTCATGCCCCATCAAGCCCACCGGTCCTTCTGTACTTCCCCCACGGTCTGTCCTCCCCTCCCAGAGGACGGGCGGGGGAACGTGGCACGGGCTGGTGGTGGGGGCGCGGCGGTCACGTCTGTGAGGTCCCCCAGCACTGCCATCGCCTCTGCCTCCTCAGCACCTGGCACAGTAGCGCCTCAGGAACCATGAAGTGATGATAAGGACTGAGGAAAAGGTCAGTGCAGCTCAGGCTACATGGCCTTCGATGTCATCTGGCAGCAGGGGCAGGAAGAGGTCAGGACAGTTGCCGGCTGCCGAGAAAAAACCTGCTGCTTCTCTGAGCCCTGGATCCACCGCTGCCACGTCTATTTTGGGGGAGAGGAACAGGGACCCAAGAGAGGGTGCTCAGATGTCTGAGAAAGGTTCAGAAGGGTTTCGACCCTTGAGCAAGCTGGGAGCAGAGGGGCCATCGGCAGCCCCGGGACGCCCTTACCAACCTCAGCAGGGAAGCTCCCCCAGATCTTCTTGTCTACACAAGGGTGACCTGGCACCGAACTTGCTGGGCTCCGGAGGGCAGGGCCAGAGGCAGAGAGGTAGGTGGAATCCTTCCAGGCAGAGACCATAACCTAGGTGGCTCTTTGGGAACATGCTGCCTATGACCACTGCTTAATCAAGACATAAGAGGCATTTTATAACAAAGAGCCAGAAAGAACCAGGTCTGGGACATCAGTACATTATGATTTGTAAGGAGAAGCAAGGGAGGGAAAGGAAATTGGAAATGCAAGCTGCCTGGGGTGTCTGAAGCAGAAACACAGCCTGAAAATGAACCAACGATTCTCTAAGTACAAAATTACTGCCGTTATTTAAAGTGTTCCTACTACCCCAAGACGCACCCAGAAAAACCGAGCGGCCGCTTAGGGGAATGGTGGGTTTCTCGGGCTTCCACGGCAGCTGGTCCTTGTGGAGGAGCTGTACTAGCCTTGGGGTAGAGAGTGATAGAGGGACGTGGAAGGGATGAGAACTCACGTAAGGGGCTCTGATCCCACATGGAGCGGCCTAACGGGGCGGGGTCCCCACTTCCACAGCCGCGGCAGCACATGCGGGCTGCAAAGCCCTCTTACAATTCTCTACCTCACTCCTCTCCCAGCCGTGCAGGGACATTGTTGCCTGCATTTTAACAGAGGGAACAGAGGCCCTCGGTTGTGAGGGGCAGGGCCCCGACTCAGATCCAGGGCCTCTGACCTCCAAGGTCCCTTTAATCTTTGACTACTTCAGATTCCACCACAGGCTAATGTTCCAAGGAGCAGCACTTGGATTTCAATATTATTTCTGACTTTGGTTGGCAGACCCCAAGGCCACGGGTGCTGGGGACCAGGCCATCGGGTGATGCAGCCGCTGCTGGCTTGGAGGGTGGTGGTCAGAGAGCACCCCAGACCCTTGCCTTCCTCACGGGGCCTGGGCTGACCATGTATATTCACAGGGCACTGCCAGTAGCATGTGCTGAGGCTGCAGGAAACGTCTGTATGAAAGAAGGAATCCGATTCTGAGAGCTTCCAGAAGTTTCTCAGATTAACCTCCACGACCACAGCCCAGCCATGTGGTGCTGCCTAATTGTATCATTTGGGCCTGTGTGGAGTCTTGTTCCCACCCCCAGGGTCACCTGGAGACCCACACTAGAGGGGATAAGGTTTCTTCCCCCTTAGAAATAAACTTAACTGTAAAACGAGGCCTAATGCAGATGGTCCATTGTAAATACCAAGTCCTTCCAGAAGTCGACAAGGCTTGCTGGGAGAGCACAAGTGAGGAGCCTTCAAGCACATTCTACTAGTTATGGGTGATGCATTTTCTAATTTTTTTATATCGAATACATCCTAATTAATAATCATAAAAAGGACTATTAAAAGCTAGTGGACTAGTTCTAGTGAGGAAAACCCATCCTTACAGGAAGGGGTGTTTGAAGTATTATAGTTTTGAAAAAGCAGAGCCATCTCCTCCCTCAGGTCTTTTCTCTGATGATCATTGCTAAGGTCACTCCAACAAGTCTCTCAACCAGAGGCCCTGGCTGAGAACCTAAAGCTCACGTTCTCCAGAAAAGGACTCGCGTTGCCGTGAATCGTCCCTTCCTCCTCCCCACACACACACCACCCCAAATCACAGACTCTTTTGCCTCCCTGTTTCTTCATGATTTTTTTCTCCTGGGTTGGCCTTTCTCAGCTCCTAAGGCTCAGTTTTCTACTTTCACTTCCAAGAGGGGAGAAGCAAAGATGGGAACACCCACTGGGCCCGGGCAGTCTGCACAACACCCCTCAGGAAGGTTCTGGAAGCCTGTGCCGACTCAGGCTGAGTTCAAGCCGTAGGTTCTCAGGCTGAGAAGGCCCTGCTGTAGGTCTGGGATTCACAAGGACGGCCTCACACGCGGCACATCTCACCATGGCTCACCCCTTGAGTGTGCCTCAGAGTCAAGGGCAAAGTCTCTAAGGAGCAAGGGAGGCCGGCCTCCACCCGGGGAAAGCTCGCCGTCTAGTCAGCAAAGACTGGAATCAGGAAACACTACTTCCCTCATGCCCGTGCTTGTGTACCAGGCCCAGTCAGCTCTTGTTTGACTTGGAAGGGACCCTGTTTTCCAGTCGTCCAAGAGGAAAGGCCAGGAGTGAAGAGCCATGCTCAGAGGCAGCCCAGCGTTCCACCCAGCCCCGGTCCTGCGAGGTGACGGGACAGTTCTAGGGGATGATTTCACAGCAGTGGCACTGTCTCTCCATCCTGCCTTGGGCTGAGGCTGAGGTTCTGCGGGACGGGCGCTGACCCTTCATTCTCTAGGGGAACCACTGTCTTGTGGTATCAAACTGGAGAGGGCGTGGACCGCGTGGGGCTGTGGGCCCCGCGAAGCTTTAAACTGCCTGTTGCCCTAGGGCATTTCTTACCACCGAGAGTCACAGCTGACCCTTGTTAGGATCTCCTGCTGGCAAGGCCTGAAGCAGGGAGGTCTCTGACTCCGCTGGTCAGAGAGGGTAAGAAATGTTCCCAAAGTCACACAGGTTATCAGTGGTAGGACTGACAGGGGCCCCTTATCGGCACTGGTCAGTCAGCAGAGAGATGCCCAAAAGTCCACTCTCCCGTGTCTCCTAGTTCTTCATGAGATGAACAGGAACAACAGAGAGCACACTGAGCTGAGAAGATCAATTGCTGATCACTCAGCTATTTAACAGACCCAACCCATACGGAGGTGAGTGGAACATCCCTGCCCTCAGGAAACAGGCAGTGCAGCAAGGAGCTGAGACCTGGGTGTGAACACACCAGCGGTGGTGGTCCTGGGGTGGGGCTGGGGGGCTGCGCCTGGACCCTGGATGCCTGGGCTAGGGACCAGCGGGGTGAGCCCCTGGGCCTCTCAGGGCCTTGGTTTGCTCAGCGATCACGTAGGGATGGGGATGAGACACCCCTTAGGGCCGTCCTGGACTCCAGGAGCAAACACATGCCAGACCCTGCCCAGCGCCAGGCCCCTAGGAGTGGTCGTGGCTGTCACCATGGGTGCTCAGCCACCGAAGGCAGACGCCCTTCCTGCCCAGGCTCTTCTCAGGGTGTGGTGGTATCTCAGGGACCAGCCCTCGTCCACCAGCCAGGCGTCTGCAGGTTTTTGTTTAGACACGGCTTCCTGCTCCAGGGAGTCTGGAATGACTGTCTGTCTCGTTACCAAAGCAGCACCGGCTATGATCTGTCCACCTCTGTGGGGCTCTAAAACCTGGCAGAGCATTGGAATCATGGAGCGTGAACACCCCTGCTGGCAAGGCTCTGACCTGCTGCAGGACAGCTCTCCGAATGCCCCCAGTCCTCCTTTGCTCTGGAGCCCTATGGGTGTTTTCAGTGGACCTGAGGCCTCCCCTGGCACAGCACCACCAGGGCGCCAGCCGCTCCCCCGTGCCCTCAGGAGGGGTGGGATGTCCCTTCCTAAAGCATCCATCACCATCCCTGGCCCTCCTGTCATTCCCCAGCCCGCCGGCCGGACGTCTCGGCTTTCCTCCCACACCTGCTGTCCAGAGCTGTGAACAGGTGGGTGGGGCTGGGGAACCCATCACCACTCAATCTGACAAATGGCTCTAGAGCACTGAGGTGCCGGCACTGGGCTGGGCCCTGGAGGGCTGCATGGCAAGGAACTGGGGGAGGCACAAGGGACAGAGATGATGGAGGAAGAGGCATTGCAGGGTTCAGCCAGGCAGACGGAGCTCGGAGGGGCTTCAGGCCTAGGCTACTACAGGGGTGGCGGAGCTGCCAACAGCACGGTGGGGCTGGGAGGATGCAGAGGGGAGTGACCCCGTTCAGTCTCGAACAGATGCCCAGCAGGGAGCTGGACACAGGTGTGTCACAAGCACAGTGCAAAGCAGGAAGGACAGAATTCTGGAGAGTGCTGACATTTAGGGAATGGAGGATGAGGAGTGAGGACACAGGTAGGACCTCTGAGTAGCTGAGCCGCCTGTCCCCCACACTGACGTGGGCCGTGGGGCCCTCAATTTGCCGTGGGACCCCCTGAGGAGCTGCACCGACCTCCAGCTGGACCTGCGGGCCCACTGTGTGCACTTTAACCCTGCATGCCCCAGCCCTGTGTCCCAGGTGCCCGAAGTGCCCCCAGCACTTCATCTTCCAGACTTCAGCTTCACAGCTCCTTCACCTTCATCCCCATCCAATCCAGTGGGCCTCCAGGCCTTCTCTCCCCAGGTGCTGCCCTCCAAACCCTCTTACTGACAGCAACTGTCCATTCTCTGCCTCCCATTTGAACAAACACGGATCAGGACAGAATGACACCCCAGACAGCACTAAGTATCTCCAGCCCTCCCTCCCCAAGTAGAAACCAATCCTGCTGCCACTCCCCCAGACTGCAGGGATGCACACTGCCTCCCCCGACACACCCTTCCAGAGCTGTCCCCCCACCATGCACCGCAGCCACACCATCAGTCTAGCTGCCTCCTCGCCTCCCTGCTCGTCACCTCTGCCCACCACCCATACCCTCTTCTTCTCTGCTCCATCCCTAGGGCACCCTCAATAATTTCAACAGCTGTGATAAGAGCTTCACCTTGGCCTCAGGGTTCTTCAAGCCCTAACTGAGCTAGCCACTTGGCTCCCCCTTCTGTGCACCTTGCTACCAGAAGGCACTCTCCTCCAGATTTAATGTGATTCTTATCAAATTACCCATGACTTTTTTTCCACAGAATTAGAACAAGCAATCCTAAAATTTATATGAAACCATAAAAGACCCAGAATTGCCAAAGCAATTCTGAGGAAAAAGAACAAAGCAGGAGGCATAAGACTCCCAGACTTCAGACAATACTACAAAGCTCCAGTAATCAAAACAGCATGGTACTGGCATAAAAACAGACATATAGATCAATGGAACAGAATAGAGAGCCCAGAAATAAACTCACACACCTATGGTCAATTAGTCTTCGACAAGGGTGGCAAGAATATACAATGGAAAAAAACCCAGTCTCTTCAACAAGTAGTGTTGGGATAGTTGGACAGCCGGATGTAAATCAATGAAGTCAGAACACACCCTCACACCATACACAAAAATAAACTCAAAATGGCGTAAAGAATGATAAGACATGACACCATACAATTCTTAGAAGAGTACACAGGCAAAACATTCTCTGACATAATCATACCCATGTTTTCTTAGGTCAGTCTCCCAAGGCAACAGAAATAAAAGCAAAAACAAACAAATGGGACCTAATCAAACTTACAAGCTTTTGTACAGCAAAGGAAACCATAAACAAAATGAAAAGAGAACCTATGGACTGGGAGAAAATATTTGCAAGCGATGCAACCAACAAGGGCTTAATTTCCAAAATACAGAAACAGCTCATACAACTCAATAACAGAAAAACAACCCAATCAAAAAATGGGCACAAGACCCAGACAGACATTTCTCCAAAAAAGACATACAGATGGCCAACAGGCACATGGAAAGATGCTCAATGTAGCTAATTATTAGATAAATGCAAATAAAAATAACAATAAGGTATCACCTCATACTGGTCAGAATGGCCATCATTAAAAAATCTACAAATAACAAATGCTAGAGAGGGTATGGAGAAAAGGGAACCCTCCCACACTGCTGGTGGGAATGTAAGTAGGTGCAGCCACTATGGAAAACAGTATGGAGGTTCCTCAAAAAACTAAAAATAGAGTTGCCATATGATCCAGCAATTCCACTCCTGGGCATACTTCCAGACAAAACTATAGTTCAAAAAGATACATGCACCTCTATGTTCACAGCAGTACTATTCACAACAGCCAAGACATGGAAACAACCTAAATGTCCATCAACAGATGAATGGATAAAGATGTGGTACATATATACAATGGACTACTACTTAGCCATAAAAAAGAATGAACTAATGCCATTTGCAGAAACATGGGTGGACATAGAGATGATCATACTAAGTGAAGTCAGAAAGAAAGACAAATACCATATGATATCACTTACGTGTGGAATCTAAAATATGACACAAACGAATTTATCTATGAAACAGAAATAGACTCACAGACATAGAGAACAGACTTCTTGTTGCCAAGGGGGAGGAGGAGATGGGGAGAGATGGACTGGGCGTTTGGGATTAGCAAACGCAAACTATTATACATAGGATGGATAAAACAACAAGGTCCTACAGTATAGCACAGGGAACTATATTCAACTACTGTATAGCACAGGGAACTATTCAATACCCTGTGATAGACCATAATGGAAAAGAATATGAAAAAGAATGTATATATATATATGTATAACTGAATCATTTTGCTGTACAGGACATCACTGTTTATCAACTATACTTAATAAAATTTAAAAAAAAAAAGGCACACTCCTCCAGGGACAGGGAGCTGAGATAGATCCCTTCTGACCACATACCCATGGAAGCTGCCAGTCGGCCCCTTGGGAGTCTCTGGGGCCCACCTCTCCTTATTTTCTAGATTGTCAGTCTTTCCTGGCTCCCCTGGTCCCACCCCTCACAGTCTGAACTGCCCCCCCAGCACCTCACCACATGCCTGGAACGTGACAGTGTTGAAAGCCGTAGAGAATGAAGACCCAGAAATGCTGCAGGAGGTGCCCGAGACCTTTGAGAGGTGAGTGATGGAGACTAAGAAGCCAGACACTTGGCCCTGGGGACACAAGAGCAGAGGGAGCAGAGGCAGGGCAGGCAGATACACTAGCAGCAAAGAGAGGGCAGAGGGAAGCATATTTACAGAGAGGGAAGCGAAGCCACATGTCAAGGGAAAGGGATGCGTGTGCCAGACTGAAGAGAAAGGAAACAGGATGAATGGCAGGGTGGCACTGTGAGGAACGATAATCATGATAATGGCTAGCTAGTATTTAGTGAGTACTATGTGCCAGGCCGTTTTAAGTTCTCATTTAACGTTTGTAACAAACCCATGAGGTAAGAACTATTATCTCCATTTTATAGATAAGTGTGAAAGGAAGATATAAAACATTTTGCCCAAGGTCAGAGGAGCCAGGCAGAAGAGTTTGCCAAGAAGAGGGAAATCCTGGGACGCATCTGAGCCTGAAGGAGGGACAGAAGTAAGAAGGTGCAGTGGCTCTGAGGTGGGAGCAAGGGATATTTTAAAAGCTCATTTTTGGTCAACTCTAAATCTTGGGAAGGTAAGAGGTGAAGCCATCTCAGGAGATAGAGGAGCTGGGGTGTAAGAAGGGCCTGAGAAAGAGAAATCGTCTATGAGGGCCCTCGGAAATGCAATAAGGAATCAGTAAAAGATGAATGAAAGAATTTGCTGGAGTAGCGAGGGCATGAGGAAGCTCTGGATTGATAACCAGGGTATGCCTTATTCACCTTTATGTCTTGAGAGCCTAGCATGGGCATTTGATTCCCAGCACACCCGTGAGAACTGCTAAGTTTCAAATGAATGGATGGATGAATGGATTAAAGAATGAATGAACAAAAGAATAAGGGACTGTAAGATCAGATAGCAGAAATTTAAAAGAGGAGAATGTTGATGAAGGTGGTGGAACAAAAGTTCAGAAAGGCAGTTGGGAGACAGTGCGCCCTGGACCCTGTGAGCTGGGGCCATGTGGGTCTTCATCCGGGGGAGCCAGGTCTCCTCCAGGGTGAGGACAGAGAAGGCAAGGGAGAAAAGGTGGTCCCATGAGCTCTAGAATCCACACCTGTGATGAGATGCGGGTGTGACAAAGGTGAGCCATGAAGAGCCGCAGATGGTAACCTGACCCAGTGGTGCCCACAGCCCTGTGGACAGTGCCCTTCCCAGCGCTGGCTCTGGAAGAGCCCCTAGCTTCCAAGTAGCGGGGCTTGAACATCACTGATAGGGAGCAGCTCAAATCTGGTGTGAGCCCTGGGACCAACCAGGAGACTGCAGGGCCTGCAGCCAGCAGGCTGGGTTGGTCACAACCCACGTGCAGGGGGCCCCAGCTCAGCTCCACAATCCTGCCCTTTCCCAGAAGCCGGGCTGAGGGAGGGACTTTCATCAGGGTGAAGACAAAGCCAGAGAGAGTCACCTTCAGAATTGACTCACTGCTCCCAACAGCCCCATGGCACTAGGGGACACGGGAGAGAAGTGCCCAGGACACATGCCAGGTGTTTTCCGGGGCAGTCAGCAGAGCGTAGGCGTGTGCAGTAAGGGTGATGGGGAGGACCACGGGTGGAATTTAACCTTGTGCCCGAATTAAGCTCAACACCAGTCCAGCCCGGTGTCCTTCACCCTGGTGTGGCTGAGCCGGGCACAAAGGCAACCGAGCTCCAGGAAAATGTGTTACTTCCCAAGCCCAGAAGCAGTCTGTGAGCTGTCCCACTTCATCTCAGTTGACCTCTGCCTGCCCCTGCTCGCTGTCCCACACACTGTGGCATGGGTCTCGGTCAAGGGTAAAACAAGTGATCGGCATGTTGACACAGACACTGGGGATCTCCTCTCACCTGTCAGGCACACGGCAAGGCACCGTGCGGGGACAGCGACGGGCCAGACACAGGCCCTGCCCCACGGGAGCCTATCACGGGCAACAGCACTTCTCAGATGTCACCATGCCAGGGACTCACCTGGGATCTTGTTAAAATGCAGATTCTCATTCAGATGCTGCATTTCTGACAAGCTCCCAGGTAATGCTGATGCTGCTGGCCCGATGATCATACTCAGAGGGGAAAAAAGAGGTACTTTTAATAATATAAAGAAATGAAAACCACATGAGTAGCAGTGATATTTTATCATGAAAATGGCCATGAAGTAGGTGGCTCGGCCACTTGCAAATTTTTATGCTAATATTTGCTGAGCCTTCTCACGTTGCACAGTCCTGGGGGCGCTGCTGGGGAGATGCTTCCTGGAAGCAGGGCGCTTATGGTGCCAGGAGGGAGGGCCCAGGTCTGCCGCCTTCCATCCCCAGGGATTAGCAGTCAGTCTGGGGTGGAGGGGGAGGCAGGTATGTATTAGCTGTCCACGGACTTGAAAAAAAGTGCCGGTGCATGACGGGGTTAAGAGGTTCTGAGGCAGACAGTCCGCGTTCAAATCCTGGTGCTTTGCTCACTACCCTGCACAAGGTGCTAAAGTGCTTTGTGCTTCAGTCTTCCCGTATGGAAACAGGGTTGTTGTGAGGATTTTATGAGATAACGCAGGTAAAACAATCCCATCAGATGAGATGATGGAAGCCAAAGACACATGTCACCTTTAGTGGGAAGCAGTGTGGATTCTTTGTGGCTCTGTTCCCACCCCTGCCCCATTGAGATGACCCCTGGGGTCTCTCCTCCAGTTTCCCCAGCACCAGAGGCCTCTGTCCTCATCAACTCCTTCTCACCCATATCTCTAAGTCTTCAGTAAATGTCTGTTCAAAGCCTGGTACAGACCAAGCGCCGCACCTGAGATAATGAGGAGGAGGAAGAGGAGTTGCCATCACTCGTGCAGCCCTTACTCAGCTTTACATACATTCTCTCAATCCCTCACGACAACATCTATGGTCAGTAAGAATGAGGAAGTGAAGGCTCAGAGAGGTTAAGCAATGTGCTTACGGTCACACAGCCCTCTTGCGAGGCTAAGCCCAGAGGTGAGGCTGCGGGGCAGGAGGAAGTGCCCTCCCTGCTCAGTGTTGTGCTCCCAGAGGGGCCCATGAAGTTGTGGAGCCTACAGGGTGGGCTCTCAATCTCCTGTGCTGTCACCAAGTTCAGAGCTGGAGTGAGAAAGAACTCAGAGAATGGATTCTCAGGGGAGGTCTGGTTGGTGGAGCAGAAGACAGGATAGGGGATTCCACACACCAAGACTGGGGGTGGGGTCTGAATTTCGTCAGACCAGTTCCAACCGTGGAGCAGGCTATGTAAGGGTAGAGGGATAGCAGGAGTGAGCCAGCATGCTCCCTGCCCCAGGTGCACTTAGAGGCAGGAAGCCTGGTTTCAGTCGTGGCTCTGGCCCTGGAACCAAAATCCCGTAGGTGAAAAAACCTATAGAGATCACCCAGGAACACAGAGAGTGGAAGCAACTTGCACAAGATCCCCCAGCTGAGACGTAACAGCTCACATGCCCGGGCACCACAAAGCTGCCTGAGGGCCCTCCCACACCAGCAAGATGGCAGCCTCAGCTTTTGTCTCATGCTTTTCCAGATTCTGACCAAGGAAAACCACACACTTTTTTAGGGTCATAGGACATCAGTTGTTTCCCTAAAATACTTAGGTCAGCCCTTGCTGCCTGTTCTTCACTTGCCGTCATCTAGTAAGTTTAACCACCCAAGGATGCTCTCTGCAAACCCCCCACCCCTGCACACAATCCCAGGACCCCTTCAGCCATCAGAACCCAACCGCAGGGACCCATCCCAGGGGCCTAGAGTGTGCAGGGCACTGAGGACACAAAGGTGAATCACACAGAGACCTCTGTCCCGCAGGAACCACTTAGGATGGGACAAGTAGTCACCACACTGGGGATGGCTCACCTTGGCTCTGGGCAGGGAAGTCTCTCTGGCAACGCCGGAGACAGGCATCCTGCCAGCCAAAGGAGCTCAGGGTAAGAAAGGGAGGCCACAGAGGCAGCCACTCCTAAATTCTCTCAAAACACTGAAACCCTCCAGAGTCCATGCTTCATCTGTGTGGCCGCAATGTCTTCATGTGGACAAAGGGCCATCCCCATGAGACTTAAATTATTCAAGCATTCTGAATCCTCCTGCATGAGGTCAAGTAGGCAAAGAAACTATTGTCACTTGGAAGTTCAGGTTGAGGACAAAAGGAGGCTCAGTGGGGTCCCTGCAGGATGGTTCAGAGAAGGGGTGTGTGCTCTGGAGAGAGAATATCTAGGTTTGCCCCCAAGGCTCCACCCCTTTCCAGCCTCTCTGCAAGGGACAGTGACTTGGGACCAGTGTCAGAGAGTCCCATCCCCAGCCCTGGCCCCGCAGTGAAGTCAGAGAGAAAGGGAGCAGGCGTTCACCTCCCTGTGCCCCTCACATCCCAAGAGCCCTGCCCTGCCTGTGGGCTGTGGTGGGCGTTTATGAGCCACCATCTGTGTATGGTGACAAGCTGACAGAGTCCAGGACGGATGAAGGGAGACCACCCCCATCCTGGGCTCATTCTGACCATTCCCCCAGCGGCTGGCCCGTTTTAGTTCATGCTCTTGGGCCCCTGAGAGCCTCGTCCTTTGCGGGTGGTGATGGCACAACCAATGTGCTCAGCACAGGAAAGAGGCCCTGGATGGCGGGCTGGGCCAGCCTCCTCCTTCACCCCGGGGCTGGCCCGGAGGCAGCCATGCCTTCACCTCTGCCTTCTGTGCTGTGTGGGCCTCCTGCAACTCCGTGGTGGCCCAGATGCAGAAAGACTCTGGGGCTCTTTAAGCCTCTCCTCACGCAAGGGCAGCATGGGGGCCGTGTGCAGGGCGGGGTGGAGCGGCAGCATTAGAGGTCATCTGTAAAGAGCACACCTGAGCCACAAAGGCCTGGCCTCCAGCCCACCCAAACACCCAGCTTGTTCCTGGCCTGCCAGCGTCCCCTCACGGCTGGCTGCCTTCTGTGGCCCGAAGCCCCGCGGCTTGGCCCTCCACTGCGCTGTCTTCTCTGTTTCCTTTCTTTTAAAGAAGGAAAGAAGAAGAAATTCCACAAAACAAGCTGTCCTCCTGACAGGCCAGCTCAGATCGCAGTTGAACTAGGCTGAATCAAAGAGCAACGTTACCAGGGGGTTATCAGAACTGTCTGGCTCAGAAAATAAACAACTCCTCAAAGATGGCCTGGAATTTGGCAGCTCCCTGTGCATGGGTTGCTGGGACTGAGGCCCCTCCCGGTCTCTAAACATGCCAGGGGGTCCAGCAGAGACCGCAGACCTGCAGTTCCATTCAACAAGCACAGGGATTCAGAGCAGGGGCTGTGGAGTCAGGCCTGGGCTGCAGTCTCAGGGCTGCCCCTTCCCAGAGGTAGGGCCTCCAGCCAGTTACTTAACTCTCTTGAGTGTGGTCATCTGTAAACCTGAGAGAATGAGATCTCTTTGAGGCTTAAGTTGAAGTGCCAGGGGAGAGCCTGGCACATTTATTAATTGAAGAAATACTTACTGAAATCCTACTATGTGCTAGACACCATTCTAGGCCCTGGGATACAACAATAAACAGGAAAGACAACTATGATTCCTACCCTCGTGGAGCTTAGTGTCTGGGAAGGATGCAGACCAGCCAACAGGCAATCACAATTCTGGGTGATAAGAGACAGGATGGCACAGCAATGGGGAGTTTTAAGACTCCCAAAGAGAGGCTCCTCACCCAGTCTTGAGGGGTTCAAGGAAGCCTTCCTGGAGAAACTGGTATGTGAGCCCTGATGTGAAGACTCAGGCAGGTGAAGAGCAGAGGTGGGCCACAGTGCACCTGGCCTGGGGAACTGAGCACAGTCCAGCCTGGCTGGACTGAGATGGGCGGCGGGCAGGGGCCAGACTAGGAAGGGTCCTGTGAGGAAGGTCAGGGAGGCTGACCTTGATGCCGAGGATAACAAAGGGTTAAAGCAAGGCAGCCTGTGTATGACGAAGGTCACCGGCTGGGCGAGGGATGGCCTGGAGAAGGCAGGGCTGGAAGCAGCCAGACAGCTGGGGGCTGCCGCAGTGACCCAGGGGAGCATGGCGGTGGTGTCAGGGCAGGAGGGAGGCGGAGGATTCAGGAGATGGTCAGCAGGCGCGGGACAGGACCTGAGGACTGATGGGTGGATAGAGGGACTGACGGAGGGTAGGAGCTCCGAGCCCGGGTTTCTGTCCTGAGCACTCTGGGCGTGGCATAAATGGCAACAGCTACATCACCATGATCACCGACTGGCGCAGGGACACGGGCCAGGTCATTGCCCTGTCTGGGCCTCGTTCTCCCACCTGTACAGCAATGAGACGCACCCAGCTCAGACCTGTGTGTCTCTGTGCCACCCCCAACAACTGCCTGAGTGCCGGCACATGCTCACTCCTCCCGCCTTTGTGCATTTCTCCAAACACAGGACCAGGCCGGGAGGACGCAGACAGGGACAGCTGTGAGACGCTGGCCGGTGTGGCCCATTAAATGCCAACTTCTTTGCAGACGACGTAGAGCAAACCTGCCTTTCCCCTGCTTCTTCTGGACCACAGTCACCCTCACCTCGTCCAGGGCTGGTGAGCGTCCCTTGCTTCCCTGCCACATGGGGCCGATTTCCTAGGGAGATGTTCTCCCCTTTAATCTGGAAGCATGCCCCTTAGCTGCCTCCTTGGATCTGATCTGCTCAAGTCTCTTCTCTATGCCTTCTAGATGGATCACCAGAATCTTGCCGAGCCTGGGGGGCTCCCTCTAAAGGCAGAGAAGGATGGGAACTACCCTGGCCCTCTGTCCCCACCCAGCTCTCTACTCAGGTGCCCACAGGAATGCCTGGGGCTCCTGGAGCTGGAAGAGCACTGTGGAGAGGAACTGCAGCCCCACAGCACCCAGGGCCTGGGACTTCTCAGCTCTCTCTGCGGTGGAGGGCCGGAGCCTAGCCTGAAACAGAACCGCCAACTGGATATGAGTGCACATGAAGAGGGGAATTAAAGAGAGACAGATCAAAACTGGCCTTAAAATTAGACGCTAGTCCAGGCCACTACCTGCGAGAGTGATTGGAATCCTCTGCAACGACAGCAGGCTGCCGGACGCCACTCCTGGAGCCGTTCTTCTGGAATTCTCTGGCTGTTCAGGGGGCAGCTCTTCCTCCCTCAGGGCTCCTGGCCACCCTCTCCCTGCCTTTCTCCCCATGGCCGTTCAGGCTGCCCAGTTGCTGACTGAGGAAGAAGCGTCCTGACTAGAACCACAGCCAAAAGAATCAGGTGCTTATTTGCACCCCAGGGGGCCCTCATCCTGAAAATTCTGGTACTGCCAAGGGTCAGGGGGGTGCTGAGCTGCTCCGCTCTCCGCCCTGTGTGGAACCAGGGCCGTTTTGCTGGGGAGGCCCCAAGTTCCCAACTAGTTCCCAGCCTGAGAAAAAGCAAGAAACCTGGGCTGTGGACACACCTTGGGAAGGAGGCAAAGAAGACAAGGAATGAACCCACACAGCAGAGCCGGGCCAGGCCCCACGGAGCCCAGCACCAGCACCCTGCCCACAGCTGCACCATACCACGGGTGGGCCTGCATCTTCAACACTCCCTTTCCCTGCCAGACCTCCTCCTTCCCCTCCCCAGAGCTGCCTGGCTTCTCGCCCAAGACCTAGACACCTGCCCACACGCACAGAGCCCACAGGGGCCCGACCAGGTCTCCTGCCATTCATTCCGCCCAGACGCACGTGCGCAGGGCTGCTGACCCAGGATGCTCCCCCTCCTCGCTCAGAGCCGGACTCCTCGTGGGATCTCAGGAAACTTCTACCAAACGAAGCCATTCTAGCCTCTGCCCTCCTCCTCAGAGGCCGTCCAGGTGCAGATGTCTCACGGAGCCGGCTCTGAGCTGCCTGCCTCTCCCAGCAGCCCCCGTCTCCGGATGCAGATGCATGGGGCCACGAGGCCTGTGAAGGTGCCGATTCTTCCCTCTTCACGCCGTCTGCTCGTCCACACGGGCAGGAACCGCGAGGCTGCACGGTCAGGGGCCCCTCTTGCATGGGCTGGGCAGGTATTTGCTGATGCCATTCTGAGCAGACAGTGCCGCCTCCCCTCTGTGGCACTCCCGTGTGACTCAGCTCAAGTCTACCCCTAGGAAGGTTTTCCCAGCTAGGTCCGCTCTTCCTCTTCCCGGCTCAGGCTTCTCTTCCCTAAGAGCTGTGTGGTGAATGGCAGGGCTGTGCAAACCTTACTGTGCACACAAAATGTCTGTCTGGAGATCCAGTTAAATGTAGCTGGGGTTCAGCAGGTGAGAGGAGTGGGATCCTGCATTTCTGACAAGCTCCCAGGTGATGCTGCTGTGGTCCACAGGCAACACTTTGGGGAGTGAGAAAGTAGAGGAAAGAGACTTGGGATGTCTGCAATGTTCCTGCATTACATGAGGTAATGCAGAGCCGAGAGCCCCTGAAGCCACGGGTGCCCACAAGTGCAAGTTCTGTTCCTTTTGCTTCAGTTTTCTCCCTGTAATAGTAGGAACGAGAGGCCTCGCGAGAGGTATTGCCAGAGAATTAAATGAAATAACATCTGAAGACCGTGGTGCACAGCAGGTGACAGATGATCAGAGTTCTCCCTCCTTTCCTTCTGCTGTTAGTCCTGTGTCTGGCACATAACCTGTGTCCCATATGATCAGGGAGGGGGCTGGGAGGGCCCGAAGGCCTGTCTCTTAGACTAATGGTCTCCACATCCAGCTCTGAGTGCCTGTGCGTGTGGTACTGGAGAAGTGGGTTGTTCAGGTCATGCTGAAGGGTGATTCCTCAAGTGATTTTGTTACTTGGATACATGTGCATGAGCAAGAACGCCTGCTAACATGTGGGAGGGGTCATACAGAGCAAGGACCTACAGATGGCAGCCAGCCTGGAGAGCCCTGGGTAAGGCCCCAAGCCCTGCTGCCTCTTGGTCGGGGCAGCGACCACTGGAGAGGACCGTACGACCCCACTTAGTCTGATTCTCACTGCAGGTCAGCAGCTCAATAGAAGAAAGGCAGGTGCTTTTAGAATCTGCATTAACCAGTCTGGCCAGGGAAAGGACCATTCATCAGAACCCCTCCTTTTTCCTGGCCTATAGGTACTCAAGCTGCTTCAGAGATCTTGCTTGTTTCCAGAAAAAGGCTAGGGGCTCAGGGAACCAAGCTCAATATGTGATATATAGCAGTGTTGCTTCTAAGGTTTAAGGCAAAAGGCAAGAGGAGAAATTAGACTGATGGCCAATTCATCTTCAGTAAGCATTTACTGACAGCCAGTCTGCATCGTAGCCTCCCCTGCCCCCCCCCACATATACTTAATCTTTTCTGATTAAGATCAAAAGTAAACCCCTTTGATCTTAATCAGAAAATGATGCTGTTTCAGCTCATACAACTCAATATCAAAAGAACAAACAACCCAATCGAAAATGGGCAGAAGACCTAAATAGACATTTCTCCAAAGAAGACATGCAAATAGCCAACAGGCACTTGAAAAGATACTCAACATTGCTAATTATTAGAGAAATGCAAATCAAAACCACAATGAAGCATCACCTCACAGCGGTCAGAATGGCTATCATCAAAAAGTCTACAAAGAATAAATGCTGGAGAGGATGTGGAGAAAAGGGAACCCTCCTGCACTGTTGGTGGGAATGTAATTTCGTACAACCACTATGGAGAATAGTATGGAGGTTCCTTAAAAAACTAAAAATAAAGCTACCATATAATCCTGCAATCCCACTCCTGGGTATATATGTGGAAAAGATGAAAAGTCTAATTTGAAGAGATATATGCACCCCAATGTTCATAACAGCATTATTTACAATAGCCAAGACATGGAAACAACCCAAATGCCCATCAACAGACGATTGGCTTAAGAAGATGTGGTACATATGCACAATGGAATGCCACTCAGCCATAAAAAGAATGAAATATTGCCATTTGCAGCAACATGAATGGACCTAGATAATATATTAAGTGAAGTCAGTCAGACAGAAAAAGACAAATATTGTAGGTATCATGTATATGTGGAATCTAAAAAATAATACCAATGAGTCTATATGCAAAACAGAAAGAGACTCACAGACATAGAAAACAAACATGTTTACCAAAAGGGAAAGGGCGGGGAACAGGGATAAATTAGGAGTATGGGATTAACAGATACAAACTGCTATGCATAAAATGGATAGGCAACAGGGATTTACTGTAGAGCACAGGGAGCTATATTCAATATCTTATAATAAACTATAATGGAAAATAATCTGAAAAATACATAAATATAAATGAATCACTTTGCTGTATACCTGAAACTAACATGATATTGTAAATCAACTATACTTTAATTAAAAAAAAATAATGCTGTTTCATCATACTTGTAGACGGTACCTGCTGAGACTGGGGGATCCCTCTGGCATGGTACCAGCCCACATCCAGTGCAGAGGGACACATGTGGCCAGAGAGGGAGCACTGAAAGTGATGGTGGTGCAAACACAGAGGTCAAGGGCTCTGAGTAGCAGAGATGACATGTGAGCCCCAGAAACCATGCTCTGTTCCCAGAGTGCATCCCTAATATACATACACACACGTGCACATGCACACACATACACACATGTATTTCCTCTGCCTTCGGGAAGCTGAGGTTCAGCTTCCCAGCTAGTTCTGAGTTCCGCTTTCTTCACAAAGAGGTACAAATTTGCCAGGAGGCCATTCCTTCTCTAGCCCCAGCCCTTCTCCATGCCCTGATAACATTTCACACAGCTATTTAAGAAGCAGGGTTAAGGTTTCTTTTAACTGGCTATTAAAATCAGAGCACAGAGACAAGTTTTGTAAAGCTTGGTTTCCATAGAGGATAACTTTTCTTCTGTGGGTTTAAAAAAATGAGAATCTTGATTGAAACTGTAGGCAGCCACATAAACAGTAAAGCCCACTCAGTCTTCCAGATGCAGACAGAATGTGAGGATCTTTTCTCTGAGGTTAAAAGGAATGCAAATTCATATGATTTGTTTCCAGATTTTTAAGAAAGGTGAAAATGCTAGTAAGACTGCTGTGAACTCAGATGACACCTCCAAGTGCAGGCTGTACTGATTTTTACCTCGCCACACTCCTAAGAAGACCTTCCCTTGGCATCCAGCTTCTGAGGCTTCCTCTTTCTGTTCTTGTCTTCAAAGGAACAGGAAATGCCAGCAGGTTTGTTTTTCTCTGCCCCCGGGCTGCTCCCGTCCCTTTTATCAGAACAGTGGCAACTTCAAGTTAGAGGCAGCCCCTGGGACTAGTTTCAGAGCTGAGCTGGTTTTGTTGTAAAAATACATACATACATATGCTCACATGCACGCGCACACACACACATATACTGGTAGTTGACATTTACTAAATGCTTATTACACGCCAGCCACTTTAAAGACAACTTACATGAATTATTTCATCCTCACAACTTTGTGACGTAGGTTACAACAATGGCAATGATAATGGCAAACACTTATAAAGCAGCACGTGTCAGCACATGTAAGCACGTTCTAAGTGCTTCACACACTTGACGCAATTACTCTTCACAAGCTTGTACGGTAGGCGCTATTATTATCTTCACTTTATAGGTGAGGAACCTGAGGCTTACAGAGGTTAAGAAATTTAGCTGAAGCCACTCACCTAATAAGTGGTGAAGCCTGGGTTCAAACACAGGCAGCCAGGCCCCAGCGCCCCTCTGACAATTCCATCCTCACCGCCCCTCAGTGGACAGGAGCGCCCTGGGGTCATTCCATCTAGACAGGCACAGCCCTGAGCATCTACTCTGTGCAGTCCTGCTGCTCCCTCCAGGGGCTCCTTGTTCAGCAAGGGAGTGTGGGTGCATTAAAGACCTTTACACATAGAGCCTCACACAGAGCAGTCAGCTGGGCTGAAAGACCTCTTCAAACCAAATGTTCCAGACAGAGAAAGATCAGATTAGTGGAGGGAAATCAAGCAAGTCCCATGGAAAAAGAGATAAGCAACAAAGATATACTGTATATCCTTGTTTTGTTTTTTAATTCATATATATATTTTAAAATCAAACACAATTAAATAGAATATGGTTTAAGTACGTGAATACTTCGCTTTAGAGTAACAGAGGTGGTACATAGTACCAAAAACTCATACACAGCCTTTCCACTTCTTCTGTTGATGAAACAGTGTGCGTCTATACAATCAAATATTGCAGTGGAGTAAATTCTCTATTCATTCAAGACTTTCTCAAAGACAGAGGTCATTAATAATTATACATTCATGTGTACATATATATACAGAGAATTATAGCCACTACCTTCTAATAACCTATAATGGAGCATAATCAGCAAAAATACTAAATCACTATGTTGTACACCTGAAACTAAATAATATAATCTTGTAAATCAACGATAATTAATTTAAAAACAAAGAAAGAAAGGCCCATGGAGAGTACAGTGAATGAGGAGGAAGGACTGACAGAGGCCCGGTGTTGGGAGTGGAGGGGTGAGTGCTCCAGGGGCCTGGAGGCGACAGAGTGGCGGAGGAGACAAATATTGTGAGTCCACGCGTATGAACCACCTAGAACAGGTAAATTCACAGGCACAGAAAGGAGACTAGAGGGTACTAGAGGCGGAGGGCGGGGGGATACGGAGCTATTGCTTAACAGGTACAGAGCTTCTGTTTGGGGGTTATGAAAATATTTCGGAAATAGTGGTGATGGTTGCACAACACTGTAAATGGAATTAATGCCAATGATGGAACACTTAAAAACAGTTAAAATGGCAAATTTTATGTTATATATATTTTCACACACACACACACACACGAGCTGAGGAGAAGCAGCCAGTGGGCCCAGGCTGTCAAGGTCCCGGGAGCCACCCTGTCACTGCGCTGCCCTGCTGCTGAGCCCAGGTGCCAGGGCTGCCATTCCTTCCCTTCGGGATCTGAGAGCTGGAGCCCTGGTGCCCGGCGATAGAATCCGACGGCCTGACAGCCTTGCTCTTTGCCTGCGTCCCTAAGGCCAGCTGCTCACTGGACCCCACCTGGGGCCTCTCTGCCCTCAGGCTGCCAGTCTCCAAGCCGCCTCAGGGCCCTCGGGCCCGCAGAGCTGTGGCTTTCCTTTTCTCACCGCTTCAAGTTCTGCAATCACAATCTGTTTTCCAATGCCGTGGCAGCGGCAGACTGTAATTAACGTGGAATGTTCTGAGGGAGCGGAGGACATGTGGGACAGAGGTCAGGCTCTCCAACAACAACGCTTTCTGCTGCAAGAGGACTGTTTTCTCCTCTCCTTCTCCCTTCCCGGGATGTCAAAACAATAAACCTCTGGGAGACAAAGAAATAAACCTGTCCTGCTTCACATGTACAAAGCAGGCCCTGGTGCAGGTGCGGGGACCCGCATACGGGGCAACAGTTGGACAGACGGTGCTCTGCCTCGCTCACCACCTGGGGCTCCTGACCGCAGAGACACACCTACAAACATACACCATCGAAGCTCCCATCAACCCAGCAGGGCCAAATGGGGCCTGCACTGTCAGTCTGCATGCAGTCAAGTCACTAGAAGGAAAGTCCACTTTTTAAAAAAATAATAAACTGGTTCATAAGCCCCTTTTCCTGTGAAAGTGAGCAAAGACAGAACTGTTGAATAGAGAAATAAATGCACTAACTGTATTTGAAATCCTGTTCAGTACAGAGGTTCTTGAGAAAAATTTCTGTTTTTCAGGTGTAGCTTTGGTGACATTTGGGATCTGTTTATTGCCGGGCACAAAAAGGAGAGGGAAGAAAAAAAGTCTCACTTATCTATACTTTAAAAAAAAAAAAAAAAAGGAAGCCAGATTAAATAAAGTACCATAAATAATTCTCCAGAAGAAAAGTTTGGTGGAGTCTGGAATTTCTAACTCCTATATAAAATCTTCTGAGAGCCTGCCTTTGAAAATGAATCTTTGCCACTGCTTCATATCACTGCTATATGACTGCTCACAACAAGTGGTCCAGCCATGTCCGTCCCCCTCTCCCCCCGTGGCCTGTGGACCTCTGACAGACAGGTGGACAGGGCTAGTTTCCTATTCATCTCTGAATCTCTGGTCTGCAACTAGCTTGGGATCTTGCTCAGAAAGTGTGGCCTATACCCATATATGGAAGTGAGTTACAACTCGGCATTTTGACTGCCAAAATAACAAGATGGCATGATTTAGCTAGGACGGCGTCAGGGTTTGACCCCTCTCGCAGAAGGCAGATGTCTACAGAGTCTTCTGTGCTGACCCTGGGGTGACGTCATGCTCCTCACTGCCTCTGGAATTAACTGCAACTCCTTAGCACAACACACGAGACTCCCACGACCCAGCCCCTGCCTGTGTCTGACCACATCCTCCGCTGCCCCCCAGCCCTGCCCCTTGTGCTCATCCAGCCCGGAGCAGCTGGAGTCCCTGCACGTGCCACCTACCAAGGCCTCTGTGCTGCTGTTCCTCTCGGCCGCAGTGTCCTTATCCCTCCTCTTCATTAAATCCCAGCTCAGAGGCCACAGCCTCTGTGTAGTTCCTTCCTCCGGGCCTTGGACACGTCCGTGGTTACGGTGTCTATAATCATCCTGTGTGCCTCTCTGACCGATCAAGCTGGGAGTTCTTGGAGGACAGGGCCTGTGTCTCTTTACATCTGAATCCCTGCTGCCTAGCCCAGTGCCTGGCAGGAAGTAGGGACTCAGTCTATATTTATTAAAGTGAATTTTTCTAGACAGGCACACTCTCACCACCACATAGTAAGGATAAAACGTGCCTCTTCTGCAATGGCTAGACTCCACATTGTGACCACCCAGCCAAGGCCGTGGCCAGTGTCTGTGAAGGGCTTTGGGAGCAACTGAAGCCACACCCAGCCTCAGTGGGGTAGCCACAGAGCACCTCACAGCGTAGATAGTGAGGCTGCAACCAATAAATACCTCATTAGCTTCAGAGCCTGCTGGGCCACTTGCCAGGGCCGTGCTACCCTTTTAGAGCCTGGACATGCACCACCAGACTGAACGTAATCTACTTAATTAATTTACAGCACAGAATAAACACTGTACCCCCAGTGCTGCCCTCATTCAAGCTGCTCAAATCACATTGGGAAAAACCCACAGTGTCTCCCTGGCAGGTTAGCACCAACACTCCCAGGGCATCGCCATGGTGAAACTGGTAAACACACCCCCTTTTGCAAAACCTCTCCCTTCCCCCTTATTAATTTTTCTAGAAATGTATACAACTTTCATCTGCTTTAAGTAAATGTTTGCCAACGTTAATTAGCCCCAGGGATACTCCCTTTGTACACTATATGTTTCAGTGAGATTTGGGCAAAATATGGTGGTCATACATGTATTTCTGATTAGCATATGTTCTGAATGAAAATGAGAGCACCTGGCCCTTAACTAAGATGAAATATATGAAATTGGGATGTGTCAGAAAACATGCCTGCAGGTCTGGTTCTGATCCTACATTTTTCGAACAGTGAAGTTAGACTGAATGTTTTCTGATTTGGCTACTTTTTACATCTCTAAGGAATGAAAAGCCAGTACCTGATGGGGACAACAGGGGCTAAAGCTAGTGACCATCAGTGCTCCAGGCAGCAGATGGAAGGTGAGGCTTAGAATCTTACACGGAAATGGCGATTTCCTCAGGCCAAGAGACTGGGATTTGGGGCCATGAGGGTGGGCCTCGTTTCTCAATGCCAGCCATCCATCCGGTGGTTTGGTTGCAAGAAAGGCAATTCCACCCAGCAGCCTATATTCATCATTTCTGGAATAGTAAGGCATACACGCTGTCAGGGCCCAGAGAGAATCAATCTAGGTAAGGCAAGAGAGGAGTTAGGTTTTAAAAGGAAAATGTTCTTTGCCTTTCAAAGCCTTTCAAGGGTTACTGACATTCACCATCTCTGTGCTTTTACCTACTCAGATAAATGAGGGAAGAGGCGATGCTCTGTGACACCTCTGGAATCCATCAAGGGGCAAGTTGCTAGGCAAGAGAACTGTGATTCAGGGCTTGGGCCACTAGAATAAAAACTAAGAGAAACAATGCAGTCCTGTCAAGTAGCCAATCTGAATGGCATCCTTTGACCTCATGGAATAAAAGAGAGCCCCTGTAATATCTCAGAAGAAAACAGGAGCAGGGGTCATGCCTCTGACTGCTGAGCAGGGCCAGCAGAGGCCGACGGTACCCCCTGTTCCTGCCAAGCCGTGTGTTCAGACACGGCCATCCAACAAGCGTACAGAAATACCACACTCTAAAGGCACATAGCTTCAAGTCTGTTGTTTGGAATTCTGAACACGACTTCCTATAAAAACTATCTCCTCATGGTGTTCGGGCTCCTTCTTATACACGAAACACAGAATGACCCAGAGTTTAGAATGGGAGGACCAATGGTGAAGGGAAAAGGGGCGTTCATGGCCATGAAACTGACTGGTCAGCAGGGGCACTCTGGGACCACATTCCCATGATGATGGCCAGGAGGGATCCACGTGTGTGCATGCGTGTGTGTGTTTTGTGGGAGAGCACGTCTGTGAGAGAAACATGGGGCTCCAGAAACAGAAACAGAAGCTCAGGGAAGGAACTGAAAGACAAGGAGAAGTACCAAGCAGAGGTGAGGATTCTGAGTCCCAGTAACTCCTCAGTTGAAGTCTTTCTCTCTAAAAGGACTCACTTCCCAGGTGGGAACAAGGGTGAGCTGTTTCGCTGAGGCCAGGAGAGGGGAGGGGGGGCAGCAATAGACTCCCGCTGTTTGCTGGACTGGGATGCCCGTAACTCAGCTGTTCGCTATGATTAAGGAACACTATGCAGGACCACGTGTTCACCGAGCAGGGTCAAGACCTCCAGCGCCCATAGGGCCAGACGGTGACGTGAGCCAGTGAGACTGGGGCAGCGTGTGTGGCGGAGGTGCTGGGGAGGGCTGGAGAGTATGCGCCATCCACACAGCCGCCACGCCTCAGTCCTGGCCGTGGGACCTGGAGAGAAGGCAGACACAGGGCTGTCCTGCCTTCTGAGTTTTAAATAAAAGTAAAAAATATCCTGATTTTAAATGGTGGCAACTAATACATATTAAGAAAAAAATGCCACAGGAAAAAAAGGAAAAAAAAAAACCCCACTCTTCTGCCTGGTTGGTGGGATACTAGTTTGCAGCCCCTTTCCCAGTGCCTATAGTCAGAAAAAACTGTTTGGTTCTTCGGTTCCCAAAGCTAGTTACAGACCAGAATCACTTAGGGTGTAGGTCCAAAATGCAGATTTAGAGACCCACCCTAGACCAACTGAATCCGAATCCCTCTGGGAGAAACCTAGGAACCTGTATCTTGAGGTTGTGATTATGATATGGCCGCACTGACTCTGAGGAACCCCTGACACGTTCGCGTTACTTTCCTTGGCTTCATAGGTATAACCAAACCCTCACTTTTGTCTCATACCTCTAGCTCATAATGAGAAAATAATATTATAAGAAAAATAAAATGACAACACCACAAAAAATACCGACCAAGGCTTCTAAAACTTCTCTCCAGGGAAAGGACAGAGGCCAGCGTATGGCAGACCTGGGACACAGCTGTTGCCGAGTGTGTAAAATTGTGTCTTCTCTAAAAGCGTTATAAAACTTTAATATTCTACTCTATAAGATACCCATATATATTTTAATATACCAATTTTCCCCCTACCAAATCTTTGAGAAAAACTGACTCTGGAGGAAGATGCAGTACGTTTATCCTGTGATTTGGAGGGCCCCCAAGAATTCCCCCAGCACAAGTGTCCCAGGATATTTACCAAAGTTTGAGAAGCACACACATATCTAGATCCATACTATTTCACTTAATCTAGGCCCACTGGCAAAATGCCACATTAAGTCCACAGGTGGGAGGCTACATGCAGAATTATTTGGCTTCTATTAAGACTTCTATTTAAATTTCTGCTCCAAAAATAAGGCATGTGTGTGTGTTAGAAATGTGTTAGATGGGGGAGAAAATGATGACATAATAACAAGAAATCATCCTTCAACATACAGCTTTCAAAGGTTAATGGCTTAAGAGTGGTTTATTTACATTTTCTTTTTTTTTAATAAAAAGAAGCAGTCAAAGGAAATTAGGCGCTTAAACTGCTCTAAAGGCCCTGCTCATCTGGGCAGCGAGGGTCACTTTTGGAGGATTTGCTCACTGTGCGGCTTTGTGGTGTGGGCAGCTCAGACTCCTTCGGAAATAACAATCCATCCAGGAAGCTCCAGCCACGTGTATATACCTCCTGTCTACACACAGGCCCCAGAGCAATGGCCTGCAGACCTGTTTCAGCCACCCAGTGGGGTCTGAGGGACCTGAGTGCTATCTACAGGCAGCAGAGCCCCTGCAGGCATTCTGCCATTGTCTGCACTGTGAGGCTTCAAGGAAACCAAGGTATTCCTGCTGGGCTTAACATTTCCTTTCTTGGTGACATCGCCAACTGCCACCAGCATTTAAAGTCACACCTCCTGTTTTCCTACCTTCTCTTACCCTAATATCATTACTTCTTAGTAAGCTTAAAGCTAGGTTCCCTGGAGATATTACATTTTAGTAAGTGTGAGAATTCCTGATTAATTTCGGGCAGCATTTTACTGCTGTGTAGCACTTAACTATTGATCTGAATGCCCCAGGTGTTGATTCCTATGGAAAAGATGCTTTAAATTAAATGTGGGCTCTTTATGTCACAGTGCCCAACTTGCTGTCATGAATAAAGTGATGATCACACAATCAATAAAGTTACTTCATATTATTACACTAAGGAAAGTGATAAAAGCTCTTTGTGGAAGCCAAATATACACCGTCATTCCCTCAGTCACTAATGTTCACGATGGAGAGATGCTCTGGCTTTATTCTCACCCTCTCCCCACCCCCAAGAAAGTTCTGCCCCAGCTGGGACCCAAACCCACCTTCTCTCAAGGGATCAGCCACTTCCTCTCTGGGAGCCTCAAAATGGTGTCTAAGTCCCCTCAGCTGGAACGTTCCAGAGCTCAGTGCTTCTAAGCTGTTGTGAGGGAGGAGCCTCGAGAAGGTTCTCCCACCTGCATGCAGCCCTGGGAGTGGCACAGGTGAGGCCCCTGCTGGCGAGGCGTAACCCTGCACCCACACCGAGGGGAGGGGGTCTCCCAGCAAAGAAGCTCTCAGGGTGCCGCATCCTCTTTCCAGCTTTCCTTCACCACTGTCTCCTCTGACTCAGGATATAATCCACTCCCCCTCCTATACCGACACGCTGGACAGCCCACTCCCCAGACAGGCAACAGAACCCAACCGTCAGCACTTACCCCTCCTGGGCCTCAGCTGAATTCTCAGACCACCCCTTAGAAGGACGGGGGCGGGGAGGGGAGAACACACTTGGAGCCCTGGATACCTGGCCAGGGTGCCCACACATGACAAACTTCCTGCTCCCGATGGTAATAAGATCAGGGGCTCCTCGGAGTCTTCTTCTGTTGCTTAACAGGATTAGAAAATAAAAATAAATCCCAAACACACAGAGGCACGCTGCCTCTGCCTTGTGGAGAGAGAACATTAGTTCTGTTTTGCCTAGAACGACCTTCCACCTTCCGATGACAGCTTCCCTTCAACAAGACTAAAAACTGCCTCCAAGCCCCTTTCAAAAAGAAGCAAGGGGGCCACAAGGTGCCAGGGGGCAAAACTGACAACAGCAATCTGTACTCTCCCCACCGTTAACCCCTTCCCAGTGTTTCCCACTTGGAGTGGATCTGATGATCAAGCTCGGTCAGGGCTTTAACCCTCCCGGCCTCAGGAGGCAGGCGCCCTGGAGAAGGCCACCTCACACCTTAAAGGGACACGTCGCCCTCCAGCCACGGCCTCCTGGGCAGCAGGACCCTTCTTCCACGCCGGCTGCTTGACACGACACAACAAACAAAAACAGTCCCGTCGCGGTGACACAGCTCTAACGCCATTCAGCTCTCACAAAATCGAGCTCTGTCCCATTTGAAGTATGGTGACAACATCCCTCCCCCACTGACCCGGCTTCAGCAGCCCTCTGTCCTCACCCCGCCCGCACGGGGGAGCCGAGCCTCTCATCTCACCGGCCTGCAGGGGGCGCCCTGGGTCGGCGGCTCGGACTTGAGTTCTGGGCCGCGTCAACCACAGCCTACCGTCCCTCCCTCTGCTCTTGTTTTTCTTTACTAAATATAACTGCATATTCAACCAACCAGGCATAAACATTAATTAGAAGTGCAAGTCACTACATTTACAAAAACATGCCATCTGAGCAAGACATAAAAAAAGCCTAAGAACTAGGTATAAGTGGAACCTTTCTCAAAAACCTTCAACTGTTATCGAATCGCAGAATTTAACTCGTTTTACTCATTTGAGACTTAGAAAAATCTTTCTCCTTTAAAAAAAACAATTTCTTGTTTGTAAAATACATGTTCAAAATAAAAAAGCTGGAAAACTCTATAAACCATAAAGGGAGAATAACACACACAACAATCTCTCTCTCATACACACGCACAGAGACCCGAAGCTAGAATTCAGGGTGTTTCAGCAAAGCAAACCCCAGGATTGCCCTCTACCACATGCTACTGTTACAGTCATTTCCCACAAAGTGTTTATCAATAATAAGTAAGGCAGCTATCATCCTGTAAATCAAGCATCATGCTCAGAGTTTTACCTGCGTTTTCTTTAGTTCTCAAAACAACCCCAAAGGTAGTAGTATTATTTCCAATATATCAACAAGGTAGCAAAGTCTCAGGGAAGTGAAATAAACTAGAAAATGGCACAGTTGGGATTTTAAATCACTGCAGTCCATCTACCCTAAAAACACATGCTCTCTGCATCACACCAGATGCTTTCTCTTTTGTTTTTACAGACCTCCACTCCTGAGCACGAGCAGTTTTAAAAAGGAAGGCACATGCATGGTGCTTCCACATGAGAGGCCAACACCTCCACAGTCACCTTCATTACAACTAAGAAGTTCCTGGAGAGAGGGAGAGAGGGAGGGAGGGAGGGAGGGAGAGAGGGAGGGAGGGAGGGAGAGAGGGAGGGAGGGAGGGAGAGAGGGAGGGAGGGAGGGAGAGAGAGAGAGAGAGAGAGAGATAGAGAGAGAGAGAGAGAGAGAGAGAGTTCGTGAGTTCGTTTGCTAGGGCTGCTGTAACAAAGTACCACAAACTGGGTAGCTAAACAACAGACATTTCTTGTCCCACAGTTTTAGAGGCTAGAAGTCTGAGATCAAGGTGTCAGCAGGGTTGTTCCTTCTGGGGGCTGTGAGAACCCCATCTGCTGCCTGCCTCTCCCCTGGCTTCTGGTGGTTTGTTAGCGATCTTTGGTGTCCTTCGCTTAAAGAAGCAAAGCCCAATCTCTGCCTTCACATCCACATGGCACTCTCCCTGTGTAAGTATGCCTGTGTCCCGATTTCCCCTTTTAATAAGGACATCAATCATATTGTATTAGGACGCACCCTCATGATCCCACATTAACTAATTATATCTGTAATGACCCTATTTCTAAATAAGGTCACATTCTGAGGCACTGGGGGTTAGGACTCCAACATATGAATTTGTGGGGGGACACAATTCAACCCATAACAGTGAGTGAGAAAGAGAGACATATATGGGGCAGGGAGGCAGAGGATGGAAGGGAGGGTCGAAGGGAGAGAGTAAGAGAGGGAGGAGGGGAGGGAGAGGGAGGGAGAGCTGGAAAGGAGAGGAGGGGGCTGGGCTGACTGGGGCTGGGCTGTGTGCACTCCCTCTGGCCAGGACACGTCCCCAGGACGGGTGTGGGATGTGGGATGGTGTCGGTGTTTCTTATGAAAGGGGTGCCCCGTCATTGTGAACATCTGCAAGCAGTAGGTAAGGGACATGCTAATTGTGACCAAGTTTGAACACCACTGTGCCATCTCTGGCCCACCCACTGTCCACCACTGGTAGTGACTCTTGAATCATATATTGTCCCACAGAATTCTGCTGCCTTCAAGCTGGTAAGGCTGACAGATGGGCTTTGAATATAAGCTGCGTCAGAGAACCTTGGGGTGAACTTACCTGTCAAGACAGAATAGAATTTTCAAAAATACAAACTCAACTTAAAGATTTAAAATAGAGGTAAGATGTCCTTATCCCATGCCTCCTGTAGGGAAAAAAATACGTAAATATAAGACATCATTTGCTCACCCCAATGGTGAAAGCTTGCTTCAAATAGAGCATGCATGCTATATATGCGAAGTGTACATTAAGATGGGCTGTAAACGCCGTAGGAACTCATTTCTTCTGGTTTACTTGGCATTACTGTAGCTGCATAAATGTTGTGCAAATGATGTTGGTGCTAGTATCAATCAGCAAATTGGTACACCACATCAGCTGAAGTGAGAACAAATGGTTGTAATTATCCTTAAAACCAACAGGACCTTTTCTAACAAAGAAGAGAAGCCATAGACTAAGAAACCGAAACAAGGCTTGCTGACACCTCAGTGACATTTTGGCAAAAGGATACAGGAATCCAGGTCAGATTCTGTGAACTATTACAGCTCAACACGGGGCAACTGATAAACACCGGTTTAATGGATGCCAGTGGGTTTTCCAGGCCCGGGAAGATCTGCACACACCATCCACTCTTCCCACTCCCGGCACCTGTACTGCTCCCCTGTGAGGCAACACGGGGCAGGGCCGATACACCCACCCTGCCCCCGCTGGGATCACGCACATACTCATCGCCAGGCCCCAGGAGGTGGGGGAACCACACAAGACAGCCAAGAGAACACAGGTATTGGAGGCTGATCTGCTTTTCAGCTGCAAGCCATGCCACTCACTAGCTGAGCTCTTTGAGCTTCAGCTTCCTGTAAGATGGGAATATCATTACACGTCTAGAGGCTGTTGTAAAGATTAAACAGCATTTTGTACAAGTAGCCGTCGCACAGAGCCTGGCCATATAGCCAGTCCTCGGTCAGTGGAACTTTCTGCGCTTCTTCCCTTCCATGAGAAGGATGGAGCCCTCTCAGGGAACAATCTCCATCTGACTGGACTGCAAGTATGAGATTTAAACAGAGGTGGAGATCCAGCGGGAGCTCAGAAGACCCCCAACATCTGGCACTGTCTTCTGACAAGCAAGTAAGAAAGTGTTGAAAGTGTATTTGGGGAAGAGGGGTGTACTAACATACATTTACACTTCTTATGTGCCAGGCACTGTTCTAAGAACTTTATAATAGTTGAATTCTCACAACAGCCCTGTGAGGTAGGTTTTATCCTTATCCTTACTTAACAGATGAGGAAACTGAGGCACAGAGAGGTTAAGTGGCTTGCCTAAGGTCACAGAATAAGCGGTAGAGTCAGGACCAAACCCAGGCAGTGTGGACCTAGCACCCATGAGCTTAACCACGCTACCATGCTGCCCCTTCTTGTCCGAATCCTTTCTCTGCAGCTGGTTTGGGATTTTCCCGCTCAGTTTAATGGCTGTTTTGCTCCACTTTTTGCTGTTGTTGTTGGAGCTAGATATAATTTTTTATTGGAGTATAGGTGATTTACAATGCTGTATTAATTTTCCCTTCTTTTTTTTAACATCTTTATTGGAGTATAATTGCTTTACAATGGTGTGTTCGTTTTTGCTTTGTACCAAAGTGAATCAGTTACATATTCCCTTTACTTTTTTTCTTTTTTTTTTTTTTGCGGTACGCGGGCCTCTCACTGTTGTGGCCTCTCCCGTTGCGGAGCACAGGCTCCGGATGCGCAGGCTCAGCGGCCATGGCTCACGGGCCCAGCCGCTCCGCGGCATGTGGGATCTTCCCGGACCGGGGCACAAACCCGTGTCCCCTGCATCGGCAGGCAGACTCTCAACCACTGCGCCACCAAGGAAGCCCTCCCTTCACTTTTTAATCATTCACTCCACAAACAGTTGTTGACACTGACTCTGAGCCAGAAGCTGGGAAGACGCAGCTGGGCTGGGAGGGAGGCCTGTAGGGCATCCACAGGCCTAATGAATGGGCAGAAAGGGGCGAGGGCCAGGAGAGGAGGAGAGAAAAGTGCTCTGGGTGTTCAGATAGGGCGAGAGTGGGCTCCTGTGGCTGACGGTCACAGGATGCTATGGAGAAGGTGTGATCGAGCTGGCCGTGAAAGACAGAGAGGGTTTCGCAAGGGGGAGACAAGTGAAGAGAAGCCCCCCAGGAGGCAGGGGGGGCTCAAGCAAAGATAAAAAGGTGAGCGGCTGGCACAGCAGTTAAGGAAGCATGAGCGTCCAATCTGACTGGAGCGCACAGGGCCAGTCACAAAGGCCTTGGATGCCAGGCCCCCCAGGGGCTAAAATTCACAGTGCATCCCAGCACTCAGTTATGGAAGCAGGGTGAGGATCTGTCGTAGAACTCCCTCTGGATTCTGCTCCATAAGGCTGGTAACCCATCCTCCTGGAAAAACTGTGCCCCATTCCAAACGCTCTCCAGGAAAGCTACAGGGGCCCACCTTCTCTCTCCTCAACCTGGAGCCCTGAATACAGCTGCCCTGATTTGTCCCCCCAAAACAGGGGGCCTGAGGGATGATTACTGCCTGCAGAGCTGGGAGAAGCCGAGAATCATGAGCCTCCTAACTCCTACCCACATTGAATCTCTTTTTATTTTCTTGCATGTACTAAATAAACCGTTTCGAGCACCTCCTCTGCATAAGGTGCTGTGTCAGGATCTGAGAGGAGGTCAAGAGGCTTCTGCCCAGGGCACACGATAGCTCCTGAATTCCATTTTGCCCCTTTTTCAAATCACCCCTTGCCTCCAGGCACTAAACTCCCTGCCAGTTCTGCAGCCACAAGTTGCTTTCAGCTTTCACACCCCCAAACTCAGAACTCTCCCACAGGCCCCTTTGAGACCCAAATCATTGTCATTTCTCTGACACCTAAAACACGTCCCCCCTCCCCGCCCCCACAAGGCCCACAGGCAGTCATGTTACACAACCATGTCATGAGCAGGAAAAAGTGCTTGCTAATTACAGGGCTGGGAGAACATCCCTTTACATGTTTAATAATGAGGACCAGAATTGGACATGGAATCCTAATGACCCACAACAAACACCGTCTCATACTGAAGCTGGCATGACTTAGTTCAGTCATACTTCCTGCACCTCTATCGAGCTTGTCACTCTGGAATCAGGCAAAACTAGGTAAAAATAAAAATATAAAGCTTTTGGAGCACTCAGGAAGGCAGCAATGCTTTATGTGCGTAGAACGGCAGAGAGACGTGAAGGAACTCTCCCTGTCAGCGCAGTGGAAACACGTCCCTGGGGAGAGAAGAACCTACCCACAGAGGGGGCCACCACCTGCAGAAGGCACTGCAGCCCGGTCTGGGAAGAACCCGGGGTCTGGCCTCTGTGCCGTCATTCCCTGGGGCCGGGTGGAGGCTGAATTCTGGACTGTGAGTGCAGAATGCCCCCACCCATCCCCACCGGTCAAAATCCTACCTGTCTGAGGTAGACATGCAGTTGGTTCTCCCCAGACCTCCTTCTCACTCTCCTCTCAGGAGATCAGACCTGGGGAAACTACGTTTCGCAGACTCCCACGTAGCCGGAGCTCTGCATGTAAATCAGGGTCTGCCGAGCACAAGTCCATGAGATGTGGAGGGAGGGAATGCAGCTCCTGGCTGTCACTGCTAGTCACTCCGAAACCAGATGTCCTGCTGCCGCTTCCAGGTATCCAAGAAGCAGGGCAGTGGAGGCAGCTTCTTGTCCAAACTCTAATCCCTGGACCTCACCTTAGGGTTGAGATCCTTCAGCTTCCTGGAGAGTCCAGTAACAGCTGTGGGGCTGGCAGCTGTACAATCTAGGAGTCATTCAAAAGGCCCAGCCTAGAACCAGCCCCTTCACCGATGCTATAAGCACCGAATTCCCAGTACTAAACCCCTTCTGCTTATAATACCTGGAGTGGATTCTGTTTCCAGCGCTGACCCTTGGTGGATAAACCATCTGGATAAACCGAGCAAGTTCGAATGCCATGGAACCATAGTAGAAATGCTCCTGGGAGCACCGCTATTTAAACTAGTCAGTCCCCAGGGCAGCTCTGGAGGAAGGCCCTAGGTATTCTCACCTTGAGCTGAGACGGAGGGCAGGGGGAATGGGGGCATGTCTGTGTGGAGGTAGATGGCGGAAAGCGCAGGCCAAGTGTGTCAGTGCCAGGACCGGGGCTCCGTTACCTAGAGGCTGACGAGGTCTGAACTCAGTGTGAAAACTGAAGTGGAGCCAGTAGCCAGGCTCAAAGGAGAAAGGCTGAAGCTGGGTGACAGAGCCAGTGGTGAGCAGCTGGGAACACAGAAGCGTGCACGGGACTGAGAGTCAAGGCAGCTGAAACATCCAGGGTCTGCCAGGCAGGCAGCTGGGGTGCTGGAGCAGCCTGGTGATTAGTGTGAGCCCGGGGTTCCCATAAGGCTCAACGACAGGGAGAACCAATTGGATTTGGGTGTGTTGAGTTTTCTTAAACTGAGGTATCCCTGTCACCAAGGGAGAGGGGTGCTGCATTCTGTTAGGTGACATTACTAAGAGACCTCACGGTCAAGAGGCAAGAACTTGTGCTACTGTGAGCCGTCTAGTCCATACTATACCGGATCTATTGGTGCATCTCAAAGGTGTGCAATGGCAGCAACATTTCTGGGCAAGTTGTACTATTTTTTTTTTTCTCACAGCTTTAATCAATGCGCTTTAAGCCAGTGCTTCTCAACCTTTAATGTGCATCCGAATCACTTGCGGGGGGTGGGGGTGGGGGTCTTTTGAAAATGCAGGGTCTGATTCAGTGGGTCTGGGTGCAGTCCAAGATTCTGTATTTCTGGTGCAGACGACACTATGAGTAGCCAGACTTGAAGCTTGGTAAGCATCAGTCAACATGTGAACTACTTACAGATGCATTACCAAGTGCCAAGTGTCTGTTCCCTATTTCACGGATGCAGATTTCACATCAGCAAAAAGTTAAGGAGCTAGCCCAGGGCCTCTCAAGGGATAAGGAGCAACTAACCCACACACCAGCCTGCCAGCTCTCACCTGCTTACAGCTCTGTTTTCTGCTCTCCCTTACCCTACCCTGGGCCCTTGGGAGAATGTGATTTAATTTCTCATTTCTGTGGACTCTAAATCCTGTGCCGGGGCAGAGAGGTGGGGAAGAGAAGGGAGGGGGAGGGGAGGGAGACAGAGATGGAGGAGGGAGGGGGAGGGGAAAGGGAAGGGCACTGAGAGCCGACTGTCACCTAGGACCGGCTGAAGGGTGTTCACACCGTTTCTTGCCAGTTGACCCAGAGTCTTGTTGGTCCCTTCCCCTGGGATCCTAGGAGGCAATTCATGGCAGAACAAGGCAAATGGCAAATAATCGTATGAAGGATGCTCAGACTCGACAGGAGTCAGAGAAATGAAAATCAAAGTAACAACGAGATATTACTGTTTACCCATCAGAAGGCTAACACTAACAAGGAAGTAACCATGCTGTGGGGATGCGGAAACAGGTACTCTCACCAACTGCTAATGGAAATGAGAACTGTTGTAGTTTTTTGGGAACACAATCTGGAAACGTCTATCAAAAATAAAAATACTGGGTTCCCTAGTGGCGCAGTGATTGAGAATCCGCCTGCCAATGCAGGGGACACAGGTTCGAGCCCTGGTCCAGGAAGATCCCACATGCTGTGGAGTAACTGAGCCCGTGCGCCACAACTACTGAGCCTGTGCTCTAGAGCCTATGGGCCACAACTACTGAGCCCGCGAGCCACAACTACTGAAGCCTGTGCGCCTAGAGCCTGTGCTCCGCAACAAGAGAAGCCACCGCAATGAGAAGCCCGTGCACCACAACGAAGAGTAGCCCCCGCTCGCCACAACTAGAGAAAGCCTGTGCGCAGCAACAAAGACCCAACACAGCCAAAACTAAATAAAATAAATTTATAAAAATAAATAAAATAAAATAAAAATACTATACCCTTCAGCTCAGCGCTCCTACTCTTGGGAATCTACCCCGGGAAATAAAAGCAGTAGTTCATAAGGATACACACACATATACAAGGATGTTTATGGAAGCAGTTTATGGATGTCTATGGAGGTAGTTATTTGTAAAAAAAAAAAAAAACAAAACAAAACTGCAGACAAAGTGAATACCCATCAATATAAGAATGGTTGAATAAAATAAAGACCATCCCTTCCAGGGAATAAAAAGAATGAAATAGGAGGTATACCAGCTGGCTTGGAGGGATTTTTCTATGAATTATTGATGAATAAGAAAAGCAGTATGCAGTGAATGTGATTAATTTTGTAAAAAAATTACTTAAAAAAATCTTGCAGACATATGTATATGTTTATGTGTGTGTTTAACTGTATAATTTTTATAAGCATAGTTAAAAGTATGGAAAGATGCCAAGTTATTTAAATGAGTTATTTATGTGGAGCTCGCACAGGGAAACAACGAAAACAAAACCAGTGCGTCTCTCCCTACGTCATTCTGTGTGTGTGTGTGTGTGTGTGTCTCTCCCTCTCTCACACACACACACACACATGTTCCTGCATTGAAGAATGATGAAGTATGAAAAGGTCACAATTTGTGGAGTCCTTTGTCTCCTCCATCCATGCTGGCAACTTACAAGGCTGCTGGAAGGGCAGACCTGCTGCTCTGCCACACTGCTGTTTCCAGCAGATTTCTTCCATTGCCTGGAAGGTGTCATTCCAGCAGTCACGACAGCCCAGCTGCATGCCAACTAAGCTCTTTTTTCTACAGAAGAGGCCCATGTTTTCACTGATAGGCTCTTGCTGCTACCGCTACCACCATCACCATCCTGCTCACCCAGAGAAATGAAGGCTAAGACCAAAAGCATGGGCCGCACATGGGGAGAGAGGCCAGTGGCCTCCCCTTTCCCTGATCCTCTTCATCCTTTGGGGTGCCTCCTGGAGCCCGAGCCCGGATTGGCTCAGTCCTTGTGGGCAGCTGTCCCTAAGGACACTGTGGAGGGCGCCATCACAGGCCAATAGGTGTAGAGGTAAATGGCCATCTCATTCTCCACTCAGGGCTGGAGTTGCCATTCCCTAAAGCCCACGACACAGCCTCCTCATGAGAGGAACACACATTTCCAGGGAGAGGAAATTCACTCTGCTCTGGACAACATATTCTATTTTCTGAAAACTCTCCTTTTAGTGAGTTCCTTTTTACATTGTGCTGAATGTCACCCCATCCAAGTGCCTACTCTCTGGTCTAAGTCCTGCCCCTCCCCCCACCCCCGGAGACATAAGGAACAAGCGTATTTCCTCTCTCACACGAAGACAGGGATCATATCCCCATGGGCTCTCTCTTATCTTGACTAAACATCCCCAGTTCCTCAGACTGGTGCTGAGCATACATCTCAGGAATTTCCTGATGGCAGGTCAAGTTGTTACTCCTCCAGTGAAGCCCAGGGATTCTGATAGGATACGAGCAAAGACGCCATGTGTCCAAGTCCTCCAAAGGAACAACCCTGCACCATCTCTAGCAGAAGAAATCTGAAGGAGATACGGAGCAGGCTGGGGAGGAAGGCAGTTCCAAAGGCCCTTCTAATTCCCCAAGAGCCTTCATCTGAAGAACGTGAAAGAACGCCCACCACTGGTGTTCCAACACAAATCACTGCAACCCAGCTTCCACGCTCAGTCCCAAGTGTATCCCGCTGAGCCTGTCTGGCCGTGACTTACACAGGGAAGGCTGCACAGATTAAACCAGGCATGGACAGGAGGAACGGGGAGAGGCAATTAAGCTGTGTGTCCTCGAGAAGGCAATGAGCATCTTGGCTCCCTTACAACTGCCTGCTGAAGGCCTGTGGGCTGGAGCGAGGGCACTGGGCACACCAGGCTCATTGGCTGGCTGTGGGCACCTGGGCCACCACAGGAGAAATGAACCAATTCAGAATTAGAGAGACCTGGGCCTGGGATTTTAGAGCTTCAATCCTAGAAAGAGTTTTCAAGGATAAAGACAACAGTGGGTCCACGGTGTTTTAGAACTTCCCAAGAAGCGGAGGCAGTAAGCTTTCAAAATTTAGTTCCTTGAAGAAGGAATCTTAGTAGGGTTCTAAGAGCACTGTGGTCATCAGGGATCTGTGTTATTAGCTGAGCAACATCGGGCAGGTCACTTCCCTGCTTCGAACCTCAGTCCTGCCTTTGATAAAATAGATATCACTTCCAGACAATGAAACAGAATAAAGATCCAATAAGGAAAATTACTACGTACACTGGATTGCTATATGACTGGCAGTTAAAGGTATCCAGTAAGAGATAGGGTAGCTAGTAACTAGTATGAAACTATGGTGACCAGGTGATAACTTTGAGCCGCTTTTCCCAACAAGATGAAAAAAATGCACTAGATAGAAACTGAGTGAGCATTAAAGCTGATTACAAGTATAAATGTGTCCCTAGCTCAGGCCCCGCACAGAGGAGGAGGCTGCCACTGGGAGATGGTCTAAGGACATTCCACAGCCATCGGATGGATGCTCCCAAGGGGAGAGGAGAAGGGGCAGTTTCAACCCCACTCCCCCGGAACAATGCTGAGTCTCCTGAATGCCTCTTTTGTTCCACGCAGCACAAAAATCACAAATATTTTTTAACTACCCTGTGTTTTTGTAGCTGTTTGTTCTTTTCTCAAAGGTCCTAAGATCACAGAAAGGCTTCCAAGAACAATAGCTGGTAACCTGCTCTATGCAGTTGAAACAACAAAGCTGAGGGTTTCTGGCTGAAGAAGGGAAGGCTGGCAGAAGGGTCCAGGCTGGGCCAGTGGGGTGCAGCCCTGTCCCTGTGCTCCCCCTGGAACGGGAAGTTCTCACTGGGTCTGCAGGATTCCTGTGGGATGATTGGGGCACTTGCTGCATTTCTCCAGGATCAGATTCCAGTCAAAACTCACATGGTCTCTCTGCTCTCTGAAAATGAAAAGCTTAGGTTTCTACCCTGTTTTCTGTCTAAGGCCTCCATCAAGGCCCCAGGAAGGGGTTGATCTGCTCAAAGAAGTAAAGAGCCTAGACGTCCAGCGGAGGGCCTCCCCCCTGCCACTCTGCTGCTGTAGCTGTCCCATCCTCTTGGGGTGTCCTCCCTTCAAACACCACTGTCACCCCTCGCTGCTCAAATGCCCCCACACAGACCACGGAGAAGGACAGCTTAGTAAAGAGCCTCAGACTGTGCGTGGAATCATGGCTCCACTATTTCTTGGCTCTGAGGCTGGCCTTGAATGAGCATGTCAACAATCTGTGCCTCAGTGGTCTCATCTGGAAAATGGGGTTAATAATAATGATTTTACAGAATTGCTGTGAGGATTAAATAACATTCCATATAAAGTGCTTAGCACAGTGCCTGGCATAGGGTGTGCACCAATAAGCGTTAACTTTATCATTCCCATCAGCAGTAACAGTATAAGTACAAGCATCTCTGTATTCCTATTAGCGTCACTAGCATTAGTGATACTTCTTCAGTGTCCTCAGAGGAGCTGGGGTCCGTGAAGAGTGCTTAGTAATTGCTAAAAAGCAAAAGCTCAGCACCTCTTTCCACCTGGTTCTGATTTCACTCAAGATGTCCCTTCTCTGTGGCTCAGTCACTGGAGGGGAGGACAAGGTGAGCCCCATGCCAGCCCTTAGGGTGCTTACTGGAAGAATGGCATGGGGGTGAGGCCCTGGGCAATACAGCTCCTGCACCCCGTGCCCTGCCCCGCACCCGAGTTTCCGCAGAGCCAAGGCTCCAGGACTTGTTTCCAGGAACCCTCACCTGCCACGGGGCCTGGGCAGTGCTCCCTGCTCCGGAGTCACAGGCAGGGCTGCGCAAGTCGCGGGTTGAGGGTGGCCAAGGTTGGAGTCGGGGGGCGGGGGGCCCATGAGCTATGCCTGTCCACTGCCACCTCCTCCTTGAGCCCCTCCCCTGCGGCCCCCAAACCTGAACCCACATACCTTCATCCATGACATCCTCAGTTCAGCTGACACGCTGCCCTTGGAAACACTACACTTACTGAAACTCTCACTGTGCTACGTGGAGGCCTTGGAGTCACCAGCGGGTCTGAGGCTGCCGGGCCAGCCAGGTGTCTTGTCTTTCCACCTGAGGACGTGGTCAACCCTACCCTCAGGCCGGCCTGGGCCCTGTCTGGCTGCAGCTGCCCACGACTTCCAGGCAGAAACTTGGCCAAGTACTGCCCCAGCTTAAAATTCAGAACAGACAGGTTAGGAGAGAAGGGGGTCCCTCTAGTGCAGAGAGGAAGTGAAGGAAGTCTGGGTCCCTGTGTCAGAACTGGTGCAGAGAGGCACCCGGGACCCCCTGGCTTGTCCCAGCTCTGCTCCTTTACCTCCTACTGGTCCTCACACGCTCCTGAGCGCCCTCAGAGCACAGATTCCCTGGGCATTCGTCCCTCTACTGAACAGCCCCTGAAGGCCCGTTGGCTGCCCGGCCCAGCCAACTCTTATCTGTCTCTACACCTCACTATCAAACTCCCATGGACCACAGCAGAGTGCTCTCTCCTCCCTAAACCTGCTCTGTACTTTCTAACCACTGGGGTTTGGGGCTGAGACACACTGGTTGCGCACTGGAAAACGACACCCCAAACTAGAAAGGCGGAAGGCCTGTAGCTGAGACTCCAGGAAAAACAGGGTAGAAATCTAAGGTTCACCCCAGTTCTGCCATCAACTGGCCCTGCAACCTTAAACGAGGCTGACCCCTCTCCAGGCCTCGGGGTCCTTAATATAAATAGCAGGTACAGGACCCAGTCATCTCCAAAGGTACTTCTGGCACTGAGACTCCATGAGAAACTCAAGACCCCAGGGCCCTTGTTCGTCATCCTTGCTCTCCATGCAGACAGGGGAGGTAGGCTCTCTGATCTCCCCCTTCCCGCCCCTCCTCTCCAGGCTCCAGGGGAAGGTGGAAAAACCAGCTCAGTGTCTAGCCAGGAAGTAGCCCATGGCTGAGCACCGGCAGCCAGGCTCAGCAGTCTCCACAAGAGGATGAGAAGGGCTGGCTCCCAAGCCCTGCTTCCCCTGAGCAGCCAGGCTCAACTCCCCTGGAGGCAAGTCTCTCCAAGGGGAGAGGGGACTTGAAGAGGTGACAGCCAGCGCTAATGACCACAAATTAGCAGGGAAGCTGAGAGAAGGAGAGAGGAGAGCCCAGCTTCTTTTTTAACCTTATTGATGGCACATAAACCTGCCTCACAGCCCCATCAGCGTGACAGCCAGGATGGATGTGCTACCCTTGGCATCACAGCGCCTGAGAAGGAAAAGAGCATCTGGTGTCCCAACATCACTGTGCCTGGGACTGCTTGCAGCACTCCAAGAAGAACGCTCTGCGCACTGTGCTCAGAGCAGGGCGTGGGACACGCTGGAAAGGACACAGGGCTGTAAGCCAGGAGGCCCGGGTACCGGGCAGGCTCTGCACGAACCAGCTGGGTAACCTTGACAGTCACTTTCCTCTGGTCTCATTTTCCTACACTGAAAAATGAAGGAGCTGGATGAGATGATTTCTATGTTCCCATTCAGCTGTGACATTCTAGAAGTCTACTAAATGGGAATGAGAATCAGTGCTCATCAGCTAGAACGAATTCAACCAATATTTTTAGGTATCTCTAACTTGCAAAAAAAAAAAAAAAGATCCTACATAATTTTTTTCTGAATGGCTGGGGATGCTACAGACAGAAGAAGGAATCTATCGCAGTGGATATAAGCCCCTCACCACCCCAGCACAAGAGGCTTTTTGCCTGAAGCCTGCGGTGGGCATCTACTCCCTGGAACCTCACTGTCCAAAAGCCCACCCAACCCTCTGAGCTGGCTGATATAATGAGAGTGGGATTAACCTGTATCAATATTCCCTCTTCCGACTGATGCGGCTTTGGGGACTCTGGGACAGCATCGAAGTACTAGTGTCTGAGTCATTAACATCTGTAACATAACAGAGAACTCTCCCTGGAACATCTCTGGAGGCAGAAGACAAGTGAGTCCCAAGGGTTAGAAGGCCTGCGTCTGAAGAAGCTCGTCCACTGAATTATTAATGAAACCCTGAACACTGCTCAAGTTTCCCATGACAGATGGTTTTGCAAGCTGATGGTTCTGAGGCCAATTAAGAACGATTGCGGATTCCGAGGCAGTGCCACCAACAGTGAGCGTCTTCAAATGTCTCCAGGATCTGCTGCAGAAAATTTGGTCAGCTGTCTCCTTGAACACAGACATGATAATCGCAAAGGAGGAAGGGGTGCCAGATGCTATGGGCTCTGGGACCACTGCCCCACACCAACTCCTGTCCTACAGCACAGAGCATCACCAGAGCCCTAGTTACCGAGTGCTAGAGCAGAAGGGGCCTTCAGAGGTCTCTGCATAAGCGGGCTCTGTGGAGCACCAAAGCCTCGGGAAAATAGGTGCCGTGTGAAAAAAGGAATCTGGGTCCAAAAGTTTAAAAAAGGTTGCACTCAACGAAGCCAGGCCAGATTGCATACTCTAGAACTTCTCAGAGCCTTTAATATGCTCTGTGAATTGAGAAAAGGGGAATATATATATATATATATATACATATATATTTACATAAAATATTCAATTTGCCAAACTTATCTCATCATGAGATCCTTTTCTCCAGGACATGTTCCGAGATTGGTCTTCCGCAGAGCTCACCTTGAGAAATGTAACCCTAGACCACACAGCCCTCATTTTACAGAGTAATCACAGAGTAGTCACGTGAGCCGGAGCCTAAGCAGAGTGCTTCATGCTAAATGGTCATGTTCCAGGTGCTTGGCAGCTGCTTTAGGGTAAACGTCAAGGCTTTCTCCAGGAGCTGACAAAAGAGCTGGGGGCCGAAATGCTTCTGGGAAAACAATGGGTGTGAATCTAAGCCCTAGGACCAACCTGGAGGGAAATGGTTTGTATTAACAGTGTGAGAGAGCTCTGATACCTTCTGGCTTGGTACAGAAGAACACTTTCTTCCCTGTTAATAATTTGCTTAATGTTTCTATGTCTGCCCTGCTAGACTGTGAGCTCCAAGGGGTAGGGACCATGCCTATTTTATTCATGAATGCAGCCCCTACCCCTGGCACAGGGCCTGGCAAGCAGACAGCGCTCGGTAAATATTTGCTGACCGATGGACTAGTGAACACGTGCCTTAATATCTACTTCCAAGGACTCAAGACACCTTGACGATGAGCCCTCTTGCTTCCAGATGCAAGAGTCCCATGGAGAAATGAATACAGACTGTTCCTCAGCACCACGGGCCTGCCCCTGCTGCTTGGGGATGTGGTCAGCCAGGCTCCCACTAAAGCCGACCAGAGTACAGAAAGGGCTTGACTCCAGAAAGGCTGGAGTCAGAGCCAGCACTGGAACCATCTTCACGGATGCAAGACACATCTGTATTTCCTAACAATGATGCAGGGTGAGCAAGGTAGCCACGAGTTTTCTGAAATATGTGGGAGAAAGCAGATGCAGTAGGAATATACGGTATCCCAACTTCCTTCAAGCCAACCCAGGATCCATTCATTTATTACATATTTACTGACCAGTTACTCACGAGGAAAAAGAAAGAAATGAAAGGCTTGGTCTCCGCCCTCAAGAAGCTTATAGCCTAGAATGAGAGAAAAGATGTGTGTAGAAGTAACCACAGAACAAAGACGACAGTTACCAGAGATACACAGAGAAACTCTTTCCCTAAGAATAGGACAAAGAGTCTGATTTTGACAGAAAGCTGCAGTGATATTAAATTTGGGGCCTGAAAAAGGATGCTTGTAGCCTCCACTCCTCCCTTTGACTACAACAGTCCCAAAAATGTAAGGGATGAGGTGAAGGTGGGGAAAGCCTGGGGCCCAGATTCCTTTCATTCCCATCCCCTTCCTCTGGAGGCCTCAGGAGTTAGGACGCAGCCCAGGGCAGGCCTCCTTAGGAAGTGCCATGAAATAGCAGGGGCCTAGCCAGCAGGGTCCTAACCAGGAGGGGTATGGGAGGGAGCTTCCAGGAGGGGCGGAGTAGCAGAGCCCAGGGTGAGCAGAGGAGGGCTGTGACAGCCATCCTCCAGGCTGGCCACCTGCTTCAAACCTCTTGGGGTGGGGAGTGGTTCCCAATGAGAATCTAAGCTCAGTGAATTTCCTGGTAGTACTGGGTGGCCCTCAGGCTTCCAAATACAAATTATCCCAACAACGTCAAGAAACCACATTGCTTTTCAACCGAAATCCTGTCTGAAATAAGTTGAAATGCCCACAATCAGGATCTGCGGCCAGCAGTGGGGTCAGACCGCAAGGCCCTGATGGCGCCAGTCTGGAAGCAGGGGCTGAGCCCTGCATGGGGACAACCCCAGGAGTCAGGGGCTTCCAGTCCACACACACCCATCTTCCACAACAGCGGAGCTCGATCAGACGACAGCGCCCGCTATCAGGGAAAGCGGGCAGAAGGCAGTTCTGGGCAAGACAGACAAAGGAGAGCCCTGTCCGTGAGTCCTTTCCTTCGCCCTTGTCACGAAACGGTCTCCTCTGAGAAGTGACGGTGAAAACAGGAGAGAGGATGTCTGGAGATGGAAATGGAAATATGGGGGCTGCTGTTCTTTGAGGGGCCCCTGAGCTCAACTAAGGGTGGCCTTAATATACACATGCCCACTGAGCCTCCCTGAATGGGAGAGACGCAAAGGAAAACAGTGCTGCCCAGGAATCAAGGTAGTGGGGCCTGAGAGGGGCCAGGAAGACAAGGGACACCGTGAAACCAACATGAGGGTGCGTTATCTAGACTGCAGCTGGAGGCATGGGTGCTCGGTCTAGCCAGGACCCAGACGAACGTACAGGGGCCTCCCAGAACTGCTCTCCAAATGGCCAAGAGGTTGGCGCCTTCGCCCCCAGTTCCCATGCCCTACAGATGCCCCAGGGCGTGTCTGAGCTCTCATGAGACCGCTCACTACAACTGGAGCTGAAATCTGAGCTGGCCGAGGGCATGTGACTCCACAGGTTTCTGCTGCAAAATGTATCACATATTTCACCTATTTTTTTTCTTGGTCTCCAAGAAGCTAAGTGCTGACTGAATCCTCAATAAAAGCCATTAAAATATCTTACTTTTTACTTCCTCTTCCTAGATTAAAAAAAAATCTTTTTTCTATTTTAACATTACCTATAATATCTCCTTTATTCGATGCCACCTTAAAAATCTTTGCAAGTAGATGGGGGTCTGAGGTATAAATAAATCAATAAAAATACGTGAATTAAAATTTTGATTCAAGCAACTTTTTGGCAAGTTCATGACAACCCTTGAGATCACACAGCAAGATAGCAGGGAGGACTATAAAACCACATCTAGGAATTACTGCTCTGTAGTCAGCAAATGAAAACTGTCAACACTGACAAACGGCCACATCACATACACACTCTGTAAGGTTATTTTTAAATTTCTCTTTTGTCGTAGACCTTCCTTGAGCAAGCTGATGCAGTCTTCTTTTTCTTTCCTTTTATTTTTTAATGAGTTGCGTTCCACTCCTAATTCACGTGGAAACCCACTCCCACTGTCAGCCTGAGGCAGGGTAAGGCCCCGCCCAAAGGCCATCAGACTCCGTCTGAAGAAGCTGCACCAGCACCATAGCAATGGGGGGGCGGGGGGAGGTATTTATTCATCCACCCACCCTCCCGGTGCTGGGCTGGCCTATGGGTGCAGATGAGGCCGAGACACCACCTGTGCTTGAGAACGCACAGTCCAACAGGCGCTAACAGAATCACATCCCCCCTGGTGGAGGAAGGTCAGAGTTGCCCCCTCATTGGTAACCCAGATCTGTCATTCTGCAGTTCATTCACTTAGCGAATGTTCTCAGAGACCCTGCGTGCCAAGCACTGTGTCAAGTACTGGAGACATAGAGGTGATGAAGACACAAGTCCAGTCCTCTAGGAAGGAGCTCACGGATTTAGACTGGACCTTCCAACTCTGACATTCCTCAGTCCTGTTCAGTCTTGACAAAGACCCCACAGGACAAGAGACTTCCAGGGAAAGAAACATGCAGGAACAGAACGTCCATTCTTGAGAAAGAGGTGATACAGGAAAACAGACAGTCCTGAAGGGCTCCTCCTCCTTCTCTCAACCTGATCCCACCCCCCAGGCCCCGACCCAGAGAAAACAGACAGTCAACAACAAGGCCACATGTCTGTCAGCTGGCAGGGGGTGGGGGTGGGGTGGGGGGTGTGACTCCGCCTCTCAGAAGCCCTCGTTCTGCCCTGGTCGCCTAGTGGAAAAACACTGGAAATCTGGTGGGAGGTGATTTGATTTTCTTGCCTGGTTGTGATGCAATTATAATGCTATAAAGCAGAGGGGCCAAAACACTCTCAGAGGGAAACAGAAAGAAAGAGTCCTTTCATCTTCGTCTGTACCCTTCTGCAACTCGAGGACAGCAACCAACACCTGGTCCATTTTACAGAATGTTCTCCTTGTGGATTTTCAGGACTAGGCTAAGAAATTAAAAGAAGAGGGTCTGAGGGGTAAGGATGGGAAGAACTTGAGCTACCCGGGAGGGGAATCGTCTTTTGGAAGAGTCTTTGGGAAAAGACTCAGCTCCCAAGTAAATCCGAGTGTTCAGAGATTAGTGCTTGAAAGAGAGGCCTTGGGAAGGCAGGGACAGCAAAACCGAAATCTAAGCTTTTGGAATTCTCTCCGAGTGGACAGATGATCAGAAAGGAGTCTGAAGTGTCTCTGAAATGATTATGTAAATCATCAAAAGAGGTGATTGTGCAAATGTATAATCTCCCATCACACAGAATGATACACTATCAGAACTGGAAGGGAGCGTAAAGATCAGTAAATCCACCTCCCATTGGACAGACCATTAGTGAACCCAGAGTCCAGAGAAGTGAAAGAGCCTGGCATGCCAGGAGCCCAGACCCCACGGGGACCACGGCCTGTAAATGCGCGTGGGCACACCGCTGGCTGCTGGCTGACTCAGGGACACATGTGTTCCAGGCCTGCTAATGCCAACATGGATAGCTCAGACCCAGTGCGGCCCCCAGGAGGCAAATGACCAACCAAAGCCTGCATGTCCCCCAGTGCCTCCAACCTCACAAACAGACACCATCACCCACCAGAAGGTCCAAGCCAGAACTCTGAGTAGCATCCTTGACCCCATGGTGCCCTCACCCTCCTACCCAACTCTCCCTCCCTAAATCTTACCCCCGGCCCAGGCATTCATGCTCTCACTCCTCTCCAGACTAATATCCGTCATGCAGCCAACCTGACCTTCCTAAAATGAAATGAAATCAGGCCTCCCCATCCCCCCACAGGACAAAGAACAAATGCACTCCATGTCTGACCCTTACCCTGCCCACCTTGGCACCCGGGACTGAACTCTCACAGTTCCCTGAAGCCCCCTGGCCACTGCCGGTGCAGCAGTAAAACTCTCTTTACCTAAAATGTCCTTTCTTCTTGGCCAATTCCTATTTGTCTTCCAATAAGTCACCTTTTCCTGATGCCTGCCCTGATTACCCCTAGTTGAGTTTAGGAGCCTCTCGATGTGTTTACAGAGCCCCCATCACAATACTGATATCCATTCATTATTTGCGTACGTGAATGTCTCACCCATTGTACTGTAAGCTCCTTGATGGGGGAAACTTTTATTTCTGTCTCTTCAGATACTAAAACACTGGCACACAATAAATGTTTGCAGTGAAAGAAAGAATGAATGAATGAACGAATGAGTGAAAACAACCACCAACACCAAAAGATTAGTCAAGCTGTCTTGTCCCAGTGGCCAAGAAAGGAATCCAAATGCAAGCTGAGTCATTTTAATTCTCTTGGAAAATAAAAGGGCAGCTCGATCATAAAAGTGAAAAGAATTTTTCATCTTAAAAAAAATGACTTTATACAGATTTGTCAGTTACTTATGTGTGTTCCATTCTGGAAAAAATATTGCGTGGGGGAAAGGTGATAGGCTACAGATAGACAGGGAGAGCATTAAAAGATGTCTCCTTCCGTGAAAAACAAAGTTTAGCACATACATTGACGTCTACACTTAAATTGCAGCAGTATATCTACTCCCACCCTTATTTTTTTTATAACACTTTATCGACATATAATTCACACACCATACAAATCATCCGTTTAAAGTATAAAATTCAGTGGTCTTTAGTATATTTACAGAGTTGTGCAGCTATCACCACAATCAATTTTAGACCATTTTCATCACCTCAAAAAAGAAAGCCAGTACCCTTTAGCTATCACTACCACGAACTATCCAAACCCAACTGCCCCAGCCCTAAGCAACTATTTTGGCCTATTCAGGACATTTCATACAAATGAAAGCATAGAATATGTGGTCTTTTGTGACTGGCTTCTTTCATTAAGCATAATGTTTTCATTTCATCCATGTTGCAGCATGTGTCAACACTTCATTCCTTTTTATGGCCAAATAATATTCCCTTATGTGGATACACCACATTTTATTCATACATCATCAGCTGATGTGCATTTGGGATGTTCCCACCTTGTGCCTCTCACGAATAACGCTGCTGTGAGCACTCATGTACAAGCTTTTGAGTGGACATGTATTTTCAATTTCTTGGGCACATATACATAGGAGGAGAATGGCTGGGTTATGTGGCTAACTATGTTTAACTTTTTGAGGAACAGCCAGGCTGTTTTCCAAAGTGACTGCATCATTTTATGTTCCCATCAGCAGTGCGTGAGGGTTCCAATTTCTCCATATCCTTGCCAACACTTGTTACTGTCTGTCTTGTTCATTACAGTCATCCCAGTAGGTGTGTAGTGGTATCTCACTGTGGTTCTGATTTCCATTTCTCTGATGACTAATGATGCCGAGCATCTTCTCTTGTGCTTTTTGGCCATTTGTATATCTCTCCTGCTTTCTTTCCAGGCTCAGCAAATACTCAGTGTAATGCACTTTTCCCAGGACTTCCTGGTAGATCTCTGGGTCCCTCTCTGAGGAACACTGGGTACAGCTCCTGCAGCTCCCCTGTGGAAAGGACTCACTCACTAGCCCTTTAGAGATGACTCTGGAGCTGACTTTGAAGTGACAATGATTCAACTCAATAGACAGGGGACCGTGCAGCCTGATGTCTTCTAGAAACTACTAGGAGGGGCTTGGCTGGGAGTGAAAGGTTCAGAGATGAGTGAGGATAGAACTTGCTTGCTTTCAAAAACTTTACATTCGAGCTGTGGTGACACCATAGCCATAAGCAAGGAGCTTCAGAAGCAAAGGGAAAGGGAGATGTGCTTCCACCTTACGGGTGATGCATAGATCAGGGAAGCCTTCGTGCAAGTAGCTATGCTTGAGCTCAGCTTACAAAACAAGTAGGATTTCAACAGCTGGAGTTGGGGAAGGGCATGCCACGCCGAGGACAGGCATGCACAAAGCCTTGGAGGGAAAGGAGAACAGAGGTAACGGGCGATCTTGAGGGGCTGGACTCAAGCCAGCACCTTTGAGAATCTAAACAGATGCACCCAGACCCACACACAGCTCACTGTGCATACAGCTTCAGGGCAGGGGGAGGGGAGTGGATGGAAATGGGTCTGAAAGATCAGGTTGAAGTCAGATCAAAAGGGGCCTTCACACCATACTGTATGTGGCTTTGTCCTGCAAGCCACAAGGAAGGGAGGCCAACAGGGCCCCATGGTGGCAGGATCCCCAAGGGTCTGTGCAGCTCAGGACCTGCAAATGCAATGCCACGGCCAAGACCTGCAAGCGGCAACATTCAGGCACCTCCCTCCATGATGCCATGCGGCCCCCTCCCCTGCAGCCTGCCCTCAGAAATGAATCACAAAAGCGCCCTCCCTCTTGCTGACTTGTTCCTCCAGCTTGTTCCCCCACCACTGCTGGGAGCAGCAGCCTCTCTCTGGCACAAGCATCCTAACTGCCAAAGCTCTGACCCCCATGTGGCTCAATCACCCTAGAATCAGAACCCGAACCAGCTGGAGAAGGTCTCTCTTCTCACCCCCTTCCCCATCCCCACTCATTTCTAAACACACACAGTCATCACCCATGAAAGGGCCATGCAGGCCACTGCCAGCACGACACGTGCTCTGACTTGGTCTTCCACAATGCAGGTGGGTTTTTCAGCCCTAGCTCCACGTTCTCACCTGCACCAAGCAAGCGAGGGCAGGCCTTGGCTTTGCAGCTACCTGTCCTGCAGCAAACTAGATATATAGCATTTCGCTTGCTATCACATGGCTGTTTCCGCTACTGCAGCAAAATGCACACGTCAGCAGTCATGAAGAACGGCTTGGAATCTGCTGCAGCAGGAAAATGCATCTACAGAAAGCCCCACTCCACTTGTAAGACACTTTTTCTACTCTCTTTCCTCCACGGTGGTTACAAGTCAGTGACGCAGTGACGCTTCAAACTGCGAGGTGAGAATCTCCTTCTGAGAAGACTGTCCTCTGAGCGTGAGCTGGGTACGGCTGGGCTGGCAGAGCAGCCAGCAGGTGACAAAATGCTATGGTAAGTGTTTATCAGTGGCCCGGCGTAGCAGGCTATTTTCACCACACAGGATGCAATGTTACGATACAGTAAAAAGAATACCGGATTACGCTTGAGGCCTGGTGCCTCCATTTTCTAGTTTTATGACTTCGGGTCAATTCTGTAAAATGGGGACACTAACTCCCTGGTTCTCCCCGAAGGGGCTCAGCGACTACGTGTGGCTATAAAGAAGTCTGGGCAGGTGGCCAACAACTGGGAGGGCCAACAGGAAGATGCCAGAAGCCAGCCAAGCCAGCAAGATTTCAGAGAGTGAAGCAGGGCCTCCCTCCTAAAGAACTAAGGAACCCAACAGGGCTGAGACAGTAGGAACTCAGGCATGGGGGCTGAGGCTGGAGCCTGGCTGTTGGGCCGGAGGCTACGGGCCCAGGGCCTGCCTGGTGCTGTCGCTGGGCCATGTCTGCACCGTACACATTCAGCCTCAGGAGCTCTCCCCCACCTTCAGGGTCCTCAACCTCAGTACCACGAGGGCAGCTGGCCCACGTCTGACTCCTTTCTGTGTCCCCAGCGCCCATGGCTGCCTCGATAGAGCAGGCCCCAAACATCAGCGATAAGCTTCATTCTTATTTCAACTTTAAGGAAAAGGTACCAAACGAACCACATGGGTCCTTGGCACCTCCAGGTGACCACATACTCCACGGTCAGAGCGTCAGCCCGAGCCCAGGGCTCAACACTGGGGCCCCAGGGAAGGGGACGGCCTCCACCACAGGTTAGTGAAGGAGCAGCTGCAAAACCCGGATGCCGATTCTCACGTTGTCAGTGCCTGCCCTCAATTCCTGTCTAAACAGACCCAACAGCACGGGACACAATGCTTCCTTCGCATCCTCTCAGAAACACAGGCCACCACCACCGTCCCCCCCCCCCCCCCCCCCCCCAGCAGGAAACAGACTGAGATTCTCGCAGGCAGCTAAGCATAGCAAGTCATCTCAGGAGAGCGTTCCTTCTTTGGGGGCTGGACAACCACAAAGGGGCATCCCTGGGGCCCATCAGTGCCAACCTGCACACCCAGGGAACAAGGGCAGCACGGGGGTCAGGGGCGGTGTCAAGGTCTGAACCCGGTCTCCACATTTACAGGCTGTAACACCCTGGGCGTGAGTTTTGCCTTTCTGGGCCTCTATTCCGTCATCTGTAAAATGGGGAGAGAAACAGTACTGACCTCATGGAGCTGGGATAATTAAACATCCAAACACTTTGAACGGTGCTTGACACATGACCCACTTCACTAATTATGAATTATTATTGTTATTACACAGTCTACTTCTGTTCCCCCTTAATTTAAACTGCAACAAAGGAAAAAAAAGCTTCGGAGGTGCCAATGACATCGGCCTCGCTGGGGAGAGGATATATAGCCTTCTGGATGCACCAAGTCAGAGCTGAAGAGGCAAGGAGTGATGCCACATTTTTATTCTTCATTTACATGGAGGAGACCCCGATGAAGCTGGATGCTTAAAGTCTAATGATAAATTAATCTTTCAGAGATGTATGTAGCACTGTAAGGTTTCTGCAGATTTTCTAACTCTGTGAGACACACAATATGACTCTCATTTTACCACTGAAGAAAGTGTAGAAGACAATTCAGTTTGCTTAATTTCACGCATAACCCTCTATCAAAACTGTATATTCTGACAAACTGGATTTTCTAGTTTAACAAAGGCAGAAGTAGCGACATTCTGTAAACTGAATCTTCCGGTTAATGGAGTTGCAGGGAAATAGAATCTTACAGCATCTTATCCAGAAAGACCTTTTTTGGGGTGGAGGTGGTGATGGTCTCAGGGGCCATGGGATGAGGACAGTGCAGACAAGGAATCAGGCAGATCAAGGAGCATGAAATGGGGAGAGAGAGAGGCAGCTGAAGCTTGAAATGCAACTCCTGCTACACGGGAAGGTGGCTGCCAGGCTGTGACGAGCAGCGGAAAGTTAACGTTTCCCGAATGACATCGGAGTCACAGCAGCCACATATGCAGGTAGACAGCTTTGCCAGCTCTGTGGAGGGAGAAGAAGGGAGGGGCCTTTCTCCCAAAGTAGGAAGAAGAAAAAATGCTGGTGCGTCCAATAGGTGCCCAACAGTTCTAGAAGGACTGCAGGCAAACACGTGACCAAAGACCGCCTAGAGAAATTGTCCTGTAAGTGACAGCATCTACCGGGCCCTAAAAGAATGTGTCGGCCCCCAGAAAACCAGATTTTCAGCCTCTCAAATGATAACGTTCCATATTTTAACCACCTCTGCTGGAAGAACCACCACAAGGAGATGATCTGCTGTTTAAACCTCTCGGATGCGTTTTCCTTGCGAACAGTCACCATGGGCTGCATTGCATATTTAACACAACTGCTTTACTAATTTTACAAATACTCACACAGCACTTGTACCAGGCGTTGTTCTAGGCACTGGACAAGCATTAACTTGTTCAATCCTCACAGTTCCATCCCTACCCACGAGGAAGGTACAGTTTTACAGATGATGCCCCCAGGCACAGTGAGGTCAAGGGGCCAGTTCAAGGTCACTCAGGCAGTGAGTGGCAGAGCCAGAATTCAAACCCAGTCCGGCCTGTGCCCTTAACCTCTCCACTATGCTGCCTCGTGTTCTGAGAGAGAGGAATGAAGTGACCAGCTTCCCGAACCTTCCTCTCCGCAAATGCTGGGACCCCCTGCTTCCCAGAACCTCCTGGCCGGCTGCACAGTCAGAGCCCTGAATGCCAGGGCAGAACAACAGCTGCACACCAGAATCCCCTGCGTGCGAAGCTTAAGCTTTTCAAAACCCCTGGAGATCAGCCCAGATGTGTACCAGAGACATCTAGGGGTTCAGTGCACTTTTATCCCCATATAAAATTTAAGCTAATTTTTAGGTGATGATAGAAGCAGTATGGTCTCAAAGCTGCCTTAGAGAAATCCCCCAAAGCTGTGACTAACGCCCCATGGCCATGAAATCCAGCTGTCAGGAAGCTCCAGGGAGCAGAGGCCCTTGGAGCTAACAGCTGTGAAAATGTACTGTCCTCACCTGGCGGGAACACCAGAAGGGGCAGGCCCCACCCAGACGGCAGGAAGAAAGAGCAGGTCTTTAGGACAGCATGGCTTGGAAGAGAGTGACAGACTGTGCTCGTCCCGGCTTGAAGCTGCTAACATCCATCTCACCCTGGTTCTCTGGCCTGAGACGGCCAAGTCAGCCCACCCGTCAGGAGAAATGACACAAACACAGAGAATCTATTTCTTCCTTAAAATGGAGACGGGAGACGATAAGTGAAGAGGGGAAGCAAGAGAAAGTGGTCCGCGCAGCCACATCTGGGTAAGTCCCTGCAGGCCCTGAAGTCCTTCCAGGCGACTCCCAACAAACGGAAACATTTCTTCCAGACCCTGGCTGTCCCAAAGCTTTCTTCTTTGTCCCTTTCTTCTTTGAATAGCTCCAGACATCCTGAAAACCTTGCTGGTCCCTGTGCTCATGATCCCTGCTGATCATTATGCCCCTGGGCTGCGTGCAAGGCCCAGGAACGGGGTCCTGCAGGGAGTCGGCACACACATTTGTATATCTGCAGCAGTCAGTCAACCCTTGGAGGCTGGGTGGGGCTCAGGGAAAGCTACAAGCAGGGGCCCTGGCTTCCCAGGTAAGAAAAGCGTGCCCACGGAGCCTTGCTCCAGAGCGGCCTCCTTCCTGCTGCTTGGTGCCTGGGCCAAGATGGAAGGCTTTTCCGTCCGTATTTCCAACTTGCTGATGTTCAGAAGTGGAATGACCTTCCTTGTGTGAGGGAAGGGCTATTAGCCACACAAAAGATCACTCAGAGGAAATGAGAGCTTCTCTGCGCATCTGAATATCTGAAGGACTTTTGTGGGGAAGAGTACACACACACACACACACACACACACACACACATCTTTGTGTGGCCCCAGAGTACCAAAGTGAGGACAATGGGTAGAAACCACAGGGAAGCAATTTTTATTTAACTTTATATACAGAGAAACATTCCAATGAACTTGACCAACAATAAAATAATGGGCTGCTTTGGAAGTGGCAAGTTCCCCATCACGGGAGGTAATCAAGCTGAGACCTAATAAGTCAGGGATGCTTTAGGGAGAATTTAAACACAAGAAAAGATGCCCTCAGCTGTTTCTCCTATTCCTGAGATTCTGTAATTATTTTAACAGAATCTATAATTGTCTGTTTGAGTTAGGAAAGACATTTCAATTCATCCTTCCCAGGTTATAAAAGAGGAACCCAGGGCAGGTAGAGAGGAAGTGACTTGACTGGAGCCACCCAAGGCTGTCTCTCCATCCCCTCATCTAGCAATCATTCAGCAGGATGAGGCAGGCTTGTTAAGCATGTCAGTGAGAGCAAAGAGGCAGCAAGGAGATGGGAGGGAAGGAGGTAAAGTACAGGTGGATTAAATTTCCAAGAGCTGGTGACACTCTGAGCACCTTCACACCACCCTGGAGACCCCAGGCTGGCTCTGTACACAGTCCCCAGGCCTCAGCACCAGGAGGTTGAGACCACAGGAGAGATACTATAGTAGAAACAGGCTGCTCTTGCAGTAAAGAGCAGGATGGGATTTCTGTAAATTAAGGGGTAGGTACTGAAACTCATCAGATTCAAAGACACCCACAGTAAATCTTTCCTATCATCTTAGATGGGTCATGGATGAGGAATGCATGGATGGAGGGAGGGAAGGAAAGAAGGAAGAAAGGAAAATGCTCTAATGCTTCCCTAACAGTAAGAGATATTTAATCCAAGTCAAGCTGCAGACTAACACAAAAATGAAGCCCATGCCCTCTAATAACTAAAAACATTCCCTCTTTGGTATAAAAGCTATGAGTGGCCTGACTGGACACAATTCACACTAAAACCTACACCACTGAGATTCCCCCAAAACCCTAAATCCCAAGAAACAGACTGAGAATAGCCATCCACAAGTCTCTTTAATTACACACTCATCACAGCATCCATCACCAGGGACATCACTGTGCTGTGAGGAAAAGTGATAAAACTATTTTTGCCAGAGGGACCTGTATAGGTCAGAGCAGAAATCCAGCCTTTACCAAATATAACTGTGAACAGAGGTAGGAGGGCAGTTTGCACGGGGCCCAAACACTAAGGAGGAACTTGAGTGCTCTTAAAGTTTTTAATGGAGAGACTGTGTGTCTTTAACATGCAAGTAAGTACAGTCTTTCCTGGGTATGTGTGGGGCATTGGTGCCAGGACCCCCCCAGGAATACCAAAATGTGTGGATGCTCGAGTTCTTTATATAAAATGGAGTAGTACTTGCATATAAACTACATATATCCCCCCATATACTTTAAATCATCTCTAGATTACTTATCATACCTAACACAATGTAAATAGTTGTAAATACAATAAAATTCTATGTTAATAGTTGCCAGTGTGTGGCAAATTCAAGTTTCGCTTTTTGGAATTTTCTGGATTTTTTTTGACCTGTGTTTGATTGAATCACGGATGTGGAACCTGGGAATAGCAGTTGGAGGGGTGCAACTGTGTATGCTGTAAATTCCAAAAAAGGGGACTCAGGCTGGGAGATGGCTGGGCGTGAGGCTGCAAAACCTCTCCAGATCTGCTGTCTCATAATTCAGGAAACAGAGGGCAGGGGCCAGGAACGAGCCCTCTGGGACCTCAGGCACAGAGGAGACAGGGACCCGAGCTCTAGTCCTGACCATGTGACTGAGTGACCCTGGGCAAATCTAACCCACGCCCAAATCAATCTCTTCTGCAAAACAGGGATAAAACTACCTGCCTTCCCACTTTGCTGAGTTAGTATGAGGAGCAGATGTGAAACCAACCCGGAAACAGTTGAGCCCTGCTCAAGCCTAAGGGACTGCAGTGCTGTTCCAACCACTGGCAGGAACCAAGAAGCTGCAGCGGGAAGCTCACAGCTCATAGCACGCACCTGAGCTGCCAGCAAGGAGACTACACGGCTGTCCAAGGACCTGGACAAGAAAGGATCAAACGGAGGTCTGAGGAAGCAAATAGCTTATTCTTTGCCTCTGAACAAAAGCCTTCGTCACACGAGTCTAGATGCAGAAGACAGGTTCTCAAACTGAGACATGACCCCAGGGAACAAGTGTCTAGAAGGAGGTGGACAGACTTCAACTCGGTCAAGTACCGGGAGGCTGTCCATAAGCTCAGGCTTAGCTGTGGGCAGCCCTGGTCACCCCGCATGGTTATGCCAGTCCATGGTGCCCATGCGCCTCAGAGACCGTGCTCGTATCAGCCAGCTTGGAGAAGCCGGGGCAGAGAAGGGGCCCTGAGACAGTGGAGTGAGAGAGAGAGTGGAGTGTGACACTCCTCTGGGGTATGGGGGTGGAGTGGCACGCAGGGATGGTCACATTATAAGGAGAAGCTTGAAATGCTTTAATACTGGTACTTCGAAAACCCTTGACACCGTATGCTGTGAGCTGTTTTCAGTCTGTAATTTCCAAAACACAGATGGCTACTCAAGGTCAGCTCCAATCTGGCCAGTTTCTGCACCTTTGCCATTGGGCTTTCCACACTGGTCTCTGGACCACGGAATAGAAAAGCAAAGTCATATTTTTGATCATGGCCAAGGGCATGCAACTGGCCTGGAACCCCAAAGACTGTGAAAAGAAAAGGGCCAGCGGCAGCTTCGTATAATACAGGATGCAGCCTCTTCCTGCACAGCACGCTGCCTTTCCAAGCCCGGACAAAGTCCTCCTGGCTTCAAAAGGAGGCCCCACCTCCCGCTCTGCAGTATCCCCTCTGGGGACATTGTCCACTACTGACCAGCACCAAGGGAAGATGTGGACTGTGTAGGACGGCGGTGGGGGGGGCACATTGCTCACTGAGCACCTTGGTGCCTGGTGTTGTGTGATGTGTATATGACATCACTTCATTCGCAACTGTTCATTGAGCACCCACAGGACTAAGCCAGTGATGCTCAAACAGGGGAAAGTGACGGCAGAAACTCCAACATCAGAATCACCAAGAAGGCTTTTCCAAACACATCCTTTCACCTGCACTGCAACACGTGAGTCACATATCTCAAATATGCCATGGCACAGGGAGCAGAAATCACTTTATAACCAATATGCTGGGCATATCCCCATAACACAGATGAGGAAACTGAGGCTTTAAAAGGTTTCAATATATTATGCAAAGTAATATGACTAGCAAGTGGTGGAACCAGGAGTCTACCCAGCTCTGTCTGACTTCAAGGTCGGATAATTTCCTGACATTCTAGTCTATCTTCACAATGCAACGAGAGCATGTACAATATAATCCCAGAAAACCAAGTGATTTGGTTTTATCCCTATGGCTAAAGTTCAGTCCCCTCTACTTCCTTGATCCTTCATGACATTATTTGAAAATAATAACCAAGCCTTAAAACTCCAAGATGTTCTTAAAGGACCAGAGTTGGATGATGGCTACAGGAATGGTTTCAGTTCAAGGCTTCCAAATTGTACTTGTGAGACTGGGAGAGAGAATGGTAATGTTTTATCAGCCAAGGGCCCCGTCTGCAAAGAGTTCATACCTTTGTCGGGGGAGGCACGCACACACACACACACACACACACACACACACACACACCACACACACCACACACCACACACACGAAGCATCTGGCCTCCAAGTTATGACCTGTTGAACAATCTCAGGGCAGTTAGCACTGAGGAGTGGGGTTTACAGCTGGGAGCAAGGAGGCCCTCGGTGGGCTCTCTGGAAGTGGGGGCTTCCCACGTGGGCCTTGACGGACGACTGGGGCGAAGAGCAGGATGGAAAGAGAGCATCCTAGGCAGAGGGAAGGTCATCCCCAAAGGCCACACATGTGGGTGAGCAACTGTTTGGGAGATAGCAGGGGTGCAGGGCTCCTGTACAAAAGGTACAGGGAACTGGTGGGAGGTGGGGAAGGTGAGGATGTGGGGAAAGGCAGACTGAAAAGGTCCCCGAGTGGCGGGCTAAGGCGTGTGGACTTTAGAATTAGCACAACGCCTGGCATACAGTATGTGGTCAAGAGAGTGTGCGAGAGTTAAGTCATCAGTTAATTTGGGGCCAGGGAGGACAGGGATGGGGTAGGCTGCCCCTTGGCTGCAAAACACGCAGCTGTCAGTGAGCCAAGACACGGTGTCCAGCGTGAAATGAAACTGAAAGTCAAGTGGACACTCTGGCTAAGGAGCTTCTAGGCAGCAGATAACGGTGTGAGTGATGCAGAGGGAACCAGGGCCTTCAGCGTCAGAAAGAGCAGCAGGAAGGAAGCAAGGTCCAGAGGTACCTCTGAGTTACAGGAGTGCGACCACTGAGAATTTTACAGGGTGCTCAGCCCCTCGGATGCAGGCGGGGCCAGCTGTCCAGACTGTATACTCTTGAGGGTGGGGCCTGTGGCTTGTCCACTGAGCCTGGTGTAGAGAAGGCCCTCAACAGATACCTGTGGAATCCTTAACAGCTAAGCTACTAGTCACCAAGTTAGCATGGATAAGCTCAGATGAGAGGGATGAGAGGACAAGGCCACCTCCCCAAAATGCACGCAAGACCGAAATGTCCAGCTCTCGTTAATTGCCTAAGGTCTTCATCTTGGGTGAATCCAGGGCCAGCCCCGTGAAATCCGCAGAGTCTGAGTTTCCACTCCATTCCCCTCCTGGAGTTGGGCTGGGCTGGGCTGGGCTGCCCTCACCTACAGCCCCAGCTGGTTGCTCCCAGATGAGGACCCCTCCCAGCTTCTGGAGATTCTGCTCTAGGTGTAATACAAGTCCATGCAGGAGGCAGAGGCGACATTTCCTGAGCCCTCCTCCCGCATCTGGGAGTGCACAGAAGCACAGGGTCAGCCTTTCCCAGTCACAGGCTGAAAGAGTGCAGCCCTGGCGAAATTCTGACATGCGGCGAGTGCACACTAAAAGCTCTTGGGAATTTTTGAGACCAGCCAAGAATCAATAGTGAAAAAAAAGCATTTACACTTTTGAGAGGCAGTTGTCTCACCTTCACTTCTTTCCTCTGATTCCTTCCACATGGAATTATGGCCAAATCCCAGTGGTTAGTTCCCAAGTTAGTATCTACATAGTCTGAGCACTACCCAAAAGGGAAGCTCAATCTTCCCATTCAATCCAGGGCCAATCACAACTCCCACACTGACACGGAAAACCAGGAGAAGTGGGGGGCAGGCCTGGTAAGACGCATTCATAGAGATGGGCTGCTTTTACTCTTCACCTTGGAAGTCCAGTCAATAGCCAAATTCCAGCCCAAGAATGGCCCAACATCCCCTTCCTGGTTCTAACAGATGGTGAATCCAGATACACTGCCAACCTCAGCAGTATTTCTGACCCTAACTACCTCAGCCTCGCACAGCTTCCTCCCCCTGCCTCATTCCTGGCCCAGTCTTTTTTTTTTTTTTTTTTTTTTTTTTTTGCGGTATGCGGGCCTCTCACTGTTGTGGTCTCTCCTCCTTGCTGAGCACAGGCTCCGGACGCGCAGGCCCAGCGGCCACTGCTCACGGGCCCAGACGCTCCACGGCACATGGGGTTTTCCCCGACCGGGGCACGAACCCGTGTCCCCTGCGTCGGCAGGCGGACTCTCAACCACTGCGCCACCAGGGAGGCCCGTCCGGCCCAGTCTTTTTCCTTACATCCTTCCCTGATCTGCCGCCTCGAGCTTAAGAGTGGTTAACACATCCTCGGGTGGCCCAGGACAGACTTGGTTTGCCCTTGAGGTCCTGGGGTGATTATTAACAGCATTCCCTTTTCACTCTCAAAGGATTCTAGTTTAAATGATAAATTAATGGTGAAATTAAATGGTCACCCCACCCATGCTGCACTTCCTCCAGGACTATTTCTCACAATGTTTAATTACAACAGTCAGCCAGATCTAGAAAGTGGAGACTAATCCAGACTACATCCAGCTTCCTTCCCTCCTTCTCTCCTTTCCTTTAAATTTTACCCCCCATTTTGTTCCAAAAGGATTTATCTTAGCTAGCAAAGATGCCAGCAGGCATCCTATAGAGAGCCACAAGCTTACTACAGGTGTACCCAAGTTTGGCTCTAAGATTTCTGTTAGTCAACTGAAAGCAAAGGACATCTAAACAGTTGTACAGAAGGGGAAACCAATTCATTATCCAGGAGAAATAGGACTATTCGTGACTCTAAGACCAGGGAGAAGAGTCTCCAGCTGCGCCATCAAGGAGGCCACTCTGTGTGTATTGACAACATCCCAACATCCTCACTTCCATGCCTGTACAGACAGCAAGGCCCGGGGGCTGGAGTCTCCGTGGGCCATCACTTCCCTGGCTTGTTCACGAGGCAGCACCGAACAGACAGGATGGTGGATGAGAAGCAGTGAATGTACAACTGCTGCATGACTCCAGGCCTCTCCTCCTCTCCTCCCTGTCTAGACCTTCAAGCTCCTCAAAGCACCTTCAGACACTGAGAGTAGTTCAAAGATGTTCGCATACACATTAAAGTAGTTGCCCACTCTGATAAATGGTAAGTCTGGGAATCTTTTTATTTTCTTCCCAAATTATACTTCTGGACGAGAATTATGATTGGCCTTGGCATTTTATGATTAGGTAAGTGTGAGGTCAATTAGAAAAATCATTTGATGGAATTTTAAATTACCAATAAAAATCAACTATTTCAAGTATAGGGAGAAAACATTTGAGAAGTTTGAGCACCCAAAAACTTTTGCCATCAGCCTCCAAGGACCAGCCAACGACTGACCAAAGCCTTCGGAAGGTCCAGGCCAACTGGAGGAGGCATTTGGTCAATTTTTTGCCTCAATGAACTTTCAGACCCAAAGTCTCAAACTGGCAGTTCTTGGACTGAATCTGGTGCACCATTTTGTTTTGTCTGGCCAGCAGACTGTTTGCTTAATTGCCACTATTTTAAAATCAGGAGCTTTTACATTAATAACACATATTTCTGGCTTCTCTTAGAAAAAAAAATCAAAACACCAGGCAACACTGGGCCCATATTCATGCAAAATAAACAAGATAATCAAAAACACCAGTTAAGGGCTTCCCTGGTGGCGCAGTGGTTGAGAGTCCGCCTGCCGATGCAGGGGACATGGGTTTGTGCCCCGGTCCAGGAGGATCCCACATGCCGCAGAGCGGCTAGGCCCGTGAGCCATGGCCGCTGAGCCTGCGCGTCCGGAGCCTGTGCTCTGCAACGGGAGAGGTCACAACAGTGACAGGCCTGCGTACCGCAAAAAAAAACAAAACACCAGTTAAGAACCAGGGCATAGATGGGTTTTCAATCAACGGCTCTCCTTCCTTCTGTGTCACAATCCATTTTTAAACCTTCAAAAACTTGTATTACTTCCTGGAGGCATTTACCTGAAACTAAACTGCTACAGGCTGGATCCTGAGTTCCTGAATCACAAATGATTCTTGTGCCTGTTACAAGATGTTATGTTCACTGGATGATCCTCTTTTCTTTTCAGAGCCTAACCAGATGTTCTCTCATTTTACACTTTTTAAACAAAAAGCCACTCAGTATCTGATCCTGAATGTGACATGGCACGTGGACTGGAGACTGGGGCTCCTCTGCTCTGGTTTGTGCAGGTGGCTGGTGGGCACCTATCCTCACAGATACTCCATTTACCCACACATCTCTCCTACGTTCCAGCTGGCTGTTTCAGCCCCCTCTGCACCAACAAGGCCTCAAAGGCTCTCTCTACTCGTTTTATACAAAATATATTGCTTGATCATCTGATGCATTTAACCTTTGCCAGCAGCTGAAAGGATGTGAGGTGTCAGTGGAAAGGGGGCCTGAAGGACCAAGGTCACGCCGTATTCTTCCCAAACCCTGCTGACATCTTGGCAGGAAAGAGGAGGCAGAAGAAAGGCGGATGCCTCTCCTCTACTCTAGTCATTTCTTCTAAACACACGATTCACCTTTACGCTTTTACCTTGCTTACACACCAACTTCCAGGCTGAGAGCTGAATACCAATGAACTACAGTTACATTATTAGGAACATGAAAATCTTGTTCGTTGCTGAGCCAAGTTAGAGCACTAGAATTAGACTGTCTTCTTTACAGTTCCAAGCTCATGATCCTTGGGTCCAACAAGATAAGATGGTCCTAGCAGTTAGGGAAAGGGTTGCCCTTGCTTATACTCTGTGTAGACACTGGGCTTCATGTTATTAAGGGAGACAGTGTTTCCTTACAGGACCAAGCGGTCAAGGAGAACCAGAGAAGCATCCAAATGCACTGGCACGCACTCCACGCTGCCTGGCAGTAATGAGGCCCCACGAGCATCTCCATAACCTCACATTTCTGAAAACCCATCAGGAGCAGCAAGCCTCATAATGAGTGCTCATCTACAGAGGCGGGGACAGGCAGATTATTATATAGGAAGCAATTCTGGTGCCTAAATATGCATCTCCTTCTACAAATAGTGATAGAAAAGTCTTGAAGATAAGCACGCCAGGGACGGCTAGGTGCCTGGATCAACACGCTCCTACGGGCAGCTCCTTGATGTGGGGGTCAGTTCTGTCCCCTCCAAACAGAAGACCATGGGAACGCTCCACGATCAACAGCAAATGGCTTGTTTAAAGAAGTCCCTCAACGCAGGAGTTGGAGGTAAGGCGTTCAGTTCAAACTCAAGTCCAGTTTAAAAGCTTGATATTTCTGCAATATCAATTCTGCAGCTAACCTAGTGGCAGAGGCCTGGGGACTGAATATCCATTACACTTAATCACCTGCAGAAATGTAGTCATGTGGCTGAAATGTGTACCCGAGGTAGCCACGGAGCCATATTGAAATTCTCCTCACGTGGAGCCAGTCATGCCTAACTTAGCCCTTCTCACACACTGTTTGTCACAGAAAGTCCCTCTTGTACCTATGTCACTGTGATTCAACTCTATTTTGCCTCTTTTCCCCAGGAAGATGCTTACAGATAAGTCTTCTTTGCTGCCTAGATTACAAATGAGGTTCTCTCAACAAGATGTTTATTTGGCAAAAGAAACAAGTTGTAATGCAAAAAAAGGATAGTCCTCCCGGGCCTGTCATCCTTTGCTGGGCCTCCGTTGGAGCACCTGCCCAGGCCCACCCCCCAGGGAAGCCATCCAGGGCGGCAGTCCCTCCAGCTAGGCTGCCAGCTCCCGGAGGACAGGGTCTAGTTTCTCTCTCCTGCTCAGCCAGGCTCACAGTAAAAGCCCACTGGGTGAGTCTTCTATTTGTGCACAGGGCCAGGTCCGTCCTAAGCACGCTTCCTGGAGGCTATACCCACATAGCAAATCCAAGGGCCCTTCCAAGAGACCTTTCAGAAGAAAGAAGCATCACACACACATACACACACACACACACCCCTTAGAATTCTGAAGGCAGAATATTAAACTGAGGATGACGTTGGCCACACAGTGAAGTTCTCAGTCCCACGTATTTGTGGCTCATCCAAGGGAAGCCTCTAAACAGCAGCACTGACTTGGTGTTTGCACCTTTGGCATTTGTGTCTTTACTGAATTTCATCTGTCCTTTCTCCCTCACATTATAATCTCCTTGAAAGCAGGTATCATGTGTTCTACCTCGTAATTCCTCAAAGCACCTAATCTTACGGTTCACACGCGATGAACCCAATAAAAATTAAGAATAACAATGTTTCCTGTGGATTGTCTTTAAAAAGAAAAATGTGAAAGCAGTTTCTATAAAAACACCAGTGATGGACTATAGACCCTTACTTAACAGCTGGCCAACACACTGTTGAGGAAGCATGCTCTGATTAAACAATGGTTCCTTCATGTGTTCAGTCAACAGCTACTACGTGCCTGGCACTCAGTCTGCACACCCTAAAGTTAGCATGCAACCTGGCCTCACCCCATCCGCTCCTTCATTTCCTCACTCAGTCTTCCAATGACATCTGTGTCAGTCAGGTACCATGCCATGGATCTTACTTATTGATTCAGTAGTGCCAGAGGACTCATAATGCACAGGATGACAGAAGAGCTGAAATGAGTAGTGTTTTCAGAGGAGGGAAGCCCCTCACATGGTCCCCACCAGGACCTCATCTCAGCCTGAGCATTCGGCCTTTGGGAGCCTCCCTGACTCCCATGGCCTTCAGATGACAGCAGATGTTCACAGCTTCCCTGGCGGGCACAGCCATCAGAGAGGAAATAATGACATTAACAGTAACACAATTCCACTCAGCTTTTCTGTATGCAGCTTTTTCCTTTTAAAATATATTTTCCCAGTGGGGTCATTAAAAAATCATAATCTTCTAATAGATGTTTTTATCTCCACCGCAGGGCAGGTATTTCTCTCCCCTTTTGCTAGTGATTCCTGGAGGGGCTACACCACTGCCTGCAGGTTACACGGGCTCCACAAAAGCAGTCAGCCCTGTCTTCTAAATCCCAGGGAAGAAGGAATACGAGGCTTCTTTATCAGTCACTAGTTTAAAAGCTGGCAAGCTTTTTTCTCTTTACTCAGATTTAACTCTAATAGAAACTGACAGTTTCCATCTTGGTTAATTTTTTTAAAAAACACGAGAACAAGAGGCAAGAAGTTGATCCTCAGGTGTCAGGAGAAAATCTACTACCTTTCACCTCCAAGCCCCACGCTTACTCATCCTGAAACGACGGTGGGGACAGGTTCTCTTAAAAGCAGAGCTTCATGCCTAGTGAGCAATGGACCTGAATTTATATTGGCCAAAGAATCTTCAAGACACTACTGCTACATTAACATCCTGACATAAGACAATCTGGAGAGTGATGGAAGATGCTGCTTGGCTAGATGTTAGAGCCATGTCTGTCTGTTTTCCTCCCTCATACAAACTGATTTCAGACCGAGAAACTTGAAGACAAAATGACACCATGAGTTCACACAACCTCTCAGCTCCAAACCCAGAAAAAAGCACGTAGAATGGTTTTTTTTTTTTAAATAATGGATTTTAAATGACATTTACTGATGAAATAGTATGCTGTCTGGGTTTGCTTCAAAATAATGGGGGTGGCTGGGGAGGAGGGAAGAGGAAAAGTGGATGGGGGTAAAGATGAAACAAGGTTGGCTCAGAGTTGATAATTACTGAAGCTCCATGAATATTACAATACTGAAGCACCCAGAATACCAGACTCTAGACAGAATACATGATTCTGTCTACCTCTATGTTGGAAGTTTTCCAAAATAAAACGTAAAAAAAAAAAAAAAACATTATATTGGGAGACTAGCAATGTTTAATAAAGGAATACTGAGTTAGGTATAAGGATGGCCAAGATACACTGTTTAGCAAATAAAAAAGACGCACAAGGGTATATAAAGTATGAGTCCACTTATACACACCACGCACACGCACACACAACTGATAAATCTGTAGAAAATTTCTGGAAAAATAATAATCCTCGTATACTGTTTGAATTTTTAATGAAAATGTATTACTCTTATATAATAATTTTTTTAAATTCAAGGAATGTAGCAGGGGAAGGGAAATAATAGGGGTGAAAAATGAGATGAACATCTCCATGAACCAGAAACCACTAGAGCCAAGGGCTGGGGTCCAGAAGCAGGTAGTGACCGGAAGGTCACACTCTGGAAGGCACTGAAATACCGCAGGCCCCCAGCCAGGCTCACTGTGTGAAACAGGGGACCGGTGCCTGCGTCAGGCACAGTCTGTGCTCCTCACGTCCCCCGCCCGCCCTTTCCTTCCTCCTCTGCTGCGATCTTCTGTACGCATACCTTCCGCCTCTCTGAGCTCTTGGTTTCTGATAGAGGCATGTTAAAATGTCACTCCATCATTGTGGACTCATTATTTTCTCCTTGTAATACTGTCAGTTTCTGTTCTGCAAGTACCTTATATTGCTTAGGGTATATAGTAAAAGTATAAAACAAGCCTGCATAGATGCTAAATTGCTGATGGTGCTTTCCTCAGGGGAGGGAGGGAAGAAGGGGAACAGAGCAACAACACCCTAGCTGCAAGGAGTCCAGGAAAGAGAGTCTCCAGCCTTTTTGTCTTCCATAAAGGGAGGCAGGCTTCTATAGCAGGACATTCCTCAAACATGGGAAGGGGGTTCAGATGCTGAGAAGCCAGGCTATCAGCACTAATTATGCTAAATTATCAGTTGCTCCAGTTTCAGATACCATGAGGAAGCTGACTTCCCTAAGGTCACAGAACCAAGTGGCTGAGTGGGACTGGATAAAATTGCTACCACCAGTAGGAAGTGCTACTCTGTGCCAGGCACACTGTTTAATTTAGCCTCCAGTCAACTCCACCATATACAGTACTGTACAGTGCTATAATCTCCAGGTCTCAGCTAAAGAAACTGAAGCTCAGAGAGATCAAGAAACTTCCCCAAGGTCACACAGCCTTGAGTGGCAGAGGTGGTATCAGTCCACTTCCTCCCCTCCTACTTCTGTGCTAGTCCTCACCTCCTTCCCAATGTCCCGGAGAGCCCTTCTCCAGTCCCAGGAGTGGAATAAAGCAGACTGCAAATACGCTGGACATTTTCACTCCAAGCATCTGGAAAGAGGTTAGGCTGGCACAAATGCTATCAATAAAAAGCACATGACCTAAAAAGGTAAAAGAGTGGACACTATTCAAATATTTACCACAGAAGCAAATTCCTGCCTGGTGGGGTTATCAGCAGCTGACAGGATTAGCCTGCTGCTTCCACCTCATGGTGGGTTTGGGCTCAAACCAGCACACAGCCAGCCTGTGGAGCCAAGAGAGAATGAACCGGAAGCCCAGGGCCCCCACCAACAAAGCTGCCATTCAGCAGCTCCTCAGGCAGCAGCTTCAAGACAGAGTGACCATGACCAATGGCTGTGACCCCAGCTCCTCAAAACACAGACAGACACACACACACATTCACACACTCACTCATTCCAGGCTCAGCAGGGGCCCTGTGACCTGGCTAAGCCACTGCCAGGCTTCCTAGCCCCAGGGGCCTCCCCTGACGACCCAGGCCACAGTCTGGGCCCCCTGCAGGGGGTGGGTGGTGGACCTCAGGCCTGGTGCCTCACGGGAGACTTTAAGGGCTGCCTCCCAGCCTCCCACCCTCCCAGCCTCCCTCCCTCCCTCCCAGCCTCCCACCCTCCCTCCCAGCCTCCCACCCTCCCTCCGTCCCAGCCTCCCTCCCTCCCTCCCTCCCAGCCTCCCTCCCTCCCAGCCTTCCACCCTCCCAGCCTCCCTCCTCCCAGCCTCCCTCCTCCCAGCCTCCCACCCTCCCACCCGTCTCCCTCATAAGCTCCAGTTCCATACCGTTTGTTCCTGCTCACTCAAGGATCTTATAAAAAAGCCAGCTCACAGTCCTCTGCTAAAAAGGGAGGGTTTAACACCTTGGCAGGGGCAGAACTGCCAGATTTAGCAAAGAAAGAAGGGAATAAAGGGAAGGGAGAGAGGGAGAGAAGGGAGGAAGGGAACCCAACAGGATACCCAGTTAAATTTAAATTTCAGATAAACAACAAATACTTGTGTAAATATACCCCTATACAATATTTGGGATATACTTACCTAAAACAAGTATTCGTTGTTTATCTGAAATTTGATTTAACTGGGTATCCTGCATTTTAACTGGCAATCCTATATGGTTGGGAGTGGGGTAGAAGAGGAGGTATACAGAAAAACACATCAGCAGGAAAGGAAAACACAAATGCAGTTGTGATGATTAAGGAGGGAGGGAGACAATGCCTTTACTGAGAGTCTCTTTTACACCAGAAACTTGCATGTGCATTATTTCATTTGAATGTTCCAGTAATTCTGTGTATTAGACATATTTATCCCCACTTACAGATGAAAACACAGAAGTTCAGAGAATCAACTGACTTGCAAAGTGTCACATGGGTAATTCATGAAAGGCAGGACTATAATCCACGGCTTCTGAGTATAATCTGAGCGCTACTTTTTCTACATATGGCTGCTTTGCCTGCTGATACACCCTTATAATTTTTATAGGTTGTACACAAAGCAGATCCACCAGTTTTCTTTACTTTTCATTCATAAGGAAGTAAATTCTAAACGGCATCCTGGACTAACACATATTTGCAAAATACAGTCGTCTATTTACAGAGATCATTCTATTTACAGAGAAAGCACTAGACCCTTCTCTCCTTTGGGCCACTAATCCCAACTAACCACATTGCCCAGCTAACCATAGTTCCCTGACAAAGAGGCAGAGAAAGAGTCAAGACAAGAAGGACAATGTTCCACCCAAGATGACCACTGCTCCCCAATTTTCAGATGAGGAAGGTCATGAGATATTTGACTCAACAAAATCTTACAGGGACCCAAGAGGAAAAGGCTCCTCTATCCCTATGCTAGCATCCCACAAGCCATCATTTTCCCAAAAACACAGTTGATTTGGTGTTACGTTCTGGGGGGGAAATTGTTTTTTAAAAAGCTATCTGTCAAAAGGACAGTGGGAAATACTTTCTCCTCCAGCCCCCCAAGCCTCTAACATCTGTGGCACACAATGGAAGGGAAACAGCCATAAAAATGACTTAATATGTGCCTTTTTTGAAGTACAGTAACTGTCAGACAAGTGACTATAAAAAGAACACAGCTGAGACGGTCTAGATTTATTTCTGCTTAGTGAGTTTCCAGATCAGAATGTGCTCTGTTCATCAGGTGTTTTGCTTTTGTGCTGTTTGGTTTCTAAATTTTCCTTTCTTTTCACAGACGCTAGCAGCTTCTGTTTATGATATAATCTTGCCCATCTCACAGTCCACACTCAGGGAGACCACGTGGCAGTCAGGCCCCACTGCCAGTTCCCGGGGGAGGGTGGTGCCCACAGAGGTGGGCAGACAGCCGCGGGGATTTCCCACCAGCTACGATGGCCAAGTCCATGCAGATGGGGCTGAGCCTGTTCACAAGGGCTCCGCTCTGCCTGCCCTTGCTCAGGCCCTGTTTACTCCCCTGCCTTCATCCCTCCTCTTGCTACTCCCACCCCTCCCTACAAACACACACAGGCACAGACTCCAAAGTGGCAGACAACTAACACTTGATCTTTTGGGCCACTGGAGCCTCCAGTTTTCTGTGGAAGATGGCAAAAAACCACACTCTGTTTCCACCCCAGCCAGCACCATTCTCAGCCTGAAACAAATACCCAAAGGCAATTATCCAGAACCCCAGGGCACAGATTAGCTCAGGGCAGTCATTTGCAGACTTAATTATCAGAGGTGTTTAGAAACATTTCAGCTGGAGGGGGGTGGAAGGGGGGGAGAACATGGACGGATTTTTAATTTCTGTTGATTCTGAGGGCGCAAGCCCTACAAACAAGGCATTTTTTGGACTCTACCAGCTGCCCTGACGCAGGGGTCTCTTCTGTCTCATCGTAGAGAATGATAATTAAAGATTCTGAAGGTGAGAAAAACTCAACTTCATTTTGGATTTAAAATCTTTCCAAGATTTCTTTTGAAAAAGCCAATTAAATTGATTTAAGTTTCACTGTTTTTAAAATCCTCAAGGTACAGAAAACATAAATTCTGGCCAACACCATTTAAATTAAGTGTGATCAGGTTTCCATATATATTACATGAGAAGATTCCAAACCGGGGCTTGGAGGCCTCAGGGCTCTAACTGCACTTAATAGTAAGCCTGATTTAAGGATCCCTGGGGCACTGGCCCTACCGAGCAGTGAGGATCTCACCAGCTGACAAGCAACCTCAGGTTAAGGAAAGACGATGCGGAAATGGTGAGGGTTGGAAGGGCTGGGATCACAAATGCCAGGGCTGAAAGAGGGAGGTCTCGGAGCCCACCTGCTCCCATTCCCAGACGGAGGAGCCCAAGCATGGTGGCTGAGCAGGCACCAGCACATAGCATATCAGACTCTGAGTGCTTCTTCCATCTCCTCCCAGGTTCTTCGTTCCCTGACCAGGGACGTAACCCGTGCCCCCTTGCAGTGGAAGCGTGGAGTCTTAACCACTGGACTGCCAAGGAAGTCCCTTCTCTCTCTGTTAAATCAAGACCCCCAGACATAAGATACACCTTGTATGAAGGTGAGGGAATGAGGCAGGGAGGCTGCCATGAGTACCAGGGCAGATGTTTGCCCAAACCTCCCCCTTCCCCACACACAGCAGAGTAAAGGGCTCCACTTTGTCACTCTGGGGCAACCTGCAAGAGGATTACGTAAGGGAGAACAGCCCACCAGGCCCAGGAGTTATCGACTCATTCAGAGGCCTTGCAGGAATTTCCTGTTGTGTGATCTGGGTCTTGCAAATAACTACAACCAAGCCGAGGCTGTCACTCTCCTCTCTCTTAGAGGAAATGCGTGTCTTTGAGTCACCAGTTGCCGGTGCCCTGCAGCTCTCCAAAGACTGGGCCTAGCTCTGAGAATGCCCACAGGGAGCCAGCAGGAGGGTGTGCACTGAGAACGAAGGGTGGGCCAGCCCAGGGGGCAGTGAAATCCCAGCTCCAGGCTCTGGGTGAGCTCTGGCTCTGGCCAGAGGAGGAAGAGTCGGCAACATGGAGCTCTCTGTATCCAGGGCCGTGGGCCTAGTTTTTAACAAAAACCTACATGTGTTTCTGCTTTTCCTTTCCTTTTTAAATTTTTTTAAATTGTAAGACATATATTACGTACAAAGGAGTACATGCAAACACAGACACACTCCCTCAAGTGCAGCACAAAAGCAATGCAGCCCTCCAGCGGCAATCCCCACCCGTGTCTGTGTCCCCACCACTTCTCCGCTCCCTCCAGAGGCAACGGTCATGCTGGCTTTGGGAACCATCATTTCCTTGGTTTTCCTTATGATGTTCACCACTTGCGTATATATCCCTAAAGATTACATTTCCATTTTGCCTATCAATGCACATAGCTAGCTCCCCGTCTGCTCGTTTTATCTTTATATAATACTCAGTTAGATGAATATATTATATTTATCCATTCTGCTGTCTATGAGCATTTAGGTTGTTTTCAGTTTGGGCTACTACAAATAATGCCGTGACGAACACTCTTTAATGTGTCTCCTGGTCCTCAGGTGCTGGAGTTTCTTTATGCTGCACACCTGACAGGGAAACACTGCAGCACGAGAATGCGCGTTTCACTAGCAGATGCCAATCTGTGTTCCAAAATTATGCTGCCTCTCCCTCCCTGAAAGACACTGATAAACCCACTCCACTTATACAGAGGAGGGGTCACGGTGACTCGAGGCCAAGAAAACCTAGTTCATCACCAGACTGGCAAGTTAAAGCTGTATCTTGATACCTCCTCTGTAAGACAAAGCCCAAGATTTAAAAATTCTGAGCTGAGCCAGAACCAACAATCCAAATGGCTGGGCTTTCCACAAGAAAACATGTCACAAACTCCGCCGAATGAATGAAGTAACATCTCTGGATTCGGTGCAGACCCACCTGCCCATACTACTAAATATAAGCAGTAAGTACAAACGTGTCCCTGAGATACTCAGCACAGGAGGACTGCAGACGGACCACTCCCCATCTGCCGAGGGAGGAGGGGGAGCGAGGAGGGGTCCTGGAGGCCCCCCACCAGCTGCTGCCGCATACCTGTATACTGGCTGCATCTCCCTGGCTATGCCAATGACGGCGCCGGGCAGGAAGTTATCGAACTCCTCAAACAATTCCCGGATGTTGGTCTTGTACTTTAGGTCTAGGTCCAGCTGAATTATCCGCAGGATCTCTGGAGGAAAGAACAATACAATAATGAGACAGACACACATCCTGGGAGGCTCAGCCGCTGACAGAAAATGAAGTGGAAGGTGCAGAAAAGGGTACTGGATTATTCTTGCTGTCACTGAATAACGCAAAGACACTGCTTGAAACAAAGGCCCTTCATCTACCAGCAAGCCCCCACTCACTAGAAGCCTTCATAAAAAACAGTGCCCCCGGAGATTTCCTTCCAATTGCAGACATACAGTTTCTGTAAAACTAGGCAACCAGATCCTCCAGTTTAGGCCACTGCCCTGGTGTAATTGTCAACAGAGCACCATTTCATTCTCAAAAGTATCTGATTCAGATGATACAGTACACGGACACCCTACTGAAAACTCAAAGCATACAGGTGTTTCTCTTTGGGGTACAGGTAGTAAGTGACCCACAGAAGTCATTATTGCTTCAGGTTCTTATTCCTATATATTTCTGCAAACCTAGGTATGTGTGGAGTTAGGATGCTGACCCAGAGAAAAACAGCTAAAAGACCTCAGATGCTGTTTTGGGGGGTTTTTTTTTAACATCTTTTTTGGAGTATAATTGCTTTACAGTGTTGTGTTAGTTTCTGCTTTATAACAAAGTGAATCAGTTACACATATACATATGTCCCCATATCCCCTCCCCTCTTGCATCTCCCTCCCACCCTCCCTATCCCACCCTCCCTATCCCACCCCTCTAGGTGGACACAAAGCATGGAGCTGATCTCCCTGTGCTATGCGGCTGCTTCCCACCAGCTAGCTATTTTACATTTGGTAGTGTATATATGTCCATGCCACTCTCTCACTTCGTCCCAGCTTACCCTTCCCCCTCCCCATGTCTTCAAGTCCATTCCCTACGTCTGTGTCTTTATTCCTGTCCTGCCCCTAGGATCATAAGAACCTTTTTTTTTCTTAGATTCCATATATATGTGTTAGCATACAGTATTTGTTTTTCTCTTTCTGACTTACTTCACTCTGTATGACAGACTCTAGATCCATCCACCTCAGTACAAATTACTCAATTTCATTTCTCGAAAACTAGTTTTTAAAGACAGTCTTAAAAATAACCATATTCATAAGCATCATAGTTACTAGTCTGTCATAAGATCAAGGCCAAACAGTGACGCTGAGAAATCCTGGAACAACTGGATTAGTTTAGATCTATCCCTGAATTAAAGCTGGCTGTTAATTTTTTATTCCAGCTTGCAAAACTCATATCTAGTTTCTTGAACTGGACATTGTACACAAAGGGTTTTATTCTTTCTTCTAAGTTGTAATATGCATTCAGCTGAGGAGTATATTTCCCATATCCACTGAACTTTCCAACTCAAGTTACACTTCCAGTTTCCTCCCCCAATTAGTTTTTGTATACTTGCAGGGTCAGGTTTTGTTTTGTACCTTCCTTCTTTAAAAATGATAAACAGTACTTCTAGAGACAACTACCCTGTCCTCGTCACACCTACAGTCTGCCTGATGTGTCATTTGCCAGTTGAAATTACAAGTAACAATTGTGTACTGTAAATATAAAAATGTTTAAAGAGAATACTGACAAATAAGGTTTATAGAAATATCATATTAACTTAAGACTTGGCTATGGCTAAAGATGGGAGAACAAAATGTATTTGAAATTTGACAGAATTTTTACTTCACAATAACCTAATATTACTGATAAAAGTGAAGGGGCGGGCTTCCCTGGTGGCGCAGTGGTTGAGAGTCCGCCTGCCAATGCAGGGGACACGGGTTCGTGCCCCGGTCTGGGAAGATCCCACATGCCGCGGAGCGGCTGGGCCCGTGAGCCATGGCCTCTGAGCCTGCGCGTCCGGAGCCTGTGCTCCGCAACGGGAGAGGCCACAACAGTTGAGAGGCCCGCGTATCGCCAAAAAAAAAAAAAAAAAAGTGAAGGGGCAGTTGAAAATAAGTAATATTGAAATAACTGTTAACTAGCTTATGGAATAATGTGTTCATAGTTAGCCAAAGATAGCAGATGACTAAAATGGTGCTCTGAAATTCTGACATGGCACTTAGAGCTGCAAGTTGCTAGGTTACAAGCAAGGTGTACACAGATGGAAATGAACAAATAATATAAAAAGTCTATGTAGATAGGAGATTCATATTTTATTTCTCCAGTGACATATTTACAGTTGAATATAAATTAAAGGCGTGCTTGCATACCAAAGCCAGGTCCTTTAGGTGGTTCAGTCAAAGAGGTAAGACCTCCGGCTGGCTCACATGAGAAACGTCCACTCCTTGGCCCAGGTTTTGGGATTCTGCCAGCCTTGAGTTCATCAATAATTTTTTCAATATCCTTAGATGTCAGATCCTCAAAGTAGCTGTCATTTATTTGAACCATTGGTGTGTTTACACAGGCCCCTGAACATTCCACTTCTATAAGAGTGAAAAGTTTGTCTGGTGTAGTCTCTCCAACCTTTATACCAAGCTTTTTCTGAATGACCTCCAGGATGCTGTCGGACTTACGAGGCACACAAGGGAAGCACGCAAGGCGTAGTACTGCAGACTTGAACATGTTTTCCAACTGGCTTTCGGTTATACACTGTATAAAAAGTTGCTACTTCATATACTCTCATTGGAGGTACTTGTAAAACTTCTGCAGCCTTGCTCATAGCAGAGATGGGCAGCCATCCATTCTGTCTTTGGGCTAAATCCAGGACTGGAAGCACAGCTGCTGCTTTATGCCCTTCTGGGTAGTTTTTTACAATTGCCTCTATCCTCTTATAGTTTTCCGGTGTGAAATCAAATGGAGCATCTGGGTTATTCTCAGGAGTATCTCTCTGTACAAATAAGAGCTCCAGAGAGCTGGAGTTCTCTCCGGCTCCATTCCGCACAGCTGTCTTATGCAAATTCCTTATATGTCTTCCCCACTGGGCAGCGAAGCCAGCCGCGTGGGCCCAGAGCACCACGGAGAGGAACATGGCAGGCCAAACTGTGGGCCTTCGGGCCGCGCCAGGCCTACTGTTATGTTTTTAATCCACTGTCTGAAAGACTAACTGAGCTATAATTAGACAGACCGACTCTCACAATCACCTGGCTCTTAAGAGCTGTTTGCTTCCGTTGCCCCCAGATGACTCAGGGGCGAGAAGGGAGGAGAGAGGCACTGAGATCATTCTCCATCCTTCATCCAACAGGACTGTCTGAGCTCCTGGGCCAGTGGTGCCAGCAGGGGACCACACACCAAGCTGACTGGGCCCTGCCCTCAGGGAGGGACACTCAGGTGACTGAAAACAGTAAGGGGGGACCTAGTGCTGACGTGACATGGAAGAGGGTTAAGTGATGAAGGAGAAAGAGTAGTACTAAGAGAAGGCCTGGCCTGGGAATCAGACCACAAGGGAGCAGATTCCAGTTCCGCTGCTGCTTAGTTCTGTGACCCTGGGGAAATTATTTCACTTCTCTAAACCTTAGTTTTTTCATTTGTTAGTGCAGATGATACAGTGTGCCTCGTGAGGCTGTGATGCCGAGAAGACGAGATAACAGGTAGGAAACATCATCCAGGCTGTAGGCACCACAGGAACCCAGGGTCTGGAGAGTAGGGAACTCACTAGAGCCTGAGGCAGTTGAGGAAGACTGAACGGAAGAAGGGGACGTGGGCAGGCGAGGAGCAGTGAGGTAACAGCACCACCTACCCAGAATGCCGGGCTCCCCCAACTCTCCACCACCCTTTCACGGCGGCCCAGCTGCAGAGCACGGCGCTGTCAGGACCCACTGCCCGTGGAAGTCCCCTGAAGACAGGGACCCCATCTTCGGCATCTTGGCCTCCGTCCACTCATAGTGCGGGGCTTGGCATTCAGTAAATACTCAGGAACGTTTGTGGAATTCAACATTCTCTAGATTAGTTTATGAAGAAATCACAGCTTATGATTCAAGAAAACGGATTCATTTGTCTCTGTTCTACTTTCCTTTGTGCTGCAGAAACAAATCAGTAATTGACATCCCATATGAGTTTTCTGAAAAAAAATAAGTGCCAGTAGGTGAGAATCCAGCTGCCCAGGCCAGAGGGGAGCAGGCTGCTTCTTGGGCCCCTGTGGGAAGCGGGTAGATGAGAATGGGCCCCAGGCCAGTTCGGACCCGGCGGCCTGCCTGCCTTCACACTGCCCACCCCACACGTAAATGTGAGCAAAACTGCCACTTCCCCTCCTGCACTAAAGACAATAATCACAACTACCTAGAAACTAGGAAGGGTGATGACCCAGGAGCCTGGAGGTCAGCAAGCCCATGTGCTGACGTGGCTGCCTCCTAGAAGCTGCCCTAAACCGGGAAGGAGAAGAGAAATAGGCCACAAGGTGGAGTCTCGGGGCACCTGCTGCTGTCAGAGATGGCCCTGGAGAACAGAGGTAAGGAACCTGATGGTGACCTTAGGGAAGGCCACTGTGTCCCAGGAGAGAATGTCCAGGCATGAGTTGCAGCCATCAAGAAGTCATGATGGGGAGGCCCCACCGCACACACCCCTCCAGCCATTTCTCTCTTTCAGTCCATCTCCTGTGTCCCGAGCTCCCAAATCCAGGGTTTCAGGCAGCTCTCACACACGGTAGAGCAGAGACCTCATGAGACAGGGACAGAATGGCACCATCATCCCAAACAGAGAAATCACATCATCGCCAGGGGTGGGGATGGTGAGAGGACAAAAGGGTGTTTGATCTGGAGATGGGAGGCCTCAAGGAAGTATGGTGGTAGTTCTGTGGCACCATCAGGGCTATGAAAGAAAGGGAACTCTCATCCTCACGGCCCTGGGAGTACTTCCAATAATATCAGCGAATGCCACATAAGAAGCACCCTTTCTCTGAGTGGTTTATAAGTGTCTGGTATTATTATACAGGCAACAGTTTTATTTCTCATAACCACCCGGCATGTTAAATGGAGTTATTCCCATGTTTAAATGAAGAACCAGAGGCTTAGAAAGGTTAAAAACAATAGCCCAAGGTCCCACAACCAAGTCTCGGAGCTGGGACCTGAACCCAGGTCTGCTTGACTTGAAAGCCCAGCATGCTCTTCCCAGTAGACCCTGATTCTGCTTGTGACGGGAGAGGAGCTCCTGGGAGGTAAGTTTTAGCTCCACCGCTACCCACACAGGAGGCCTGGGAGCACGGAGATGTGCCAAAGACCTTGATAGACAAAAAGCAGAGCGACAGCCTGGCCAAATGAGAATTATGAGGAAGTCCTCTATATAAAAGCGGTAATTTCACTATAATTAGAGAAATTCTGATCGAGGGGCCATTCGGTCCGTCAATCAGTCATTCTTCCTTGAAAGCTTACCATGTGCTATGTGTACTCTCTGGTCTTTCAAGATCATCTAAATCCTACTTAATCTGCCTGAAGCAACCCGAATACCTCCTTCCCTGGCCTGCCTGGACAGGACCTGGGCAGAGGGCTGAGCTCAAGGACATCAGACTCCCTTGAGGAGACCAGTTAATGCATTTGGGCAGAGCCTGGCCTTGTCTTAATATGCCCCTCAGTAAATCTGAGCACTTTCCCAGACCTTTAGGGACTGGCTGGGAGTGAACTTGGGAAGGTGACGTGCAGCCCTAAGACACAGGAATTTGAGATGCTTTAATATTTTTTATAACTCCTCCTTGGCAAAGCACCTTTCAGGAAGGATTTGCTTAAGCTTGGGAAGACTTCTTTCGAGAGAGAGCCTTCGCCACACGAGGTTACCTGATTAGGAAGGAAAGAGGCAGCAGCTCCAGCATGAGGTGACCCCTTCACACCAATGTGAAAGGACTGACCCAGGTGTCAACTTTCAGGCTGAGGCAGGAGGACACTCCCTTCTGTTCAGGGAGGCCGACAGCTCCCAGCACAGCCTGCACTAACACACAGGCCTCGGTCCAGACACTTATCCTTTTATGTAATTGTGAAATAAGATGCCAAGTTGTAAATGTCGCTGCTGAAAAGAGGAAGATGCTTACCAGGAAGGCTGGAATTCATTAGGATGAGATTTTTTAAAGGGCCCTGTTCCTCTGGTCCTTGATATAGTCATTTCTGTGGGAACTACATCCGGCGCGTTTTATACATAATGCTGAGAGACTGTTTTGAGGATGAAACGAGGTTGATATGTGGAAGTAGCAGCCACAGTGATGGCCCAGAGAAGATGCTGGTTGGAGGACAGCTGTAATGACAGCAAGTAAGACCACTGAAATGTAAGGAATAAATGAACGAGATAACTGCTCCCAAAGAAAAGAGGAGATGAAATCTATAAAGCACTGGGGAGAATGTTTGAGCAAAAGGAGGAGTAGTAGTCTACAAAACGCAAAAAAAATGTCTCGCATCTCAGGCTGGTTGAATGTCCGCCATGTCAGAATCCCATGAGAAGAAAGCAGAAAAGGTAGTGGACAGAATAATCTAGGATAATGCATTTGAAAAGGGAACCTGATAATAACTGAGGCCAATATACCCATTTACAGATGGGGAAACTGAGGACCAAAGAAGCAGAAGGACTTGCCAGCGATTACACAGTCCAGCTAAGTGGCCAAGCTGATCCCAGAACTCAGGTCTTCTGACTCCCTAGCCAATGGTCTCATGTTAACTAGCCCCCCTGCCACCACCCACTCCCAGCATGGACCATGAACCCCTAGGGAGCAGAAGATACTGTGTAATGGCCCAAAGGGTTGTGCACAAGTCTTGCCAGGCACCCAACACAACTAGCTCATGGAGGATCCGCAAATTACCCGTGAAAATGTAAACCTGAAGATTAATAAGTAGTAGCCAAAGAAAAGAAAGACTTCCATGACCCACACAGTTTGTAGTCAACTTTTGGAAACGGGAAAATGGCTCTCCATATTCTCACATTAACCTCAGGCAGAGATGTTAAAAAAACAAACAAATCTTTACATTCTTCTAAGAACACACCTTGAGCTGTGCGAAATTCAAAGGGAGGCAGGAACCTGACTTAGCATCTCAGAGCCACCCATGGGGACTCAAGCTAAGCACCCCGTGCGAGAGCCATAGCGACCAGCAACCAAGCAATGTCCTCCCCGTGCCCACCATCCTCTGTTCTAGGCAGACCTGTGCATTCCCAGCAATGTGTCTGCTGCTACATTCAATCAGTTGGGTGAGGGGCATTCCGACCAGCCCCATAGACTTAAAATCTTCTCACAGACGTGTTTAAATCACAAAAGCAAGAACTGAAGTATCAGTGTGTGCCTAGGTCACGTTTTCAGGTAGAAGGAAGCTTGGCTCATGTGTTAGGAAGAGACCTGTGTGTGCACCTGGTATTTGAGGAACACACTTGTGGCTGGTCAACCTCCTCAGGTGAGTTCAACTCCCTGATGCTGGTTGCCCAGGCCTCTTGGTAAATGATGGAACCTGGAAGAGCTTCCAGCATTCCCACCTCATGGCTCAGCCCCTGGAGCTTTAAACGCTGGTTTCCACGGAGGACAATAGTTTGGCAAGAGCTCAGAAAATCTGACCTGGTCTATTTCAGGAAATGCAAGAATTGCTGCCTACAAGGTATAGAAGGTGGTTCAGGGTTCACACAGGACTGGTGAATGTGTGATCACAAGATAGGATCCACTGAAGTATGTCAACTCAAACTGGGAAAAGATGCTCAGGACCTAGGTGGGCTTTCTGGTCTAAGACACACTTCCTCTTGAGCTTCAACTCCAGGGGATAAAGTAAAAAATGTGGTGCCATCTTCACAAGAGGAGGTCAGCTCGCCTCGTCCTCTCATGCTCCAGTTTCAGGCTGACAACATGGTGCCACTGGGTTCTAACAAGTTGGAAAAGGAAAGACAAGATCCCAAGTGCTGGCTCAAAATGCGCTTTCAAGACCTTCAAATCCCCATTACCATCATCACCGCCCTGACCCTGGATGGCACTGAGGAGGTTCCAACTGCCCGGGTGACTGCTCTTGGGGTTCAGAAAGCCCACCCCCGCTGCTGTGTCTGAGGCCCTGAGCACCAGCCTGGCTGGGCTGTAGGGTTGATGCCTCCGCACAAGTGCACTGCAGAAGGCAATGTCCACGGCCTTAAAACCAGCTGGGAGGTTCCCAAGTCAACATTCCCCGATGGAAACAGGCTTGAGACAGCTCATCAGCCTCCAATTAAACCAGCCACAAGGCATGTCATCTGACCATGGATGGAATTACAACCCGGAGTGTGTAATTAAGGACACCCCCAAACAAACAAAAGGATTTAAAAAAACCTCCTTTCCTCTCCCCTCCCTTCTCCTATCCCCAGAAACCACAGACACATCTTAACACACACAAAACAACACAAAACACAATAGGTCAGGAAATGATGAGAAGGTAAGACTCACTTAGGTGAACACTGAGCCCCCCATCCTGGGCAGCTGACGGGCCTTCTCCAGGGGCAGATGAACCATGCAAGCACCTTCTCTCCCTTTGTGTTTTGAAAGAGCATCAGAGCTTCCCAAAGATAAATACTTATAAAACATTAGAAGGCCCTCACCTCTGAACATCAGCCCAAACTTTCCACTGACCCGGAGGGGCTTGGGGAGGAAGGGAAGCTATGGCAGCTCCAAGCAATGCGGGGCCTCATGAGGCTGAGGGCCTGGAAGCAGCTGCTTAGAAAGGGAGCTCCCTTTCCCATTGTCTGCTTGGCAAGATTACAGCAATTTGCCACCTGCGTTATCGTCATCTGGAGCTTGTTAATTGCTGCTCAGTAGCACCTCTGGCCTGTAGGACCCAAAGGGCACCTGAAAGGGGTGCAGACTTCCTCTAAGGGTAAGAGGCTCCTGACCGGGGAGGAGACAGTCCCGACGTGCCACACCAGCCACACCAGCCCAGCATTTCCTGCTAGAGGGTTTCAGGCTGGGTGTGACGGAGGGCCCGCCATTCCACTGCACAGACCCAAGCTGTGTCCCCGAGGGGGTCCGAGGGTGGAATGCGCCGGGGCGGTTCTCACATCCAACAGGGCACTTGGGTCGCCTCCCAGCTGGGCTTCTCCATTCCCTTCCCCGTGCAAGGCCCAGCTGCAGGACAGCTGGCTAACTGTGGGAATAGCTGGCACGAAGGAACACAGTGGAGCATACCAAGCGTCCAAGGGGCTCCTCCAGCCTGCTCAGCTAAACGCTCCTTCCCTCGGAGCAGAGAGAGTGTGTCTGTGCCAGGCCCATTGCTGGGGCTTTACAGCTACTGACCCAGCGCACGAACCTCCACTCTGCTCTGCTGGGTGGGTATCAGGACCCCCCATCTTCAAATGAGGACGTTGAGGCTCAGAGAGTTTTGGCGACTCACCTAGGACAACCTGGCAAGGAAGCATCAGAGTTGAGAGCAAGCACAGATTTGCCTCATACAGGTTTCTGAGAAAACCCTTCAGACATCTCTGAAGTCCCTTTTCAAATTCTGTTATCTTTAAAAACAAGAAATGCTGCCACACCAAGAGCAAAAATACCAGACAGATGCAGAGCATCTCAGGCAGAGACTGGGTTTCCCACAGTCACTTCCCTCAAGGCCCCCACCCTCAAGGAACTTGAAGACTATTGGGGTACCCTTTCATTAAGCAAGGGCCAATGGAGAAGTTTCAGGAAAAAGAGGTTTCATGCCACAAAATTAAGTCGAAAGGAAGTTCTGAAGCCCCATACTTGCTCGGAAGCCCCGCGCTTCCCTGCCTTGCAGGTCCCTGGATGGCCAGGATACAGCGGTGCTCGGTTCTGCAGGCTCAGCGCAGCCAGGAAGTCCCCCAGGCTAATCTATGCTTTCCACATCAGCAGCCGGCCCCTCCCCTGGGGGAGGAGGGGAAGGGAAAGGAAACTGAGTTCACAAGAGTGATTAATACAACCTGTTAGCAGCTCTGGTGAAAGGCTTTGGGGCCAAGAGGTTGAAATTAATGACCAGAGTCAGTTTTATGTATTAACTACAAAGCAAATTCTTTCTTCTAGCCCTACTCAACCCTCTCAAAATTAAGCGTGGAGTGTTAGCTATGGCTCAGCCGTAACATTTTTTACAACTATCAGCTCCTGTTTTGTGGACAAAACAAGGTATTATGAAAAGACGCGGCGCTTCAGCAACAGTGCGAGGGGAGTCTCCTCCCTCATCCTTAGCACCTTCTGTGACTTGGTATAAATCATATCCTTTAGGATAGGACAGAATTTATTTTGAACTTGGCTGAAAAACTTCAGGAACATATATAAGAAGACAACACATAAAACACCCAGCCTCAATTTTCCTCTCACTTATATTGCCAACATGAAATTACAGCTCATGTACTTCTTTATGAAGTTCAATATGCAGGGGAAATTGAATTTTAGATTTGAAAAGCAGAACAGCAGAATATCCCACTTTCTTTCATTTCTATGGTGTGGATGTCCATGGTCCCTTCTGGCCTCTCCACAGCTTACAGCTCTCTGATGCCTGCTATAGACTTTATTTCTTGTCTCTCGTGTAAACTCTCCTTCCTGTTGGGGGCAGGACCACACTGCGACTTTGTTCACCAACACTGAGTCTATGCCTGGTCTCTGCTCTTTTCACGGCTTTTTTCACGGACCCCTAGGGATGGCAGCTGTAGAAAGCAGTCCTCTCTGGGCAGAATTAATAGGTATTTTCTGGAAATAGCGATACAGCAGTTACCATGGGTCTGCCCAAACGGTCAAAGCAGGACTTTGCAAATTCCTCATTGTGAGGTTTTTACTGGAAGCGTGTGGCTCTTGCTTCTAATCCCATCTGCCCCCTCTCTTTCCATCTTCCAGCCACTCTCTTCCTCTGTGCTGGCATTTGAACCTACCCCAGACCCACGGATTCCATTCAGAATTAGGGAAACTAACAAAGGTTTTGTCCCATTGCCTCGCAGTTCCTCATCCCCAAGCTCTGCCCGGACACACGCTCCCGTCCCTGGGCCTGGCCAGCACCCCCCACCCCCTTCGGTTCACTCAGATGACAATGACGATAACAGGACTGATTCCTTATATTTTACAGCACATAGCGATGTTCAAAGTGCATTCCCAGATCACAAAACTCTTTCCCATGCTTTGGCTCATTTAATCTTTACAACAACCCTAGGGGGCAGGTGCATCTCTGTGGGTTGGGTCCAACTGCACATAGCAGAAGACCTAAAATAACAATGGTTTAAACACACATAAGATCATAGCTAAGCCATCCAGGGATGGGATGGCTGCTTTGTGAAGTTACCAAGGGTCCAGGCCCCTTCTACCTTTTCATTCTGCTATCCTAGGTCTGGTTTCCATCCTCAAGGTCACCTCATGGTTCAAGATGGCTACTGATGCTCCAGCCAACCCGGCTGCATTCCAGGCAACAGAAAGGAGGACGGAGGAAAGGCCCTCCTTCTTCTTTGCCCCCTGCAATAAGGCAGACCTTTTAGGCAACCTTCCTGGAAGTCCTTAACAATTCTTCTTATATCACACCAGACAAAATTTAGTCACATGGCCACACCTAGCTGCAAGGGAAGCTGTGGAATATATTCTTTTACTGGGCATAATGCTGCTCCCAAATAAATGGGATTCAGTTAAAAATAAAAAAGGAGAGAATAGAGCAGCAACTAGCAGTTCCACAGCAAGCAAGTATTCATTCCACCCACTCTGGAGATGAAGAAGTAGAGGCTCAACAAGATTAGGTTTTGCTAAGGTCACATGGTCAATAATGGCAACACAGGAACTAAGTCCACATCATCTGACCCATGTCCAGACTCTTTTTCCTTGTTCACAAAGTCCCTGTGGCTGCAGTGGAGCCACTAGCGTGTTCCTGCCTGGACTCCTGTCTGCTCACCTTCCAGACCGTTGCTCAGCCCTCACCTGTTCCGTGATGGCCTACCATCGCCTACCTACCTACCTACCTACTGAGATCTGCGCCTGCCAGTCCTGGATGCCATCGTGAAGGATGCCTGTCCTTCATCACCTGCCTCTCACTTCCCTCCCTGCCTGGCTCTTTGCCCTGTGCCCCAACATGTGCCTTCAAGTCTGGGCGTGGTCACTAGTAAGGTGAGCCAAGCCAGCGCCAACCCAGACCCCCGCGAGCTGGAGCACACCCCAAAACTCTGTAATGCCCGTGGAGTTCTGTGAGAAGGATGCCTCACCTGGGCCCCGCCCCACAAGGATCGTTGGCATCTCCTAACACTGTTTCCGGTGGTGAACCTCTTGTGTGGCCGGCGCCTTGTTCCATTCTGACACTGAAATCACATTTCCTGCACGCTGCGTGGCTGTGCGCTAAAGCAGAGACCTTCAGGTCTCTGACAACAACACCTAAGCAAGCACAGGCAGTTTTGCTTTCAAGGTCCCAGCACCCTGGCCACTTCTTTCACTTCACAAAAAACAAAGGCTTCTGATTTTGGCAGCAGTTCTTCCTGGTGTGAACAATGGATCCATCCCTCTTTCCTGGGGCTGAACTGCCTGAGTCCCTTTCACCCAGGAGACTCATCCTTCTCCAACGGGGCTTACAGCTCACCACCACCCTCAGACTCAAGGCTGTGGGTCTCCTTCAGCATCCTCTCTAGCTGATACAGTGGGAGGACCTGCAAGAGAGGGATGGGCACCACCGAGATGCTTACACCAGGAGGGAAAGTGGATCAGGCAGAGAACTGCCAACACTTCCCCAAGGGGAGAAAGCCTGCCCTCGGGCACACGCCTGACTTCTCCCTGGCACCGTGGAGGAGTTGAGGAAAGAGAGGCCCCCATCATTCCTTGTGCCCAGAAATCCACATTATGGCAACTTGCAAGGAGAAAAACCAGTTTCTCTACTTTATGAACCCAGAAATACCTCTCTGAGACAGGTGAAGATCTACCCACCCCCTTACCTTTTGAAGCAGGAGAAAAAAATCTGTTTTTCTTTCTAAATCATTAAAAGGTTTTCGTCTTTTCAGGAGGAAAACCTGTGACGGTTTGCAAACTGACTTGGCTATGGTCAAATTGCTCTCCAGTTTTCCTGCCTCCTGAGAAAATGTTACATTATTTTGACTTTTATGCTACATTACAAAAAGAAAGATGGAAACCATAGCAAAATGAATAGACAAACTACAGACTGAGAGAAAATATTTGCAAATGATGCTACCGACAAGGGTTTAATTTCCAAAATATGCAAACAGCTCATACAACTCAATAACAAAAATACCACACAACCCAATAAAAAAAAAAAAATGGGCAGAAGACCTAAATAGACATTTCTCCAAAGAAGACATACAGATGGCCAAAAGGTACATGAAACGATGCTCAACATTACTAATTATCAGAGAAATGCAAATCAAAACTACAGTGAGGTACCACCTCACACCTGTCAGAATGCCCATCGTCAAAAAGCCTACAAATGGGCTTCCCTGGTGGCACAATGGTTGAGAGTCTGCCTGCCGAGGCAGGGGACACGGGTTCGTGCCCCGGTTCGGGAGGATCCCACATGCCGCGGAGCGGCTGGGCCCGTGAGCCATGGCCGCTGAGCCTGCACGTCCGGAGCCTGTGCTCCGCAACGGGAGAGGCCACAACAGTGAGAGGCCCGCGTACCGCCAAAAAAAAAAAAAAGAAAGTCTACAAATAACAAATGCTGCAGAGGGAGAAAAGCAAAGGAAAAATTTACACTCCTACACTGTTGGCGGGAATATAAATTTGTGCAGCCACTATGGAGAACAGTATGGAGGTGCCTTAAAAAACTAAAATAGAGTCGCCATATGATCCAGCAATCCCGCTCCTGAGCATATATCTGGAGAAAACTCTAATTCGAAAAGATACATGCACCCCAATGTTCACAGCAGCACTATTTACAGTAGCCAAGACATGGAAACAACCTAAATGTCCATCAACAGATGAATGGATAAAGAAGATGTGGTATATATATACAATGGCATATTACTCAGCCATAAAAAAGAATGAAATAATGCCATTTGCAGCAACATGGACAGACCTAGAGATTATCATACTAAGTGAAGTAAATCAGAAAGAGAAAGACAAATATTATATGACATCACTTATATGTGGAATGTAAAATATGATACAAATGAACTTATTTCCAAAACAGAAAGAGACTCACAGACATAGAAAACACACCTATGGTTACCAAAGGGTAAGGGGGGAGGGAGAGATAAATTAGATGTTTGGGATTAACAGATACACACTACTGTATATAAAATAGATAACCAACAAGGACCTATTGTATAGCACAGGGAACTATATTTAATATCCTGCAATAAACCATAACGGAAAAGAATATGAAAAAGAATACACACACACATATATATACACACACATATATATAACTCAATCACTTTGCTATACACCAGAAACTAATATAAAACCGTAAATCAACCATACATACTTCAATAAGAAAAAAAATGAACTATCTATCATCATCTATAAAATGATGAGGTTCCCATATGCCTGGAAACAAGGTACTGGGCTAGCTCATTTTTATATATTTTACCTAATTTAATCCTTACAAGTAGGGTTTATTGTCCCCATTTTATAGTTTTCTCCTATCCAAAATACAGTCTATGTTTCATTGCTTTCATCCTTGTTTACCAAGGTTAAGAAGAGCCCCTCCTACTATGAATCTAAGAAGAATTACCCAAGAATGTGGAGTAGTCAAAAGATTGGCCCCTATGCTGGGAGTCCAGATTCCAATTTTCATTAGAAATCCTTTTTATAAATTGTTCCCATCACAGACGCAACAACTGAAAAGATTCTACCAAATTGTACTTATGCACTGATTGATTCATTCACTTGTTTTAATTTTAATTTCATTTAATTAATTTAGTTTCTGGTTTTTAATTAAATAAAATTATTTGTTTTAATTTTTAAATTAAAGACATAAAATATAATGCCAAATTGACATCATTGCAGATGAAAGCAAAGAAAAAACAATTTAACCTCTAAATATTTTAGTAGGTACTTCCTACCAAACAAGGACACTCTCATCATAACAGTACAACCATCAAACCCAGGAAATTAACATTAATACATCACTACCACTTAATCTACAGCCCCATTCAAAATTTGTCAACTGTCCAAAAACAAAAAGAAAATTTATGGTCCAGGATGGCATATGGTTGTCATGTATCTTCAATATGAAATAGTTCCTCAGTCTTTCCTTGTCTTCTGGGACCTGGGACAATTTGAGGAGCACAGGCCAATGATTTAGTAAAATCTCCCTAAATTTGGGTTTGCTAACGTTTCCTTCTGATTTGATTCAGGTTATGCATCTTTGTCAGGAACAGCACAGAAGTGATGCTGGGTTCTTCTCACTCCATCTTATCAGGAGGCACAACATGTCAATTTATCCCATTATTGGTGATGTTAGTTTTGATCCCCTGTGTTTTTTAAACAAGTAATGAAATGTGCTTTGCCTTATTTAATGAAATGTGGACTTAGGAACTCTGGGCAAGTGTGAGTAGGCAGGGTGCTAGGTTACAGCCCTGGCTCACAGGCCTGACTCTGCCACTGTGTCTGGCCTTGGACGAGCCACGTCTTCTCTGAACATCAGTTTTCCCAGACTGTAAAGACAAGGGCACTGGAGCAGATGCTCTCCCAACCCCTCCCAGCCCTGCATCCTTGTGACTCTGAATAGAGGTGGCCTTTTCCCCTCACTCATAGCCCAGCTGCTTGTCCTCAGAATAGCACAGATATATATATTAGGCACAGAAGATACTCCTCACTGTGTTGACCTTAGCCATGCCAAGCCAAGCAAGCCATAGTCCCTACTGTGTGCCCAGTACTATGTTAAGTGCGGAGGAGGTTCAGAAATGAATGACATTGTTCATAGCCGCAAAATATCCAAATATAGTAGCATTTTCATTATATATTCTCTGCTGCTGCCACTGCTGTTTCCAATGTTTCCTTATACCCATTCTCCGTGACTATTCAACATGACCATATGGAAACTAACACTTACTTAGTACCTACTAAGTGCCAGACGCTGGAATACTTTTAAATCTCCCAATTTCCATTTAACAAATGGAAATAACTTGCCTAAGGTCACACAGCTAGAGAGTGACAGAGCAGGAATGCACATCAGGCCTTTCTGGCCCTAGAGTCTGAGCTATTTGGCCACATCATACTCCCTTTAAACGTGTTTACTTTGAAACTATCCCACACCCTGTGCCAGTTACCTGTAGCTGCGTAACAAACCACCCCAAAACTTAGTGGTTTAAAACAGTGTACGGTTATCCCTTACAGTTCTGTGGGTCAGCTAGGCTCAGCTGGCCTGTCCTCAGCTGGGCTCTCCCATATGGACACCGGGAGATGGTGGCCGAGGCTACAGTCTTCCAAAGACTCAGCCAGGCTGGACGGCCACATCACACATTTTGCTTGCGGTTGATGCTGGCTGTTGGCAAAGAGCCCAGCTGGGGCTGTCAACCAGAGCACTTTCATGTGGGCTCCCCCTGGGGTCTTGGCTTCTCCCAGCAGGGCAGCTGGATTCCAAAAGGGAGCTTGCCAAGAACAAGTGTTCCAAGAGACCCAGGCTGAAACTGCACAGAGCTTAGAAGTCAGGCTGCATCACTTCTGCTGGGTCTTATCCACCAAAAACAAGCTACAGAGCCTACCCAAATTCCAGGAGAGGGGGCTGCACACAGGTGTGAATGCTGGGAGGTGTGGCTCCTTAGGAGGTTGTCTTTGGGGACCAGCTACCACATTCCCTCACCCCATAGTGGAATTACAGATTATTTTAAATTTCTTCTTTATGCTATTCTAAATATTCTACCATATATATGTATGTATTTTTGTAATGACAAAAATAAATATATTAAAACACCTAATATTGTAATTATAATGTTATCAGTATGTCAAATATACACTAATGTATTATATATTTATGTGTGTGTGTATATATATACACACGCATATGCAACTAGAAGAAAATGTGTATTTTTAAAATACTTGTCCATCTTTTCAAAAAGGACATGTATTGCTTTTAAATTAAAAACATTTCTAAAGGGATTAATTAACTACCTCACAGAAAGTACCCATTTTCTGGCAAAGTCGATCAGATTTAAGGCATTTTGCCATGACCTCAAGTTACTTTAAGATTCTTCTCAAGGTGGCCAGTTACCCATTTTTATAATCTTTTTCCTAAGGCAAGTCCATCTAGAAACTTCTGCCTTCCTCCTAGTTCACCACAAGGTGGTTTTCTGAGTTTCCAAAGAAAAAGCAAACAATAAGCTGGGAGTTACTCTCAACTGGTTTCTTTTTCCTGTTATTTATCTAATTATATTTGTGCTACATTTTCCCCAACTCCTCTTGCCAAGTAAATCTTGGAAGTTCAAGGCAAATGGCAGGTGCTTCGGGTACCTGAGCAGCTTAGAAAGACCCTCAAGTCTATTGGGATGAGTCTCTCAGAGGCCAAGTTGCATTCTCAGAGCTCCAGGTCTGGAGGAATCCCCAAAAGAAAGATCAGTCTTAGAGATACACGAGGATGCAAGATCACAGACGGGAAAGTTCAGTCAACCCTCAGCGGCAAGGAAGGTAGCCTGAGGCAGAGCAACCCCCCTCCTGCCAGGTGAGTGACTGTGTACCCCTGTGGACAATGATGGCTGAACGCAATAAAGCTGTCACTGCCCCAGATGTAGAGACCCTCTAAACCCAACATCCAAGCAGCCAGGGGGCCTCCCTCCGAATCACGTCTGCCAAAGGACACTGCTGAGCCTGGACTGGAAACTTCTGAAATTGAGTATGGAGAGAGCAGGGAACCCAGGCAGGAGATGACAAAAGTGGGACTGAATTCTCCTGCTGGCCTGCCTTCCCAAAGGAGGGCAGGCTCTGACCAGCCAAGCACGGGCATCTGTGAGCAGAGTCCGCATGCATCAGCGGCTCTGGGAGCCGGAGGACGCTGATTTGTTGAGTCAGTCAGTGCTATTTTTACCCAGTCACTTTCCAACCATAAACCCACACTTCAGATTTCATTGTTTGGGGTGGATTAAGACATTCGACTTGGCCTTTCTTGTGGTTTCATTTCCTGAATGCCTGCATGAAGGAAAAACTTCAGCATTCCTATGGAAACATATGACATTTTAACCTTTTCTTGGCAGGAGGGTGTCGGTGATTGGTGTCTTGCCTGCTCTCTAAACCTACACCGCTCTGATTAAGCGGGGAGGCCATGGTCTGCCCCTTCTCTCCTCTACCCACAGGTTAGTGTTTATGGTCTGGCTCCTGGAATGCTAGGTCAGGGCAAATCTGCCTTACGAATATTCCAGTCCAACATTAGGAGATGAAGTTGCCTCTGTGCAATTCATATAACAGTTAATTGTGACATCATCAGAGTCCTTGGTGATAAACATCCAGGTACAGAGTTTGGGAACTGCCGGTGATGGAAGAGTTGAACAATCTTAAAACTATTCCCAAACGATTTCAATTATAAAGCCAGGTGTGACGGTGTGGTCACAGAAACAACGAACACGAACTAAAAGAAAAAAGAATGTTTCTTTTCTGTGGAAGCCAGGACGAGTCTTATTTTCTTTATAAAATACTTCCACTTTCACTTATATCTGAAGTACAGTCGTGATGCTGGGTAACTTTAATTCCTTGAATATAAACAAGGTTTCTACAACTTCAGGGTCTTCCTGACTGACAAAAACACTTCTAGCTCAGGCAGAGCTATGAGTTTCTATTCAAGGATAGCGCTTTCTCCTTTTCGAAAGAAAAATCTGGAACCGCACCAAATTTTCCTTCTGCATCTAATGAGAGGCTTCAGATGCTGTAATAAAAATGGAAACTCAATACTGCTAGAAATAAATCAAGCACTCAGGAGGAAAAATGCTGCCCCAGGAAGCTGATCGCTAGGCACTGCCGGGCATGAGCACGGCCCTGCATTCCCGCCCAGGAGAAGCGCCACGCCAGCCCCTCCGAGGGACCATCCCACCAGCAGCACACGCGGCCGGCGCGCACTGCACAGAGTTCTAAGACACCGGATGCCTCCCTGTTCGTGACGAACAACTCTGCATTCTTTCGATCATTCAACAAATATTTATTACCCCCCAACTGTACGCCAGGCACTGTTCTCGCCACTGCAGATATATCAGGGAAGCGACAGGCAAGGGCTCTGCTTCTGTGTGACTCAGTCTGCACATGATGACTACAGACAGCAGTAGGTGCTGTGGAGAAGAGGGACAGTGACGGGGGCAACACGGCACTGTGAAGGGCTACAAAAGTTGGGGAAACAGACAGGGTCTTTGGGACAAGCAGCACTTGAGCTGAGACCTGCAAGATGGGGAAACAAAAATGCAAAGACCTGGGGGAAGCAAAGGCAAAGGGAGCCACTAATGAAAAATCAGGGAACATCTTTAGTGCATCTGAGTGAAAAAAGGAGAGAGAGGTATGAAAGTCGTGGCAAGGCAGGCATCAGACCTGCAGGGCAGGGGAGCAGCCTGATTTGGCAACGTCCCTGCTCTGTAGACTTGGCACCTCTCTGTGTCTCCGGCCCCGCCCAGCTGTCCTGGTGCCTAATTGGATGTGCCGCTTGGCACCCTGCTGTCTGGGCTATGCTCCTAGCAGCTCAACTAGAGAGATGTAATCCCCCCACCATCACCCACTTAGGGAGCCGCTTCTCTCCATCACATGACCTTTGGGAGGCTGGGGTCCAAAGACGAGGCTTGGAGGCTATTCCTAGAAGCAGACAATACCAGGAAGACTTAAGGGCACGTGTGCTCTCTTTCCTTGTCATTATGGGCTGGGTCTGGTCCTGGCCTCGGCTCTCTTCTGTGCTATTACCAAAACAATTCCTTTCCTCTCACCAACTGAGCTGGGGAAAGCTGCACATTCAGGCAAACCAAGGCATAATGAGGGTGGAAAAATAACACCGTGGGTCCTTTACCCCTTCCACGTGTTAATACCTGGGAGAGATCAGGTTAAGTGATCACCAAGAGCAGAAATAACTGAAAAGCAGCCATAAAAGGACTCTCCGCAGCCTAACAGCCAACTGGCAAGGAGTAGGGGGTGAGTATCTGTGTACTTCATTCATTCAATTATTAGTTGAATAAACATATAATACCTGGCACTCTGATTAGGATAAGCAAAACGAGGTCCCTGCCCTCAAACTGCTGATAGGCTAGGGATGGAAATTAACTAACAAAAATAATAATCTCAGGAAGCCTGTGATAAGTGCTCAGGAAGGGAGGGGCAGTGCTGCAGGGACAGTGAGAAGAGATGGGATTCAGCAGGGCCTCGTCTTAGCCTGCTCCAGCTGCCGTAACAAAAGGGCACAATCTGGGTGGCTTAAACCGCACTGATTTTCTCTCAGTTCTGGAGGCCGGAGTCCATGATCAAGGTGCTGGCAAATTCGGTTTCTGACAAGAGCTCTCGTCCCAACTTGCAGATGCCACCTTCCCGCTGTGTCCTCACACGGCCTTCCATCTGTGCTCACTCAGAGACAGTACTGTGCTGTTGCTCCCTCTTTGCTAAGGACAGCAATCCCGCGGGGCCAGAGCCCCACCCTTATGACCTCATTTAACCCTAATAAATCCCAAAGGCCCCATCTCCAAATACCAGCACCCTGGAAGCTAAGCTTCAACATAGGAATTTGGGGGGATACAATCCAGTCCATAATAGGCTTTGAAAGACACATATGAACCAGAGTCTGTCTATGTGGGAAATGGCATTACAGAAAAGCAAAGGCAGAGACATGAGAGCCTGGAAGACTTCTGGAGAAAGCAGAAAGCAAGCCAGTTTGGCTGGAGTAAAGGATATGTGAGGGACACAGGGGGAGATGAGGCCGGAAAGACAGTCTGGGGGCACGTTATGGAGGATTCCAGTGCCACATCTCGGCAGGGAACCAGGGAAGTTACTGATCATAAGACTGACAGGATCAGGCCTGCAGACTGCGTGGCTCTCCCAATCCAGGCTGGGGAGGGGGACAGTTAAAAGGCAGCTGCAGTAGGCAAGAGGAGAGGTCTCTGCTTTGAAGCAGAGGCTCTACTGTAAAGCCATGGCTCAGAATGGTGTGTGGCTGCGGACATGTGAGCTTGAGCTTTTCTGGGACTGGCCAACTGGAGCCCACCCAGGGTGGTGGGGAGCAAAGCTGAGGTCCCTATACCCGGGGCTGCGTACCCCAAACTCCCCTCTGGGTGGCAAGAAACCGCACAAGTCCCTTGACAGAAACACTTCTCTTCTCTCAAGCTGCCCAGTGGGGAGCCCTGGCACAGCATGGCACGGCCAGCTAGGAGGCAGGGCCACGCACAGCTACTTGTGGCCACAGAGGGCTGGGCTCCAAAGGGAGCATTCCAAAGGGAAGTAAAAAGTGGGGGCTCTCTCCAGTGAGGCTGAAGTCAACCGCTTCCCACCTGATCAAACCTCCCTGTGACCTTCCGGGCTGATTCTGGAGACAGGGAAACTGCAAGAACAGGACCAGAGCTGCCCGAGCCACCCACTGCCCTGCCCTCCAAAGGGCCCACTGGTGGAAGGAAGGAAGAGGGGCCTCCAGAGGTTCCAGGGAGCTAGACATACCCTGTGAGCCACGGGCGGTAGTCCTGACAGCACAGATGAGACGCTGTGGTTTCCTGGTGAGGCTAGGAAGACGGTGTCGCTCACAAGGTGTCAGTCACACGTGGTGTGCCCCACTGTGGCCCCTGAGTCCACTTGCTCATCTGCAGAACAAGGGGCTAGGCCTAGGTGGTCCCTCAGACCCCTGTGGGTTCTAACCCTAGGACCACCATCACAGCACACACACCACGGAGGCAGCCGACCTAGGCGGCTCCTGATGCCAAACAACATTCTGAGTTTCATGAGACCTGGCAGAAGAACATCTCCCAGGGCGCCCTCAATATGCGCCTAAAAACTGGCATGGAACTGTACTGTATTAACTGGATCCTATTTTCTCAATGATTAAAAGCATCATTTCAAAGCTCTTTCATTTTCCTGTCTGGTTTTCAAACATCCAGTGAGCTTCCTATTTCTCCCAATTACCTTCCCCCACCATCCCTGCTACAGCAGTCAAACAACTCAGGCTAAAGGGAATCATATTTTAAAGGATGCAGGAACTGCCCCTCCCCACTCAGCAGCTGCTTGCCATCCGGGGGGGCACCAGCTCCCACCACAGAGCCATTCTTATTGTCTATCAGAGGCCACGACCACCCTTCCCTGAAGGAAAGGGACCAGGTGTCACTCTCGGGGTGTCTTCCACAGGTGGCGACTAGATCACAGAACCTGTGTCTGCAGGGATGCTATTGACACAGCCCTTGGCTTTCTCACTTTGCAGGGGGCAGAGTCACCTGGCTTGGCAGAAAGACAGGAAACCCATGGCACAAAGAGGACCCAAGTCACATGGATGCTGCTCTGGTGATCCTTTTTTTTTTTTTTAATGCAGACTGTGGATGATCCCATCCGTCAGTTTCTTAAAAACCAAGTCTCAGGGCTTCCCTGGTGGTGCAGTGGTTAAGAATCCGCCTGCCAATGCAGGGGACACGGGTTCAATCCCTGGTCTGGGAAGATCCCACATGCCGCGGAGCAACTAAGCCCACGAGCCACAACTACTGAGCCCACGTGCCACAACTACTGAAGCCGGTGCGCCTAGAGCCCATGCTCCGCAACAAGAGAAGCCTGCACACCTCAATGAAGAGTAGCCCCCGCTCACTGCAACTAGAGAAAGCCCACATGCAGCAACAAAGACCCAACACAGCCAAAAATAAATAAAATAAAATAAATTAATTTTTTTAAAAAAACTTTAAAAAACCAAGTTTCAGAGTAGCCAGGAAACAGCCTTACCACTGGCGGTCAGGAAAAGCTCATTCTCCCTACCCCATTTCTGTCTCAAGTCCCCAGCCCTTCAAAAAAGGATAAGCCTTTCACCTATGAGGGGTTGAGAAGAAGGATCCGGGACTGAGGACCCCCATGGACCCAGTCCAAGGACTTGCCTGGGCTCTCCTGCTCTAGGCACTCCTCTTAGGACTTCTGTACCATTTGCAATTATACATTTAATTGTTTACTTATTTAGGGTCGGCCCCTCCAGGGAGACTGTATGCTCCATGAGGATTTATAATGTTAGCACCGAGCACAGCACTTGACACATTCAACAACTGCTGTTTTGAAAAAGAGGAAATACAAGATGTTCCCAGAACCAGACTCACTTGGAAGGGAGCTACCCTCTTAAGAAGCTCAGTGTCTGGTGGAGGCGACTATAAAACAGTCATTCCTCAGAGCCAGCAGGGCCGGGCCCTAAGGGTCACAGAGGTGGACAGCAAATTCTGCTGGGGAGGAAGGTCAGAGAAAGACACCCAGGAGGTAAGACTCAACCCACCTTCTTAGACGACAAGTGGCAAGACTTCACAGGGAACAGGAGGGGCCTCAGGTTGACAGAGCACAAGGCAAAGCTGACCGATGGGAAAGGAAGCTGCCTGGAGGACTGGAGTAGGATCCTGGAGGCCCACAGGTCAGTGTCGCTGGGCACTGGGGGGTAACAATTTACCAACCAGAATGTAAGTATTTCAGATTTTTTACAGCTGGATGGTCATGCAGTATGCACTGACTGCGCCCCAGCCCTGTGGACAGGAACAGGGGGCAGAAGCCATCAAGACGTATGTATGAGGTATTTCATGATGTATGTAAGTTAAATCATCATGCTGCACACCTTAAACTTATACAGGGTTGTGTGTCAATTATATCTCAATAAAACTGGAAGAGAAAAAAAGAAAATTGTACATATAGTTTTGCCTATTGCCAAACAAATAAAATCATTTAATATCTAAAAGTAGAGGTCGGGGTATAAGGGAGAACTGGTGAGACTTTGTGACAATCTAAGGGGGAAGGAGGAAGGAAGGGAATCTAAGATGAGTCCGTTGCTTCTGGCTCAGGCAACCTATCATTTGCCAGGATATGAAACGGCCAATCTGGGGAAAGGAAGACAGTCAGTTCTGGGTTACCTGTTGATTTTGCTGTATCTATGGGTATTCAGATGGGGATTTCCAGGGCCAGTGCTAACTGAGACTTTTTTTTTTTTTGCGGTACGCGGGCCTCTCACTGTTGTGGCCTCTCCCGTTGCGGAGCACAGGCTCCGGGCGCACAGGCTCAGCGGCCATGGCTCACGGGCCCAGCCGCTCCGCGGCATGTGGGATCCTCCCGGACCGGGGCACGAACCCGTGTCCCCTGCATCGGCAGGCGGACTCTCAACCACTGCGCCACCAGGGAAGCCCCTGACTGAGACTTTTTAAAACAGGTATCCAGTGGACATGGTGGTAAGAACATTACCAGTGCTCACCCGCACCCTGTTCTCCTGGCTCCTTGCAGTTGGGTGGCCGTATGACTAGTACCTGGCTGATGGACTGTGAGCAGAGGTGATGGGTGTTACTTCTAAACAGTAACAGTGAAAGCCACTGCACCACCCTATCCACTCTCCCTTTGCAAGCCTGTGTTCCGGGGGGCGTGGCTACAGGATGGAAGTAGTCTGAATCCCTGGGTTGTTGCTTGAAAGGAAGTTGCCCTAGAGAGTGGCTACACCCAGAGTGAAATTTTCTTGGGAAAAAAACAAATATATATTAAGGCACTGAGATTTCAGGGCATGTTTGTTACTGCAGCCCAGTCTAGCCTAGCCTTCCTACTGCAAGAGTCATCAGTGTTCAGTGTACAGGCAGCAGCTGAGGTCAAGCCATGGACCAGGTAAGCGTGCACAATCTTTCATCTGCCCATACACCTGAAGGGAGAAGAGGCACCCCTGCCCCACTCTGGGGTACAGATCATAATCTTGGGTGGAAGGGGGCTATACAGATTGTCTAAATCCCCTCCAGACAACTCTGATATTTGCGTTCATCCTCCACCCCCATGATCTGAGCATAACTGGATGAAATGAGGAGAGAAGCAGATCTTGGGAACATGAATCCCAGTTCTAGGCCTCAGTCTCAACACAACAATCCATGCTTGTGAACCATCAGTGTGCACCACCTCTCTGATATGCCAGTATAACCTGATTGATTTATCACGTCTATTAAGCTCCCTTGGCTTCCCCAGTCCCTCACATTTGGAGAAGCACTGACATTGAGGAGGCTGGAGAAGTGGAGGAGAGTGACATTAGTTTGTATCTCGCAGTACAGCCTGCGTGCGCTACCTCCCTTTTGCCCACCTAGGGACTCAACACGCAAAAGGCAGAAGTCTGGGGCTGGAACTGACAATGTGAATAGCTCAGTAAGAAGATGCAAGTCACTGTTCCCATAGCAACACTCCTGACCTCACAGAACATATGCCTACAGTGTCTGCTGAAAATGTGATTTTAGACATAGGACATGGTCAATTACTCAGAACCAATGGGAAGGAACTCTCAAATCCCTCACAGCTGATGTCCCCTCTCCAGCACATCAGTGACCACGTACCACATCCTCTCTCTGGGCCTTCACACTAGCACAACCAGCCAGGAGTCTCTGCTCGCGGCAGCTCTGCCCCTTCCTCAGGCTGGCGCAGGTGTCCTCCTGCCAAACTCCTCACCCTCGTATCCATGCAGAAATACCTGCTCCCTGACAGTATTCGTCTATACAGTTCTACTCTCTGCTCGTGGAATTATTTAGGCATTCGTGTGTCCGTATGGTATGTGCTGTGTCTCACCCTCCTTTTATCCCCAGCCCAGCGAACAGGATCTGAAGGACGCCCTCGACTGCAAGAGGACCTCAAGTGCATGAATTCAGGACACTCTCTTCAGACTTACTCTGTTAAATATTTCCACCAAGGACTTGTTATAAGGTAGAGAAGCAGACCCATCAGACTCAAGGTCAGGAAGCAGAGACAAAGAATGGTCGTGTGACTCGTTTTTGATATTTCACTGCTGACAGCTTTCAAGCCTCATGCCTCCTCTTCCCCTTCTGCCCCACACCTGGGCAAGCTGACAAGAAAGACCAGGGGCTCCCTCCTTTGATGCTGGTGGGATGTTCAAACCACACCATCCCTGGCCTGTGCAGAAACTTCACCCCAACCGCACCCCACAACCACCATAAAAACCCCACGCCGGTCTCCTTTCCCTACTCTTGCAAGTCGTCTCAGACCAGTTTGGGAAGTCTGCCCTGCTCTCCCCAGGAAGTCTCATTATGTGCTCTCAAATTTGGGGGGGGGCTCTATTCTGGTATACGCGGGTGGCCACAAAAAGGGGATACACAGGGATTTGCTGTGTCTGCAAGCACTGCATCTCCAGCAGGATGCAGCCATCAACTAAGAACCCCTGTGCAGCTCCGTCAACAGAGGCATACGAGAATACCGCCTTGCTCTGTCCTCCAGTTTGCATCCGTCCCTCTCACAGTGCCCACCTCTGAAGTACTGTGTTCCAATCTGGACCCCATATTTGAAGGGGGGCAGAGACCAACTGAAGCTTCCCCAGAAGCAGGCATCTGGGCTGTGAGCAGTCTAGAAATACTTCCTTTGGGGAACACACGAGGAAACCGGGGCTGTTTCCCCTGATTGAAAGTTGCCTTTGATTTTCTAAAAGAAAGGAACTAGGCTTCTTCACCGAGGTCAAGAGTCGGTATAAGCGTCAACATATAAAAGCAGGTTTGGGACAATGTAAAAAAGAACTTTCTAAAACCAAAACATGTCTGAAGATGAAAGAGGCTCCTTCTGGCAGCGGCAGTTCCCTGTCATTAGGAGTCCAAGCAGGTTGTACTGCACAACCTCATGCTTCAGGATGCCACGGGGATAATTCAAGAACTGACGAAAGAATCGAACCTTCCAGTTTTTTCCAACCTTGAAATTCTCTGACCCAACGCAGCTACTCCCGTATCCCCATTAAAAACTGCAATGTTCAATAGTCTGACCAGAAAAAGGATAGGGAAGTTCAAGGACTGGTTTGTAGTCACGTCCTATTTAAACCGAACCTGAATTTCAGCCAAAGAATCAGTAAGCTAAAGAGATGTGTGCGTGTGTCTGTGTATGTGCGTGCCCACGCGCACGGGCTCATGGAAACAGGTGGGGGGTAGGGAGAAATGGTGACGAGATACAAACTCCAGAGTGGACACTATCAGGTTACAAATGGATAATCAATCCCAAGAAACAGAAACAAGCTAGCCTGATATACCCAGAGGAAAGCAGTTTCTAAAGGGGAGCTCAATTTCATCCTTCCTGGGAGCGAAACACTAAAAGGTGATTTCCCAAATTTCACTCAGAGTAAGTAATAAAGATGTGGCACAAATTTTAAAGCAAGCCACGATTACCAAATGATTTCCTAAGTGTGGCTTCTGCCCCGGGAAGCCCTGTGCGTGCTGTGTGACTGGTGTGCACCTCTGAGAACGCTGTGCTCCCCACGCGGCATCTCGTTTCCCCTCCCTCCCACTTTGTCTCCCTCATACGTGGGCAGCCCCAGGCCAGGACAGAACAGGACGGGGGTGAAGTGGAGAGACAGAGCTGCTGGTGAGCAGCACCATGGAGAGATGGGGCTCTGGGGTCCCTGAGAAAGCACTCTTGACCTTGCAGAGAAAGGAGGGGAGCAGAAGAGGTGCACGGAAGGGAGGTAGACATGCAGCACATCTGGGAGGGTTTGACTCAGATGGGCAGATTCATTCCTGTAACTCCAGATCCCCAGATCTGCGCTGATGCTGGGGGAGGGGGTGGCACAGACAGTCCCTCAGTAATCAGAGAGGTCACTTCCACCCTGGAGACCTGGCTGGTCAGGGCCAACAAGGAAGGAGTCTCAAAGGTTTGGGGATGATTTATTCCTCTGGCCCGCCTGGTCCTCAAAACTTATTTCCTTTGCCTGATGCCTCCCCTGATTCCCAAGCCATTTCCTGTTGCTTTTCTCATTTCATCATTCCCTTTTGAACAATTTCCTCTTCCTTTTTCTTTCTATGGGGGCTGTATTCCTCTTCCTGGCTCTGTAGCCCTTGGAAACAAGCAAACAAACAGATAAGGGTCAGCCTCTGGGGACAGTCCCAGTGGCCCCCCCAGAGCATGATGTGGCCCCATCTGGCCAAGAGGACCAGGCGGCAGTGGTGGCCGGAGCAGCCAGCGCCACTGCAAACGCGACCAAGCTCAAGGCCACCCCCGCCTCCCGGCTCCACACACACCAAAGGCAGATTAGAAAGGCATCCGCTGCTCCTACACCCCACAATGGCACATCTGCTCTCCAAGAGCAACAGCAGTACCGGCACTCCTTAGGAGAAACCACAAGAACTCTACTGCTATCACAGGATTTTGTTCATAAGAGGTTTTCAAAGACAAAGTGGTATAAGACCTTTAGCTGCAAGAAAAAAGCAAGTGACATGGTTCATCCCCGCTTGGCTAATGAGGGTTGACCACAAACCAAAATATAAAATGCCCAGTTGATTCCAAGGAATTAAGTTTAGACAAAAGACTTGGGGTGAAGGTTTCCCATGTGTCCGATGGGCAGTGAACAGAAATGGGCCAGGTGTTTAGAACTTAGGGTCCATTTTCTCTAATAAAAGACATAAAAGCGTTCATTTATTTCAGAAGTCAATGCTTGGTAAAGCTCTGCTTCCTCCTCTCTGAAGAGGACACCTATGTGAATGAAAACAATTTCCCTCTTCGCACTGGCCACCAGGCTGAAGAGCTGCTTCTGCAGCTATGCATGTCTTTACATCTTTTTCTATGGGACCTAAGCTTTCATTTTCTATATATTTACTCCCTGGCCCTGTATCTCTATTTGCTTTTATCGTTTTAACTTTGTTATTTTAGTGAGCACCTCAGATGCTCTGAGGAATAAGGCAAGGGATTAAGTAAGAAGATGGTAATAGATATCAACGATAATAGTACATTATCATTGTTTGTATGCCTACCATGTGCCAGATACTGTTTTAAAGTCTTCCTGTTATATACACTCATTTGGTTGCCACAACAACCCTGGAGATAAGTATATTATTATTATCCTCCCTTCGCAAAGGAGGAAATCTGGGCCTGGAGTGGTTATGTGCCCACAGGCGGTATCCGGCAAAGCTAGGGTTTGAACCATTGAAGTTTTCCTCCACAGGTCATATCCCTACGCAATGTGCTCTACATTGGAAATATGAGGGCGAGGTGAATGAATTGTAATAATTAACTCACAGACAATGGTTAAGCTCTCAGGCTAAATTCTGAAGTTAGTTCCAAATGAGCTGCAGTATTTTTCTTCATGGCCCTGGTCCCCCAAGATCTCCAGTGAAAGGAGCTACTACACTTTCTATCTCAAGGGACACCCCACTTCTCCAGGCCAATTCCAGACCGGCATGACTAAAAACTGCCATATGCTGAGGTCCCGCCTCGTGCCAGACACTGTGAAGAGCACGTTAAGTAATTAATCCAAATCCCCTGATTCTTAGTTATCATGTTCCCAAATACTGTGCCAGCCACTAAACCAGGTATGTGCTCATGGGCAAGTCACCTAATCTCTCCGTGCTGGACTTTTTCATGTTTAAGATGTGAAGACTACAGTACCTGCTTTCTGATCTCACATGGTGGCTGTGTGGATTAGGGGTGAGCACCCATAAAGCACTTAGAGCAGTGGCTAGCAGCTGGTAATCGCTCAGTTAATGTCAGCTCTTGCTGCTGCTGCTGCCGCTGTTACCTGATAATGACAACTACATAAAGCAACCTGTTTACCTATCAAAGCAATAAGAGTAGCTGTCACTCTACAAGGGACTGCAACGCAGCATCTTCATTCTAAAAGTTCTAAGTCTCAAATCACTCTCCAAATAAATCAGTCAGCCCTGTATGCAAGTGGTCAAGCCTCAGGCCAGAGAGCCAGACCCACTAGATGAGCAGAGTGTGTCACTCCCAAGGCCAAAACTTGTAAACAGCTCTGCAGAGGAGAAAACCATCCTGCTGGTGTTTCATTCTCCTTCCTCCTCCTGGAAACCTAGCAATAAGCCAAGGTCTGCTTTCACCATGAAGAGGTGAAGATAATATGAAAATTCTTGGTGGAAGGAAGGAAATTTAAAAAAAGAACAAAAGACCTTACATTTTTCATCTTTTTATGTGAAATCTATTTTTTTTTTCTCCCAGCAATAATAACTACCTCCCTATAGAAGGTCAGAATTTAAACCATTAAGTTGGGGCTGCCAAAACAGCTCCATAAACACAAAAAGCTCTACTGTGAATTTCTAGCGTGCTTGGTGCTAAAGCATGTACTGAGGATAAAAGAACTTCCCAACCTAGAGAACAAGTAGAAAAAATTAACTATGTTACTAAAGCTTACATCATGTTTTCATTTACTTCATCTCCTTTATTTTCTATAAAACCCTGTGAGGTACATACGATCCTCCTCATTTACAAATAAAGAAACCGAGGCTCAGGCATGATAAATAAATGAAGACGTTCACACAACCAGCGGGCAGCAAAGCTAGGCTGAGGCTCAGGTTTGGGAACGCTAAACTCATCACTCTGTCCCCGCTACTGTCTGCCTCCCACCGAACTCTTGGATTCCGACTGGGATTGGCCTGCTCTGGGGCTCTCTGAGAAACCAGTTTCAACTGTTGTAGCCACAGAAGAAGGTCAAGTCATTTCCAGGAATCCGGAGGCCTCAGGCCTCTCCACACGGGGATCAGGACTCTGCTGTGTTTGTGAACAGGAAGGAAGTGAAATTGCCCAAAACCCAATTGTTACCTCAGTCCACAGGAAAGGGGTAATTTGGAAGCAATTCAGATTCCAGCCCTCAAAACCCCAAGAGCTGAAGGGAACTAGTGTGAGGGTTGAATAGCCAGAAGAAGGTTGAAGGCCTGAGACTTCCCAGAGTCAAGGAGTTCCGTGACCCACTTGGTGGACCTAGGTCATCTGTGAGGCATCTCATTTTAAGAGAGAAGCACCATCCTACATTCTGGAATAAAAATCCTCTGTTAGAAGACAGGCTGAGTTTATTATCTGGAGAGGGGGAGAAGGAAAAAAACAAAGATAAAAATTAATGGCCGAATTTGTGCAACACTACCTGGCATATATAAATGCATTTAATCTTTATGATGGCCCTGTGAGGTCCACCAGAGACAGTCAGAGCAAGATACACAGATGAGCCCTGCACCGAGGCCACCTACGGAGAACCCCATCTTTTATTAACAGTGAGTTAATTCAGTGCAAAGGAACAAAGGACAAGCTTGGTGATTGCTTCATTCCCACAATGACACTACACGAATTTTTCAGATAACACCTTCCAAAAAATGCTAGGTGTAGAATGCAGACTGGTTGTTAACACAGCGTGTGGAGCCCTCCACACTTCAGCTGATTTCCTTTTGTATTTCAAACTGTCAAATGCCACTTGATCATAACAAGGGGCTAAGAGAACAGCAGCCATCTTCCCTGTCTTTGCCTTTAAACTGAAAACACGACTGAAATCCCAGCTCCCCTCAGTGGCTATCACCATATCCCCAGACCAGCTTAAAAGAAATGGCCTCCTAAAACGTAAGGTAGATAGCTAGTGGGAAGCAGCCGCATAGCACAGGGAGATCAGCTCAGTGCTTTGTGACCACCTGGAGGGGTGGAATAGGGAGGGTGGGAGGGAGGGAGACGCAAGAGGGAAGAGATATGGGAACATATGTATATGTATAACGGATTCACTTTGTTATAAAGCAGAAACTAACACACCATTGGTAAAGCAATTATACTCCAATAAAGATGTAAAAAAAAAAAAAAAAGAAATGGCCTCCTAATTCTGGAAGTTTAACAAAATCCTCGATCTTGGATTGAGTGTCGTGTGCAGCGTGTGCACACGGCCCACCAAGCTGAGGTGTCAGGTGCAGCCACTGGCCCTGGGGACTCTGTCTGAAGTGCCGGGTGTGAGGCCTCTGCTTGAGGCACCCTTTGAGCAAGTGACACCAGACTAAGCACAAAGGAAAAGAGAAGGGGAAAAAAGACTTCCCTGCTCTGCATTTTCACGAGTTGGATCATATGATATGTGGACTTTTGTGAGCAGCTTCTTCCATTTAGCATAAGGTCTTCCATTTAGCATAAGGTCTTCCATTTCGCATAAGGTGAAAACTTCTCTCTCAAGGGGACTTCCACAGAATCTCTCCACCATCCCAGTGCACCCCACCCGCCCATCCCCACCCCTCCATTGGTGGGGACCCTCAGTGAATGTGTCTTTTCCCTCTGGAGCCTCCAAGCTGGGAAGAGCTGAGGAACCACTAGTTCAAGGGAAGCAATCACAGCTTGCGGGATCTTGGTTCCCAGGCCAGAGGTCAGGCCCAAGCTCCTGTGGTAGGAGCTCCGAGTCCAAACTGCTGGACTAACACACAACCATGGAACCTTGGGAATAATATTAATCGGAGTGAGACCTCCCAGAGGTCCTCCTCTCAGCACCAAGACCCGGCTCTGTCCAACTGCCTGCAATCTCCAGTGCTGGATGTCTCAGGCCAAGCAACCAGTAAGACAGGAATACAGCACAATCCATCAAAAAAAAAAAAAAAAGAAAGAAACAACAAAAAACTATGATACAGACGAAGGAGCAAGGTAAAAACCTACAAGACCAAATAAATGAAGATGAAATAGGCAACCTACCTGAAAAAGAATTCACAGTAATGATAGTAAAGATGATCCAAAATCTTGGAAACAGAATGGAGAAAATACAAGAAACATTTAACAAGGATCTAGAGGAACTACAGAGCAAACAGTGATGAACAACACAATAACTGAAATGAAAAACACTCTAGAACGAAGCAATAGCAGAATAACTGAGGCAGAAGAATGGATAAGTGACCTGGAAGATAAAATGGTGGAGATAACTGCCAGGGAGCAGAATAAAGAAAAAAGAATGGAAAGAATTGAGGACAGTCTCAGAGACCTCTGGGACAACATTAAACGCACCAACATTCAAATTATAGGGGTCTCAGAAGAAAAAGAGAAAAAGAAAGGGTCTGAGAAAATATTTGAAGAGATTATCATTGAAAACTTCCCTAACATGGGAAAGGAAATAATCAAGTCCAGGAAGTGCAGAGAGTACCATACAGGATAAACACAAAGAGAAACACACCAAGACACATACTAATCAAACTATCAAAAATTAAACACAAAGAAAAAGTACTGAAAGCAGCAAGGGAAAAGCAACAAATAACATACAAGGGACTCCACATAAGGTTAACAGCTGATCTTTCAGCAGAAACTCTGCAGCCAGAAGGGAGTGGCGGGACATATATAAAGTGATGAAAGGGAAAAACCTGCAACCAAGAGTACCCTACTCAGGAAGGATCTCATTCAGATTCGATGGAGAAATTAAAACCTTTACAGACAAGCAAAAGTTAAGAGAATTCAGCACCACCAAACTAGCTTTACAACAACTGCTAAAGGAACTTCTCTAGGCAGGAAACACAAGAGAAGGAAAAGACCTACAAAAACAAACCCCAAACAATTAAGAAAATGGGAATAGGAACATATATATCGATAATTACCTTAAATGTACATGGATTAAATGCTCCCACCAAAAGACAAAGACTGGCTGAACGGATACACAAACAAGACCATATATATGCTGTCTACAAGAGACCCACTTCAGACCTAGGGACACATACAGACTGAAAGTGAGGGGATGGAAAAAGATATTCCATGCAAATGGAAACCAAAAGAAAGCTGGAGTAGCAATCCTCATATCAAACAAAACAGACTTTAAAATAAAGACTATTACAAGAGACAAAGAAAGACACTACATAATGATCAAGGGATCGATCCAAGAAGAAGATATAACAATTGTAAACATTTATGCACCCAAAACAGGAGCACCTCAATACATAAGGCAAATGCTAACAGCCATAAAAGAGGAAATAAACAGTAACACACTAACAGTAGGGGACTTTAACACCCCACTTTCACCAATGGACAGATCATCCAAAATGAAAATAAATAAGGAAACACAAGCTTTAAATGACACATTAAACAAGATAGACTTAACTGATATTTATAGGACATTCCAACCAAAAACAAGAGAATACACTTTCTTCTCAAGTGCTCATGGAATATTCTCCAGGATAGACCATATCTTGTGTCACAAATCTAGCCTTGGTAAATTTGAGAAAATTGAAATCATATCAAGTATCTTTTCTGACCACAACACTATGGGATATCAATTACAGGAAAAACCTGTAAAAAATACAAACACATGTAGGCTAAACAATACACTACTAAATAACCAAGAGATCACTGAAGAAATCAAAGAGGAAATCAAAAAATACCCAGAAACAAATGACAATGAAAACACAATGACCCAAAACCTATGGGATGCAGCAAAAGCAGTTCTAAGAGGGAAGTTTACAGCAATACAATCCTACCTCAAAAAACAAGAAAAATCTCAAATAAACAACCTAACCTTACACCTAAAGCAATTAGAGCAAGAAGAAGAGAAAAAACCTGAAGTTAGCAGAAGGAAAGAAATCATAAAGATCAAATCAGAAATAAATGAAAAAGAAATGAAGGAAAGAATAGCAAAGATCAATAAAACTAAAAGCTGGTTCTTGGAGAAGATAAACAAAATTGATAAACCATTAGCCAGACTCATGAAGAAAAAAAGGGACAAGACTCAAATCAACAGAATTAGAAATTAAAAAGGAGAAGTAACAACTGACACTGCAGAAATACAAAGGCTCATGAGAGATTACCACAAGCAACTATGCCAATAAAATGGACAACCTGGAAGAAAAAGACAAATTCTTAGAAAAGCACAACCTTCCCAGACTGAACCAGGAAAAAATAGAAAATATAAACAGACCAATCACAAGCACTGAAACTGAAACTGTGATTAAAAATCTTCCAACAAACAGAAGTCCGAGACCAGATGGCTTCACAGGCAAATTCTATCAAACATTTAGAGAAGAACTAACACCTATCCTTCTCAAACTCTTCCAAAATATAGCAGAGGGAGGAACACTCCCAAACTCATTCTATGAGACCACCATCACCCTGATACCAAAAGCAGACAGAGATGTCACAAAAAAAGAAAACTACAGGCCAATATCTCTGATGAACACAGATGCAAAAATTCTCAACAAAATACTAGCAAACAGAATCCAACAGCACATTGAAAGGATCATACACCATGATCAAGTGGGGTTTATCCCAGGAATGAAAGGATTCTTCAATATATGCAAATTAATCAATGTGATATACCATATTAACAAACTGAAGGAGAAAAACCATATGATCCTCTCAATAGATGCAGAAAATGCTTCTGACAAAATTCAACACCCATTTACGATAAAAGCTCTCCAGAAAGTAGGCACAGAGGAAACTTACCTCAACATAATAAAGGCCATATTAGACAAACCCACAGCCAACATCGTTCTCAATGGTGAAAAACTGAAACCATTTCCTCTTAGATCAGGAACAAGACAAGGTTGCCCACTCTCACCACTATTATTCAACATAGTTTTGGAAGTTTTAGCCACAGCAATCAGAGAAGAAAAAGAAATTAAAGGACTCCAAATCAAAAAAGAAGAAGTAAAACTGTCATTGTTTGCAGATGACAGGATACTATACATAGAGAATCCGAAAGATGCTACCAGAAAACTACTAGAGCTAATCAATGAATTTGGTAGAGTAGCAGGATACAAAATTAATGCACAGAAATCTCTTGCATTCCTATACACTAATGATGAAAAATCTGAAAGAGAAATTAAGGAAACACTCCCATTTATCATTACAACATAAGAATAAAATACCTAGGAATAAACCTACCTCAGGAGACAAAAGACCTGTATGCAGAAAACCATAAGATGCTGATGAAAGAATTTAAAGATGATACAAACAGATGGAGAGATACACCATGTTCTTGGATTGGAAGAATCAACATTGTGAAAATGACTCTACTACCCAAAGCAATCTACAGATTCAGTGCAATCCCTATCAAAATACCAATGGCATTTTTCACAGAACTAGAACAAAAAATTTCACAATTTGTATGGAGACACAAAAGATCCCAAATAGCCAAAGTAATCTTGAGAAAGAAAAATGGAGCTGGAGGAATCAGGCTCCCTGACTTCAGACTATACTACAAAGCTACAGGAATCAAGACAGTATGGTACTGGCACACAAACAGAAATATAGATCAATGGAACAGGATAGAAAGCCCAGAAATAAACCCATGCACACATGGTCACCTTACCTTTGATAAAGGAGGCAAGAGTATTCAATGGAGGAAAGACAGGCTCTTCAATAAGTGGTGTTGGGAAAACTGGACAGCTACATGTAAAAGAATGAAATTAGAACACTTCCTAATACCATACACAAAAATAAAGTCAAAATGGATTAAAGACCTAAACGTAAGGCCAGACACAATAAAACTCTTAGAGGAAAACATAGGCAGAACACTCCATGACATAAATCACAGCAAGATCCTTTTTTGACCCACCTCCTAGAGAAATGGAAATTAAAACAAAAATAAACAAATGGGACCTAATGAAACTTCAATGCTTTTGCACAGCAAAGGAAACCATAAACAAGACGAAAAGACAACCCTCAGAATGGGAGAAAATATTTGCCAACTAAACAACTGACAAAGGATTAATCTCCAAAACTTACAAGCAGCTCATGCAGCTCAATATGAAAAAGCCAAACAACCCAACCCAAAAATGGTCAGAAGACCTAAATAGACATTTTTCCAAAGAAGATATACAGATTGCCAACAAACACATGAAAGGATGCTCAGCATCACTAATCATTAGAGAAATGCAAATCAAAAGTACAATGAGGTATCACCTCACACGGGTCAGAATGGCCATCATCAAAAAATCTACAAACAATAGGGCTTCCCTGGTGGCACAGTGGTTGAGAGTCCGCCTGCCGATGCAGGGGACATGGGTTTGTGCTCCGGTCCGGGAAGATCCCACATGCCGTGGAGCAGCTGGGCCCTTGAGCCATGGCCACTAAGCCTGCGCGTCCGGAGCCTATGCTCCGCAACAGAAGAGGCCAGAACAGTGTGAGGCCCACGTACGGCTTAAAAAAAAAAAACAAAAAACTACAAACAATAAATGCTGGAGAGGGTGTGAAGAAAAGGGAACCCTCTTGCACTGTTGGTGGGAATGTAAATTGATACAGCCACTAGGGAGAACAGTATGGAGGTTGCTTAAAGAAGTAAAAATAGAATTACCATATGACCCAGCAATCCCACTACTGGGCATACACCCTGAGAAAACTATAATTCAAAAAGACACATGCACCCCAATGTTCATTGCAGCACTATTTACAATAGCCAGGTCATGGAAGCAACCTAAATGCCCATCAACAGACGAATGGATAAAGAAGATGTGGCACATATATACAATGGAATATTATTCAGCCATAAAACGAAACGAAATTGAGTTATTTGTAGTGAGGTGGACAGATCTAGAGTCTGTCATATAGAGTGAAATAAGTCAGAAAGAAAAACAAATACCGTATGCTAACACATATATATGGAATCTAAAAAAAAAAAAAAAGGTTCTGATGAACCTAGGAGCAGTACAGGAATGACGACACAGACGTAGAGAATGGACTTTAGGACATGGGGCGGGGGCAGGGTAAACTGGGACGAAGTGAGAGAGTAACACTGACATATATACACTACCAAATGTGAAACAGATAGCTAGTGGGAAGCAGCCGCATAGCACAGGGAGATCAGTTAGAGGGGTGGGATAGAGAAGGTGGGAGGGAGACGCAAGAGGGAAGGGATATAAGGATATACGTATGCATAAGGCTGGTTCACTTTGCTGTGCAGCGGAGACTGGCACACCATTGTAAAGCAATTACACTCCAGTAAAGATGTTAAAAAAAAAAAGAAAATCCTCAAAATGATTCAGAAGAACCCCTCCCCCCAAGACACCTCATGAGTCTATCTGATTCAGGTCTGTTTACCCAGAAACAAGGTCATTCCCTCTTCAGGTCTCACTGGACAATCAACACAACCCCTCCAACTCCCACACAGCTTGTAAAATTTCCAATATTCAAATTAGCACAGTTGCTGTGGGCTGAGAAAATATTCTGGGGAAATTACCAATCCCGAAGGAAGTGTCTATAATTCAGTTAAGGAAAAAATCTGAAGTTCCCCCTCATGTCAAATCACTCTTATCTTCACCAAGAAAATGGACTGCATTAAAAAGAAGAGTTTTATATAGTCCAGTATCTTACACAATCCCTTCAGTTTCATTTTCTCAAATGCTGGGTATTTTCTTTGGCTCACTTTACAGGCTGTACACATCAGAAGTCGTAGCAAGGAAGGCTTGGTGTCCCTTCTGGCTACCCTTCCACAAAGCAGCAACAGCTCCGCAAATGACCTCACTCCAGTTAAAGAAAAAGAAGAGAGAAGGGAAAAGGAAAGAAAAAAGGGGAGAAAGGAATGAAAGGACAGGGAGTCCTGGAGTATTGAGAAGAAAGACTGTTCTGAGAAATACAGAATAAGCCGGGTTTTGGAAAGCTCATGGTGTCAGAACTTAGAAGACTAAAGAATGGAAAACGCAGCTTGGGTGGGGAATGTTCCATCATGATAATGTGACTAGTAGAACACGAAACTGTAAGCATACCTACAGGGAACTGGGAGGAATAACAGCCTGGAAGGGACCTTCCCCAGAACCAGCACCGGGAGGAGAGACACACCTGAGCAGAAAGCCAGCCGCTGGTATCTTTGTTTGGGTCCTGCTTCCGGAGGAAAGCTGTGGTCTGGAGGAGTTTTTGATCTGTTTTTGTTTTTTCACTTTGATCTCTGAAGTTCCTTAATGACCATGGGTAGTGAGGTCAATTTGTGCTAATTTATAAAAAGCAGCTTTCTGACTTTAGAGCTGTGGCACAAATGACTCTAGCCCTCCGCTCTGAGGTCGTGGAGTTACCGGGATAGGCTGACCTGGCCGGAGAGGCAGGTCGACCCGCCCGCTGGATGCTGAGGGACACAGTGGGGACAGTGGCTTCACTATCTTCTTTCAGGGCCCTCCTGAATGTTGAAAATGAGCCCTGGCTCTTATTCCTCTCACAGGGGGCTCATGTCCCTACTCTGCACCTGGATACCCACCTCTCCTTTCACAACAAGCCCAGAAGCCACTCCAGCCCCTCTTCTCTCCTCTCCTCAGTCACTTTCACTCAGATCTGTAACCTCTTTATTTTCCTGTGAAGGCCTTCTCCTCCCTTAGCATCTGAAGACTTCAGACTATAGAGCTTTTCCAGCTCCACCATCCCTGACACCTGCCCTGAGGGCTAAACTCCCCCCTTACTTAAAAATTCCAAGCCACTTCCCTCCTAAATGCCTGGACTGGCTTCTTTAGCGCCTTCTGGTACATACTATGTTTGTTTCCCTGAACTTGAAAGCCACCGCAGAGCTGCTCCCCAGACTATGTCATCCTCCTCTTCAAAACCTTCCAAAGCTGGCTCCTTGACCACATGCCACAAACAGAACTCTTCTTTGGGCTTTGATGTGCTCCATGGGGATCTTCAAATCCAGGCCACTCTCCAGTCCATCCCACAGAAGAATGCATGAAAAAGCACTTAAGTCACTAGTTGAAAATGCAAACCATGTTTCTCCTTTGCTGAAAACTCCATCAATGGTCACAAATCCCACTGTCCACAGGATAAAGTCCCCAGCTCTCAATCCTGCATGGCCCAGCCCCACTCACCCCTCTAGTCTGCAGTGCCCTGGGCTCCAGCAACACTGGTTAGGCCTCCGTGTTTAGGGCACATCAAACACCTTCCATCCCCAAAGACTCTATTTCCCCTATACTCTCAGGCTGTACCCCTCCTGCTCTGCTTTCTGACCCAGCTAAATCCCACCCATCCATCAGTCTCACCTTAAATGTCACCCTCTCAAGGAAGCCTTTCTAGCACCCCACACACACAAACCCCGAATCCCCACTAACACAGCACCTGCAGCTCCCCTCACTGCCCTTCTCACAACTGCATCTAATTAACCACCTGCTCAATTATCTGATTAATGTCTACCTGCACTGTGCGCTCCACGAGGACAGAGGTCACATCTGTTTTTCTAAACCCTGTATCCCTAGCACTTAGGGCAGGATTTGGCTCACAGCTGGAATTCAATAAATCTTTGCTGAATGAATGAGGGAATGAAGTCTGGTGACAGCTCCTCCATCTACCTGAGTCCGCTTACTGGCAATATTGGCTGAAGATTTGCTTCTGATTCCCCCAAATTCCTCTACTGTGTTACTTCTTTCGATATCTTCTCCACAGGCATTACCCCATCCAATTTTTTCAGGAAATTTCAAATTATCTATGTAGCACTGTGAGGAACCATAAGAAGACAGTCAATCAGTCAGAGAGGCAATCTCCCCCAATATCTTGACCTAATATTTACTGGTGTGACTTAACTCAAGAGCTGCGGCATATAGAAGGAGAAAGAAATGGGATTCCGCCTCTGGAAACTATTCCACTAAGCTTCTGAGATTGTAATTGCATCGCACGCAAACTGAAGTAGAATCCCAGTTGCCTGGAACTTTTCATTTGTAGCCAGAAGTGAATGATGCAGGCTGCATTCCAGTGAACACACTCTTAATATTATGGCAAGACTTGAGGCTAAGGACATGCCTGGACATGATTAACAAAGTTGTGTACTTGTAAATTAGATGAATGCCAGGAAATATTTAAAACTTCCCTATCTCACTAAACACTTCAAAGATACGTCCTTGTTTACTGTCAACCTTTTACCCCCCAATTAAAAAAAGAAAGGTCAAATTCTTTCTCTCTGACAAAGGCCCTACTAAAGAAATTCACTGTGATATTAAATGCATCCAAAGGACGCGAGTTCAACTAACGCCTCAACTAGTTTCCTTGGCTCTAAATTTAGATGTAAGAATAAACCCCTGTCCTTAGGAAAGGTTCGATTCCAGAGATACCACCTCTAGACAGGAAAAACGTCTAAAGGACAGAATTAAATTAGCGTACCTCCCAAAGGTATAGTTAATAGAAACAGTCTCTAGCTAGCTAGCCACAAATGTAGGACTTGCCCTTTACTCTCTGGGGAAGGAAATCCAGGAAGCGAGACTGAAACAATCCTCTGTGCTGGCTGGAGAAGACTGTGGAGCGGCAGGACCACAGGGACGTGCATTCCAGCAACTGCTATATCTGATCTGCAAACTTTCTTCTGCAGTTTCCTCTCATTTCCTAAGCTGGGCAGGCAGTGAGGTAAGGTATGCTGGCCCCAGGGAACTCTCCAGAAATCCAGATTCCTGCAAATGCCCCAGTGAGGTGAGCTCTGCCAGGCACTTTCCAGACTAAGGGCCAAAGATGCCTCCCGGGTGCACGTGGTCTTTCCAACCTTAGACCCTCAGGAGTCTGAGGCCCCAATCACCAGCCAGCACTGGGTGATCATAGAGGCCTATCCAGCTCAAGGTTCAACATCCAAATCTGCTTGCTCCCATTTCTGTCCATAGTGCACTATCTCAGAACCACAGAATCTTGGGGTTGGAGGGTCAGAATTTCTTCCAATCCTTTTACTCCATCAAGCGCTTACTCAAACATTTTGTGACTTAACTTGACGGAGACATCTCAGAGCCAGGAGGTGCAGCCTGCAAGAACAGCATCAGACTGACCTGAGTTCAAGTTCTGCTCTAGCTCTCACCAGATGTGTAATCTTGAGTCACTTCATCTCCGACCCTTACTTTCCTCACACAATAACAGTCAGCAATAATTATGCTCACATCCATTGAGCACTTACTATATACTAGTCACTGTGCTGAGTACTTTACACTGATTAGGTAATTCAAACCAACCGAGAACCTTATGAGTTGAGTACTATGTTATTCCCATTTTAAGTAAGAAACCAAGATCTAAAACATATGTGACTTGCCCACTACGCTACACAGACAGAGGGGCAACCTCTAGTGATCGAAGCTTAAAAATTAAAAAATTAAATTAAAAGACTATATACTGAGCAAAGACATCAGAGGCCACACACTGGAGACGAGACAGATTTCACAGATTTACTCCAGGCAACTACTAAACAAAGAAAAGAACAAATAAATAGAAACAACAACAATTGGGGGAAAATATCAGAAAGCAGAGTTGCTACAATATATTATCAAAATGTTGTTTTCAACAAAAATCATGAGACATGCAAAGAAACAGAAAAGTATGACCCATACAAAGGAAATGTAGCAGTTAATAGAAGCTATTTTTTAATGTACCCAGATGTTGGATTTAGCAGACAAAAAATTCAAAGCATATATTATAAATATGTCCAAAGAACTAAATGAAAGCATGTTTAAAGAATTATAAGAAAATGTGATAAGAATGAATCAACAAATAAAGATTTTTAATAAAGATAAAAAAAATGTTAAGAACCAAATGAAAATTCTGGAGTTGAAGAGTTCAATAACTGAAATGAAAAGGTACTAGAGGGGCTCAACATAAGATTCAAGATGGCAAAAGACAGAATCAGTAAACTTGGATATAAAGAAACTGAAATTATCCCATCTGAAGAATAGACAGAAAATATTACAGAAAAATGAACCAGAGTCTCAGGGACCTGTGGGACAACATCAAATATACCATATACATGTAATGAAAGTCTCAGAAGGAGTAGGCAAGGGGAGATAGAAGAAAAACTATTTGTAGGAATAATGACTGAAAATTTCCTAAACTTGATGAAAAACATCAACCTACACATGCAAGAAGCTCAACGGACACCAGGAAGGATAAATACTAGGAATTCTATAACTAGACAAAGCATAATCAAACTCTTCAAAGAGAAAGAGAAAATCTTGAAAGCAGTAAAAGAAAAATATCTAGCAAAAGTGAAAACAAGACAAAGCATTGCCAGATAAATAACAACACAGAAACTCATCGTTCAGACTAGCCATGTAAGTAAGAAATACTAAAAGAAGTCCTTCAGGCTAAAAGGAAATTATGTCAGATGCTAATCTGAATCCACAGGAAGAAATGAAGAGCACCATATTAAAGATGTGTTAATATAAAATATATAAAATTTTTTCTCATTTCTTTCCTTAACTTAAAAAACATAAAAGTGTATGAAGCAAAATGATAACATTGTATTGTTGGAATTATAACATATATACATATAATTAATATGGCAAGAGTAGCACAAAAGGAGGGAAAGAGAATGCAGCTTCACTGGAGCAAAGTTTGATTTTACAGGAATTAAGTTCCTATTAATCTGAAGTAGATAGTGATAAGTTGAGATGCACACTGTAAGCCCTAGAGCAACCACTAAGAAAATAACAAAAAATACAGTAAAAATATCAACAGAATTGAAATGCTACACTAAAATATTTTTATTTAACATAAAAAGAAGGCAATCACAGAAGAACACAGGTACAAAAAAAGACAGAAGACATACAGAAAACAAATAGCAAAATGGTAAATGTAAATCCAACCATATCAATCAATTATATGAATAGTATAAACATCCTAAACAAAGGCAGGAATTGCCAGATGGATAAAAAGCAAGATCCAAACTATGTGTTGTCAATAAATGACACACGTTAGATTCAAAGACACAAATTGGTTAAAAGTAAAATGGGATGAGCTGTACCATGCAAACAATAACCGTAAAAAAGCTGGAGTGGCCAAGTTAATAAGAGACAAAATAGACTTTAACACAAGCATTATTATCAGAGATAAGGAGGAACATTCCAAAATGATAAAAGGGTCAATACATCAGGAAGATGTAACGATTATACATGCATATGCACCTAAAAACAGATCCCCAAAATACATGAAGCAACAACTAACAGAACTGAAAGGAGAAATAGAGGATTCAATAACTATAGTTGGAAATTTAAATACTCCATTCTTGCTAACTGATAAAAACTACACAAAATATTAGCAAGGATATAGAAGCCTTGAATAATACAATCAACCAACTTCACCTAATTGATATATATAGAACACTCCATCCAGTGATTGCAGAATATACAATGCATAGACTCAGCACACTGAAGTACACATGGAAGATTCCCTGGGATAGATTATACGCTAGTCCATAAACAAGTCTTAATAAATTTAAAAGGTCTGAAATTCTATCAAGTATGTTCTCTGTTTATGAGTAGAAATCAACAACAGAAAGAACCTGGGAAATCTCCAAATGTTTAGAAATTATACACTTCTAAATAACCCACTGGTCAAAAAAGAAATGACAAAAGAAATCAGAAAACATTTTCAACTCAGTGAAAATGAAAACACAGCATGTCAAAATATGTGAGATACTGGACTTCCCTGGTGGTGCAGCGGTTAAGAATCCGCCTGCCAATGCAGGGGACATGGGTTCAATCCCTGGTCCTGGAAGATCCTACATGCCACAGAGCAACTAAGTCCGTGCGCCACAACTACTGAGCCTGAACTCTAGAGCCCGTGAGCCACAACTACTGAGCCCTCATGCCACAACTACTGAAGCCCGCATGCCTAGAGCCCATGCTCCACAACAAGAGAAGCCACCTCACTGAGAAACCCGTGCACCACAACTAAGAGTAGCCCCTGCTCACTGCAACTAGAGAAAGCCTGCGTGCAGCAACGAAGACCCAATGCAGCCAAAATTAAATAACTTAATTTTTTTAAAATATGTGAGACACAGCTAAAGCAATGCTTAGAGGAAAATGTATAGCTTTAAATGCCTGTATCAGAAAAGAAGGATCTCAAACAAATAACCTAATCTTCACCTTAAGAAACAGAAGAACAAACTAAAAACCAAAGCAATCAGAGGAAAGTAAATCAAAAAGAGTTGAGTAGAAATCAACTAAAGAGAAACCAGAAAAACTCTAGAAAACAAGAAACAAAAAGTTGGTTCTTTCTAAAGATCAAAAAAATGACAAATCCTTGACTAGACTGATGAGGGAGAGAGAAAAAAATGAAAGAGAGAGAAAGGAGATAAATATTACAAAATGATGAATGAAAGAAGGGACACAATTATCAATCCTAAAGAACAACTTTATGCCAACAAATTAGACAGCTTAGATAAAATGGAAATCTACAGAAAGACATAAATTACCAAAACTGACTCAAGAAGAAATAGATGATATGAATAGGTCGATAATAAGAAACTTATTTCATAACTTAAAATCTTCCCACAAAAAAAAGCACAAGCCCAGATGATTTCACAGGTGAATCCTATTAAATATTTAAAGAAGAAATAATACGAACCCTTTGCAAAATCTTTCAGAAAATAGGAGAAAGAGACACTTCCCAACTCATTCTATGAGACCAAAAACACCACAAGGGAAGAAAATTTTAATTCTTAACAAAATATTAGTAAACCCTACCTACCAACATATAAAAAATATTATATAGGATAACCAAGTGGGGATTTACTTCAGGAATGCAAGGTTGGTGTAACATCCAAAATTAATTAATGCAATACACCATATTGATAGAATAAAGGACAAAACCACTGATCATCTCAAAAGATAAGATAAAAACTCTCCAAAAACTGGGAAAATAAGGGAATTTCTTCAACCTGATAAAGGGCATCTATCAGTTTTTTTAAAAACGTATAGGTAACCATAATACATAAATGGTGAGAGACTGAATGCTTTCCTCCTAGGATTGGGAACAGGGCAAGAATGCCTGCTTTTGCCACTTCTATACAACGCTGTACTGGAGGTTCTAGCTAGTGCAATAAGGCAAAAGGATAATATTAAAACTTCTAATCGTCATCATCATCTAATTAATTAAAGGCATCCAGATTGGAAAGGAAGAATTAAAACTGTCTTTATTCACAGATGACATTATCCTGCATGTTAAAAATCCCAAGGAATCCATACAGAAAAACTACTAGAATTGATCACCTCCCAGAGGTCCAACCTCCAAATGCTACCACATTTGGGGATTAGAATTTCAACATGTGAATTGTGGGCAGACATAAATATTCAGTCCACTGCACCTAAGAATTTACCCAACAAAAATGAAAACATATGTTCACACAAAACACACACATGAATGTTCATAATAGCATTATTCATAATAACACAAAATGGAAACAATCCAAATGTCTACCAACTTGTGAATACATGAACAAAATGTAGTATATCAACACAACGGAATACTACTCAATAATTAAAAGGAATGAGCTACCAATACATACTACAACATGAATGAACCTCTAAAAGATTATGCTAAGTAAAGAACCCAGATGCAAAAGATAACATATTGTATGACTCCCTTCAAATGAAATTTTCAAAAAAGGTAAATTTATAGAGAAAGAAAGATCAGTGATTGCCTATGGCTAAGGGTGGGAACAGGGATTAACTACAAACAAGCACAAGGTAACTTTTTGGAGTGATGGAAAGGTTCTAAAACTGAATTGCAGTGATAGCTGCATAACTCTAAAAATTTACCGAAATCATTGAACTGTGCATTTACAATGGTTAAAATTTATGGTATGTAAATTGTGCCTCAACAAAACTGGGAGGAAAAAAAGACAATGTATGTTTAAAAAAGTTTTTTAACCTTAAAATATAGCAGCTGCTATTACAACGGTTACTGACGCTATTAAATGTTGTGGTGTTGGGCCTTTCCAAGTGGAAGCCCTCCAGTGATAAACTTTGCTACTGTCTCATGAATGTCCTCTTAAATGAATTTAAATAAATCACGTAGAACAGTGCCTGGGTCTTAGTAAGCATTATGTAAATACAGGCATATCTCGGCAATATTGTGGGTTCTGTTCCAGGCCAGTGCAATAAAGCAAATATCACAGAAAAGCAAGCCACATGCGTTTTTTGGTTTTCCAGCATATATAAAAGTTATGTTTACACTATACTACAGTCTATTAAGTATACAATAGCATTATGTCTTAAAAGTATACATACTTTAGTTAAAAAATACTTTATTGCTAAAAAAATCTGAGCCTTGGGGCTTCCCTGGTGGCGCAGTGGTTGGGAGTCTGCCTGCCGATGCAGGGGACACGGGTTCGTGCCCCGGTCCGGGAAGATCCCACATGCCGCGGAGCGGCTGGGCCTGTGAGCCATGGTCGCTGAGCCTACGCGTCCGGAGCCTGTGCTCCGCAACGGGAGAGGCCACAACAGTAAGAGGCCCGCGTACCGCAAAAAAAAAAAAAAAAAAAAAATCTGAGCCTTCTGCGAGTCATAATCTTTTTGCTGGTGGAGGGTCTAGATAGCTGCTGACTGATCAGGGTGGCTGAGGCAATTTCTTAAAATAAGACAACAATAAAGTTTCCCACACTGACTGACTCTTCCTTTCATGAACAATTTCTCTGGAGCATGCAATGTCATTTGACAGCATTTTACCCACAGTAGTATTTCTTTCAAAATTGGAGTCAATCCTCTCAAACCCTACTGCTGCTTCATCTACTAAGTTGATGTGGTATTCTACACCTTTTGTTGTTATTTCGACAATCTTCACAGCTTCTTTACCAGGAGTAGATTCCATCTCAAGAAACAACTTTCTCATCTAGAAGAAGCAACTCCTCATCTCTTCAAGTTTTATCATAAGATTGCAGCAATTCACTCACATCTTTAGGTTCCACTTTTAATTCTAGTTCTCTGGCTATTTCTACCACATGTGCAGTTACTTCCTCCACTGAAGTCTGGAGCCCCTCAAAGTCATCCACAAGGGTTAGAATCAACTTCTTCCCGACTCCTGTTAATGTTGATATTTTGACCTCTTCCCATGATTCATGAATGTTCTTAATTACGTCTAGAATGGTAAATCCTTTCCGGAAGGTTGTCAGTTGACTTTTCCCTGATCCATCAAAGGAATCACTATCTATGGCAGCTATAGCCTTACAAAATGTCTTTCCTGTTTTTAAAAATTGAAGTATAGTTGATTGACACTGTTGTGTTAGTTGCAGGTGTACAGCAAAGTGATACAGACATATATACATATATATATATATATATATTCTTTTTCAGAGTCTTTTCCCTTATGGGTTATTATAAAATATCGAGTATAGTTCCCTGTGCTATATAGTAGGTCCTTGTTGGTTATCTATTTTATATATAGCAGTGTGTATACGTTAATCCCAAACTCCTTATTTATCCCTCTCCCTTTACTCTTTGGTAACCATACGTTTGTTTTCTATGTGTGTGAGTCTGTTCTTATTTCGCAGATAAGTTCATTTGTGTCATGTTTTAGATTCCACATATAAGCGATATCGTATGATATTTGTTGTTCTCTGTCTGACTTACTTCACTTAGTATGATAATCTCTATGTTAAGTCTTTTTTTAACATCTTTATTGGAGTATAATTGCTTTACAATGGTGTGTTAGTTTCTGCTTTATAACAAAGTGAATAGTTATACATATACATATGTTCCCATATCTCTTCCCTCTTGTGTCTCCCTCCCTCCAACCCTCCCTATCCCACCCCTCGAGGTGGTCATAAAGCACCGAGCTGATCTCCCTGTGGTATGCGGCTGCTTCCCACTAGCTAGCTATTTTACATTTGGTAGTGTATATATGTCCATGGCACTCTCTCACTTTGTCCCAGCTTACCCTTCCCCCTCCCCATGTCCCCAAGTCCATTCTCTAGTAGGTCTGCGTCTTTATTCCCGTCTTTCCCCTAGGTTCTTCATGACCACTTTTTTTTTTTTTTTTTAAGATTCCATATATACGTGTTAGCATACTGTATTTGTTTTTCTCTTTCTGACTTACTTCACTCTGTATGACAGACTCCAGGTCCATCCACCTCACTACAAATAACTCAATTTCGTTTCTTTTTATGGCTGAGTAATATTCCATTGTATATATGTGCCACATCTTCTTTATCCATTCATCTGTTGATGGACACTTAGGTTGCTTCCATGTCCTGGCTATTGTAAATAGAACAGCAATGAACATTGTGGTACATGACTCTTTGAATTACGGTTTTCTCTGGGTATATGCCCAGTAGTGGGATTGCTGGGTGGTATGGTAGTTCTATTTTCAGTTTTTTAAGGAACCTCCATAATGTTCTCCATAGTGGCTGTATCAATTTACACTCCCACCAACAGTGCAAGAGGGTTCCCTTTTCTCCACACTCTCTCCAGCATTTATTGTTTGTAGATTTTTTGATGATGGCCATTCTGAACCGGTGTGAGATGATACCTCATTGTAGTTTTGATTTGCATTTCTCTAATGATTAATGATGTTGAGCATTCTTTCATGTGTTTGTTAGCAATCTGTATATCTTCTTTAGAGAAATGTCTATTTAGGTCTTCTGCCCATTTTTGGATTGGGTTGTTTGTTTTTTTTTGATATTGAGTTGCATGAGCTGCTTGTAAATCTTAGAGATTAAACCTCTGTCAGTTGCTTCATTTGCAAATATTTTTTCCCATTCTGAGGGTTGTCTTTTCGTCTTGTTTATGGTTTCCTTTGCTGTGCAAAAGCTCTTAAGTCTTTCTTAAATAATAAGACTTGAAGGTCAAAATTACTCCTGATCCATGGGCTACAGAGCAGATGTTGTGTTAGCAGGCATGAAAACAACATTAGTCTCATTGTACATCTCCATCAAAGTTCTTCGATGAACAGGTGCATTTTCAAGGAGCAGTAATATGTTTTTTTAATATATAGATATATTTATTTATTTATATTTTTGGCTGTGTTGGGTCTTCATTGCGGTGTGTGGTCTTCTCATGGCGGGCTTTTCTTATTGAGCACAGGCTCTGGGCGTGCAGGCTTCAGTAGTTGAGGCATGTGGCTCAGTAGTTGTGGCTCATGGGCTCTACAGCACAGGCTCAGTAGTTGTGACCCACGGGCTTAGTTGCCCTTCATCATGTGGGATCTTCCCGGACCAGGGCTCGAACCTGTGTCCCCTGCATTGGCAGGCAGATTCAACCATTGCACCACCAGGGAAGCCCAGCAGCAATATTTTGAAAGGGATCCTTTTGTCTGAGGAGTAGGTCTCAATGGTGTGCTTAAAATGTTCTGTAAACCATGTTATAAACAGATGTGCTGTCACTGAGGCTTTGTTGTTCCATTTCTAGAACACAGGCAGAGAAGATTTAGCATAATTCTTAAGGGCCCTAGGATTTTCAACATTAAACAAGCATTGTCTTCAATTTAAAGTCACCAGCTGCATGAGCCCCTAACAAGGAAGTCAGCCTGGCTTCTGAAGCTTTGAAGCCAGGCATTGATTTCTCCTCTCCAGCTATGAAAGTGCTAGACGGCATCTACTTCCAATATAAGGCTGTTTCATCTACATGGAAAATCTGTTGTTTAGTATAGCCCACCTTCATTAGTTATCTTAGCTAGATCTTCTGGATAACTTGCTGCAGCTTCTACCTCAGCACTTGCTGTTTCACCTTGTACTTTTATGTTACGGAGATGTCTTCTTTCCAAAAACCTCATGAACCAACCTCTGCTAGCTTCAAACTTCTTTTCTGCAGCTTCCTCACCTCTCTCAGCCTTTATAGAACTGAAGAGAGTTCGAGCCTTGCTCTGGATTATGCTTTGGCTTGGAATACGTGGCTGATTTGATCTTCTATCCAGACCACTAAAACTTTCTCCATATCAGCAACAAGGCTGTTTCACTTTCTTATCATTCTTGTATTCACTGGAGCAGCACTTTCAATTTCCTTTAAGAGCTTTTCCTTTGCAATCACAACTTGGCTAACTGGTGTAAGAGGCCTAGCTTTCATCCCATCCGGGCTTTCACCATGTCTTCTTCACTAAATTTAATCATTTCTAGCTTTGATTGAAAGTAAAATGTGTGACTCTTCCTTTCACCTGAACACATAGAGGCCATTGTAGGGTTATTATTTGGCCTAAATTCAATATCGTTGTCTCAGGGACAGAGAGGCCCAAGGAGAGGGAGAGAGGCAGGGAAACGGTTGGTGGAGCAGTCAAAATGCATACAACATTTATCAAGTTCACCATCTTATACGGGTGCGGTTCATGGTGCCCCCAAAACAACTACAATAGTAACATGGAAGATCACTGATCACAGGTCACCATAGCAAAATGTGACACAGAGACATGAAGTGAGCAAATGCTGTTGGAAAAATGGTGCCAGTAGACCTGGAGGATGTAGGGTTGCCACAGGCCTTCAATTTGTAAAAAACCAAAAAACAGAAAACAGCAAAAAAAAAAAAAAAAAAAAAAAAGGGGTTTCCCTGGTGGCGCAGTGGTTGAGAGTCCGCCTGCCGATGCAGGGGACACGGGTTCATGCCCCGGTCCAGGAAGATCCCACATGCCGCAGAGCGGATAGGCCCGTGAGTCATGGCCACTGAGCCTGCACGTCTGGAGCCTGTGCTCCGCAACGGGAGAGGCCACAATAGTGAAAGGCCCGCGTACCGCAAAAAAAAAAAAAAAATGCAGCATCTGCGAAGCACAATAAAGCAAAGTGCAATAAAACAAGTTCGGTCTATATTCACTACAGTCTACCCTTGAACAACACAGGTTTGAACTGTGCAATTGCAGTTACATGCAGTTTTTCAATAAATACGTACTACAGCACTACCTGATCTGAGGTTGGTTGAATCCGCAGAAGTGGAACCACAGATATGGCGGGCTGACTATAAAGTTATAGCAGATTTTCAACTGCTTGGAGGGTTGGCGCCCCTAACCTCTGCATTATTCAAGGGTCAACTATATTATCATTATTATTATTATCATCCTCAATGTCCTTATTATTAATGTGACAGGCATGCCTTGAAGTGCTCTGAGAAGGTGATCCTGAGCCCTCCAGGGGTGGCCATTATGGACTCCTTCCCCGGAGGCTCTAGGGCAGCCAGAATTTTTCCTAAAAGGAGTCCCACTGAAAAGTGGCCACATTTCTTCCATTGGATAGAGCCTCTTTTAGCTTTAAAAAAAAAAAAAAAAGCCATCTGTTTCTTATTTGTTCCTTTGTTCTTGGAACCATTCAGATGCCTGAGGAAAGGCCACTCCTAGTGTATTGTAAAAGAAAAAGATTCAGGAATGACAAGCCTTTGTGTCCCATTTGCTCAGCTCTTAAAGCACCCCCTTCTGCCCACCCCACCAACTCGGCTCACAGAGCTCTCTGGAACAGCTCTGAGGGGCAGGGCAGTGCTATACTGGGAGCCCTGCCTTCCATGCACCCCAGCTGAGCCCCTCCTGGCAGGCCCAGCCTCTCCGGAGGGCAGGATTTCAGCAATCCCAGCCACAGCTGCAGGCTTTCGACTCAGTAAGCCATCCAGGGTGCTTAAGTGAGCCTGAGACTTGCCCTGACCTCCAAGTCACAGTCCCTTTTCCTCCTCACTGGAGGTGACCCAGTGTGTGTCTGGGATTCTGTCTCAGTTTCCTTGCCTAGCACTGCTGTTCCTCCCGGCCCAAGGCCACAGCCTGCTTTCCCAGATCACCTACAACTTCCCTTCTTCAGAAAGCTGAACCCCATCCCCTGTACAAGGGCCTTGGCCAAAAAGTACCCTAAACATCGGCCTCTCAAAACACCCGGTAGGTTGCCATGCCCTCTAGAGCAGTGCTGTCTAACAGAAATTTCTACAGTGATGGAAATGTTCCATATCTGTGCTGTTCAATGCAGTACCTACTAATCACATTTGGCTATTAAGCACATCAAATATGACTAGTGTGACAAGGAACTGAATTTTTAACTTCATTTACTTTTAATTAAATTTTAAATAGCCACATGTGTCCAGTGGCTACTGATTCAGACAGCACAGCTCTAGATACTGAACACTGGCCTAGCAATCCCCTTGGGTGCTCCCTAACCTCATCCACTGACCCTATCCCATTCCCCGACAGCACACACGGGCGCTGGCTTCCTCTGCATCCCTTCCAGCATTATCACAGGACCAGCAACCCAGACATATACAGATACTCCCCCGGGGCAACAGGTGTGCTCATGGGGGTCTGAGAACTGTTCCTTTAATATTTCAGCAAAGCATCTTAGGGGAAAAAATCACACACAGAGGGAGAGACCACACAAATGAGTCAGACCGGTGATGCAAACATGAAGGATGGATGAGGCCCCTGCTTTCTCTTTTGAAATCTGAATAAATAATGTGCCTGGAATTTTTTCATAATTTCACTATTATACTAAGAGTTGGGGCCCAGATTATGTAAAACAAAATTTAAGAGTCACATCAGACAGGAAAAAGAGATTATTATAAAATGCATTGCAGGAACTAAAATACCAATGTAATGAATAATATTAGAATGAGATAAGACTAAATCAACTATAATTTCAAGTCCTTAATTGTCTTTTCATGCAAATTTTTAAAAAAGTAGCAGGTTTCAAGACAGGCAGAGCAACTAGCAGAAGGAAAATCCTTTGTTTTGTGAGTGTTGGTCAATTTTTAAAAAGCCAGTGTTGGTCAATTATCTCACAGCATAACCACCTTGGATTGAAAAAAATCAATATGCATCGAGGCAATTATTTTCTGCACCTCCTGCTACTGAACTGGCAATGAGTTTTCATGGCTCAATTAGTTTTTAGCTTAAAACAATAGCAGCCAGTCTATTTCTATCTGAGATATTTACAGCAAAAATGGAATGCTGGGCTTCCCTGGTGGCACAGTGGTTGAGAGTCCACCTGCCGATGCAGGGGACACGGGTTCGTGCCCCGGTCCGGGAAGATCCCACATGCCGTGGAGCGGCTGGGCCCGTGAGCCATGGCCGCTGAGCCTGCACGTCCGGAGCCTGTGCTCAGCAACGGGAGAGGCCACAACAGTGAGAGGCCCACGTACCGCAAAAAAAAAAAAAAAAAAAAAAATCACCTCAATTTTTTAAAAAAAATCTCTGAGTGTTGGAGCCCAGGCAAAGTATTTTGAAAAAAACTCCCTGGGTGACTCCAATCCAAAAAACTTGCCTGCATGATCACAAGCATCCCTTCAAGCATCTTATAAAAGGCCACCCGACTTCTGGGTTCCTCTATGAAAAAGGTGTCGAACATACTGCCTTTCAAATCATTGGCTGGACGAGGTCAGGATTGTTGGGAAGGGCCCTCAGTTCCTGCAGAGAGAGGTACTCTGTATATCCTGGGAAGCCCAGCACACACTTTTACCCAGCTGCTTCTGAGACATTCCATACAGCTACCTATCTCTGCAAGTCCAGCTCAACCCTCTGCCTTTAAGCCATCCTAACACTCTCTCAAACCATGTGCCAAAAAAAGCAAGCATCAACTATCCCAGATCCTCCTCCCCAATTCTATACTCACTTCATCCCAAGACTTGTCTTGGTGCTGTTCCTTGTTGATGATCCCATTTCTGCCCTTCTGGACTCCGAATCTGTACTGGAGTCTCAGGCTTCCCTTCCACAAGGACCCTTGCTTGGGTTCACTCCACTGGCTTGTCACACTTTGGGCTATCTCAGGTAGAACACCTATCCTGGCTGGCCCCATACACATCCCAGGGACCATCTAAAGCTCACAGAACCTTACTGGCCAAGGGATAAAGGCATCATAACCTGAGGCCCAGAGGGACCCAAAGCCTTGGCATTCTGTTTAATTCTGAGTTTGGGCCTTCGCCACCTCTCTGCCCCTCTCCTCCATCCGCACAGGTAACTGAGTGCTGACTAAGAGCCAAGAGTACAAAGGAATTGGATGAGGCCAATTTCATACTTGGAACAAGTTTCTGGAGTGTTGAATCTCACTCTGTTCCAGTTGTCAGCACAAAGGGCTATAGAGATACATAATAACGTGAAAACAAAAGAAATAAATGTAAGTGTTTAGAACTAATCCTAAAATCAACACACAATGGAATAGAGCAGAGATTGCAATGTAACCTTAAGGAGACCAACTAGGTCCCTGGCCAAGAAAATTGGCAGTAACCTGATAGAATACCTTAATAAGTCTTAAAATATAAGCTGTCAATCAAAAGACTGAGACTCTCAGAAGCTAATGTGACAGCGCCCATCTGAGCCCTGTTTTGGGAGGAGGAAACCACAGGCATGGGCTTTAGGGCACGTGGTTTCACTGCCCACCATCCCGTCCATCTTCCCTTACATTTCTATATATACACTCCCATATGTATAGCCTGACATGTCTACCGGCAGCCCCAAAGATGAAAACCTAGGAATCCTGAGAACACTGTCAATTTGGCGTCCACAAGCCCAAGCTAAAAGGATATCCTCAGGCTATCAGCTCCCTAGCTTCTAAACTTCTGTATCCAGAGTCACTCACTTGAGTCACCTCGAAAGAAGAGTTGCTTTAGATGAATTCAGAGAAGAAAGTAGGCCAGAACAATTCTTAAGGATGACAATAGTTCACTTCTCTATTAACACTACAATTTACAGACTGCTTCATCAGAACTCATGAAATAATGTTTTTTATAATCTTGAAGTGAAGAAGACTTTTCTAGGTGGGACACGAAATCTAAAAGTCACAAAGGACTGACACATCTGAGAACACAATTATTTTTAGACTTCATGGGAGAAAAAAGAGTCAAAAGGTAACGAACTGGGCTTCCCTGGTGGCGCATTGGTTGAGAGTCCACCTGCCGATGCAGGGGACACGGGTTCGTGCCCCGGTCCGGGAAGATCTCACATGCTGCAGAGTGGCTGGGCCCGTGAGCCATGGCTGCTGAGCCTGCGCATCCGGAGCCTGTGCTCCGCAATGGGAGAGGCCACAGCAGTGAGAGGCCCGCGTACCGCAAAAAAAAAAAAAAAAGGTAACGAACTATAAAAAAAAAATTTTCAATGTATATCAGGGACAAAGAAAAAAACCCTAATTTCCTTAATAAATAAAGAGCTCCTTGAAATCAGTAAGAAAAAGTCAACAACTCAACAGAAAAATGGGCTAAGCATATAAATAGTTCCAAGAAAAGTAAATGCAGTGGTTCTTACCATATTCAAGGAGATCCAATTTCACTCAAAATAAGAGCAAGAGAAATTAATATTCCATTAGATACAATTTTTCACCTATAAAATTGGCAAAGATCAAATAGTTTGCTTAACATTCTGAGCTGGGTATGGAGAAACAGACAATCTCATTCATGCTGGTGGATTTAGAAACTGATATAAACATGATGGAGGGCCATGTGGCAACATCTATCAAAATTTTAAATGCACACACCTTTGACTCAGCAATTTCACTTTTAAGGATTCATGCAACAAAATCCTACATATGTGTAAAATCACTGGTGAACAAGGTAGTAACTGCAGCATTGTTTTTAATTATAAAATTTGGAAATGATCTAAAGGTACATCAACAAGGGACTAGTTAAGTAAATTAAATTCCATACAATAAAACTCTGTAGGGTGGGGGAGGGATGGACTGGGAGTTTGGGATTAGCAGATGCAAACTGTTATATATAGAATGGATAAACAACAAGGTCCTACTGTATAGCACAGGGAATTATATTCAATATCCTGTGATAAACCATGAGAAAAAATATGAAAAAGAATGTATATACATGTATAACTGAATCTCTCTGCTGTACAGAAGAAATTAACACAACATTGTAAATCAACTCTACTTCAAAAAAATAAACTTTTAAAAATAAAATACTCTGTAGCTATAAAAAGAATGAGGCACCCCTAAAAGCACTGATTTGAAAATATCAACAAGACATTAAGTGAAAAAGAAATAAGGTGCAGAACATTTCCAGGGAGTTGAGAACTTGGTGGCAGGAATGAGGGTAAGAAGACTTATTTTCTCTGTATACCCTTCTGTGTTTTCTGTATTTTCTACCACGTGGCGGTGCTTGAAAATAAGACAACAAAAATTTAAAATGAGTTTCATCAATGTAGTAAATCTATATGCATCGGTATCTAGACATCTATCATATTATTAAATGGGGGAAAAAAGCACATCTTGTTTATATTTAAAAAAACCTCTTTTGGGGCTTCCCTGGTGGCGCAGTGGTTGAGAATCTGCCTGCTAATGCAGGGGACACGGGTTCGAGCCCTGGTCTGGGAGGATCCCACATGCCGCGGAGCAACTGGGCCTGTGAGCCACAACTGCTGAGCCTGCGCGTCTGGAGCCTGTGCTCTGCAACCAGAGAGGCTGCGCTAGTGAGAGGCCCGCACACCGTGATGAAGAGTGGCCCCCGCTTGCCACAACTAGAGAAAGCCCTACGCACAGAAATGAAGATCCAACACAGCAAAAATTAATTAATTAATTAACTCCTACCCCCCCCGCAAAAAAATAACCCTCTTTTGTTGTCTGTTGACATATGTGTGTTCATAAGCCATAGAAAAAGGCTTAAAATGAAACATACAATCTATTTACAGTGCTCACCCTTGAGGAGGGCAGTAGAATTGGGGTAGGAAAGAGGGAACCAAGGAATCTGTGTACTGGTTACCTTTAAAAATCTGCATTTTAAAGATTTTTCTAATTGACCACCCATAACTTTTTGTTTTGACTACTGTATTCTTTATTTCCAGAAGTTCTATTTGGTTGTTTTTCAAATATGTTAGGTCATTTTTTTAAAGTTCCCTTCAGGTATTCTCAGGCTTGTCTTTTGTTTCTTTAAACACGGTTAGTATACATTTTTTATGATCCGAATCTGATAATTCCAACATCTGAAGTCTTAAAGGGTCTACTTCTGCTGTTTCTTGTTTTTGCTGGTTCTCACTCATTGTACCTTATTTTCTTTGTGTTTGGTTCTTTTGAGCTGGGCACTGTTTGTCGTTCTTGAAAGTTATTTGTGAGAAAGTAGGTGGCCAGGGCAACGTTCAACTAAGGTCCTGCCAGGTTTATGGATCATCCAGACCCCCTTTTAGTTGTAAAAAGCAGGCCCTGGAGTCAGGCAGTCCATGTTCTGTCCAGCTCTCCCATCAGTGCGGTGTCTTGGGACAATTTACCTGATCCCTCTGGGCCCAGTTTTCTCACCTGTAAAGTAGGGAACTGTACCTCCCTCTGAGCTAATGGGAGATAATACAATGTAGTAAGGCACTCAGCACATGCCTGGCACAAGGTGAGGCTTCTCTAAATCATGGCATCTATCATCACTGTAACATTGTACAACAAGGATCTGACCCAAGGAGATGGCAGCAAGAATATGGAGAAGGGGAGGGCAGCTGCGAGGGAACAACTGGGAATGGGGTCTCCCCCTAAGGAGCCTGTAGGCTTTGCGGGACCAAGAGCCATGCAGGCTGCATCTCAGCACTTCTCACAGGCCACCTAGTCCACAGCAGGTGTTAACAAAAGTGTTATAGAAAGCAAGACGCGTGTGAAAGGGACTGTGTGATAAACAGTGTGCCCCTGGGCCCTCAGGTCCTCCAAGCTTGCTACCCAGAGATGAAGAGTGGCCCCTGCTTGCCACAACTAGAGAAAGCCCTCGCACAGAAACAAAGACCAAACACAGCAAAAATAAATTAATTAATTAATACCCTGTCTTGAAAAACCTCACAGAGACCCACAGAGTTACCCTATTAAAAAAAAAAAAAAGTAAGGTGCAAACAGCCTGACAAAACCATCCTCTCTGCTGTTAGTGTCTCTTCAACACAATTCCTCTGTGCAGTGTTTTTCCATAAATCTATTACCGATTCTTCACAGCCCCCCGCTGCGGAACGCTGGGGCTGTCATTCTTGATGCTGAAGGGGCTGGAGGCCAGGTAACTGCTGTGCTTCTTGTCTGAAGTCACCCAGGAACCTGGGACATTTAGTCAGGTCAGCCCCTGGAACAGAAGCTGCCACTAACATCAGGGACATCGGTCAACAGCTCAGCAAGTGATGGGGGAGGATTACGACCCTGAGGAAGTTACATGTGTGGCAGACACAGCACAAGGGAGGAGACGAGGAAAGTGCTTTGAGAAGCCTCACATTTTAATTTCTAATAGAACTTGGAATTTGCTGCACACAGTGTTCTAGAAAACTGTCATCACCTTGAGCAAATGTGGTGCGAACCTGTGGCTAAAAGGGCAGCGTGCGCATACATATACACTCACACGCTGGCATCTCCACCTTCCGGTCAGCAGAACTGCCAGCCAGGTCAAGAAAGATGAAAGATGACTGGACGACCCATCCTAACAGGCAGGGTGGTGGGCGGGGACTACAGTCTCATGGGTCACTCAGGCAACCTGAGTATCTCATTCCCACCCCACCCGGCATGTTCTTGAAAAACCAAGCTGTACCAAACATGCTTGATGTACGGCTACCCTGGTGATCCAGCTGCCCTGCAGAACCTAGCCAGGCTGGGAAACGCAGGCGCGGATCGTCAGGAAGCATCTACCGTACTTCCCGAAGGTGCCGTGATGCCATTTTCAGATATCCCACAAAAGAGAAGCACCAATAATCTCAGTTAGGGAGAGTTTATAAAGCAGTTTCACATGTATCATCTCAATCATCCAAGACAATCAGGACACGGTTTCTATGGCAAGTTGGTAGGGCAGAAAAGAGGGGAAGAAGGAGAGAAGACCTATAGACTAAGACTCAAGCAACACTCACACATTGCTGGTAGGCATGTAAAATGGTACGGCCACTCTGGAAAAGCCTGGCAATTTCTTATAAAACGAAGCATGGAACCACTCTAAGACCAAGCTACTGTTCTTTCAGGCATTTATTCCAGAGAAATAACAATTCATGTTCACACAAAAACCTGTATGCAAATGTCCTAGCAGCTTTTTTCATAATAACCCCAAACTGCAAACAACCCAGATGTCCTTAAATGTGTGAATGGTGAAACACACTGGGGCATATCTATACTACTGAATTCTACTCAGCAATAAAAAGGAATGGATTTTGATACACGTAACAACTTGAAAGAGTCTCCAGAGAATTATGTTGAGTGAAAAAAAAGTCAGTCTTAAAAGGTTACATACTTTATGATTCCATTTATATAGCATTCTTGAAATGACAAAAGTATAGAAAATGGAAAACAGATGAGTGCTTGCCAGGGGTGGGGTGGGGAGTGTGAGGAGTGGATGTGGCTCTAAAAGGGCAACATGAAGAAGGAGCCTTGTGATGACGGAATGCTCTGTATCTTGACTACGTCAATGTCAGTATCGTAGTTGTCATGTACTGTAGTCTTGCAAGATGGTACCACTGGGTGAAAGTTGGTAAAGGATCTCTATATTCTTTCTTACAACACATATTCATCTACAAATATCTCAAATTTAAAAGTTTAATTTACAAAAAGAGAGAGAGGAAGACTTAAGAGACATGTAGCCCTTGTCTGAATCCCGATTTGAACAACCCTATAAAAACACATTTCTAAGACAACTGAAGAATGTGAACACTGCTTGGATATTAGACGGTAATAAGGAATTGTTAATTTTGTTAAATGTAATAAAGATACTGTGTTTATGTTAAAAAAAAGGTACTTATCTGTCAGAGACACTTATCAAAGTATTTAAGAATAAAATAATATGATATCTGGTGTGTGCTTTGAAATAACCCAGGGTTGAGGGAGAAGGCAGTGGGTGGGAGTAGAGATGAAATAAGATAGGCCATGAGTTGATAACTATTGAAGCTGGGTGATGGGTATGAGAGGGTTCATTATGTTATTCTACTTTTGTATATATTTGAATTTTTCATAATAAAAGGTGCAGGAAAAGTCCCAGAGAGGACACTCACTGCCTTGCCTAAGGCCACACCATCAGTAAGAAAGAGAAATAGATGTCAGAGGCACCCAGCTACGCTGTGAGCTCAGAGCTGTGGCTCTCTACTCAGGGCCGGGCACTAAGCAGCCCGGCAACGCAATCATGGAGGCCCCAGGGGCCCAGGAGACCCAACCTTCATCAGAGATGCCACGTGTCAGGCTGAGCGGGAGGCTCAAGCCTATCCTGCCCTTCTTCAACAGAAGATACAGACGTTCTCAGAGGCCACGCAACAGAAAAACCATGTGTTCATCTGATCCACCTTGGAAAATGGCCAGATCAGCCCTCCCTGCCCTCTGTATGTACAGATGGCCCACCCTGTACAAGAGGCCACTCCAGCGAGAAAAGGCAGGCCACGCCCAAATGCCACATTCTTCTCAAAGCCTTGCCCAAATTCCTTGGCCAAAGATGCACCCTCCTTTATCCTCTCACAGCTCTGTGCTTACACCCCCTGATGAGTTACCTGTTGCCGCGTAACAGGCTAATCCCAAACTCTGCGGCTGAAAACGGCAAACATTTATGATCTCACAGCTCTTGAGACACCTCAGCCACAGCTTAGTAGATGCACAGGCTGCAACCATCTCAGAGTTCACTCATGTGGCTGTTGGTGGGCCTCAGGTCCTCTGGGCTGCTGGCCAGAGACCTCAATTCCTTATCATGCGGGCCACTCCACAGGGCAGCTCATAACATGGCAGCTGGCTTCCTCCAGGACAAGGGCTCAGAGAGAAAAAAGATCTCCAAGATGGAGGCCACAGTCTGTAGTAACATGACCTCAGAATCTTTGCCATATTCTACACACTAGGAGTCAGTAAGTCCAGCTCACACTCAAGTGAAGGGCATGAACACCAGGAGGTGGGGATCAGTGGGAGGCAGCTTAGAGGCTGCCTACGACACCCCCCAAAGTCCATGCCTCTGTATGACAGGAATTTTAAATTCCTTCACTAGAAAAGTCATGAGGGCAAGACCCACATCTGATGCACGCCTTTTCCCTTCCCCTCCCCGCCAGGGCCACCTCAGACAGCTGCTCTGTGTCTTGAGAGCAGCAATCACACACCTGTCCCCTCTCACACTCTTGCTGAAGGGGTGGCTGGGTTTGGGACTACATAGGCCCACCTGCGCTGGTCCCAGCTGACTGGATCAATGACAAAAAATGTCAACAATTCATGGCCTGCAGGCTGGCCAGAAGATTCTCTTTCAGGCTCTGAAATGGAAACTACCAAGAGATGATGCCTGTTGTGGGGAAGTTATAACAAACCAAAGCCCCACGCAAGCTTCAGTTCTGTGGGAACAGAAAAAAACACGTTTTAAAAAAGCAGTATAGGGCTTCCCTGGTGGCGCAGTGGTTGAGAGTCCACATGCCAATGCAGGGGATGCGGGTTCGTGCCCCGGTCCAGGAGGATCCCATATGCCGTGGAGCGGCTGGGCCCGTGAGCCATGGCCGCTGAGCCTGCGCGTCCGGAGCCTGTGCTCCGCAGCGGGAGAGGCCACAACAGTGAGAGGCCCACATACCGCAAAAAAATAATAATAATAATAATAAAAATAAAAGAAGTCAGTCCTAAAGTAAGGCAAGAAGCTGGTGTGAGGGACAGAAGCCACAAAGCCAAGGTTTAAGGCCACCTTTAGAGCTACTGTGATAGCTCCCTGAGCAACAAGCAACTCTAAAACAGTATTTTATCATCAGAATTCCACACCCACGTGGCTGATTCTACTCACTCAGTGGAATCCCTTGCCTGCTGAGAGTTCTTACCCACATGTGATGGGAATCATCCCCACCCATCCACCAAGGGCTTTCAGATTTTACAAAAAAGTTCAGGCTCACGTCATGTCCCATCCGCTTGACTTAGGACTCTCAAGAGGTTTTCACCCCCCAAAGGTCCAGGTCCAGAGGCTGCCCTGTGGACACCCTGCGTGCTTGCAGAGCCTGCCCTCTGGAAGCCCTTCTGCTAGGCAGCGCGGTGACTGGGGGGTTATGTGGGGAGGCATTACGCGCCAAAGGAAGAGCTGAGCAAGGCCAGGAAGTAGGAAAGCCGAGTGCACGTTTGACCACAAACTATTTCAGGCAGCCACTCGGGCTGGAAAACAGCATGGCTATGGGGAGCAGCCAGAAACTCTGCTGAAGGGAGTGGGTAAGGCGGCTAACAGGGGCAGCGAGGCTTCAATCCCTGCAGCGCTCTCTCTCTCTGGAGGCCCAGGCACAGCCAGGCACATTCCAAAGGACGTCCGGAGCCAGAGTAAGTGGGTGGGGAAAAGGAAGGAAGAGCAGGCCTGAGATTCATTCCAAGATGCTTAACCAAGAGGACCCGGTCATCAGCAATTACACACACGGCTTGCGTAGAGAAAGAGTCTTCTCCTGCCAGGGGACGATGCACAAAGACAGGGACAAGGAGAAGATGCTCGTTAATGTAATTAATGTCAACCCCAGAGGTGCTTGCTGAACACGCTGGACTGATGGATTTGGGATCTGCTGCCACCTGAAGAGACAGCATCCCTAGAGCACGATGGCCTCCACCCAGGCTGAGAGGCAGGCGGCCCAGCACCACCCTCGCCCAGAATACCTGCCCTTCTCCTCCCTCACCCTCACCCCCGCAGCCTTCAAGGCCTGGCAGAAACCCACCTCATCCTCCTCAACGAAGCATCCCCTCTGCACGCTGGCAGAACTGATGGTATCTGGTCCATCCTCCATGCAAATAATCCGACACCATCTCCCCAGACCAGCCCCAGGGCTGCTGACCTCCAACCTCTGGCTCTGCGAGCACCCACTCACTTGGGCTCTCTCCCAACCAGAAGGCGAGCACCCGGAGGGCAGGGCAGCTGCACCCACTCAGCGCCCAGTGTATGGCAAGAGATAGCCGCCCCTTCACAGGTGATAAGTTGCCGAGAATAAACGCTGCTTAACCTCTTGCCATCAATAAAGGTTGGCTGATACCTTTGACTGGTAGCCAAGAATTTAAAAGAGGATCCTGAAAAGTCAAAAGGCAGAATCTAACGGGGGGACCAAAATGGAAGGTATTACTGTTCAATTTGGCAACTGTCTTCATTAGCTTGCAAAGAGCCCCTGGCATTAAGTTAATAGAAAGTAGTCTGTGTCACCTTATTACTTTTAGCATTTTATGAGAAATCTGCTCAGTCGTCCCCTTTCAGAATAAGACTGAAATGCCTCAAATTTGTTCCATAGGAGCTGCCAGAAAACGGTTTTCACTGCAACCACTGGACACATGTTCATAACCTTTGTTCAGTATTTACTCAGATGTTTTCACCCAGGCAAGCCCCTGAGTATCTGTTTTTCCTTTTGCTTTCTTCCACAGGAGAACTCCTGCCCCTCGTGCCACGCTGAACACTGGCAGTCAGGGCATCAGAGGCTGCAGCAGGCAATCAGGACCCACCGTGCTTCCTCAAGGCTTGAGGGGACCCATCAAGAAGTGGTCGTCCAGAAAACCCAAGCTCGTGGTTGTGACTAACTCACAAAGAACATCCAGTTTCTCTGCAATTTATCAGAAGCTGCTGGACTTCATCCCCAGGCAGTTCCAAACGGGCTTAAGAAAATGTGCTGAGGCCGTGAGTCGGCTCTGTCATACGAAGGTGACCCACAAAATAGGCTAATTCAAGGTACACGCTTAGGGGCTTCCCTGGTGGCGCAGTGGTTAAGAATCCACCTGCCGATGCAGGGGACACGGGTTCGAGCCCTGGCCCGGGAAGATCCCACATGCCGCGGAGCAACTAAGCCCGTGCGCCACAACTACTGAGCCTGCGCACCTAGAGCCCGTGCTCCACAAGAAAAACCACCACAGTAAGAAGCCCGCGCACCGCAACGAAGAACAGCCCTCGCTCGCCACAACTAGAGAAAGCCCGCGCACAGCAACGAAGACCCAACGCAGCCAAAACTAAATAATTAATTAATTTTTAAAAAAAAGATACATGGCTAACAGAAACGTATTCATTTAATTCACTTGACAGAGATTTCCTGAATGCCCACTATGTGCGTGGTATTATTCTAGGCACCCGGAGCAGAGCAATGAACAAAACACATAAGACTCCCTGCCCTCATGGAACCTACATTTGGGTATGGGAGACAGACGATCAAAGAAGAACGTAGAATACATTCTCTGTCAGATGGGATAAGGACGATGAAGAGAAATAAAGCCATGTAGGGGTCACAGCATGAAGAGAAATAAAGCCATGTAGGGGTCACAGCAGGGTGCTCCACAGGGGGTGAGTACACTGTTAACACAGGATGGCTCAGGGATGCCTCACCAAGGAGGTGACAACTGGACAAAGATCTGAAGGAGGTGAGGGAGCAAAGCCCTGAGGATCCCTGGGGAGGCTGGTCCAGGCAGAGGGGGCAGGGAAGCTGGTGCGGCTGCAGGAGGATGAACAAAGCAGAGCTCAGGAGGAGAGGAGCGGAGTGGAGCTGACCGGCAGACCCTTAAACAGGACTTCAACCCACAGGCATCATAGGCAACATAAAGACAGGGAACCAAGAGCAGTGAGGCTAGAACGGCTGGTTTCCAGCTACGATGCCACTGAAAGCCCCTGCAAGGATGCTAAAACGGCCAAACACATTGTGGTCCCTAGCCGTAAGTGGCCAGTCTACACTCTGGATTTTATCCAACCCCTCAGGCTGTGAGGACCTGCCCCCTGGCCAGGGAAAGGCCTTGCCCACGGGGCTCACAGAAAGATGGCAACAGAGTTAGAAATTGCAGTCAGCTGTACCTGGGGTGGCCTTCAGGGCCACACAGAACGGGCCGGCTTCCTCTTTCCCAGGACGGCCCTTCAGAAGGCATCGAGTCTTCACAGACTTAGAGAACAGACTTATGGTTGCCAAGCGGGAGGGATGGAGGGGGAGTTTGGGGTCAGCAGAAGCAAAGTATTATATATAGAATGAATAAACAAGGACCTACTGTCTAGCACAGGGAACTATATTCAATATCCTGTGATAAACCATAATGGAAAAAAAATATAAAAAAGAATATGTATATATGTGTATAAGTGAATCACTTTGCTGTACAGCAGAAACTAACACAACATCGTGAATCGACTCTACTTCAATAAAGAAAAAGAAGCCAGCAAGTCTTCTCCAGTGCGCAGGTCCGGTTCCCTCAAGGGTCCGTTTCGAGATGGCACGGCCGCCCTCTGGGTCACCGTGCTCTGAAACCAGCTCGTCACTGCCACAAAGGGTGCCCTGCTTGCGGAGGGGCACCAGACTTACATCGCCCTCCTTCTAAACGACTCTGCTCCCCATGGCCCCACCACGTTTCGTGATCCAGAGAAAGTTTTCCTCACGCTTCTAGGTCTGAGGCAGACTTTGGGCAGCCCCAAAGCTACTTCAGACCTGCTCAGGAAGTAGTTGTGGTATAAGCAACAAAGAAGCGAGTAATTAAAGTGCCATGCCCAGCCGGAGGCTCCCCGGGCTGCGCTGCAGGGAGAAGAGGAAAGTCTGACAGGAAGTGCCTTTCCCTGCGGGCTGAGGCGTCCTGCACCGCTTGCCCACCCCCCAGAGAGAGCTACGCCAGTGTGGTGTGTTTACTACTCTAGTTCGAGGGCAGCATTTCTTAAAGTGAGTCCCGTGAAACAGCCCTGCCTCAGAATGTGAATAAGGATTCCTCAGAAAGGGGTTCTGTGATAAGTTACATTGAGAAATACTGGGTGAAACTTAAGTTAAACTTTTTTGTTTTTTTTCAACTTCAGCACTTACCAGAGCTTTTGATGTGCTGCTATGCACCGGACCCTCCAAGAGGAGAGGCACTAGTGACATATGTTATTAGTCCCAGGGACTATGACTCTGCAGACGCCATCTCAGTCCCCGTCCAACCCTATGACGTCTGTACAGTCATTTATCCCCGTTTTCTAAACAAAGAGTCAGCGGTACGGAGAAGCGAGGCTGTTCACCCAGAGCCTCTGTTAGGGGTCAGGAGGGGGGTAGGCAGTCCGAGACGTTATCTTGACCAGAGAACTCGGAGAAGCCCAGTGAGCCCTCCTGAGGAGGCTTCTGAGACATCTAGGCACCCCAGCAGTCATGGCGGGTGGGAACGTCAAGTACCACCTTGTTATCAGCTGGGCTGCGATGCAGGACTCCCTGGCAAACCAGGCTGGAGAACGTGGCTGAGGCCCAAGGTCTCAGCAGGACCTCACTCTCCTCCCGCACAGGTAAGCCTGAGGGGTGCGGGAGAGAGAGGGCAACGGTGCTCCCCACCCCGCCATGCTGAGGCAGCCCTGTTCCCACCACGTCTCCTGTCTCTGGAGCCAGCAGAAAACTCCAGAGAGAAGGGAAGCCACACTCATGCATGAGACCTCTTATGCAGTGACCGTGCCCACTAGTAAACAGGGTCCTCAAGCCAGTCTACATCACTGTCCTCTGGAGAGCAATCAGGGAACAGAGAGAGCCCCCCTCACCACAGCCAATTCCACATCCACACTAAACCACCCCTCAGGTCCCTTCATCCCTGGAGTAAGCAGAGGCCGTGGGACTAACTGTGGGTACAGCTGCCGCCTTTCCCATTAAGGATTTCAGGAAATGACAAACCAGTTAAAACAGCATCAATGAGTTTAGGGGGCCCCTTGCTTCTGCTTTCTTCCGATACTGAGCCTGATGGGGTAGGGGCAGAGAAGAGGCCACCCCCAGAATCCCCACCCCTTCTCCACTGTACCCCAGGTTCCAGAATGTATGTACATCCTGCTACAGGACCCCTCCTACCAGACACATGTCTGCCTCACTGAGGGATGATTAAACATTGGTTATAGACTAGCTTCCTGATTTGGGTTCTAACTGAGCGAAATTATAAAGTTCCAAAACCCAGCCTTAAAAACCTTCTCTGTTTATAAAACTGCTATGAGACAACAGTGGAGAATATTAATGACCCCCAACGGTAGTGAGTAAAAGCACAAAAAGCACAGAACAAAGAAGTCCACACTGGATATAGCTTTTACTACATTTGTCAAATTTCACCTAAGGAAAAAAGAAAAAAAGAAGATGGAATTTTAAAGGCTTTCTGCAAAAGACTGCACACTGATTCAGTGTTTCAAAGCAGGAATGAATGAATGAGAGCTGCCCGTGTGGATTTTCCCATTTTGGTTTTATCTCCAGCCTGCAGGCTTCCTAGCCCTGACTCCATTCTTTCTCACGTGGGCCTGTAAACCTGGGCTGAGATACACCCGTGCACGAATTACCTGAGATTCACACCAGCTTTTTCCATCCAGCGCCACCAACCCAAAGTAGATCCAAGAATGTCCTCATAAGAGTCCAATCGTCTGCCTCTGGCCTCAGGACACCAAGGCCCCAGGGACAGATCGCTGAAAGAAGGATGCTCAGGGGTGATGGCACCCATGATGCCAGGAGAAAGGGTGATGGGAGCAGGACTGAGCCACCCTCTACTCATCACCAGTTGCCTTTTCATTCTGTTCTACAACAGCAAGCATCACATGTGTCTTCAAGAATGTGACTCTGGGGCAGAGGACACTCAGGGCCCAAGTCCTACATTTTCAGGGAGTTTACAACATTTTGCATTTGCCTGACATTTTTTTTTTTTTTTGGCGGTACACAGGCCTCTCACTATTGTGGCCTCTCCCGTTGCGGAGCACAGGCTCCGGACGCGCAGGCTCAGCGGCCATGGCTCACGGGCCCAGTCGCTCCGCAGCATGTGGGATCTTCCCGGACCGGGGCACGAACCCGTGTCTCCTGCATCGGCAGGCGGACTCTCAACCACTGCGCCACCAGGGAAGCCCCTGCCTGATCTTTTTACTCACAAATCTCCTTAGGAAGCATGAGCAGGATGGGGTTGACCGTGTTGGTAATAATAATGTGCTATGATTGCACAGATTTCAAGTACTCCGATTCTGGGAGCTGGTCTTGGGAGGTGGCGGGGAGAAGCATTTTAAGCTGCATTACTCTATTTCCAGCTCACAGTAACCCTGAGGGGAAGGCAGGTCAGGGATGGCAATCCTCACCTGGGAGACAAGAGGTCACATGACTTGCCCAGAATCATCCAGAAAATCTCCTTCTCCCATATCAGAGGCTCTTTCCAAAAGGCAAAAGTGGGTGGCCTAAGTCTGAGAATAACTCCAGCCCCACACCCTTCAGTGCTGTGTTTGCAGGCACGTCTCATACTGCCTCAATTACTGGGCACTCACCACGTGCCAGGCACAGTACTGAGGGCTATCGGAGGCATCATCTCATTAATTCTCGGAATGCCCTGACCACAGGCCAAGTCAGGAGAGGCTGCGACACTCGAACCCACCCCTCCTCTGTGTAGACACAGGATTGTACAGAACTTCAGTCCTCAACTGCAGGCCGGGAAACCAACAGAAACACAAGGCTCCTGGAAACATGACCCTATAACGTGCACAAACCAGAGCGGGCAGCTGCCCAGGCTCCACTGGGGCCCAAGGTCTATAAACGCCCATCTCCCATGGAGCCGGTTTTGCCCAAGGCTCATCAAGAAGCCAGAAGTTTTCGCTTGGAAGTTTCTATACCCCTACCTCAACAGACACCAGGGTAAAAATGGTCAGGTGCCCAGGCTAGCCTACAGAAGCCAAGTAGATACACAGCTAAAGCCAAGCTCTATGGCCCAGGCCTGGGTTCCAGGGCCCAGGAGCCAGACTCATGGGGTGTAGGAAGGAAAGTACTAGAAGAGGAGAGGAGGGTCTCCTCGACCTTTCCAGGACTGAGACCTCATCAAGGTCTAATCAGGCAGTTGGCCTCCTTCCTCCCAACCTCCCTCTGCCTAGACTCAGGGGTTTCTCAAGACATGCCTGAGCCTATCTCCAAAAGACCCCAGGAGAGCACCAGGCTCCAAAATCATTTTCTCCTCCTTCCTTCCACCTTTCCCTCAACCTCATTTGTCATATTCATCCCATTCCCTTGGGTCATCTATCTCCATTCAGTGTCAGAGGAAAGCAATCAGACTGGAGGCTAATTCACACCAAGTTTAGTTAGCACTTGCAAAGGACTGGCTGGGCAAGAGGTTCCATGGCAGAAATATCTGCCTTGGTTTTATAGGGGTTTATGAGCTCAGAGTGGAAGACTGTCTGCTCTGCCTACTCTCATAAACTCTTCACTTCCTTTTGTTCTAACCCACAGAGTTGCTAAAAGCTGAAGTTAGTTTGTAACTGCTCCCACAGCAGCCAGTATAACAACATCTGCAGCCCCTCTCATGGAAAGAGGGAGGCAGTGCAAAAGCTGGGACGCCTGTCAGGTCTCACCCGGCACTGCAGTTCACCTTCTGGATGTGACATGCTTGGTACACATGTGCACATGCACATACACACACACTCCAGATTGCTGCTTGAGGCCAGGGAGTCCACCTGTGGGTCTCTCACAGCCTGTCCAGCCAATGGACACCCAGAAAAGATATGCAGCTGGACACCAACAGCTCCCCCGGTAATCCACCCCCAGCCTTAGACCCATCGTAAAGCATGGATCTGGTCAAGTTCCTCCCTGCCGGAATGTTCACAAAGGCTCTGTCCCCTGTGTTCGGAGCAAGCCCCCCGCCTGGCATCCAAGCCCCCATACACGTACAAACCTCCTTCGCCCATCTCTTCCATCACTGCTTCCCAACACGTGCCCTAATGCGTTTGTCAAAAGAGGTGGTGTGCTGTCTCCCAAACACTCACCACACTCTTTCCACCTGCCTGAACTGCTCACTACCTGTTTCCACAATGACATCTTACCCACCCTTCAAAGCCTACCTCAAGTACCACCTCCCCTATGAAGTCCTCCTACTTCCTGCCAAATGCCTGGTACTCATCCTCTCCTGAATGCTCAGCACGGTGTGGATCTCCCCGGTGGTCTTCATGACGTGCTGCCTGATTGTTGGACCATGCCACCCATCCCACCATGAGGAGCCCACCAAGTGGCAACCCAGCAAACATCTCTGGGACACCCGGAGTGCCCAGCACCACGTCGTGCAAACATCAGACCCTTGGCAAAGGATGTCTATTGGCAAAGGGTTGACCACAGGACAGGAGAGCCTTCCAAAAAAGTCTCCCAGGGCCTGTGGCCAACCCTACCCACTGCTGACTCTCTGGGCACCTGCCTTCCCTGCCCAGGGGATCCCCACCTCAACCATGGACCAGGCATCGTGGCTCAATCTGGGTAAGGGCTGTTTTTATGGTCCGTGTCTCTAAGCCGGGGCCAACAGCTCCTTGGAGCCGTGTGACAAGGAGAGGAAAGCTGCTCTTTGCACCCTCCAGCTCCAGTTGGGAAAAAAATATTTTCTTTTCCATTGCATAATGCTTCCAGTTGCGACAAACCCAACACCACTGACAGGAGATAAAAGCCCTGTGGGTGTGAGTGAGGAGAGAGAGAGGCTGCGTGTCTGGGTAGGGTACGTGGGCAGGCAAGTGTGAGAGGCAGGGCCAGCCAGCCACACGTGGCTCTGCCAACAAGCAATGGAAGGAAAAAATAGGTCTGACTAAAATCAGAGCCAGTGCGTTCCACCAGCAAGGCCCCTTCATTCGTCTCTGAGGATGTGGTCTGAGCCGAAGGGGACAGTCCCCTTCGTGTGCAAAACACAAGGGGTTAACCATCGCCCACCCAGCCCAGCCAGGCCCCCTCCGCAGGGCTGCAGCGAGGGGCCCAGAAGAGGAGAGGAGGCCACGCTTTGGAAGCGTCAAGGGGCTGCGCGGGTATGAGAGGCTGGCACGCAGGTCTCGCCGTCAGAACGAGCGCAGTTGGTCAAGGCCTCAGGAACCTGCGGGGAGGCCCAGCTCACCCTAGAACTCGGAGAAGTGGCCTGCCCTCAGCTCCTAGCTTCCTCTCCTGTCATGTGGGGACAGCAGCTGAAGCTCGACTATGGCTGCCTCAGGTCCCCCTGAGAGGCCAGACATCAACGGGCTTAGCAAACCGTACAGAACCTGGCACGTGCAGGCTGAGACAGTGGGGCTGGGGCAGTTGACACAGGCTGGCTCTGTAAGGCTCACCTTTGGCCCACGAATTCCACCTGAGGGGAACTAGCCTAGGGAAATAACCCTAAGTAAAGAAAACAATCTTTATGCATGAGGGTATTCATCACAGTGTAATTGATGATTGTAGGAAAAAACAGAAAGCGTCTAGGTAGCTAAGAACACAGAAATGATAAGATGAACTAAGGTTCATCTACTCAATGGAATCATTCAAAAAATTTTCAAACACTGTGATTACACAGAAAACGGTGATGAGTGACATTAACTGAAAAAGTCATAATACAGATCTACTTGTACTACTTCTTTCATTTTTGAGCTGAAGCTGAAATGAAGGTTCGATTTCATAGGCTGCTATATAAAAAAGACTCTCAAAATGCTTTAAATATATAGTATAAATCCTACTTTGCCTAAATTTTAAAAAAGCTACGTGCTGGGAAGATATTAGAAGATAATCAGAGAATTAACAGTAATGCTATTTATGTAGTAATAAAGGGATAACTTTTTTTCTATTTTAATGTAGTTTTCAGATTTTTTTATGAATGACTGTTACTTTAAAAATAGAAAAGTAAGTAAACGTACTGTAACGGCAGTTTGAGTACAGAAGGGTAACACTTATGCTTCAGAAAGGGGAGGGGAAAAGAGGCTTCAATGCACAGAAATAAACAGCCTGGAGTTTGGGGGCAAACACCTGACAGGACCTCCTGAGACATGACTCAGGAGGACACAAGCTTTTCTGACCCAGCTCTCCTGGGCAAGACCAAGGGTTTATGATCCACCCACATCCCATTCTCACTTTCCCAGAGGAAAAAGAACACTGTGAAAGAAACAAGATAAACCAAAATAGCAAGAATGCAGCAATTACACAAGAACAAAACGATCAACAAAGCACAAAACAGGGGCTTCCCTGGTGGCGCAGTGGTTAAGAATCTGCCTGCCAATTCAGGGGACACAGGTTTGAGCCCTGATCCGGGAAGATCCCACATGCCGTGGGGCAATTAAGCCCACGTGCCACAACTACTGAGCCCGCGCTCTAGAGCCCGCGAGCCACAACTACTGAGCCCGCATGCTGCAACTGCTGAAGCCCATGCGCCTGGAGCCCATGCTCTACAACAAGAGCAGCCACTGCAATGAGAAGCCCGCGCACTGCAACAAAGAGTAGCCCCCGCTCGCCACAACTAGAGAAAGCCCGCATGCAGCAACGAAGACCCAACACAGCCAAAAATAAAAACAAATAAATTAATTAATTTAGGAAAAAAAAGCACAAAACAACAGCAATTTCTATGATTGAAAACAATGAATACAAAAAAGGCAGCAATAAAGAGCCATGACACACTCAAGACAGCACTAATGGTGCTGAAAACAAAGCATCCTTCCGAAAATTGCAAGAATTCCAAAAGATCTGCCTGGTAGGAGCTTTGCAACACTGCCAAGTGTTGTGCAGCAGCCAGACTGCTCGGTGGAAACACCCAAACTCCGAGGGGAGATCCAGGACCGTGCGTTTTATTTTATGATTATCAAAGTTTAGTTAACTCCTAATAACGTGCTTCTTAGGAAGTGGACTTTGAGTAGATGTAAAAATGAACCTCTGGCAGTGAATCATTTGCCTAAAGAACCCAAGAAAAGAGCCCGTGTTTGGGTCGGCACGTCTCACACAGCTCCTTCCCCACCCCCTGATATCGGGCCCTCAGAGCCCACAGATCACCTGGAGGGACACCTATGATCTGATCTACTGCATGGACAGCAAAGCTCCAGGCAAAGCCTCTTCTCCAAAGACATGGCCCTGGGGGCAAGGCCAGGCTCTGGGGCAGGGCAGAGTGAGCGAGGCAGAGGGGCAGCGAGCTGGGTCCCTAACTCTTGTCAACTGCACTTACAGTTCACAGCCTGGTCCATGCCAGGGCTGTGAGGCAGAAGTATCTTCTCTGTCCTGACAACCCTCTCCCTCTGGGTGCCCCAAAGCAAAACCTGGCCTAGAGTTTAGCACATGATGGGCAGAGACCTACATGAGGAAAGGAGGGAGAAAGAGGGAAAGGAAGGTCAGGCACGCCTCCTCCCAGATCTCCCAGTCCTTTGCCAGTTCTTCTGTCACAGAGCTTCATTCAAGGCCAATTGTGCATGCAAGACAACAGGACTGGGCAGGCCCCTAAGGCCCATCTAGTCAAGACATTTCAAAGTGCAAGTTTAACCACGAAACCTTTTGCCCAAATAGAATCCTGCTCCCAAGCCTGATCTACAGAGCGATCAAGATGGACTGCTAGGAGTGAGGTAGGGATGGGAGAGAGAGGCAGGGAAAGGGTAGAACCCCTCTTCCTTCTCTCCCCAGAACTACAGAATCCCATAGGAGATTCCCGTAACCCTGGACTCTTCACTAGTTCAGACTCCTCATTTCTAGGTGGGGAAACTGAGGCCTCAGCAAAGACACACAGGGGTTAGAGGGACAGCTGGAACCAGCACCCACGTTTGTCTTCTCCCCTGGAATCCAGGAGAGGAGGAGCCACACGTTCCTCCAGTCTGAGAGGCCCACGGCACCTGCACAGGGCCTGCCCAGAGAGATCACACCTGCCCACCTGAGGGGAGAGAAATAACTGCTCATCACTCAACTCCTTGGCCAGCTCTCACGTGTGACTCCACGGCTACGGCGTGGGCGGGGGGCGGACTTGGGGAGCTGACCGAGCTGCACCTGGTCTCCTCACAGAATCACAAATGCCAGCTCTCCTCCCCGTGCCCTTTAGGTGAGTTTGTCCCCCATCTCCTTCAGACCTGAGCTCACTGAAGCTCCCTGAGCTCTTGCCTTACAGCTAAGAGAACAATCAGAGGCCTCTGTGGTGCAGGAACTTGCCCTACGGAGACAAAGCCCCAGCCAGAACGGTGGGCTAGATCTTCCTGTGCTACGACAACCTGCCAGCAGGAGCCCAGCCTCATCCTCTGACTCCTGGGTTCCTGCTTCACCAGGAATTAAACGGTGACGCTCCCGACTCCTCTCCCACCCTAGGCTGCTGGGCTGGAGCAGCGGGCCTCCACCAAGCGGCCAGGCTGTCCCCTCAGCTGTCGGGTCCCGCCTGGTCTGGGAGCCGCAGAAAACTCAACTAGTCACAGTTTGGATAGCTGCTACCCCAAGACCCCAGAACTCCCCTCGTCACCCCTAAAATGCTCAGCTCATGGTTCACCACAGCCAGAAACGGGGGCTGGGGGCAATACCCAGCACTGCAGAATCAATCATGGGCAATTCGGAGGAAATGAACCCAGAAGTCTGGAATACCCCATGAATAAGACCCTCACCCCCTTCAAGTCTTCTAGTCCAAGGATAACCTGCCAGCACTTCCACACAAGGCCAACCTACCACAGATCAGACAATCACATCTCTTCTGCCCTGAAGGGACTAAAGCCCAGAAAATACTTTAATCATGCATCAGCGTTTCAGAAAAAGTCTTATTACTAAGTCATAATTTGCACCTCTAACATCTATAGATTTGATATTTTAAAGTCAGATAAGTACAGGTTCAAACCAGAAAAAGCAGGATCACAGACTGGGATGGAGGGTTATCTAGTCCAACCTGCCATTTTACAGATAAGCAAACTGAGTCCCAGAGGGGGCTGCGTATAAGGAGCAGAATCCGAGCTGGAGCCCAGATGCCCTGATCCAGGGACTCCACACTGCACAACTCACACCGTGAACTTGTGAATGGACTCCAGGAGCTGTGCAGCCCAGGGCCCTGCCATGAAGTCTCTGTGCAGGAAACTCTGCACACAGAGGGCTTGGCTGGCCCCCTTGCCCTCTTCCTCGTGTTGGAGTGGAGCTCTTCTCTCTGATACGGGACACCAGCAGTATTGGGGCCAGGAAAACAGATGCAAAGCCACACCCCAGGGGCTACTGCCCCGCAGCTCAGGTTACCTTTGGGCATGATCTGATGCATGGCCACTGAAAGGAAGAAGATGGAGTCGCTGTAGTAGGTCCCGGAGCCGGCACTGAAGTGCTTCTGCATGGCCTCCACGACGGGGAAGAGTCTGTCCGTCAGCACACCGACGTCATGGAAGACAACCTGCAGAAGGGCACGGGAAATGGCGGAAGTGAGTACCCTACCCGGGCACCTGGCACACGCGCCGTCTGAGGAGGGGGCAGACCTCTCCAGGGCCCACGAGCAGGGGGCCCACGAGCATAGGACTTGGAATCCCTAAGAGCTAACAAAACGGGGAGGAGTGAGGAGTCTGCAGAGGCTGGCTATGGGGACGGGGATGCCGAGTGTGAGCGTGTGCAGGCAGGCACGTGGGGTGTAGTGGAAGAGGACTGCGAGCCTGAATGGGAATGGGAACAGCTTCTGAACTTCAAACTGGGCCACCCTGGAGGAAGCTCTGTGCCCAGTGACTGGAATCCAGGTTAAAGCACGCTCCACTGCACGCAAGAGGTGCTCAATAAACGCACCCAGTCTTCAACGCTCACAGACATCTGCTGATGACCTTCCACCTCCCTCTTCCCTGGTGGCTAACAGGACAGGATGAGCCTGCGAAACGGCCATGAGCTGCTCGGCCGCCACCACCCAGGCTCCAGGGCCAAGAACCTGCCTGAACAGGGCGCCAACAGTGAAAGGAGGGGCCGTGCGAGGCCCCATCTGGCTAGCCTACGCTCACAGTGGCCCTGCCCGCAGGAGAAAAGACAGGTGTGGGTGGTGCCCGAGAAGTCCCCAAAGCAGGTAGGCTCCATTTTGTCACTTACATCTGCCCTTTCCCTCAACTCTGCCCGGGCCAGCCCGCGGTGTCACCCACCCAGCCCACAGTCCCAGAGCCATCAGTGGTCAGACTGTTGGAATAAGCACCTCTGAAGGCCCTGCAGTGGCCAGCTGCCCCGTCTGCTTCTTCCTTCTTTAGGTTCTGCTTTTGGCCAGAAATCTGTTTTTGTCTTAACTCACTTAAGTGTTTGCTTTTTATCCTCAGATCCACTTAAATTTCTAAAACACTTAGAAAAGTGTTTTAGAAAAGCGTTTTAAAAACTTAAAAAAGAAATCTTTTAGGGCTTCCCTGGTGGCGCAGTGGTTGAGAGTCCGCCTGCCGATGCAGGGGACACGGGTTTGTGCCCCGGTCCTGGAAGATCCCATGTGCCGCGGAGCGGCTGGGCCCGTGAGCCATGGCCACTGAGCCTGCGCGTCCGGAGCCTGTGCTCCACAATGGGAGAGGCCACAACAGTGAGAGGCCCGCGTACAGCAAAAAAAAAAAAAAAAAAAGAAATCTTTCATATTCTGTTAGTCCTTATCACTCCCTAGCTGGAATTCTTTAAATTTTTTATCTCTTCATAAAAGTCTTTTTACAACTTCTTGACATTTCCCTTCTAATGCACTATTTTCCTTTATCCTTTTACTGACTGCTTCTTTTCTTCTATTTGACTTTTTCCTTTTTTGTGACCTCTCAGCCTGGGATGGGGACTCCAGACCTGTTCTGCTGTTTCTCAACACAGGTACCAAACTATGGCTTTGGCCTCGTACGCCCCACACGCCTCGCTCACCTGACATCCTGGCTGCACGGGAATCACAAACCCCACAAGCCTTCCCACCTCCTGCCTTGTCCCCCTCCAAGCCAGACTCTGTTGTGCCCCTTGAGTAATTTTCCAAACATACAAATTCATTTCTCTCTCTCCTTGGCTTCAAAACTTCATATGGCTCCTCAGTGCCCTGGGTTACAGTCCAAATGCCCCAGCAAGGCCCTGCACTAGTGGCTCTGGCTACCCCTCAGCTCTCCCTCCCCTGGGGACTGAGCAGAACTGAACCAGGCAGTCCTTACCCTGCCCACCACACCTTGGTGTCCTTTGTCCTTACGTGTTGCACCTGCCCTTTGCACTGTCTGGAACTCATTCTCCCAGCCACCAGCTCCCGGGTGAACTCCCATCCAGTCTTCCAGCCTTGCTAGGCACCCACTCCGGCCTCCCCATGGCCTCCCACAATTCGTCACGCTGCCCTGCATGCCCTGTGTCATAGGGAGGAAGGCGCCATTTCCTTGTCCGTCTCCTCTGCAGGTCCTGTTTCTGCATCAGTAGGATGGGGCACTCCTGGAGGCCAGGGGCTGTGACTGCTCTTTGCCCTGGGCCCAACCCCAAGCCATCAGGACAGGCTCGCTGAATTAAATGAGCTGCATTCTGCACAAGTTACTAGACCTCTCGGAGACTCAATTTCTTCATGGATAACACAGTAATGCTGACACCTCCATCCCAGGTGGCTGTTAGGACCACCTGGGACAAGCAGATAAAACACCTAGCCCACAGCCTCTTCAATAAGTGGTGCTGGGAAAACTGGACAGCTACATGTAAAAGGATGAATGAACACTCCCTAACACCATACACAAAAATAAACTCAAAATGGATTAAAGACCTAAATGTAAGGCCAGACACTATAAAACTCTTAGAGGAAAACATAGGCAGAACACTCTATGACATAAACCATAGCAAGATCCTTTTTGACCCACCTCCTAGAGAAATGGAAATAAAAACAAAAATAAAAAAAATGGGACCTAATGAAACTTCAAAGCTTTTGCACAGCAAAGGAAACCATAAACAAGACGAAAAGACAACCCTCGGAATGGGAGAAAATATTTGCAAACGAAGCAACTGACAAAGGATTAATCTCCAAAATATACAAGCAGCTCATGCAGCTCAATATCAAAAATACAAATCCAATCCAAAAATGGGCAGAAGACCTAAACAGACATTTCTCCAAAGAAGATTTACAGATTGCCAACAAACACATGAAAGGATGCTCAACATCACTAATCATTAGAGAAATGCAAATCAAAAGTACAATGAGGTATCACCTCACACCGGTCAGGATGGCCATCATCAAAAACTCTACAAACAATAAATGCTGGAGAGGGTGTGGAGAAAAGGGAACCCTCTTGCACTGTTGGTGGGAATGTAAATTGATACAGCCACTGTGGAGAACAGTATGGAGGTTCCTTAAAAAACTAAAAATAGAGCCACCATACAACCCAGCAATCCCACTACTGGGCATATACCCTGAGAAAACCATAATTCAAAAGGAGTCATGTACCACAATGTTCATTGTACTTCTATTTACAATAGCCAGGACATGGAAGCAACCTAAAAGTGTCCATCGACAGATGAATGGATAAAGAAGATGTGGCACATATATACAGTGGAATATTACTCAGCCATAAAAGGAAACGGATTTGAGTTATTTGTAGTGAGGTGGATGGACCTAGAGTCTGTCATACAGAGCGAAGTAAGTCAGAAAGAGAAAAACAAATACAGTATGCTAACACGTATATACGGAATCTAATTAAAAAAAAAAAAGTTTCTGAAGACCCTAGGGGCAGGACAGGAATAAAGACACAGACATAGAGAATGGACTTGAGGACATGGGGAGGGGGAAGGGTAAGCTGGGACAAAGTGAGAGAGTGGCATGGACATATACACTACCAAATGTAAAATAGCTAGCTAGTGGGAAGCAGCCACATAGCACAGAGAAATCAGCTCCATGCTCTGTGACCACCTAGAGGGGTGGGATGGCGGGGTGGGAGGGAGACACAAGAGGGAGGGGATATGAGGGTTTATGTATATGTATAGTTGATTCACTTTGTTATAAAGCAGAAGCTAACACACCACTGTAAAGAAATTATACTCCAATAAACATGTTAAAAAAAAAAAAAATAGGGGCTTCCGTGGTGGCGCAGTGGTTGGGAGCCCGCCTGCCGATGCAGGGAACATGGGTTCGTGCCCCGGTCTGGGAGGATCCCACATGCCGCGGAGCGGCTGGGCCTGGGAGCCACGGCCACTGAGCCTGCGCGTCTGGAGCCTGTGCTCCGCAGCGGGAGAGGCCACAATAGTTAGAGGCCTGCGAACCGCAAAAATAAATAAATAAATAGATAGATAGATAGATAGATAAATAAATAGAGATAACCATTAAAAAAAATTTTTTTAAAACACCTAGCCCAGGGGTTTCCACGCTGCACTTATTCCTAAGTGTTAGCATCCCGTGCCCACCCTCACCGCCTCCTCGGTCCCCTGAATTCCCTCAGTTCACAGATCAGTCTTCACTCATGAGCCAGCTTTTCCCTCTGAGCCTCATTACACCTCCAACCACTGCTGGAAGCTGGAATTTGACAAGAAGCTGGAAGCTGACAAGAGGGCCTTCAGAAATGGAAGCCTCTGTATTCATTTAAAAGGAAGATATGTATATATGGATATGTACAAACACACACACACACATGCGCGCACACGTGCGCGCACACATACACACACCCACACACACACTGAGCAGGGCCTGCCACAGCTAAGCTACGAGGGAGAGAGAGAAGCGGCCAGCTTCCTCCCCTACCTGGGCCCCCATCTCACCCCAGAGCTTCACAGGAGACAATTACATCCCATCAGCATTAATAGATTTATGAGGACAAACGGTACTAGGTACGTTGTTCCAAACACTGTACGGCAGAGCCCGCTCCAATGAATATTTCAGAAAACAGATCTACTTAAAGATAAATTAATATGTTCCATGGAATACACTTTCTGAAGCAAGAAGCAAACCACAGACACTGCAAGTGTGAATCAAAACACCCAGGCCTGCCAGTGTCTAAAACAGGTTTGCAAACTGTGGTCTCCTAAGGGCAGGGATGGAGTCTGGCACTCTCTGAAGCCCCCAGCCCAGCCAGGGGCTGGTGTCTGGCAGGCGGAAGCGAAGCAAGAGTGATGGAAAGAGAGGAAAAAAAGAGGGAGGGGGGAGAGAACATGGCACCCCTCCCTCTGCTCCTCCTTTTCAAACCCCCCACTTCAGAGGCTGCAGGAAGAAGTACCACATAACCTAGAAACCCAGGACCACAAGGTGACGCCCATATTGAAGGCAACTGACCAAAGAGAAGAACCAAGACAACGGTTTACACCGAGCATATTTTTTTAGGGATGTAGATTTAAAAGCCAAATCATTACTTGTAACTTTTATTAATAAATTTATACATATTTTAAATTAAAAATCCTATCCATTATGATTTCCACCCCCCACCCTGCTTACAAACTGATTTTTTTCAAACGCTTCACGTGCCTCCCCAACATGAATGCCTTCGTCAATCCCAGAGTCAAGCTGAGTCATTCAGAGTAGTTTTTCAGAACACCTCATCCTCGGCATCCATTCAAGATGTTTTGGATACAGCCCCTTATAAATGTTTTTGTGAGCACTTTAAAAGGCTTGCTCATATCAATATTCCACATTCATAATTATGAGATCCAAATCCCAGAAACAGTGGCTAAATCTGTGTGAAGTTGCTTTGCCTCCTTTTACCTTTAATGAATGCCGTCAAGTAAATCCTAGAAGCGCCCCCATTCAATAATGACTGAGGCTGCTGCTTCAGGCTACGGTGGTCTCAAGCTGTACTCTGTTGTTCAAAATAAAGCATGTAGCTCAGAGAGTGCCGTGTAAAATAAGAGACTGGAAAGACTCATCTCTCTTGCAAAGGAGAGTCTGGGGATGGGCGGAGAGGTGAAGCTTGCCTCACAGCCACCACGCACAGCACCTTCTCAACACTTCCTACACGGGAGGCCAGAGCCCCCAGAACGGCAGAGCCTGGTGCCCGGCAGGGGCAGAGGTCTAGGCCCTGGTCTCGTTGGCACAGACAGGTCTAAAGAGCCAGACCACTGCTCCGCTGCACAACCACTGGGGACATAAGCCATGCCAAGCCGCAGCTGAACGTGGTAGAGAAAACTCATGTAGCAATTGGTATGCCCACTGGGAATCAGGACACACTGAGCTCTTGGAGCCAAGGAGGGAGGCAGTGGGGCCAGCCCTGCACAAAGGGAGACGCCAGGCTTCCAGGAAACGCCAAGGTCTGCCTGAAGAGCAGCAGCTCCTCCAGCGGCAGGCACAGGGCCACGTGGCGGCCACAGCACCTCCCCGTGCTCGGATGTCCCTGGAGGAGCTGTTGAAGGACAGAGTGCCAGCGCAGCGCTCTGGGAAGCCTGTTCAAATCGCCGGGGTCCACGCACTGCAGGAACAGCAAATAGGCGTCCGCTTCTCCCGAGGGGCTGCCGGGGCACTGGGCAGGAGGGCTGCGGTGCCAACATCTGGACTTGGCAGGAAAGTGCCGACGGCAACGTCCTCCAGGGGGTTGGCAAAGTCGCCACCCACAGGGCTATCACCCTGCTCTGTGGGCACCAGTTTTGGGTGGAATCACACCTGTGCTGGGCAGTCCAGTCGGGGCTGGAGCGGGCAGTTCTGGGTTCAGACGCGAACTCCACCACTTCATCACCTGGTAACCCTGGTCAAAATACCGAAACTACCTCGTCTACAAAATGGGAGAGAATCATGGCGGTGGTCTCACAGGCTTTGGTGAGGAATGTAGGAGGAACTCAATAAAGGAGAGTTGACACTATCACCCCCTTCCTTCCACTATAGCTAGAATACCTTTCCCATGCAAGAATACCTAGATTTGATAAAAGAATACACTCTGTAATCAACAGCCCAAGATACGATACGGCAATAATCGGAGCTGCCTGGCTCTGCAGCACTCGGCCGGCGTGGGGTGTCGGGGGGGTTACCGAGTGGACCCCACCACAGGCCGGTCAGCTCCCACGAGCACATTCCTCGTTTGTGTAACCTGAGTAATCAATTTCAACAACAGTTGGAGAGGAAATGATTTCCTGGGAAAAAAATTTGTTTTCTCATTGATGTTGATGTGCACTATGAATGTGAAGGCATATTTTTACAATGGAAAGAAAAACCTGCTAACAGACTGGCAGTCTTTCCATCCTACAAACATGCCAAAGACATTTATTACACCGCAGGGCTTTGCACCAGCTGTTCCCTCTGTCAGAACGCTCTCCCCCAGAATCATCGCATGCCTAGGTCCTTCTAGCTCTTCTGGTGCTGGTTCAAATGTCACCCCCTGAGAGCTTCCCCGACCAAACAAGGAGCTACTCTCCCCAGCCCCCTAGCCCCCCAACATACAACCAGTCCTGGCTATTCAATTATCAGATTTCTTTTCTCCAGAGCATGTATTACCACCTGACACGTTAATTTTTAAGTATTTAGTCATTTTTTGCTGTCTCTCCCCAGGCCCCAACCAGCCTATGAGGCACCATGAAGGGAGGACCTTGTCTTTTCTGCTCATCGCTATGCACCCAGCTCTTAGCAAACCGCTTCATGCCCTGTAGAAGTTGAGCAACTGCTTGTTGTAGGAAGGAATGAGCAAATGGATGAGCAGAGATAAAGGCATCCAGAGAGGAGGGGTGACAATGACAACCTGCCCCAGGACGCAAAGCGGTGGCCCTGCAGGCCTGGAGAGCTTGGAGGCTCCTTCTTAACCCCAGGATCTCTCCCGGGCCTGTCATGTGCTTCCTCACTTCCATCCTGGCTCTTCTCCCAAAGGAGGAGTTTCTTCCCCATGGGACTTATTCTAAACCATCAGGAATATGGGTCTTCTTTGCACCTTTAGCCTGCTGGTTAGAATGTCAGGCAGGCCTGGGTTGCAATATCTCACTTTGTCAGAAGGAGAGCTGTTGCCCAATACATTTTGTACCCAACCTGCAAGCTGCTTCAGAGTAACTATGCCCTAGCTTTTAATTTTATGTCAGAAATGATATCAAAGGTATCTCCTTAAATGAATGAACGTCCTGGACAAAGGAGCTATAGAGAGATGACTGAAAGATGGGTAGAGCAACGGAGAGATATGCTGATCTCTTTTTTTCAAATCACTACCAAGTCCTAAAAACACTATCAGTTATCAGTGGCTGCATGTTGTCCCCCTCCAATAACTTCAGCTCCCTTTGAAAACAAAGATCTCCCAGGATAAGTGAAAAACGCCGTAAATTTGTTAGTTTTAAACGAAAAAACCAAAAATTATCATTGATGAGCAGTTTTCATGAGAAAAGAAAAATGTAAATCCACAGGTTGCCCCCCCTCCATGCCACCTGTCCTGTTGTTCATCTTCTGCAAGATGTCCTAGATATAATTCGATTGTGTCAGGCAGAACCGCAAGCAGCTGAAGAGGAAAAAAGAAGCCAGCCCACCTAATTTCCAAAGTAATTTCTAACACCATTCTCATGACCCAGTTTACTAACAGCGCAAAAGCTACCGCCCCTCCCGCTACCCTCACTACAGGGCATCCTTGTCCAGTTCCTTCTCCGCCCCCAAGTCCACCTCACACTTACTGTGCCATCAGCAGTGTCTGGATAACCAGGTGTACAGTTCATGTTCTGGGACCCCTACAAGATTCCCAACATTGCAGCAGAGATGGGCCGCGTTCCAGTTCTCCAAAACCTCGGTATGACCGAGGTAGGATAGGACGAGGAAGAAGCAGAACATAAGACGGGAAGGCCTGGCACCCGTAGAGAAGGCCCCCGGACGGCGGGTGACTTTCAGCAGAACAACCTCACCAGGGCGGGTGTGTCCAGCAAGCCTGTGAGCTCCAGCTGTACTGCCAGGAGGGTGGTCTGGACCCGAGGTCCCACATCTTCAGTGCGTGCAGGCCCTCCCTGGGGAGTCTGGTAAAAAGGCAGACTCCTGGGTCCTGACCCCAGACATTGAGGCTCAAGACTCTTTATTTAAAAGCCACCCCAAGTGATTCTACTGTAGGCGGCCCCTAGACGATTTGAGAAGGGGGGTGACAGAGGGCCCCACTCGACTCAGTGCCAGTCAGCCTGCCTCAGGGAACTGGATGGGTTCAGCTCTGGACACACATGCAGCATGGCCCTGGGCAACCTCCAGAGTCTGTCCAAAGGAGAAGACCAAGGTGGCAAAAGCGTGAGGAGCAGCTGAAGGACCTGTGGGTGTCTGCCCAGGGGCAAGGGTGGGGGGGACTTATATAATCTCACACACGTGCCAAGTCATTCTCTCCAGCCCTGCCCTCTATCCCCGCTCATGTTTCCACCATGTTTCATTTTCTTGCCTGTAATGGAGGATAAATGGCAACGATTAACCCCATCCCCCTTTGAGACCTCAACTGTCTGTTGACTCAGGAGCCCTAACAAGGGATCAAGGAAGGGCAGGCCATCACGTCTGGAGGAGAGGAGGCCCCAGGCTCAGGAACTGGACCTGGTGCCCTCTGTGTGTCCAGTTGGCTACACCAACTTTGCTTCCCCCTTACCCAGAGCTCGTCCACCTCACCTCCAGTGGTGGGACAGTCTTGGGCAAGCAGATAAAGAGATGAAGACCTTGTCTGCACAGCAAGGTGTAAACGTTATATATACAAAAACAAGCAAGAAAAAGGTTGGTCTGTCTCGCAGGTGCTCCACTCTTAGACCCTGAAACACCTGGGCCTTCCCAGTGGATTTCCAGGATGACCACCAGGAACTACAGCAAATCACTGGGACGGAGGGTGAGCAAGGATCCAAGAAAACACAAACACGCCAAGAGGAGTAGAAGAGACAGAGGAATGGGCCCAGACGCCCCTCCAGGGCTAACTCCAAATGAACGATAAGGCGACTCCAAAGGAAAAGTGGGGGCAAAAAAAAAAAAGAAAAGGTGAGTGCTATCTTCCCAGGGTCTGCACGTGTCCATGACCAGCTGACGAACAGTGCCGTCGGACGGGCCACAAGCCCTTGCTGAGATTCGTGACACAGCTGTGGGGTTCCATGAGCATAAACCTATAATTTCTACAACGCAGTCCATCCAACTCCCACAGCCCCACGGCCGTCCCCACCACCCGCTGTCCCGCCTCCCACTCCCAGGGCCGGTCTCTCAGCACTGAGCAGTCATTCTTAAATGCACCCAGTCGCCCCCTACCTTTTCCAGCACTCACTGAAGAATCTGTTTAGTGATCTCAAATAATCTGTACATAGTGGGTATAAACATTCCTTAATTCACTTCTTTTATAAATTATGAGGCTTGGATTGTTTAGATTTAATACTGCATTTTCCTGACAGTTGGAACCAGTTTTCTACAGAATAATGTTTTCCACCCCACAAGAAAAGAAAAGGTATGAAAGAGAAAGAAAGTAGGGAAGGGAGAAGAGATGGAAGGAGAGTAGTGACCCTGCAGTAAAAGGACTTTATTGTGAAATCTTAGGGTAAGTGTCCCAGCCCACCCACCCACCAAGGAGTTGGGCTGTCAGGTCTTCTTCACCAGATTCCTTGATTTGTTCTTTTTTGTGTGGTCATCTCCCATGACCTATGACCTCCCAAGGAACACTGCCATTGTACACAAGTGGTATCCAAAAGGATGCGCTTACCCAGCTTCCTGCTTCCACTGGGCAGGCGGGAAGGTGGCATCAGCCAGGCCTCCCACACCCCCTCCTCGGTCCACACTACCCCCCCTCCCTTCCTGGCTCTCTGGGGTGGGGACACAGCGGGCGCCCAAGAGGGCATCCGTGGCCCGCAGAGCACCCTGCCAAGCTCAGACTAGCCAGCCAGGACAGCGTCCATTGTTTTCTGAGGCTGCCTGCTCTCCTAGGTTTCCTGAAACCCCCTCGTCCCATGCCCCCCGAGATGTGGTACACACCTCTGGAGGGATACAAAAGGGACTTCTAAAGAGGCAAAGAGACCAACCACTTTAATGCTCATAGACTTATTTTGATATGTAAAACACTAGAAAAATTAATTTAAAAAACACTTTAGGACTATGATTTCACAGATATTACCTAAGGAGAGGCTAAGGAAAAAAAAAGTGAGTCCGTTTAAAATACATATTAAGCAGGTAACGCTGCAGGCAGTTCCAGGATATTGGCAAAAACAGTGAAGGAAACAATCAATGGCCCGACTCTGGGGACACTGCTCATGTCCATCACTTCCTTTCGAGGGTGAGATGATGCGTTTAAAATGCTGAGCGCAGCACGGGCAGCCAGGAGGCGCCCACAGGCTGAGTCCCTGCATTCCCCAAGGTCACACATGCTGACGTCAGGACTGGATCTCCTGACGCCCCGTCTGCAGCCTGTCCACTAAGTCCCCTCCTTAACTTCAAGCTGAGACTGTCTCTCCCCCGGCTACATCCCATTTCCAGCACTGCTCTGAGCCCTGCCACACGAGGTACTGGCACCTGCTCATCGAGGGGCCACAAAGAAACAAAAGGAAACAAGGGTCAGGCAGCAATGTGGACAGCCAGGAGTCCATCCGACCCTCACCAATACCATGCCCTTCATGAAGAAGGTAGCCGTGGCCCTCGGAGAGGCGGAGCCACCCGCCCCAGGCGACCTGGTGGACGGCAGAGGCCCAGATTTGAGGCCAGGCCTTTCTGATTCCAGAATGTGAACAACTTCCGTGGCCTGCCCTCACGCCACTCTTCTTATTTTATCCCCTCGCCGAGGGGCAGAGCCCCGCTGAGTGTGCACACTACAACCCCAGCTCTGTCAAAGAGGTACACGTCGTTTACAGCCCTCTCGAGGCCACAAGCCCATGTCCGAATAAACTCTTCTCCTGGATGGGCCCAGCATCCCCCCACCTCTCCCCAGACCCTCAGCTTCCACCCGCTCCCCTGGGCTAGGACACTGGCCTCCTAACGGTCTCCACTTCATTCTGTCCAGGGTGACCCTTCTCCGCTCAAAACCCAGAAGCGGCCCCTCCCGTTACTCCAACAAAGCCAGAACCCTCACTGGGACCGGCCCGGACCTGTCCTCCTCCCGCTAAGCCTGCCCCCGTCCTACCACGCCCTCCCGTGACTCCCACGGCTGCAGCCCACGGCCCCCCTGCTGCTCCTCAAACATGCCAGGCACCTGCCACCCATCCTGCCACCCGAACACTCTTCCTCGGTAGCTGCCTGGCCAGCACCCTCACTCCTCCAGGCCTCTGCTCCAATGCCACCTTCTCAGTGACGGAGCCCCTGCCTGTCCAACTAAAGATCGTGACAGCCCTGCACCCCTCATCCTGCTAACACCCTAACTCACCTCGGAGGACGCGGCACAGTTTACTCATCTGCTTCTCAAGGAACAACAGAAAGATGACGTGAACCCCAGCCCTTTGTGAGCCCTACTACACCGTGTCCCAGGCAGCAAAGCAGACAGACATTACTGGCTCGTTTACTCGTCTTCCCGCCAGAAGGTAAGCTCCACAAGGGCAGGGGTTTCGACTCTTCCTCTGTTCACTGACACACCCAGTGTGTATCAGTGTCCTGGGACAGTGTGGCCACCTCTCAGGCACACAGTAAATTCTGGTTCCATGGACACGGCAGCAATGCCGCAGGGGCTCACACGGGCCTTAGGAAGAAAGCAGTCCTCCTCTGCCGCTGGCTTCCGTGAGGTCCCCGACCTGCTGACAGGTCCCCTCTGTCAGCATTAATCTGCTTTGGCCTTCAGCCCTGGGATCTGAGGCCCTTCCCCCAAGTTGTATGAGAGCACAGACCATTCTACTGAGGGGACAGCCAGGTCACTGGTGAGCGCCAGGCCCCTGCCGCCCTGCAAAGCAGCCGCCCAGCCTCCACCCCGACCTGCCAGCTGCCCATGGCTCAGGCCCAGCAGCTGTGGCTATAGGATCGTGGAGACCCCTCTGCTAGTTGCAAAAGCCAAAGTGGGTGAGCAACACGGGCAGAGCCAAGAGGCCATGTGTACAAGTCACTGACTCGACCCCTCATGTCTCAGAGAGGGAAAGTGAGGGCCAGTGAGGGAGGCAGGGCTCTCCCCAGGTTACATGGCCAGTCACGGGCAGAGCCAGCCCCAAAGCCAGGCCCTGCGCCTCCCAGACAAAGGCACTCCACCTGCAGCTGGAGGCACCCTCCTCTACAGAGATTCGGGAAACGCCGGGGAAGACTGGGTCAGGTCTCCACACAGCCAGAGAGCTTGCAGTGGCGCTGAGGAACACTCGAGTCTGCCCTCAAAACTTCCCTCCTTCCCTATGCCCAAAGTTGTCCTCAAGCTTCCACCCCCTGTCACAAAGGCAGCCGGACTCACACCAGGAAAAGGGAGGCTACGCCAAGTGCTCGGCAGAACTCGGGGTGGGCAGGGAGACCGCTGCCCTGGAGAAGAGCTTGGCAGGATCTGGGAAAGATGCACCTGGACCAGGAAAAGCCCTTCCAGGTGTGGAGTCTGGAGAAACTCAAGCACACATGTGTATGCAGATGTGCACCCAGATGTTCACTGCAGCAATGATTGTGAAGACAAAAAAGTAGGGGCAACCAGAGGGAAAATGGATAAACTGATGTCTCCCCATAATGAAATCCTATATGGCAGTTAAAATGGCCAAACAAGACCTGCCTGTATCAACATGAATACATCTCAAACCTATAATGTCGAGTGAAAAAAGAAATAGCAAGAGGATATAGAATGGGAGCATTTATATAACTGTTTAAGATATACAAAGCAATATATATATTTTTTACATATATGTGTATATATGTGTGTGTGCATGAACACATATGTATGTGGTAAAAGTATAAAGACAAATTCCACAAAGCATACCCCCTCCTTGTGTGTGATAGTGAACACCGCTGAGGCAGCAGGGAGAAATAGGGGTGGGCTTTAGCTAGATCTATAATATTTTATTTCTTTAAAAAAAGAATCTAAGCAAAGAGAGCAAACTGTTAGCCCCTATTTAACTTATATAGTAGGAAAATAGGTATCATATTTTTTCTCAATTTTTCTATATTTTGATACTTCATAATTTAATGTATAGGGATAAAATGTTAAAAAAAATTTTTATTGAAGTATAGTCGATTTACAATATTGTGTTAGTTTCAGGTGGACAGCAAAGTGATTCAGTTATATATATGTTTTTTCAGATTATTTTCCATTGTAGGTTATTACAAGATAGTGAATATAGTTCCCTGTGTTATACAGTAAAACCTTGTTGCTTAAGAAACATTTTTTTAATAAAATACCACATAAGAGGAGAGAAAGCAAGGCTGTGCCATGTAAATTAGCTGGCAAACCCTTTATTATAGAAAAGCCGAGAGTGAGCTTGAGGGGCATCACTGCTGGGTCCTGACTTTCTAATATTAATTTGTAGACACAGGACCATTTAGGACTGTAAAGTGTTCCTTGTAAGGAGTCAAGAAAGTGTTCCTGGGAACAATTCAAAAGAAGTAAAAAAACAAAAACAAACAAACAAACAAAAACACATACAGAGATGTTCTCTGTGGTGTTATTTATGGTGTGAAAAGTCAGGAACTTACAGAACTGCTTACAAAAGAAATAGGACAGTAACTTATACTATACCCATACAAACAAAAAGGGCAAGATGAGACAGAAAATGGGAAGATGTTTAGAGATGCACCACCACGTGTGGGTCCCATATTAAGTGTAATGAGCAGAAAACCCCTTCTCCGGCTACAAAAAAGGTACCCGGCCAGTGGACAAGGCTCGAAGGGAACCTGGACAAATGAAGACGGTACATCCGATCTACAGTTTTATACTCTTGGTAGAAGCCGGGCACAAAGGGGCTGCTGTCACTGCTCCCGCCTGCCCACCTTTCTCTAAGCCCTTCCTTCTCACCCCCCTCCCCAGGTCCAGGACTCTGATTCCTCAGAGCTGAAGACTCGTGGGGGGCAGCAAGAAACCCCTCGCATTTTTTCCAGGCCCTAAAAGATCCCCCAAAGATTTCCAGAAATCCGTTCCAGATGCTGCGCACGTCACAGAACAGGGCTCCAAGTCAACAGCTCCAGAGACAGCAAGGTCCTACCTCACCTCCCAGAGCCAGGGGCTTGAGACAGAGCTTCCCCCTGAGTAAAGAGAAATGCTTTCAGTCTGCATCTGTCCTCAAAGCGTTACGGCTCTGTGAGAGCCACACCGGTGACTAACTTCAGTCGCTCATGTTTCTGATCAAAGCAAAAGCTGCTCGGGGAGCCAGAAGAACAGAGGAGGAACCGCAGCTGACCCCCTAACGCCCCACTTCCCCTGCAAACACCGCTCTCCACACTCACTGAGCTATTTAACAGGCCAGTCTCCACAGCTGAAGGAAGCCACTAGCCAGGTTGGGTCTTAGGCGGGAACACGTGGAAGAAGTGAGGCTCGCAGACAAGCTCACACCAGGGAGCCCCTTCCACTGGAGACTGCAGGTGACTGGTGCCCCTGAGGCTGGGCCGCATGTAGCTGGGCACCCCATGCCCCGTCCATCACCTGCTCCTGGCTGTGAGCCACAGCACAGCCAGACCCCGAGTGGGCGGGCGATCAGGGATCTGAGACTTTGGCCAAGACTCAGGCGTCAGCAGTGCCCAACCCCGGGGACCCAGGACCGAAGTCCCACCCTGCACGGACCACAGGTTAAAATCACCTTGAGGGCTTCCCTGGTGGCGCAGTGGTTGAGAGTCTGCCTGCCGATGCAGGGGACACGGGTTCGTGCCCCGTTCCGGGAAGATCCCACATGCCGCCAAGCGGCTGGGCCCGTGAGCCATGGCCGCTGAGCCTGCGCGTCCAGAGCCTGTGCTCCGCAACGGGAGAGGCCACAACAGTGAGAGGCCCGCGTACAGCAAAAAAAAAAAAAAAAAAAATCACCTTGAAACAGACAGACAGCAGCCAAAATCACAAGCATCTCGCCCTGCCAACCGCAGGCGCGCAGGTCCATCTCCCTCCAGGGGTACTCCCATATCAAGGTCTCCTCCCCAGCAGCCGTCTGCCAAGCAGAAAGCTTGCTCCTTCCCCACGGTGAGAGAGCTGGGGACCACAGGCTGTAACGCTGCTCAGCGGACCCCAGGCCTCAGTCACCCTCTCACTCTTACTCAGCACATACACCAACTGTAATAAAGTGTGCAGACTGGGCCGCCTCTGTGCCAAACTTGCTCTTTTATAAGACAAACGTGAGCATTCAAGCGGCCGGCTCGCACAGCCCAGGCTGGGGGGTGGCCACCTGCACCAGGATCTGACCTGGGACACAGGTGCACACCAGCAGGGCAGGGCCATGGAGTGGTATTCTCAGGGTGGACCCAGACAGGGTACTGCCGCTGGGAGGCAGAAAGCACGCCTGGACGGCCTTCACTGAGGATGGGGCCACCGTGCCTCAGGTCCACAGCAGACCTCTCGTATGTGCTGGGCACAAACAGGTCCTTCAGACACATCGCATCATTTCATTTCATCCCCATGCCAACATCTTGAGGTGGGTGATGGCATTGTGCCCCTTGTGCAGATGAAGAAGGAGATCAGAGAAGGCAAACAACTACCCACCGCCTCCCAGAGGGATGAGGTGGACCTGGAACCCGCCCAGGTCCATCTGTAGCCAACACCACGCTCATTCGAGAAGCTCCTGCCCACCCCTGCGCCAGGCCACACCGAGAGGGACAGAAAGCCAACACGGAGCCCGGCCTCAAGGCCTCCCCTCTGGCAGCTTTACCATCACTGCAGACAGCACAGGGGAGAAAAGAGGCATCAGAAGACAGGCTCAGGCAACAGTCTCCAGAGAGAGTGGACTCTCCAGGTAGGGCGAGTGGGATGGTAAATCAGAAAAAGGTACCAGAGAGCCTCCTGCGTCACGTGCATCACCTCACATAATGGGGAGTCCACTCCCCGGCACCCGGAGATCCTTGTGATACAGCAGGACTGGGTTTAATGGGGTGCAGACCAAGGTAGGAGACAGCAGCGGGGTCCTTATACCTCCACCCCACACATACACACACAGGCTCAGCCTCCCTCCAGCCCCGCGTGCGCTGCGCCTTTCAGAAGGCTCTGGGGCCTGCACCTGAGGAGCCCAATCAACTGGATTCTGGAGCAGCTGCTCAGCGGGCAGGAAGCAAGCAAGGCCATTCGATGTACCCAAAACACAGGAGACTGCAGGGCAGTCACAGGTGGGTGAGATCTGAAAAATGTGTCAGGCTAGGGACAAAACCAGAAGACAAACAAGCACACAGAGACCAGCACAGCCCAGAACTGGCTTCAGAACAAACGAAATGGACAGCAGTCAGGGAGGTGGTGTGGGCAGGAGACCTGGTCCCAGGCCCCTGTCCGCGGACTAGCTGTGTAGCCTTGAGCAAGTCATTTGGCGGCTCTGGGCCCATTTCCTCACGGGTAACATGAGGGGACAGGACTACATGGCCTTTCCAGTTTCCCCTGCCCTGACCTCTTGTACCTGCTGCCATATAAGGGAAGTGGGGCTCCAAACACCACGGTCCTCTAAGATCCCACATCCTCGACAGAGGCTCCCAGCTGGTTCTCAGGGCAGAACTTGGAGAAGAAATGAGAGAGCCACTCTGAGCAGGCTGAAGTTCCCCTGCTCTTCTCACACCACCCGGTGACAAGGGAAAGAGGACACGTGTGTGAGGCCCCAGGGAGCAGCAGGCACCAGGGAACTGTGGGAGCCCTCCTGGGGGAACCCCAGCTCTCCCAGAGCACCCCCTGCTTGGAGGGCCTGGAACGAACCACCAAAACAAACAGACATCACAGGCATTAGGGCACAGAGCTTACGAGTCCGAAAGATCGGCTCCCATCCAGTCTCCACCACTTCAGAGCCCAAGCTCTGAACCTGCTTTGGGCTCAGGATCCTCATCTGGGAAACCTCTTCCTAGGGAAGAATCCCTCCCTCCTCACAGGACTGATCACTCTAAGGTTAATAAGAGAACGAAGGTGGAATCCAGCAGGGGGCCCACCACTTAAATGGCGGCAGCTGTGCGATAACAACACTGATGCTGCGAGACACCTGAGAGAGTCTGGGCGCTTCCACACCCAGCCCCCTAATCCTGAGGTGCAGCCTGGTTTGGGGCAGAGGCCGGGAAATGAACCAGTATCTCCCAGAGGGACAAAGCAGAGTCGGCAAGCAAGACTTGGGAGGCCATCCCAGAAAGAGATAAACAATGGCTTCAAGACCCCCCAGTCTCCTACCCTCCCACTCAGGAAAAGTCTGGAAAGGACACGTGTTTTACAGCTTGCCAAGTCCAGTTTCAACATGCCAGTAAGAGAGCTACGGAATATCACTCAGGCTAGAATGTCCCTGCCCATCTTACAGATGAGAAACTGAGGTTCAGAGACACTGAAAGCCTTGCCAGTGGAAGCCGAGGTCAGGGAGAGCCCTAGAACCCAGGATCACGATACCTGGGCAGGACTCTGAGAGTGAGCCGATGGGCAGGGGCTGGGCTGCTTACGGGAGAGGCTGAAAAGCAGCCCCAGGCACTGCTCACCAGCTGGAGGCTTTGGGCAGATCAGTGGCCATTGCAGCCCCATCCTCCCTATTTGCATAAGGTGAGAGAGAAAAGCCAAGCCCCTCCTGCCTCCTCCAGACCCCCATCAGTATCTCTGCATAGTAATACACAGGGTGGGGGGGGGAGTTTTGAAACCCAGGAAGAAGTCTCCAAACACACACCTGGATCTTCCAGGCTGGTTTCAGACTGGACAACTCCCTGTCTGGAGGACCTGCGTTAAAAGGTGCAAGGAAGACTTTATTTAAATCAAGAGGCCTCTCTAGAGGGCAAGGACTCCCAGTGTTGCCATCCACACCCTAAGGTGTGAGAGCACGCTCACAGAACGTCTGATGGAGCCCACCTGCGCCAGCTCCACAAGCTCGCGCTGGGTCTGACTCTACGCCAGGCCCTGTAGTACACCATATCCTGAGACACAGAAGGAAACAAGACAGCCCTGCCCCCAGGAGCTTGCACAGGGGCCAACTTTAGCACAGCAGGACTCAGAAGAGAAAGGCTAATGCAGGGTGAGGTGGTCAAGGACGGCCTCCTCACGTAGTTGGCACCCACCGGAGCCTAATCTTGAAGGGCGAAAAGAATTAACCGGATAAAGGTGGGCTGGGTGTTCAGGAGAGGAAGCACCTGAGCTAAGTCCCAGAGGCATGGAGAGGCTCCCACAATTACGGACAGCTCGGTAAGCAGAGACACACGACAGCCAGCCACTCCCCGAGATGGCCAGCCTCACAGGCGCTGCAGCTCCCTCCGCCTGTTCTGGAGCCCTGACGGCCCACCAGCCAGATGGCCCCTCCGTCCCGTGCTCTCCTCCCCCATCTTCTGGTCATGACTCTCCTCCCAGGTACAGGAGACAAAGCCGGCCTATTGCCCAAGCTGCCTCCATTCCCTCCTCTGCAAGATTGGGAGAGTCCCACCCCAACTTACAATGGATGCACATCCCCAAAGCTCCCTGACTCCTACAGCCCCTCCTCCACACTCACAAAGCCAGCCCCAGTCCACCTGGAATCCCCCGCCTGGTGTCTTCCTGCCCCCCAGACATTGGCGGCCAGGGGCGCCCGGAACAAAGCTTGCCCTCTACCTGATCCTGTACGGGTTATCAAACAATATCAACTAATCCACCTGTCCACCTGCCAGAGCTGGTGAAGCCCCTCCAGAATCCTACAGTGACCAGGACTCAAGGAGCCCGACCGTCTGGGCAGATCTCACGGAGCCCATGTGATCTGGTAAGAACTGGGCCCCTTCAGAGCAGTTGGTGGGGTATGAGCCACAGAGGGTGAGGCCCAAGACCCCACTCAGAGGGATGGGTGGGAAAGGGAAATGAGCAAGCTCTGGGGGATGTGGGTCTCCCCTGTAGCCTGGCTTTTTAAAATCGCTTACAGGTTATACTTCGCTGAATTCCCAAAAAGATTATGAACAACTGCTGTGTGCAATGAGACCGAGAAAACAAACACCATTAAGAAGAGGTAAGCAAAACAAGAAACATTCTCACTTTACTAGCAACAAGTTTGAACTGGAACCTTCTAGAAACTTCTGGAATTGGAACTTCTAGAAAGGAACATTCACAAAGAAGATGCAGCAAAGCACAGTCCAGCTTCCCCATCCTGATAAGAAACAGTGGCACCTGCTCCGGACCACAGGCCAAAGCAAGTTAGCATTTGCTGAGCCTCTGTCCAGAGTAAGGCGCATGTTAGGCACAGTGGGCAAGGGAGAGCTGGTGACCAGGCCCTCTTCCTTCTAGCAGAAGAGAGAAAGCATGGACACATCTGAGCACCAAATGAGGCCACAGCCTGGGGTGCTTTCAGAGAGAGGCAAACAGTGCACTGTTAAGGGAAACGGGGGACGGAGGGAGGGTCAGAGAAGGAGAGAACACTGTAGTTTGGGGAACTGAGGAAGACTTGAAAGAACATGAGAACACCCTGTGCTATGGTCTGATTGTGTCCCCCCCAAAATTCATATGTTGACATACGAACCCCCCAATGGGATGGTACGAGGAGGTGAGGTCTCTGGGACGTGCTTAGGTCATGAGGGTGGAACCCTCATGAGTGGGATTCGTGCTCTTATAAATGAGGCTCCAGACAGCATCCTAGCCCCTTCCACCACATGAGGACACAGTGAGAAGTCGGCAGTCTGCAAACAGGAAGAGGGCCTTCGGCAGAGCCCAACCATGCTGGCACCCAATCTTGGGCTTCCAGCCTTCAGCACTTGTGAGAAATAAATTTCTATTGTTTATCAGCCACCCAGTCTGTGGTATTTTGTCATAACAACCTGAACAGACTAAGACACCCTGAAATAAACCTGGGCATAACAGTGATTTTTGAGCTCAATTCACGGTTCTCCAGTTGAATCAAAGGTGTCGTGCCTTCCGAAATGATGAGAAAAGGGTCCTCCCCCCAACACCTACTCAGGTACCATTTGTAGCAGTCACCACTAATTAGCCACCTGCCATGTTCCAGGGCCCCGATGGTGCCTCACTTTTGCCTTACAGCCACTCTGGTAAGGTCCTGTGTGAAGGGTCAGAGGCTCAGAGGGCTTACATCCAGGGTTCCCCTGTTCCCAAATGCCACAGACTGCATTTGGGCCCAGGTCTCAGGCTCCAAGCCACACGCTCCTGCCCTGGGGCCTCTCCGTGGCAGGAACAGGACAGACTCCTCTGGTGCGGGAAGGGTGGTGAACCCCATCGAGGAGAGAAGAGGAGGCCGAGGGAGAACAGTGTGCGCCCACCAGGGACCAGTGCAGGGCAACAGAGGCCAGCCTCTCGGACACACTGTCCCACCAGCAGGCGGATCACTTCATCACGGCTGTTTAACAGTAATTACCCCGATAAAGAAAACAAATGGCTTTAATTTAAAAGACATTACGTTAACAGCAGGCTTTGGGCCAGCCAACGGGGCCTGGCTCAGCTGCTCAGAACAGGCACCTGAAACGGGAATGGGAGCACACAGAGCTGCCTCTTGGGGCCAGGCCTGACCATCCTGACCAGCCATCCTGACTGCCCTGAGCAACCCACAGGCCAGTGTGAGCGGCCCCGAGGCCAAAGGCAAGAGGCCTGGACCGGGAAGGGTGTGAGGAGGGGAAGCAGGGAGTTCTCCTGCCCTGCCAGGTACCCTGAGAGCCTGCCTGCTGCCGCGGGGATGGGTGGCTTCCCTTCCGCCCCTCCAGTCACAGCTGGGCTCCTCCTCTCCAATGGCGGTCTCACTCAGCCAAAGACAGACTGGGGAAGCTGCCACTCACCATGGGGACATGGCTGGAGGTGGGGATCCGAGCCCATCTGACTGCTGAGGACGCGGAGGCTCCAGGCAGTTAGGCAACAAGGGGCCTTCCAGGCCCAGCACCCAGGTCACAGCACCCTCCCCACCATGCTGTCCTCTTGCCCAAGTCCCCACCAAGAGCCAGGATACCCGGGGCCGCTGACAGAACGCAAACCCTGCGACTCTGGCGAACTCACCGTAGGTGAGGGGCTCCACCTTCAAGCTGCTCCAAGAGGCACAGTTCCCCTTGTTAAGCGGAAGCGTGCCTCCCTTTACCAGAGGGCCCGTGCTAGGTGTGATGGGGACCCCACAGGAAAGGATGTGCCCTGGGGAGCTGCGAGGCCCGTGGGCAGCGCCCAGCTGGGGTCATAGGGCAGGGAAACAAGGAGGGGCGAGGAGGATCGGGATGCGCAGAGACCCACCCCGCACCCCATCCACGCTCTTCTCTCCGACTGTGCTGCAGAGAAGCACTGAAGCCTCTCCATCCAGGATCCAACCATCCCAGCTTGTTTTCCATCCACCTTTTTCTAAGGGCCTCATCAAAACAGGTTTACACGCCCCCACCCCCCACCCCCGTTCAGGAAGGAAATGACCGCCCATAATCGCCAGGCAGATTCCCTTTCATTTCAGTCTTCCTTTCTAAAACCCGGGGCGGGGAGGTGGTCAGTGAGAAAGGGGAAAGCTCGTGGAGAATGAACAAAAACAGCTCTGCTTGCGCCTCAGGCTTCCGTGGAGGGAGAGGCAGAGGGGTGCTCCAGCCGAGCAAACGCGGTGCAGCGGCGCCCTCCACTGGCCGCGCGGAGCGCCGCACACGACTCGATGCGCAGGGGACGTGACCCCGCCTGGGAGCAGCAGGGCAAGCTCTCCCCCTACTGGGTGTCAGCGAGGATGCGGTGACCACCAAGGAGGGGAGGCCCAGTGTGGGCTGCACTCCTGCAGCTCCTCCTCCATCGGCCTGGGAGCACCGCGCGCGGATTCTAGCCCTGGAGCTCCCTCCAGCGCTCAGCCCCAAGCAGAGGACAAACCACGTGGTTTCCCTCGGAGGAATACAGCTCCCCCAATACTAACTCCCCGGTCGTCTCAGGCACTGGACAGCTGGAAAGCTGGCCCCAGGGAACAGCAGAGGTTTGGCCCGCTAGAGGTCAGGGCGGTGTCGCCCCTCCCCTTCCCAAGCCAGAGGGATCCTTGGAGACACAGGAAGAGGCTCCGCTGGGATGGGTGAAAGCGACCCTGCATCCCGTCCGCTCTGCTGTGGGGTTTAGGGTGAGCTGGCTCTCACCCACCCTCCCTAAAGGGCCAGAGGCTGCTGAAAACACTGACAAACAGAAGAGGGAAGGGGCTTGGGCTGCGTCTAACCCCCAGCGCTGTGCGCACTGCATAAATCACTGCCTTGCCGCCCAGGATCTATCAGCTCACCGGGAGGACGCTGCACCCAGAGGTTCAGAGTTTCCTTCCCACTCCAATGCCTGGTGATTCTGCAAGGCTCTGGCAGCAAGCACAGTCTTTATTCAGAGTGAATGTTTATTGGGGGCATCCGGGCAGGAGGATGATACAGATTGCACACCTCAATGGCTCCCTGTCTTGTCCTGCCCGCCTACTCCCCAAAGCATGTGATACAGTCCAGCCCCAAGGCTTAGTGTGGGAGCTCAAGTATGTCACCGGATCTCTCAGCCTTGAAGGCTCCTTCACGGGTCGCAGTGATGCTCAAGTGAGACATTTCTGCAAGCACTTTCATAAGCTCTAAGTGCTGAACAGATATTGTTACTATTCTCCTAATCCAGTCTTCATACTAATAACACCTCCTCATTGATTTTAGGCATATCATTACTGTACACATCAGAAATCTCCAAACTGTGCTCTTCAGAAACAAGTGTTTCCAGAGATGTTACAACATCTTTCAGGATGGGGAGGGGAGTCAAGATACCTGGTTTTTCTTGTAAAATGTATTTTGGTAAATATGTAAGAAATATACCAAATACATTTAGTTGGCTGTCCTTATCAGTACCTAATCATCTCACCTTTAGTCATTAGGGAAATGCAAATCAAAACCACAATGAGGACTTCCCTGGTGGCGCAGTGGTTAAGAATCCGCCTGCCAATGCAGGGGACATGGGTTCGATCCCTGGTCCAGGAAGATCCCACATGCCGTGGAGCAACTAAGCCCATGCGCCACAACTACTGAGCCTGCGCTCTAGAGCCCGCGTGCCACAACTACTGAGCCCACATGCCACAACTGCTGAAGCTTGTGTGCCTAGAGCCCATGCTCCACAACAAGAGAAGCCACCGCAATGAGAAGCCCGCACACCGCAACTAGAGAAAGTGCAGGTGCAGCAACAAAGATCCTACCCAGCCAAAAATAAAATAAATAAATTTATATTAAAAAAACACAACAGATGCTACCTCACACCCACTAGGATGGCTAGAATCAAGACAGACAACAAGTGCTGGCAAAGATGTGGAGAAATCAGAACCCTCACACATTGCTGATGAGAATGTAAAATAATAATACAGCTACTCTGGAGAAGTCTGGCAGCTCCTCACACTTACTATAGGACTGAGCTATTCCATGCCCACGTATATATATACCCAAGAGATCTGAAAACATATATCCTCCTCACAAAAAGTTGTAAATGAATGTTCACAGCGAATTATTCACAATAGCCAAAAAGTGGAAACTCAAATGTCCGTCAACTAATGAATGAATGAACAAAATGTGGTATAGCCGTACAATGGAATATTATTCACCCATATAAAGGCATGAAGTACTGACACATGCTGCAACATGAACCTTAAAAACATTACGCTAAGCGAAAGAAGCCAGACACAAAAGGTCCGTTTATATGAAATGTTCAGAATAGGCAAATTTACAGAAAGCAGGTTAGTGGTTGCCAGGGCTGAGAGAAAAGGGGGAACGGGAATGACTGCTGATGTGTATGGAGTTTCTTTTTGGGGTGATGAAATGTTCTGGAATAACTGAACAACCTTGTGAATATATTAAAAACCACTGAATTGTATATTTTTGATATTAAGCAATCTGTCTACAAAGCCAATAATAAGATATATTTCTGATTCTAATGACATCATGAAAGAACTGTATTTCAATGATCTGTGACAATGCTACAGTAAGGGAGATCTCAAATTTTTCTAGTTTTGTTGAACTGTATATTTTATTTTATTATTATTATTTTTTTTTTTTTGCAGTACGCGGGCCTCTCACTGCTGCGGCCCCTCCCGTTGCGGAGCACAGGCTCCGGACGCGCAGGCTCAGCGGCCATGGCTCACGGGCCCAGCCGCTCCGCGGCATGTGGGATCTTCCCGGACCGGGGCACGAACCCGTGTCCCCTGCATCGGCAGGCGGACTCTCAACCACTGCGCCACCAGGGATGCCCCCGAACTGTATATTTTAAAAGGGTGAATTTCATGAGATGTGAATTACATCTCAGGTTTTTTTAACCGCGAGAAAATGTAATCACCTGTCTTTCAAAAGAATGACCTATTGGAACAGCGAACAGTCAAGTAATCATAAACAGTGACTGTTACCCAAAGCTGGAACACTTCATACACGCACTGAAGCCCCACAGCAAAATCACCCAGGTGTCAGTGTATTTCGTCCACATGATGATCTCTGGTCTTATGTTATGGGCTTTGCCTTATAATTTCAACAACTACCTGTGAAATTATCCAGAGTATAGTGTACATGATACAATAATGCCATACAAAGGTCTTCCCTACAGATCCATGACTAAAGCTTTCCATGAGAAACATGCACTGGTACACAAACTACTACAGTTGTATTATGAGCATATGATAATTTAAAAGAGTTCCATTGCATTTGGTAAATTCTCCAAATTCTATAGTATAAAATGTCAGTCAATCTTTTCAAAGAGCCTCTCACTTCAGGATACATTTCTTTGATCACCTCTTTCCCAGACGGTCATAACTTAGTCAAAAGATTCCTTCTGGTCAAGGTTCCTGCTGCCATGACATGCCGGAGAAGCTGCACAGCAGTGTCACCTGTTTGTCATTAGCTTAATTGAGACAGCCAGCATCGAGGTCTTTACCCTCAGGCTTCTTTCAAGCCCCGACTGTGAGCTGAGGCTTTTCAAAGCCACTCACAGTTTTGCTCTTGCGGTAAAAGAAACTCTGCAAATTCAGAAGAGGTGTGCAAAGAGCTTTAACACTTTTCTTGTTAGCCCAGTCCTCAGCACACGCTCCTCCTGAAATCCAACAGTCTCTTTTAAGTGTGGAAAGCACAAGGCCTCCTTCTTGTGTCATCTGGAGACAAAGCAACCCAGCCTCGTGCTCTGAGGAGGCTGAAATTTGATGTACGAGGGGCAGACCCCCGAGGACTCTTCTATGATTTCTTGGGGTGAATTAGTATAGCTATCAATCAGTCGACTATAAAATATTACTGAGAGCCTAGAAAGTGCCAGGAACTGTGCTAAAAATATAATGGTGATGGAGGAGGAGGGAACACCTCTGTTTCCATTGTTTCGCACCATCCATATGGAGGACCCCCCTAACTTGACCAGCACTCCCCGCCTCCTGCCCCCTCCTCAGCCCTCCTTCCCGACCTGTGCACACTACCACCTCCCTTAGGGAAGGAAGAGAAACTGCTGTGATGGGCGAGTTTGGGAGGCAGGCTGCCCCATCCTCCTCTCCTCTCCTCTGGAATTAGCCTCCGAGAGACTGCCCTCCCTGCAAGGCGGCCAGCAGCTGTCCAGAGCTGCCTGTCCTTTCAGAAGTCTGTCTGGTCTGTACCCCAGGTTGGGAGGCACCTGTCCCTGTGTCTGTCACTCCCAACTCAGGCCAGAAATAGGGGTGACATTTACGGGGTGCCTGTCCACTTCAGCAGATGAAGAAGGTAAGTAATGCTCTGCCCCCCACGGAGATGATACTCTAGTAGGGAGCGGCAGAATGCAAACTAGGAAACAGGGTAGTGACTTTCCAAACTTGCTTCCTGATGTCCAAAGAGCTCTTGCTATCACTTCCTTCAGCCCCTGCTCAGATGTCACCAAATCCATGGGGCCTTCCCTGACCAGCTGTACAAAACAGCCCACAACTCCGCACCCCAACACAGGAACGCTCCCTGTGTCCTTATCCACCTTTACTTTTGTCTATACAATGGATCACGATCTGACTCACTCTACGTGGACAGGTTTGTTTGTTTAAAGTCGATCTCCCACACACCCCCAGAACCCCAGAATGGAAGCTCCATGAGGGCAGGGACTGGTTCTCTTCCTACTGGCACAGGCACCTAAAACAGGGCCTGGTGCCAGGGAAGCACCCAAGAACATCTGCTGAATGAATGAGCACATGAGTACCTGCTACAAACAAGGTGATGGGAAAGATAACGAGGGCTAGGGTGGCTGCTGCTTTAGAAAAGGGGTTCGGGGAAGGCCTTTCTGAGTCGTTACCATCTGAGTGATAACACAGTGACGGCACAAGGGAAGCAGCACAAGAAGCAATCCTGCCGTACCCCTGAGGGTGTCCGCACAGTGCTGGGTAAGCTCCCCCAGGCCTCTGCAAGGGGCTGGCCACCCCGAAAAGGAGAGAGGAGATGGCTACAGGGTCCCGGCAGTGCTGAGTCCCCAGAAGTCGGCAGAGTAGAACCGTGTTGTGAGGCTGGACTCACAAAAACGGACGCATTAGCACTGGGCTCCCTGCACAATACAGCAAGGCTGCGTTTAATCCTTACCGCCCCGTGGGGGATGGGTGTTTAATCCTCATTTTACAGGAGGCCCGGGAGGCCCTGAGAGGCGAGGGGGGTTGCCCACAGTCACCAGCTAGTAACTGGCCACTGGGGTTTAAACTCAGTGCTGTCTCCCTCCCTCAGGACCATGTTGTGCCCAACCCAGCAGGTTCAGCAACAGGACAGGCTGTACGTGGGGGTGATGCTAAGCGACACAGGTACCTGGGTGGCAGGGGGCTGTGCCTGTGCCCCCTCTGTGTCCCCTGCATTTGTGCATTCAGGGTCCAACACACAACAGGTGCTTAGTCATTCACAGGGCTTCGACATGCACGGTAGCCTCCTGAGGGAGATGACTGGTTGCCTACCCCAAAGCTTCCCCTCCTCTCCTTATTAACTGTTTTTAATGGGAACTCTGCTTTGGTTCTTCCTCCATCCTGCAGCTGCAACACAGATGTGATGACTAAAGCTCTAGCAGCCATTCTGGCCCATGAGGACAAGGGCCACTCTGTGGGGATGGTAAAACAGAGCTGGAGGGGCCTAGGACCCTGATGATGTCATGAAGCTCCTGGGCCAGCCCGGAGCGCCTCCTACCTGTGGACTCCATTTAGATGAGAAACAAAGCTCCATCTTGCTTAAGCTACCACTATGTGGGATTCCCACGGCATATTCTACGAAACTTAACGCAAAAGGAAGCCTTATGGAACACAAGTCTGGACCTAAGTTTAAGAAGGGGGAGATCCCACTGGACAGACAGAATGAGACAATAGATTGCTCGGAAGCAAAGCGAGCAAAGCTCCAGGAGAAGGGACAGCGTCTCCTGCAGCTTAGTGGGGAAAGGATGGACAAGGAAGCTGCAGCCAGCTGCTGTGGGGCTAGAATGTTGCAATGACCTGGATGACAGTGAGCCGGGAGCCAGGGGGTTCTGAGTGGTGTGATAAAAGCCCCATTTTAACAAGATGACAGCAGAGCCAGGATAGCCTGAATGAAAGGCAAATGCTCCCTGAAGGTCTACTATGTGTCAGGCATTGTGCTCACAGGGCAGGCTGCACAGGGGCAAGGATGCCTGAGCTCGGTCTGAAGGTGGGCAGGAAAGCATCAGGCCCTCCTGTATCCCTTTTACAGCAGGGACTTCCATGCCTGCTGCCACAGCCTCGTACAAATTCAGATTTCCAGGCCCCATCAGGAGATTCTGACCCACAGGCTGGGGCAGGGTCCATGAGTCTGTATTTTGAATAACTGTCCCCAGGAGATTCTGATGCAGTTAGTCCATAGACTTATTAAATGAGATAGAAGCAGCTCCTATCCTGGTACCTCGAACATAACAGGTTTGGATGTTTATTAAATAAGTGAACAAATAATATATTTCCATACTGTTAGGAGATAACAAACCAGTGGATTTTGAAAGACTTTCAATAATAATTCGAAACAAGATTTTTCTGGTTAACTGAATAGCTTTTTAGCTAGTGCTTAATTAACCAAAATGTAATCTAAAGTCACTAGTAATATTCTATGATCAATTTCTGCAACCATTTTGGCTCAACCATTTCTGTGGCACTTGAAAATGGCCTGAGAAGAGACCTCTGAGTGTGAGCACGAGTCCTAGGCTGGCTCACTGCAGCCCTGCCCTGCATCCCGCACACCTGGCGGAGTCCCAGATCCCACCCTGAGGGAGGAAGAGCTTTCAGGCTGTCTCCAGACAGCCGGGTGGGCCAGGAGCTGCCTTCCTCTTCCCAAGGTGTTCTTACACACTTCAGGGCAACTCTCCCTGGGAGTGGACTGTTCTTTTACCTTATCTTACAAGAGAGAAGTGCTCCTTAAAGGCGGAACATGGTACAAAGAGAAAAACATTGGCCTAGGACTTGAGTCTAGCCCCCAGCCTTGTCAGTAACTCCCCAAGTGGCCTTAGGCAAGTTTCCTCACCTGGGTTGCTATATGCTCTTGAAGATCCCTTCCAGCTGTGATGCAACTGGGGTGAGAATTTCTAGTGTCATTCTTCCTAATTAATACTGAAAAAATGATTCTCATATAAGATGCACTCCCATATGTAAGACATGATGCTCGCTGCTAGGGATACACTTAAGAGAGGTCAGGGTCCAAGCCCTTAAGGAGTTTACAGTCTAGCAAGGTAGACAAATAACTCATTCAATAATTACATAATGACAACTGTGAGAAATGTTACTAAGGAAAAGTCCTTGGTGTGATGAGAATGTACAATGGGGGCTCAGGAAAGGTTTACCAAGGAAATAACATTTATGCTGAGACCTGAAAGCAGAGTACCAGTTAAGGAAGGGGGGTGGGGGGTGGGAGGTACTCCAGGTAGAGGGAAAGGCATGTGTGAAGTGGTACCAGAAGACACATTCCAAACCTGAGGAAGAATTAAATGACAACTAAAATGAGGCAAACCTTTTAGGACTGCATATTTAAGAAAAAAATAAAACAAAAAGAGCAACTTTTGTCACAAACAGAAAACAGATTCACAAAAAATCATTCAAAAGGAACAGGAGCAATTTTAGCTAGAACTGATAAACCCTTATCTGAACACAGCCATCTGGCTGAAAGCCCCCAGACCCTCATTCCTCATGCCTCAGTAGGGGTGGTGTCAATTCCCTCAGGTCATCTGCAGCTGCCTCAGGCCTTGGGTGATGGCTATGGCTGTCAGAACTGGGCCCAGCAGAGGGAAGGAGTCAAAGCATGAAACACAGACTCCAAGAAGGGAAGCTGGCCCTGAGACTGGACCTGCCCTGGACAAGTATTTCTGGTGCCCACTATGTGCCAGGCATAGGGATGGGAGATAAGACGTCGTAGAGTCTACAGCACCAGGGAGGTACACGAGGAAGAGGAAGATGTGCCTTTTGAATGGGGGTTCCTTGGACGGCTCCAAGGAAGGGATGGCATCCAAAGATGGGCAAGACTCGGCGACGCACACAGAAAGGGTATCCTGACAGTGGAATGGAAGAAGCAGAGGCATGTAGGCTGGAAAGCACTGAGTTTGCAACAAGATACTGTGGCTGGAGCTCGAGAAGGGGACAGTAGAGCCCTAGCAATGGAGGAGATAGGCCTGAGTTGTGACCTCTGACTCAGAAAGTGAAGAGATGACATGCTGGTCTTCAAGGCAGTGTCTGGAGAGCCGGTCAAATCCCAGATCTACCCAGACTGGCCCTATGATCAAGGGCCCTTGGTTTTCTCCCTTGGACTAGCACAGAATTTCTCAAACATTAAAGTCCCAAGGACCACCTGGAACAGGTTGCCAGGCCCTACTTCCAGAGACGGCAATTAGGGCAAATGCGATGGGCCCCAGGCTGCAAAACCCCAAGTCAGACAGTGGGTGTCAAGGGCCTGGCCAGCCACAAGCTCCAGGACCTGGATTCTTGGCCTCCTGTACCATGGAATCCAGGCCCAGGTACCTCTCCCTGACTATGGTGGGTGTTCCAGATGGGCTCATTTGTTCTGGGCAGAGGACAGACTTTTGATGCTATGGGGGGAAGCTGGAAAGGAGAGCTGTGGAGGGCTGGGCACAGATTGTCCCCAAGTCTATGGACATTCCTGGGGGAAGGTGAAAACTAAGTAAAGAGTGGCCAAGGGCCCAGGAAGGAAGGAAGGAAATTCTGGGTGAAAAGTATAGCTTATGTAAAGGCACATTCAGTACAGTTAAGATCTAAGGTGCACGCAGGGGGAAGACAAGAAGGTAGGCAGAAGAGGAGAGCCAGGGCCACAACACAGACAGCCCTACCAAGAAATTAGAACTTGATTCTGAAGACAACAAACAACAGACCCCTGAACCCTGCAGGATCCTGGCATCAGCTCCCCTTAGTCACTCACTGGGCACAAACACATGGAACACTACTCTTGCCTCACCGCCCGTCCCCCCCACCATCAGGCTCCATCCTTTAGGATCACCTACTATTTCTATCCCAAAATCAGACCTTGGATCCCCTCTGTGCAACTGTTAGGTCAAAACGAGAAAGCAATTTAACTGAGACCATTAACTCTAAGCTAGGAATCCAAACTCTGACAAGCAGAGCCAGGAGGTGAAGCGAGATGATGGGGATGCAGGTGGGTCCAGCCTGGGACAAGGTGACTAGCTCTGCTCTCCCCAGATCTTATCTGTACCTCCTGGGAGGAACCCGGTGCTTCTCTAAATGGGTTCAGGACCCTTGAGGGTAGGGGAGAAGGGGGCACACAGAGGAGATGAGATGGTTCACACTGGCTGGGTTTGGGCTTGACTAGTTCCGACTGAAATACCTTAGAGAAATGAGCTATGAGAAATGTCACTGTAACCTGAACAATTCAAGCGGCCGAAGACCCTGTCCAGCAGACTATGCACCAGAAGCATATTGGTACGTTCAAATGACCTGCTCCATCCTCAAAACTAAAAGACTGAGGCGCTTCCCTGGTGGCACAGTGGTTAAGAAGCCACCTGCCAATGCAGGAGACACGGGTTCGAGCCCTGGTCCGGGAAGATCCCACATGCCGCGGAGCAACTAAGCCCGTGAGCCACAACTACTGAAGCCCGCGCACCTGGAGCCCGTGTTCCCAACAAGAGAAGCCACCACAATGAGAAGCCTGCGCACCACAAGGAAGAGTAGCCCCCGCTCGCCGCAACCAGAGAAAAGCCCGCGCGCAGCAACGAAGACCCATCGCAGCCAAAAATAAAATAAACAAAATAAATTTATTTTTAAAAAAAGTCAAAGACTGAGAAGAATAAAAAGAGGGGCAGGCTCTGAAGGCACTGACTGCTGAATCCTGTAACGCTAGCAAAGACGGGGAGTGCCAATTCTCAAGGAGGCCGCAGTTAAAGGGGGAGACGCGGTCAGGGTAGTCGGCTAACAACGAGGCTCCCGGACACGCCCCCGAACGACGCCTCCATTGTGCTGTGAATGCACACTTCAGCCAGGGGGATCGGGTTGAGAGGTTAGGCTTCTACTGGCGTTGGCAGTGGGCAGCGCAACGAAGACACCTCCCTCCTGACCCCTGGAGCCTGGCCGGGCGCGCGCGCTGACCGAGCCACCCACCCGGAACCGCCGGCTGAGGCCCCGCTCACCTTGCACTTGAAGCCGGCGGCGGGCGGTAGCAGCTCCCGCAGCAGGGCCTTGGCCACCTCGCGGCTGGTCTCCTCGCTCACGAAGTGCAGGTTAAGCACCTCGTGCGCCTCGAACTTAGCGAGGCGCAACAGGGAGCGGATCGCGACGCGGGCCTTGGCCTGCAGCGCGGCATTGTGTTCCGCCTTGGTGAACATCATCAGCAGGTGGTAGTCCACCGGCCCGGCCCCGCCGCCCTCCAGGCTCTTGGCCTTAGCACCCGGGGCCGGCGCCACGGAGCCCTGCGCCAGCTCCGGCACCAGCGGCGAGGGTGCGGCGGGGGCTCCGGCGCGGGCCTCCTTCAGCCTCTTGGTGGCGCTGGAGAAGGTCTCCCGGCCGGAGCCGAGGTAGTAGAAGGCACAGACGGCAAGCGCCGCGGCCAGCAGCAGCGCGCAGTAGTGGGAGCGCACAGCGCCTAGACGCGCCATGGCCCGAGCGCACGGGGGCGCGCCTCGGAGGAGACCCATGCGCCACCCTCCCGCGGACAGGGCGGGCGGGGAGCCGCAGCGGAGAACAGTACCCCTGCAGCTACTCAGTAGCCCCGGCGGCGGGCGGCAGCCATGGCGGAGGCGGAGCCGCGCTACCAATCCGCGGGCGCTAATGCGCCGAGAGGCGGGGCCAGGGCTGCCCGGCAGCCGCTGGGTCCTAGGCTCAGAAGGATTACATCGGGGATGCGCCGCGGGTCCGCAGGAGCCGCCCCAGAGTGGTCAGAGAAGCCGGTGAGGACTCGGGCATACAAGCCAGCTGGCTGTACCGTCCGTGAAAAATGGCCCTCTTAAGTGCCCAGCCCCAGACGCTAGAAACCGAAGCTAAGACTTCGGTAGCAAAAAGACTAAACTGGACTCACAAAGAAAAATTTTCTCTATATACCTTTTCCACCCTAATTTCTTGAAGGCTTTAAGTCCTCTCCCCGACTCCTTTCACACCTTGGAGACTATCTGGGGCTAAAGAATTTAAACTAGCAACTCCCTCCCTATTCTCGGTGAAGTAGGATTGACACCCGAGGTGTAAATGTCCTGCTCACCTCACTTGGCACCTCTGAGGCGGACCAGAGGCAATCTAAAGGATACTTTTTTTTTTTTTTAACTTTAACACTTTAAAAGAGGCTTAATATGTACCCGGTAGTTTTGCAAATTCTTAACTGAAGCATAACTGAGGTCACTTGCCCAGGGTCACACAGTGGCAGGTTTGACAATATAGCTGGACACTGCCAACTACATAAAAGCCCATTAACTTGAGTCTTCTGAGGACCAATGACACACTACAGTGTTTACGTAAACATGTACAAGTGGTCTGCATGCTTGAAAGAGGTGCAGGTGAAAACGCAGGCACAAATGCAATCACAAATTCTCTCACCCGTTTACTGTGCCATGCCATTATTTCTGAAAGTGTGGTCCCCAGAACCACAATTCATCTCGTTTTTAACTCCTCTTCTTTTCAGTTGGAGCAACACTTCTCTGAAAAACCTTGGACCTCTAAAGAATGCTTAGCAACAAGTTCAATACATGCTACTCACCTTGGGGGTTGGGGAACAATAGCAGAATTATCTCACTTTAGTAACAGGTATTACTTTAGTTCATTTAATCCACACAGCTGTAAGAGGTAGAGGTATTATTTGCTTATTTGCACTTTACAATTGAGGAAATTGAGATTTAGAGAAGTGAACTGCCCAAATCTAGTTGGCTAGTAAATAATGGATCCCCACTCAAGCCATACCACTTCCAAAGCCCAAACTTCCAGCCAAGATTAGCACTGAAAGTGATAACTCAGACTCTGAGTTGAGCGTATTTTACCACAAGCTTCAGCAGATGACATTGTGGTTAAGAGAGCTGGATTTGGGCACGTGCGGGGGGAAGCAAGATGGCAGAGTAGGAAGACCCTGAGCACAGCTGCTCCCACAGGCACCAGAGAGCTGGATTTACAGCTAACTAGGAGTTGTTAGACTTCAAGGGAGGTAATCTCTCTGAGCTGCAATCATACCCCTATGTAACATGGGGCTAATATTAGTACTTATGCCTCATAGGGTTATGAGAGATAATAGATAAAAAGCAGTTAGAATAGTGTCTGACACTTAGTAAACAATAAATATAAACTATGCTAGAAACACCAAACTCTAAAACAAAGTCTAAATATCCAACAAGTACAAAATACAGTTTAGCAATCATAGCTTTTCTAGAGTGTTTACAAATTCTAAACCCCAAATATCCATTAAGACTTTATTACATGTACCACAGAATCTCCACCACTGTGTGCTACCATTGTATTATTACATTCTAATTATTGTTCATTAATAAGGGGGAAATAATTCTGGAATTGTACCTTTTAGTCCACCCACCTACACGATCAATAAGGTGGATTTTTCCTCTGCCATTTATTCTGGAATTTATTCAACAAATATATTTTTTCAGACCTTTATAAGATCACTACTCCTGGAATTTATGGATAACAAATGAAGAACAAGATAATTTAAATTTTACATAGGAAGTCAGTAGACACAGGAAAATACTCAAGAGACTGGTCTTTTCTCCAAGCTTCTTCATCCTCAATTCTTTGACCATAAAGAAAAATTAATGTGTTATGTGAATCAGCAGGATGACGGTAAAATGTTTATTGGAGGCTTGAGCTGGGATACAAGCAAGAAAGATCTGACTGAATATTTGTCTCGATTTGGAGAAGTTGTAGACTGCACAATGAAAACAGATCCAGTCACTGGAAGATCAAGAGGATTTGGATATGTGCATTTCAAAGATGCTGCTAGTGTTGATAAGGTTTTGAAACTGAAAGAACACAAGCTGGATGGCAAATTGATAGACCCTAAAAGGGCCAAAGCTTGGGGAAGGAACCCCCCAAAAAGGTTTTTGTGGGTGGATTGAGCCCAGATACTTTGGAAGAACAAATTAAAGAATATTTTGGAGACTTTGGAGAGATTGAAAATATTGAACTTCCCATGGATACAAAAACAAATGAAAGAAGAGGATTTTGTTTTATTACATATACAGACGGAGAGCCAGTAAAGAAATTGGTAGAAAGCAGATATCAAATTGGTTCTGGGAAGTGTGAAATCAAAGTTGCACAACCCAAAGAGGTATATAGGCAGCAACAGCAACAACAAAAAGGAGGAAGAGGTGCTGCAGCTGGTGGACGAGGAGGTACTAGGGGTCGTGGCCAAGGTCAGGGCCAAAACTGGAACCAAGGATTTAATAACTATTATGATCAAGGATATGGAAATTACAATAGTGCTTATGGTGGTGATCAAAACTATAGTGGCTATGGCGGCTATGGTTATACTGGGTATAACTATGGGAACTATGGATATGCACGGATATGCAGACTACGGTGGCCAACAGAGCACTTATGGCAAGGCATCTCGAGGGGATGGCAATCACCAAAATAATTACCAGCCATATTAAAAAGGGACGTTGGAGAAAACAGGAAGAGATTGCTAAAGCAACCCATCTTGCAAGGACAACATTGAAGTTTGGTCTTCTATTGATCTAAGATGATTATTTTGTAAAAGACTTTCTAGTGTACAAGACACAACTGTGTCCAATTGCATGTAGCCGCCAATTGGTTTTGTTTTTACTTTTTTTTGCTATCTGTGTTATGACTCGATGTGGATTTGTGTTTATACAAATTTTATTTGTATGATTTCATGTTAAACCTCAAATAAATGCGATTGTTTTTCTGAGTCAGGTACTAAATATCTCTGTAAAAGTGTAATTTTAAATAAGTGATAATTAAGGTACAGTTTATTTTGTAGGGAGTGTTGATCCATAGGGAGAAACTGTGGTCCTTTACTAACCAGCTACAGTGTCTACTCTGTTCCCCATATTTGTTAGATGTATTCTGTCTTCTAAGGCTTCATTTCCCTGTTAACTGAGGTTCCCACGTAACTTTATGTTTTCTCTCTGTATATCTGGAGCCTTTGTCATGAAAGTTTCTGTGGCTTAGTTATAGTGTGTGATTAGTGGAAGTTTTCTAGTAGACCATAAGTCTTCTGGTTATATTTTGAAAAGTAGCTTTTTAATGGCACAAAGCATGCTGTTAGCTCCTTTTATGAATAGAAAATATTTTGCTTTGTTCTTGTCTCTGGGAAGGCATTTGTTATGACTTGCTGTATTCAGTGGTCTGCTGGAAAGAGCTTTGGCTAATCATAATAGCCTAACTTTGTTTTCTTGATTAAAATGTCTAGATATACCCAGGGGAAAAAAACACTTGAACTGTGTTACAGGAGCTACAGTTTAAGAATATCAGATGTAGTTACATTTAACACAAGGATTTTGGCAAATAGGTACGAAGTTATTAAAGTCTGAACAAAAGTTAGATTAAAATATTTGAAGTAGCGGCTGAGTAACTAAAGTAGTTGTACACTATTCTGTTGGTATTATGTCACAGCACCAAACTGAACAAAATGTTTTCTGTCGGGGCATTTTTAGGAAGCTATATTGGGTGTTAGCTGATGTGGTGTGAGTTCTTAGAATAAGTCATGGTAGTAAGTTTCATCATTTTAGTGCAGTTAGTGCATGAGCTGGGTAGTTAAGCATATCCATATTCAGACATAAGGAATAGTGGGGAAAGGTATCCCTTAAATCTTATATAAATGCAAATCTAAGTGTGACCAACTCATGTCATTACAACAGATCTTCCTGGTGCATTAAAAAGAAAAACAGTTTTAGCTATAGATTTTGTAGGATGACCTGGGTAAATTCCAGTTTTGAATTTTACATTGTGTAGTTACTGAATTTAAGGTCTCTGTTTTTGTTTCTGTGGTTCCATGTTAGCCATTAGGATTGGCATACATGTTAACGTGTGGAATAGCTGACCTCACCTTCAACCAAGTGTTAATTTTTTTATGCTAATGAACCTGCCTTTTTTATCTGGTGCCTGCAACTTTCTTTGTTCCAATGATGTTTGTACTCACTGGGCAATCAAGTTATGCTTTCGGCCTTCTTTTGCTCCTGTTTTGCTCTTTGATCTTACACCTAGGCCAAGTACCAATGCTGACTATTGCAAAGGACTGTTTAATTCTTTCAACATGCAACCTTAGGGAACAGAAAGGAGATTTTCATTTTAAGTTATGTTGTCAGTCAGTAGATACAGTGTCTTTAGGGCAGTGAATCCTGTAAATTCAAATTTATGATTAGATGACAAGTTGACATTGAGATTGTCCTTTCCCTTATCAAAAATGAATAAAGTCTTTTTAAACAAAAAGAGAAAGTATGTAGTGTGTCAGATGTTATGCGCTATTTTCTCAGCTTAAAATAGATATATCTGGGTGTATAACAATATGACTAAATAGACAAGAACTTGGCCGGCAAGTGACCCTTCAGTTCTAACTTTAACTGTGGTCAAGTTCTCTGACTTCTAGCCAGGGGAGATGGTTTTTCCTGTTGTATGATTTCTACATCTGTAATGTAACGTAGAAATCTGATAGTTTAGCAGGCTTTTTTCTTTATTGACCACTACCCAATATTGTCAAAGATACAGAGAAAAAGACACTCCTCTACAGTAGATGGGGGTGTGTATATTGACACAACTTTCCCGGAGGGAACTCTGGCAATACTAAAATCTTTCTAAGAGAACTTTCAGTTCTCTCTCCTATCCAGATGAATGTTTCTTTCTGAGACAAGGGTCTCAAATTTTGATTGGCATTGGAAACCACGGGAAGCTTGGTAAAAACACAATGGCTCAGGCCCTATTATCTTCAATGAGGCTGGGCCTCGACGGTGATTCTTTTACAAGCCAAAGTTTGAAAAGTACTGCCCTAGCTCTTCACCGAGCCAACCGCTCTGGCTTCAGACCTTGGCTTAGATGTCACTGCCTTGAGGAATGGTCTCTAAACACCAACGCGTCCAGTGTCCAGAGGAGGCACCATCCTCAGGGATCCCATGAGGGCCACCTATGAACTGCCCAGTCCTATCTTTCTCCACTGCAAGAAGGCAAGACTTCAAGAGAACAGGTAGTGTGTCTTTTTTTTTTTTTTTTTACCGTAATATCCCCAGTACCTAACACCGTGCCTGACTCATTGAATGAGCCTCAAAAATATACCCACCCATTGTGAACCAGCATTTTCACATCTAGGAATTCATCCTAAGGAAATAAGGGAGAATGTACTCAAGTATTTAGCCATAAGGGTAATGAAGAACTAGGTTTATGATGACAAGATATTGAAATCAAATGTTCATCAGTAAAGTGAAACTAAAAGATGCTGTCATTAAAAGTGATGTATTCAACAAACTGCAAGGGAAATTTTTTAAAGTGATAAATAGAAGAACCTATAGAGACTCAAGAGATATATTAGCCAATTGCAATGAATGGAACTTACATGAATTCTGATTTGAAAAATCTTTTTTTAAAGAACACACTTAAGACATTGGGAAAATTTGAATATTGACTATATAGTTTCATATTTTAAGGAAGGTGATATGATTTTTTTAAAAGTCCTTTTTTTCCCCCTTTATGTTTTTAACTTTTTATTTTATATTGGAGTATAGTTGATTAACAATGTTGTGTTAGTTTCAGGTGTACAGCAAAGTGATTCAGTTATACATATACATGTATCTATTCTTTTTTGGATTCTTTTCCCATTTAGGTTGTTACCTAATATTGAGCAGTGTTCCCTGCAGTTACACAGTAGGTCCCTGCTGGTGATCTGTTTTAAATTTAGCCACGTGTACAAGTCAGTCCCAAACTCCCTAATTAACGCCAACCCCCCACCACCCTTCCCATCTGGTAACCCTAAGTTTGTTCTGTTTTCTGTTTTGTAAATAAGTTCATTTGTATCATTTTTTTAAGATTCTGCATAATAAGCGCTATCATACGATATCTAGAGACATACTCAACGATCTGTTGAAATGTCTGGCATTTGGTTTAAAAAAAATGAGGAAGAGGAAAAATGGGTGGGAGTATAGATAAAACAATGTGAGCCATGAGCTAACAGCTACTGAAGTTATTGTCTCTACTTTTGTATATGTTTGAAAGTTTCCATAACAAAAACACTTAAAGAAATCCTTCCCAAAGTGATGCAGATTACTTAAGGACTTAGAAACTTGTTCCTCATTTACTAAGTGAAAGAAGCAGTTGGCAAATCAGTATGATCCCATTGTATATAAATATAATACATACACCCAAAGGTCTAGAAGGGTATATACCAAAGAAGTAACAGCTTGCCCCGTACTTGGTAACTGTCAAATAGAACTTCCTAGGATGACTATGCTCTGTTATCTGCCCTGTTCAAAACAGTAGTCACTGGGCACATGGCTAGTCAGCTCTTAAATGTGGCCATTCCACAGATGAACTGAACTCTTAATTTTGTCTAATTTTAATTAAATTTCAATAGCCACATGTAGCTAGTAGCTACCATCTACTAGCCACACATGAACATCACAGGCAGATGACGGAATTAGGATGGAATTCTTTTTACTTATCATTACTTGAACATTTTTCGACGATGAAAAAGCACTGTTTTGTTATAACGAAAAGTAGGCTGTTTTCACTGAAAACATTTACTGTCAGTTTGGATTCTCTTTGTCAAAGAACTATTATGAAAATGAAATGAAGTGGAATAAAGCAAATTACATAGAAAAGTTTTAAGTGTCTGCTTTCAACTAACTTTTAAAGGAAAGGCAAAAGCAGGCAATTCACTTCCAGGTCTGTTCTTTCAAGCCTCTATTCCTTCAATCTCATTTCATGCAAAAACATGTTGTTTGTTTGTTTACTAAAAGGATTGAGTGTGAATGTGTTGCCTAGATTAGAAACTTCAACAGATATCTCAATCATAATAGAAAAAAATTAGAGCGACAGCAAAAAAGGCCTTTTGTGGTTTTTAGCTAATGAACTGGGAGCCATACAGCTCTGTGATCAGGCAGAAGAAAATATTTAAAAGATCAAAATGGATTTCATGGTTGAAGCAATCAGCAAATAGGATCAATCTGGACCAGTGTGACAGAGTTGGAAAGGAATACAGGACCTTAAACATGACAGTTGTTAACAGGTATGTCTGCAATTGTAGTTCACAATAAAGTGGAAGTCTGAGCATAATAGAACTACGCCAGAGGTGAGATTTTTATTGACTTGACATAATTTCTTGGCATACAAAGAGTTTAATCAGGTATAATATTTACAATTCTTACATAATATACATTTTAGAATAACTATAATGTACTTTGTTCCATTTACAGTGACATCCTACAGTAAAACTACATTCATGAATTAGATACAAATAAATCCTCTACATACTAATAAAAAGTAAATGGATTGTTGGTTATACATTCTTTAAAATATACCTTTTCACAGGTAGCAGGAAATATTACATGTAATAAGTCTTTATGACTGGAATGATCCAGAAATATCACAAAGCACGAGTAAACGCATATAGAAAAGTAGCTCATCACTTCCAAAAGTTAACCTTTAGCCTTTGTGTAAAATAAATGGTGCCAACATTCTTTATAATGTAGCGAGCTTTCCCTGTTTAAAATGAACACCCAAAAGGTGGGAGGTGTGTTGAGGAAAAAATAAGAAAATGTAGTACATAAGATAGTGAAAAGAGCAATGTAGAGAAAAGTTTACTTGATCAAACCTTACTTCCCTCCCCCCATTACCTTATTTTAGTAGATAAATTTATGTAAATAGAAAAGGATGCCCCCCAAATCATATTTATAGATGTCAGGATTTGGCCAAACTGAATCCATGCCCCTTTTAGTTGTCTTCGTTTAGAAGCATCAAGAAATTGATAAGCATATGTGAATTCGAATTGCCTTTACAACGTTTTGCCTTCATCAATGTTTGTTATTGCAAATATATAAAATTCCCTACAATTTAACGTATTTAAACCCTAATCTATTCCTTTAAAGTAATTTTATATCCAGGTCCTCCAGAATACTTGGAGTCTTCGTTATCAAAGCACAAGGAAAGCTGGCAGTCATTATCCAATTTTGCTGCTTTACAATGATTTCAAATCATTTCATGATATGAGTAAAGTGCCTCTGACTACTAGTCAGACAGGGGTTCTGGTGTCAGCTACGCCACCAACCAACAAACCAGTGACCTGCTCTGTAAAACAAGAGGAGCAGCCCAGGATCAAAGAAGAGACACTGTTGGTGCTCTTAGATTAAGACCTCAGAAGTCCCTACTGTGAGTCACGGCAAAGCACACTGTGAGCAGGTGTGAGCAGCGGAACAGCACACCAAGGGATGCTGTTACAGGACACCTTGTTTCGTCCCACTCATTTCATTTGTGAGGAGCTCTGAATCCAGTAAGGGTAGTAAGTAACTAGTCAGTGCTCTTTCCACTATATCATGCAGGTCTGAAGTCATTCTGAACAGACAATTCTATAAAAATATAGCATTTTTCCAGCTCATGTCCATAGTCGAAAGTGCTATCAAACAGAAAAGTTAATTCCACAATATAAGAGTGATATGGGAATATCTTATTCAAAATGGATAGTAAATTTAATCTTAAATACAATTTGGTTTATCGTGACCCCACTTCACATGTGTAAAATTATATTTTTAAAATACTGCTTTAACACATCACAAACTTAAGCTGTCCAGACTGTGAAAGTATAAGGTTTTTTCAAAATGCACCCATGAAGAACCAAAATAATATTCCAAATAAAATCTGTATGTTTTACAAAGTAAACACCAAAGTTGATTAAAATCTACAAAGACCAGTATAAATTAGGTAAACAATGTAATATAGTGAATCCCTGGAAATTTCTGAATTTCTAAGGATTGTACCAAAGGTAATAATTTTTAAAACCTTAGAAATCTTAAACATGTAAGTGTTACAATGAAAAAACTGCAAATAACTATGCAATTACCTTTAGTCTAGTTCTAACATGAAACTGTATTTTATGAATTCCTCATAGTATTGCTATTCTTATTTTCAGATTACTCTAACTTTTAAGTTAATGAGTTAATGGAATAATGACAAGGAATCAGAAACTAATACCAGCAGATCAGTGAGGGAATGAAAACAAAGGACAGTCAAATTGATTTCTGAAGCCCAAGAGTATGACTAACGTTGTTTAAACTATAATTTATCATGATACTGAATAATTCACAGCATAATGAAACTAAGATTTGTTACATACTACAGAAAGGCTATTAGTTGACACAGCTAATTCACCTTGGTTAAGAGCCAACCTACTCTGTAACCACTTGTAACCATTAATTTACTTTAAAACCTTGCTGTTACTCCTGCATCATTTCTGCCAAATTTAATCAAAATTGGGTCTCCGCATATTCAAGAAGTCAAGCCACAGAAGTGTATTTTTGTACGTACAGGCTCCCTGTACTGTTAAAGATTTCACTTTCTCTGAAGATATTCAGAACCATGATCTTTTAGTGTACTTCAAATACATCTCTAACAATTAAATTTAAGTAGACATTAATTACTGCCACATTAACAACTCATGACTGAAGCCACAGGAGTTAAGAGTATGATCAAGAATTGCTTTTACAACCAGAGATCCCAGAAGTGATCTGAAGACCAAAGGCTGGATCCAAAAGGTAAACTGCCTAGGCTTCCTCAGATAAAGTTCAGATGAATTCCTAGGAGCAAAACAGGAATAGGCACTACAAAGGAAAAGTGAGGCTCTCTTTTCTCTTTTTTTCTTTCTTCCTTTCTTTGTTTCTTTCTTTTCTCAACATATTTCCTTCTCCTTGAGATTTTCGGACAATTAATTTCAAAGTACACTAATAAAAATGCTACAAATCAGACTTTTGCAAAGCCCGGTGACCTGTGACTCTGAGGTGAAACAGGAAAGATTTAAGGTTCCTGGTATTGTTGCAATTAAAATACAAGGCTTTGGAAGTTAGCATTTCCTTAGAAATAATCCCTAAATATATTTGTATCCTTATCTAATACACAGCAATTATTACTAAATAAGCATTATATGCATGCAATTTGGCCAAACAAATATGGAACCTTTTCTGTGATACGAATTTATGTCAGTATAATTCCTGTTTAGACAGATTCTGATTTGATGTTCAGTCAACTTAGAAAACTCTACTTACTGGTGGGAAAATGTTAGAAAATTTATTATCTACCCAATGAAATATAATTTCTGTACTCATTTGGCAACTCAAGTTTAAAAACCTCTCATTTAGAAACTGAGTATCAATAATATTACTTACATGTAACTTGAAAAATAAAGTTAAACTTAATTATGACAATATCAGAAAGAAACCATAAGGCAAATTACTTATTTTATACTCCTGACAAGATACGTCAATCAAAGATAGAATCAGACTAATCTGTAGCATATACCTGGAAAATTAGTATACCCATAATATTTTGGAATTCAAGGGTCTGTGATTCATGTAACTAAATACTAAAGCTATATAGATGCTATAATTTAAAAGAATGTATACCGTGTACAACAAGTACACAGGAGATGTTAGAAGAATTAAAAAGCCATTTATTGCTGTATATTTTAGTACAAACTAAAAAAACTTGAGTCTTTTTTACTCCTTTTACAGAGATATTTTTCCTTTCACTAGGAGCAATAGCAAAAATGTATCTGGAAAAGGACACATTTCAAATACAAAAATGTTCTACATTATTTTATAAGTCAACTTTTCCTTTGATAGTTACAACTGATGAAAGCATAATTTTGCAACATTCAAGTAACCTTTGAAACACAGTTTTGTTACATCAATAAATTTGTCAAGGTTTTAGGAAATCAACTAAACAATGAAGAACTACAACTTCTATGAGATTCTTTTGGTAATTAAAAAAAAACTATTGTCAAGGGTTGTTTTTTTTTTCCTTCATAAAATGGAATAAATCTAAAGGACTGAGTTATGTCAATCTGTACAGCCACTGTATGTACGTTAAAGTACTGGACAATAACTGAGGAATATAACTGCATTTTCGAGCAAATGGGGGGGGCATATATTCTCTAGTTCTAATAATTAAATTACATATTGTGTATATGACAGCTAGGCTACCAAGAAACAAACAAACAAACAGAAAAAAACTATTTCTGAATCACCAACATCAGGGAAGCTAAAGCAAAGACATATTCTCAAGTCAGGCAGGACATCAGGCTCCCACTCGATGCCGATATGCTTGATTGAACAATCCTGGGCACGGTGCACAGAAGAAAAAATTCAATGCTACCACCCACTGGGAAAAAAAGATTATTTTGTCTAAACTCTTAGCATCTTGTAACCTAGAGATGGCCTAAGTCTAGATTTAAATTTTAATCTATAAAAAATAGCCCTTTAAACAGGCTTTAAAAAAAATTTTTAATAAAAGAAGTCTTAAAGTAGGTTCCTCTCCCAACTACTAGAGATCTATGTTTTGATTTATAAAAATATCAATGAACGGGTACCTTTTCCCCAAACAACTCAATAGCTACTAAAAGTAAGTAGAATTAAAGAAGTAAAAATCTGTGAGCTTTCAGATGTATACTTTAGGGAGTCACCAGATTTACTATTTTCCCCTTCTTAAAAAAATTCAAAATTTCTGTGAATCTTGCTGGAAACGATTTAGTTTCTCTGGATTATTGGATGCCATTTGGGAGAAATCACGAAAAATATCCTGGTAAGTTTCATCACCTGCATGAAAGTAAAATGAGGAGACTTTTAAAATTTACACAATTGAAAGTATTAATAAACAACATTCATTTTTACGACTAGTAACTATTTTATAATTCATTACATTAAAATTTTGTTCAGATGAGCATTTTTGGAAGAAAAAAGACCAACTAAATATAAGTGCTGGAAAAGTATACAGTGGAAGAAAAAAAAAAAAAAACTATACCTGAAGAAAGCACCTCAGATGCAGCCACAGAGGAAAGTTCAGAGTTAGAAAAGAGCAAAGATGCAAGTGTTTTAAAGCAATATAAAGAAATACATTTATTAACATATGAGAAATAAAAGTCATTCTAAATGAGGTAAATCACGTCATTCTAAATAAACAAAGCATTCTTTAAATAAATATTTCCCTTGATCAAGGCCAAAAGAAAAGACCAAAAACAAACACTAATGTTTCTGTTGGATGCAAGTTATTAGCAAGACAAAACTAATAACCATGTGGGAAAAAAAGCCTCATATTTTAATATTATCTTTTAATTAAAGGCATTTTAATTTAAATAGAATGTGAAAAAGTAAGTCTTTACTCAAACTTTAATTCTTAACTCAAACTAATGCACCTAATCCACTTTTTACTAGGCTTATAAAATAAAGCCTAGAAAATGACTTTAAAATCATTTCACATTTAGTCAGTTTTTCATTTACTGTAGGTCGTATGAGCAAGGATGCTATGACAAAAGGGGAATAAATATCAAAGACATCTGTTAAGTTAGAGTAATACAAATGTTTATACGTACAAATGTGCTTGTAGAGAAGATTATAGATACTGATATTATAGTGGATTGAATACTATTTTTCTTGCAATGAAAAACTAAATATATAACACACATAGAGGCTAACTCCTCAGACAAAAGATTTGTATAAAATGAAATCTTATTTTCAAGATGAATCATTCATCATGAATGCTTCCTGTTAAACATATTAGCTTTATGCAGAAGCTGGGCATAATTCTGTTTTCTGATTTAGAAAACAGAATTTAGACTCTGTCAAATACTGTTTTAGATGATTAGTGTTGGAACATGGTTTTATAATTATTCCCCATAAGATACCTTGCATCCATCTTATTATACACTCATTGCTACAGTTGTTAATAGTGCAGTAAGTTCTGTCAGCTTTTAAAAAGTGAGATTTTTTTGAGGCAACAGATGTCATACCAAAAGCCAGAGAATTAGAAAAAATCTGGGGGAGGGGGATACAGATATAGTAAAAGGTCTAATAGCATAAACCAAGATTTTCAGTAAAAAAATGTTAATGCTTTTAATATTTAGTCAATGTAAAAAGCAAGTTATTAAAATCTCTACGTAGTTTTTCATTTAACCCTGGAAATTTTCTCATGACCTGAATCAATCAATCTACTTTAAAAAGAAAAAATACAGTAAGAAGAGAATCTTAATAGGTTGGCTAAGAGTAACATCTAACTCATATTATTGTTACTAAAACAATAAAGGTTGATATGGTGGAACAATGGGTAAGACAATTCAATTACACCCATGTTTCATTTCATAAAAGTTTAACCCACATTAAAAGACAAACTACAATCTATTCCCATTATTAGCCACTCTAAAAGATATAAAATAAACTGAGAAGAGACAAACATTAAACATCACTTAACAAACCATATAAAACATTTAAATTTTTTTCTTATTCTTAGATGTTGAATTCAAATATTTAAAATATTTATTGTAAACATTATAAATATTTTAAAAATACTACTTAAACTGGAGAGTCTGGAGTTTTACTTTCCAAGAAAGTGTAAAGTGCAGATTATAATACAAAAATACCACACTGATTTTACCATTCAACACCAGAAATAACTTAAAAGGCACACATTATACATTCAAGAAGAAATAGGAAGAAGTATCTAATAGATGCTAATGCCAAATAGTTTACAGATAGCACCAGGTGAGCAATCTTAAGTATTACAACAGTACAATGGCAATATATGGCTTCTACTATTAGCAATGCATATTTTGTATAACAGGTTGTGAGATTTTTTTCTTTTTGTGGTTTCCCAGTTTTTGTTTTTAAAGTATCTACTACACAAGTACATTTTAGTAGAACCATTGTACCATGCAAAACAAATTATAAGATTTTTTTAATTGACTGAATTAAATGCGTCCTTGAAGGAAAGTGTTGGTGCTACACTACTCATTGGTTTCACTTACTGAATACATTTTAAAAGAGTTAATACAATACAAAGGAAGTCTCACCTTCACACACATACACAAAACTTGTTAACATTCAGTTTCTAACCAAATGTTAATTAAGGGACTTATCAATATAATACCTTTCTTAGGCCTCAAAATGTGTTGTCAGAAAGCAAACGTTACAATAACAATAGTGACTAAGATATTTAATATAGTTAACACAAACTGAACTTCAATATGATTCTTTAAATACAATTTTAATCATTTAGAATGTTTCCCACGGCAAATATAACTTGTCTACACTAGAATACATAAACAATGACCCAGAATATGTTGCCCTGGAAAGTTCATATGAGTACATTTAACAGTCTATTATAAACAGTAAACAACTAACCACCCAATATTTGTAATACTAAGTTATATTCTTTAAATTACTTCATCACATTTTATTTCTCTTCAGAAAGTTAACTTTTCCATGTGCCTGGACAGTTCTGAGTTTTTTGAAATGTGGACTGCTATATTTCCACTGATAGTTTAAAACAGTTCTTGATTTTTGGTATTCAGAATAAGCACTGCAACAGCAGCGATGGTCCAAGATTTTGCTAATTTTGCTCTCAAAATATACTCCCCTCAAAGATATGACAGCTTGTGAGACCCTACTCCCAGGTGACCAGTGTATGATCCTCCCCTTCTGGGCTGATTACAGCTTCCTCTTTGTAACTGACTAGATCAATGATCAATCTTCATCAGCAACATACTCACGTAACCAGTAGTGGTTCACTAAAGCAGTGATTTTCAACTGGCTGAGAAACTCTGCCAACAATCAAGAGGAGTCACAGAGCCAGAGACTGTGGGAACCACCAAACTGGTTTCCAACAATTGAGAGAACGGCGTGATGTTGCACCCACCCACCCAGTCCTATGAGTTGTGGGAACTGACAAAGAAGGATACATCTTCCCTTCAGGAAATGTGTGCTCTTAAGTCGCCTTGCAAAAAACAGGGAGTCTCAGGTCCGTAGGGTCGTAGACAGAAAGTTCAAAAGTGGGGTTTCCTAGAAATACGTCCATCATTCCCAAAGATTATATCTGAGTCTTTTAATGGTAGGGCTCTTCATAATGAAAAAATTGAAAATACCCGCCTTTTAAAACTACCCAGAATTCTGAAGTTTTCCTTCTATTGCTAGGCAACAAAAAAAGAATCTAGATAAAACAACCAACCAAAATCTGTGAGAGGGAAATTTACAGTGATAAGCAGAGAAGAAAAAAGACCTGCTGCCTGAGCAAAAATTTCTGCTCTCCCAAGACTCATAAAGAAAAAGAAGCCAGAGAGCAATTGCTGAGCCATTTTACCATGTCACCTGTATAAGTATAACGTTGTTCTGCTTTAACTACAAGACCCCCAAATGAATTTAAAATCTAATTATTACCAAATCAGAATCTCATTTTATTCTGCTGATATACCATTTCCAGACTTCTGATCTATTTTTTAATCTTTTCTAAGCTAAAATTTGAGTGGTAGGAAAGCTTGTCTTTTTACTTTTATTATTATTTTTTTGCAGTACGCGGGCCTCTCACTGTTGTGGCCTCTCCCGCTGCGGAGCACAGGCTCCGGACACGCAGGCTCAGCGGCCACGGCTCATAGGCCTAGCCGCTCTGCGGCATGTGGGATCTTCCCGGACCAGGGCACGAATCCGTGTCCCCTGCATCGGCAGGTGGACGGACTCTCAACCACTGCGCCACCAGGGAAGCCCAAGCTTTTTTTTTTTTAAAATAAGCCTTTTCTTCAAATTTTCATTCAAATAAATTGGAAAAATCTGTTTTTCTACTGTTGAGCGGAAGGTATATACTCATAAACGTGGACATAAAACGACAGTGAAAGAGACATTTGAATGCTCCTAGATGGGGGCAGAAGCCCGAGCAGTTTAGGTGGAACTAGAAGCTGCAAGAACATAAGAAGACCTGTCCTTCCAAGCTTCCCAGCTCCAGAGAAAAGTCACCCACCGACCTTCTGACTAACCAGCTGGGTGCAGCTTCATCAGCAAACACCTTAAGGAAACATTTACACTTAAAATGTCAGGAAAAAAAAACTGTTTAACTTAAAATCTTGAAGTTCACTCTTATCTCACGAATCAGGTCATAGTCTTTGAATAATTTTCATTTTAAAGTGCTTAAACATAAAGGCCTCAAAAATGGCCTAGTAATACTATCACTTAAGTGTATATCTGTTACAAAATTATAATGTATTTAAAGTCTAACATTCAAGTTTAAAACAAATGGGTGAAATTCAGAATTAACGCTGAGACTTCACCCTTAATCAGCACTCTTACATCTTGGTACATCATGAGTCAGTAGTACTGTTTGATCCATAGGATTAAAGTGGGACACCCTAGATTAGAAGTATCTAGCTGAAGTGCCTCTATTCTCAAAGTTCTTATTTGTTCCTATTAAATTAGACCAAAAATAAGTAATAAATACAGTCCTCTGAGAAAGGAATGGCCCCATATTTATCTTAGTTATATATTAATCTGGATAAAATAAAAGTAAATGGCTGAAGCTAGCATAAAGTGCAGAAATTTCAAAACATACTTAAACAGGAAAGATAGATGATATCACAAGCCACTTTTAAAATAATATATTAGTAGTCATTGAAAAAAACTCAAACATACTCACTTAAAACTGAACATTCTCAATTATTTCAGTCATGAATTCCTAAAATTTTTAACCAGCATGTATATGAATTTAAAACAGATAAATTAGTAATTCATATACTCAAATTCATGAAACTGGAGATCTAATTATTACTCTCTTCTTTGTGAAGAATGTCTAATCAGGATATGTTCATCAAAGAAAGAAATCTGATCAGCAACATTTCTTGCTTTTCTTGACATCTCGACTCAAAAATTACTCAAAATGAGACTTGAGCTGATCCTGAGTTCTCTCTAATAAGAATACGTCTACTTTGCCATCAAGCTCATGAAATATTCTTCTAAATACTTCCATTTACCCAACAGATATTGTACAATTACTTGGGGCAAAGGTACAAGATAAAATTTGACCTTTTCCCTATACCTTTTAAACTAACTCCATTCGCATTATGGACTTCTTAACCTACTGGTAAATTTTATTCTTAAACCTTCCACTCATTTTTAGATCAAATACGGAACTCTTAATTTAATAAACTTCTTCTAGGCATTTTCCATACTGACTTTTATATGTCAACAGATAGTGATTTGTTTTTTTCCCTGAACACAATTTATAGAAATTCCCTGAATAACAAAAAGAAAACAATTTTGTTATATTCACTTGACAGCCAAAAAGAAAATGACTGCTGTGCTGCTGTAAGTGTATAAAGATACGTTATCATTCCATTCGCCTCTCTGGAATGTATATGGAAGACATCTGTACAGCAGATAAAGAAGTCAGCAGCCAGAGTTAGATACAGCAAGTAAATGTGTTCTGTAATAGGAATAGTTACGGATTTTTAAAGGCTCGGGAGTGAGCCACTCCCAAGAATTCAGTAAGTACAGTATATATACCTAACAACTCACAATTTACAAGTAATTTATAAAAACTCTGTAGCATTAAGTTAGTTTGCTAAAGAACTATGAATCTTCCAATTGTAAACTGATAAATTCCTGGATGCATTTCTTATACTGCATTTCAGTATGGTTATTAGTAGAATATTGACCTGGCTGTCCATAAAGTCCTTCTGATTCCCGCATCTCTTCATTCATTCTTGCTAAACGTAGCCTAAAATTAAATAAAAGAATTTTTTAGACAAGTTATACGATATAAATATTCATAAACTAATGAATTACATACGCAGCTAAGACATATTCATGTAATTTTTTCTTTTACCAGTATTTGCCACTGAAACAAAAGTACTTTTAGTTTATCAGGCCCAGCAATCTGAGATACAAAAATAACTGTATTTTATCTTATACAATTCTCATGAGAGGAGACAATAAAAGACTTCTAACAAGGGCATTTCACTTCGGTTTAAGCAGGTTCCTGGCAGCACCTCTAGCAGCTTACTTCCTCCAGACACAGAGAATTCCTGGCTCCTAAAGCAACCTGTCAAACTTTAACTGCCAACTGCTGAAATTATTGCTTCTATAGAATGGAAGCAATAGCCTGTCATAAGTTCATTCTGGTTCACCCTGAGGCACGGTAGTTCCAGATGTATAAATACCATGTGTTATCTACAAATACTCGGGATATATTCTGACCTACAGACATTATAATAAGTGACCATAGGTTACCAAGATTTTTGCATGGTTACCATATTGATTATACATTCTTTTTTGGGTTATTTATCCTGGCAGCAGGAAGACCTGTAGCACTGGATTAAGGAAACAAGAATTTCCTCTCATTTTCTTACTGACTTTAAGCAACATTTTGAAACAGGCAAATGTTACCTGTGGTGCCCCTCTCCTACTCTGTACTTCTTGCCTGTCCTCCAGGCCGCCAAATCCTCAACGCCTTCCCAGACTGCTGTCACCCTCTTCTAGCGTGCTCTCTCTGGCAGTTGCCGCATCTGACATGGGCTTTTCTTATCTTCAAAGCACCACAATTCCCTGCCATTTCCTTTCCAACCATTGTGTGAATTAATAATAGCAAGATAAGTCTCCCTTTTTGGTATTTGGACTTTTCACAGAGGATGCCTGTTTCAAAAAATTGTAAGTGAAACTGACGTCCTCATACAAAGTAAAATGAGAAAACTTAAGACAATTTGGGACCATATTTTGGGGGAAGAAGGCCCATTACTGTAAGAATTGCCTGGGAAGCTGCAGCCAGGGTTAATTTCTCTGTATATCACTCCTATCTTTTCTTTAATAACTTACCTTTCTCCAATTTTAAGTCTATAATGATTTAATAGATCTAAATTTTCCTACAATAGTCTCCATAATAACAATAACCCCTCCAGTGAGGAAAAGAAGCTAAGTACAGAGAAAAATACGTCTTGCTCTTTTGTTTTTTCGTTTTGTTTTAATCTGGCAGGGGTCAGGGAGGGGTGATATATGGCAAGTCAAGAATTCTCAGTGGGAGCTCAGGAGTTCAAGACAGTCAAGGGAGTTTCTATCTGTAGGTGACTAAAATTCAGTAGTGTAGATGGAACTATCTCTACTTATTTAACAGGGAATCAGCAATCCTGGGCTTCATTCAGAATAGACTGAATAAGCGATTCATACAACATATGCTTGAGACTCCCTACATAACAATAAAGTGTAGGTGACAACCACATTCCTAGATTCCAAGTGTAATGAACAACTCTGATCTAAGATGAAAATCAAATAAAGACCTCAAGATTCTCTCTTTAGTAGGTCATGTTAAATTGTATTCAAACATTCCAAAACAAATATTTTTACCTCAAAATAGAGGACTCATACGAATAATTCTTTAAAAAAATAAGTACAAACAGGTCCCCTAATTATCACTGCCCAAAGGAAATGCAGCTGCAAAAGTTACTAACATCAATGCAGTTGGCTTCCCTGCTTATAATCCTCTAATTCCTGAGGTAGTCGAAAAACTGCCTGTTACTATACCAATCCAACTCCCACCCCAGTACTGTACTGAGAGTTAAAGAATCAGAAAAGTTACTGATTTTCTGTTCCTACTGGCCAGGCAGTATAACAGAAGTGGCTAAGCACATGGGTTTTAGAGCCAGAATTCTTAGTTTCAAATCCCAGCCCTACCACTTACTAGCTTCTCAAATTACTTGTGGCTTGGCTTCCTTATAAAATGAGGCTGATAATAATAAAACCTTCCTCACAGGGTTGAGGTGGGAACCAAGTAAGTTCATGTATGTAAAGTGCTTCATACATTTAACGTGCTTAGAGAAGTAAATGGCTTCTAGTAAAGAACCAAGTTTAAATTTCATGCCTACACACGAAACTCTACGTTTAAACACTGTATTAAGTAATACGGTGTATGGAAAATAATCAAGTGAAAAGAAAACACTTACAAGGTCACTATATCAGCGTTGGCTGCTTCCACAGCTATACTCAAAGGGTCCTTCCCTTCTTCATCAGTGGCATGTTGATTGGCACCTCGTTTTAGGAATAAACATACCTGCCTGTTTAAGGGAACAGTGTTTATGAGATATTGCCGATAAGAAAAAAAATTAGTATTCACCTTAAGAAATAAAAAGCACTACTTAAAGAAATAACATTTTCATTAGGAAATTCTTGATTCATTCTACAAAGATTTATTGAATATTGACTCTAATAATAAAAATCTACCATGATCAACATTTTATAAATCTTATGAAATTTTCACATTTAACCTGATAATATACAGCATAGTGAGATGTGTAAATTATGGTCCCTACCCTCCAAGAATATCATAAAAAGATGTACACAGATAACTATAAATGAAAATAAAACAAAAATCACTCAAGGTCATTATCTGGGAAAGAAGAAAGCCAAGGCAACGTTAACATCATAATACATTAACGATAATACAACAGCAACGAGTGGGAAGTAATCTTGCCGCTGTATTCCACAAATATTCATAACTTGAAGAAACTGACAAAAAATGAAAAAAAAAATGAATAAATGGAGTCTATAAAGTAAAATGGGAATAATTATGATTATGAAGAAAATACAAAGGATGAGTTAAATACAACCATTTTTAAGTAAACTTTTTATGATAAAGTTATTGAACTGAATCTTCTTGCTAATAGAGGGAAACAAAATAAGCTATGATGAAAATAGAAGATGCTATAAAATAAACATTAAAAAAGGACAGTTTCTTGTTTGTCCAGGTAATAAGACTTGGAGATCCTGAGATGTTTTATTGAAAAACAATGACCTATGAAACAAACTTTACATAAGGCCAATATTTTGACTTTATTTGTACCCTCTAGTAGAAAGCCCATTTTTACGGCTTTATTGTTCTGTGAATCTAAATATTGCTCCAGAAGCCACACATCAATAGCACAAAATAAGAATTAACTACCTTGTGGGAAAACTAAAATTTACAAAGTTACAAAACTCTCCCAAAATGTATGTGCCATGTACATAATGTATGTACATGCATAAATATACACAAATACAGACTTAAGTTGTCTGATGAAATCACCACAGTTTTAAATACTAAAACAGATCTATATAAAGAATTAGTAAAGTTCAAAGTAAGCTTGGCAATTTTCTTATCTGAAAAGTAACCATATCTTTTTTCTGAATGAAATTTTTAAAAATTTTAAGTTCCAGCGTGAGAGTATAAGTCAAGGAAAGTATAACTTTATAAGCTCTAGCTAACACTCTTAACCTGAGAAAGAGCAAAACATTATTTCAAAATAATTTTTTCAAATAAAATCTACTTAAATATATAAGCACTAGTTTACCCCGTGTGCCCTAAGACAGTGGCATGGTGCAGTGGTCCCCGCCCTTGCACATCTCTCTGGTTCACATTAGCACCATTCTGAAGGAGAAACTCGCATGTCACCAAAGAGCCCTTAGAGGAAAAAAGAAGATAACAATGGAGAAAAAGCAAACAAACAACAATATATTTCTATTAACAGAGTATTTACTTTACTGTAATAGCCTTTCTATTGTATTTTCCCCAAAAGAGAAAATACCCCCCTGCAAAAAGCAGAAAAATGATAAATTATATTATTTTCTTCCCAAGAACTACTTCTAACTGGGATTCAATTTGCAGTTTGTGATCTAGCAAAACCCACTACTTTCATTACTAGAACTCCCTCATTAAGAAAAAAAATTGAGCTCACACACAAAGTGATGTTCAGAAATCACTACTAGCTGCTGCTTCTACTTTCTATCCCATCTCTTAAAGCAAACAATAGTGCCAAAGCTATGCTCAAAACGAATTATGATTTTTTTATGCTCTACGACCACTGAAGACCTGAATTTACAAATTCATACCCCTAATACAGCCTGAATAAGTGGTGTTGCTTTGTTTTCCTCAGAATTAGCCCAGTTCACATCTGCGCCATGAGCCAAAGCTTCAGCCATTTTAGGAAGATTTTTTTCATACGAAGCCCTATAAAGCTGGAGTCCTGGATTAAGATGTTGAGAGTCGAGAAACACAGAAGAATCCTGCCTTTCTGTCTCTGAAAAGCAAACACAAATACATCAATAAAAATAAGCTCTTGGCAAGGAGGGAGGGAAAGAATGGGGAGTCATTGCTTCATAGGTACAGAATTTCAGTTCTGTAAGATGAAAAGAGTTCTGTGGATGGATGGTGCTGATGGCAGCACAACAGTGTGAATAGATTTAATGCCACTGAACTGTACACTTGAAAACTGTTAAGATGGTAAATTTTACGTTATGTGTATCTTACCACGGCTTTTAAAAAAAGCGAACTCTTACCTGTATCACAGTATGAAAGTTGTGACATAAGAAACCACTAGTTTAACAAAATGAGCTAATGGGAGATGTTCACAAAGGAATCTTATTTCCTGTAGACTTATCACTCTCCACAACCTTCTTCTCTTATAAATACATCGACTAGTACACCAGGCCTTTATGGTCTTGCCAGTATCCAATGGATAGGTAAATTACTCTGTATCAGATTAAAATTAGGTATATATGAGTATAAGCCTGGACTTAGAGACTTAGAAGAGGCAGTAAGAACCCCGAAAGGATTTCACTACTAGACCAAACCTCACTTTATTCCTAGAATGGTCCAATACCATCATCACAATTTGCAGTACAAGCAATTCAAATAATTTAAAGAATGCTTACTATCCTGAGTATTCTGCAAGATCATAACCACTGAAATCATAAGGGAGAGAATACAGGAGGAAAGCACAGGTCAGAAGAAAAACCTAACTTGAGGGGGGATGGGGGGGATTTGCTGATCTCTTTCTCCTGATAAGAAAAGACAGCCACAAAAAAAAGATAACGGGTAGTAAGAAATACCGTTCACGTGGATTAAAAATTATCCTTAGCTATTGACACATATCTTGAGGCTCAGAAAAATGTACAGCTAAGAGAGAACTTCCAAATATGAAAATAGCTGCTTTCTCATTCAGCAGTATTAACTGCCCCTTAGTACCTTCTAAAAGACTAACCACTTCCTTCAGAAACTATTTAATCAAACTTGGCATTTTCCACATGCATTTTTCAGCAAACAATACCAATTAACATGGAATTTCACCAAAACTCACCCGGCTCATATAAACTATTGGCTGACACTGTGGAAGGTAAAGATTCTCTTCCATCATCAGAGCTCTGCTGGATTCCACTGTCATTACTTTTGACTGTTTTAAAGAAAAACCGGCTAGTGATTAAAGTTTGCACCATTAAGAAAAAAAGTCCCACAATCAATGAGGTTTTAAAATGAGCTCTGATACATCAACGTGATCTCAGCCACCACCAGTAGAATAAATTTACGACAATTTTAATCCTTTGGAACACTTCACGTATCAAAATATGAATCAGTCATGAAGCCTGGCAATAAACTTACTTTCAGAGTCGCAACATATCTCATTACCCCGTAATGTGTCAGGGGTAGTAAAGGGTTAATTTATCATATGACTGTAAGTAATGTGTAATTCTGAGACAATGGGTAACATCTAGAGAAATGGCCACACCGCACAATGACCACGGGCACAGACTTGGAATGCTCCACAAGAGTAGTACTTACTACTACGTAGTTTTGAAGAAGTATCAAAGTAGGAGAAGAGTGAATCTAGCTCATCAGGACAGAACAGAGACTCCCTCCTGGCCTCGTCGCTATTTACAGCAATCACTGGGGACATGCAAGTTAGCAAAGCACAAAGCAGGCCATAAGAAGGGAAAAGGGCAGGAAAAAACGTTACTGGGAAAAATTTAGGAGGAAAAAACAGGAAGGCTATTAGGTGGTTAATCAGATATTTAGGGCTTTTTGCATGACAGATTTGCAATTCCCATCTCCCCTTTCATTTTAAGCAGTTTTATTCCTTAAGAATATACACATTATGGTTGAACCTTGAACAACACAGGTTTGAACTACGTGGGTCCACCTATACTCAGATTTTTTCAATACTAAATACTACAGTACCACATGATCTGGGATTGGTGGCATCCACGGATGCAGAACCAATGATACAGAGGAACTGCAGAGCAGACATGGAGGAAACGCATACATGGAGGGCCAACTACAAATTATATGAGAAGTTTCAACTGATCGGAGAGTCAGTGCCCCAACCCCCGAGTTGTTCAAGGGTCAAGTGTACCTAGAAATGTGAATTATCAGAACACTACTTAAATTTAACTGTTTTAAAGACAGAGAAATCCAATTTTTCTGTAGGATATACAGAAGGAAACAGTTTTTAGCATTTAAAAAATCTACAACAGCTACTAATTCAGAGATTAAGAAAGTGACTTCAGCTTAAGAAAATATTTATATAGATAACAAGTAAACCGTAATACCTGAACTTTGGGGAGATGCTCTAACTTGTTCACTTGGCCCAAGTTTAGAAATGCTCAGCCTCTTTTCTTCACAACTTTTGGAGACAATCTGTTTTTCCTGCTCAGGAGGTGATGATGATATAGAATATTTATCCACAAATTTTCTCTCCACATATTTTGCTCTGATATACGCCTCCTTCTCCTGTCTGGTTGGTATACATAAAAATGTCATGATGTTCTGCTTAATCTCTTAGCATGGCTAATACTGAAAAGAAGCCATTACATACTGAATTTTTCAAAGAAAGTCACTAAATGTCATACTAGTTAAAACTGAATTTGCAACATTCTACAACATGTTTTCCTTCCCAATATTTAATGAACTATGATTTCATGTTTAAATGAAAAACAAACAATAAAATGAAAAATCACAAGTATTAACATGGCACTCTCTTATTGTCTTAATTTCTATGCTCATTCATTCCCATACATATTCTCTTTTGCTTTTTACAGAATGAAAAACATTACCAAGAAACTATTAAAATTTACAGAAGTTAACTTTAATTCCAGTTTTACTCCGATAAATAATGTCACATACTGAACTATCACTAGTCATGACCATAATTCTTCGTAAGACAACTACTTCAAAACAACATAGCATTTCTAACTTAAGGGGGACCAAAAAAGGTATCACATTTAAAATTTTTGATTTATGATACAACTATAAAACACCAAGTTTGTTCTATACCTTTTCTTACTTACATCTTTCTAAAATGCCTAGGTCTTTGGCTAAAATAGGATATCTCAAGGTCTGAAATAACTCAAACAGACATGCTTTAGCAAAAAAAATAAGAATCTGATTTAAGTGGTATTGGTTTAGAGGGCAATAACTTTTAAAAAGTATTAATTATCATAAAAATATAATCAAACATAGGATTATGGCAAATAAAATTTTAATACCTAATATAAAGAATCATAAAGTCTAAAAATAACATGAACAACAAAACTAATTATCTACCTTGAAGGCGGCCACTTCGTTCAGAGTCTCCATATATAGAATTGGAAGTAAAATTTCAAACAGAGTAATTAAGTAAGTACTCTCCCCTACCAGAAGCTACCCTTTTCATCTGTAATTCTTCAATATAATAATGCCATGTATGAAATACATAATTAACAAATATTTGCAGAACGAAGTCAAACAATGTGATACTATTCATTGTAGGTAGTAGAAACTTGATCCTTGGAGACATTAATGAACAGATTAACTCTTTTTAAAGGCCTGCCACTAACAGAACTTTGTCTCCTTTAACTGCTAAGAGTTTTTATATTCCTATGTAGAGCCTTTTTTTTTTTTAATTAATTTATTTTTAATTTATTTATTTCTGGCTACTTTGGGTCTTTGTTGCTGTGCGTGGACTTTCTCTAGTTGTGGCGAGCGGGGGCTACTCTTCAATGCAGTGTGCGGGCTTCTCATTGTGGTGGCTTCTCTTGTGGAGCACGGGCTCTAGGCGTGCAGGCTTCAGTAGTTGTGGCATGCAGGTTCACTAGTTGTGGCCCACGGGCTTAGTTGCTCCGCGGCATGTGGGATCTTCCTGGGCCAGGGCTCGAACCTGTGTCCCCTGCATTGGCAAGCGGATTCTTAACCACTGCGCCACCAGGGAAGCCCCGGAGCCTTAATTTTTAAGATTCTCTCTCATCTGGAGACTATAATTTATTATCTGACTAGTAAAATATAATTATCTAATTAACAAACCCAAGAGAGACACAGCCACATTTTAACAGAAGCAGTAATGATCTCTTCTGAACAGTCTGCTTCAATAATACATATCAATTAAAGTGAAATAAAATAACAGCTATATTCAAGATGGTGGGGGGGGGAATGAGGTAACACATTAACACAACAGTACCTTTGTCCTGGTTGCGGTTTCTTTATTCCCATTTTTTCCACATTAGCTTCATAAACTCTATTCATAACATCATTCCCCAACTCACACATAAGCTGTTTGGCAGAAAGACAGAAAATAAGCAATAATTTCCTAAAAAACACTGTATAAATCCTTAAGCAAACAGAGCTACTTAGTTCTTTTTGCATGTTCTGCAAATGCTCATTTCACAAAGATGCTTAAATTTAAAACAAAAGGAGACAAGGACTGAGAGCAATATCACCATTTTGCCATTCTTCACCAGAATACCTCCCCTAGAAGATTACTACTCCTCAAGAAAGCGTTTCTCCTCACCCATCTTCTACCAGATTTCTATCCCTTACTGTGGCTAGCACAAGGCTACACATTCACAACATCTGCTAAGTTAACTGAAAAAAGAAGCCTAAGTCCAGACACGGTAAGGTTTAAACAACTCAGAATTGAAGCAAACTATTTTCTCCTTACACTTTATTTATAAATATTTCTAAATATTTTTTTAAGTCTCAATATTTTTTAAATGTATCAGACAATTGTGTTTCAACCAAAGCTTCTAAACTGAATCCACTGAGTTCATATCTACACGCAAAGTTGATGCAGAAATTAGATTGCTAGCCCCCACCCCCCACTTTCTTCTCCTTTGAATTCATAACAATTTATGGAATCTATCGAAATAGGGCTCTACCACAGGAGCCAACTTAATCACTTTCATTTAGACGTTTCCACAGTGATTCCACAAAGAAAACTTTTTACTTTACTTAATTGACAGGATTATTGGTTTATTTATGGATTGAAATAAAAACACAAGCACATTAAGAACACAATTTTCAGACAGAAATAAATGTAGGATACACTACAACCTTTAAACAAATGTATATTTTTTACAGTATGGTAAACTAAATGGTGGGAATTAAAATGGGTATACTATTAACCAGTATAAATTTTGTAAATATTAAAAACCCAGTTGTGATATAAAATCATTTATGACATTTTCATAGATATGAATCCTTACACAGGAAAAAGGATGTCTTAGTCTGATGTCTACTACCCCTTAAAAATGTAAATTTGCAAATGTGTTATGCTAAAATATGCAATGATAATGACATGCTATACCAATCCATCACGCAGCTCACTATAGCAATATCTAATATTTTTAACAAGAATTTATGTAATTATAAAATATAAAATTAAGGCACAGAATCTAAGATAATTTGTGAGAAAACATAAAAATGCAGGGTGCTGGTTTCCTTAAAAAGTGAACTGACAGGGCTTCCCTGGTGGCGCAGTGGTTAAGAGTCCGCCTGCCGATGCAGGGGACACAGGTTCTTGCCCCGGTCCGGGAGGATCCCACATGCCATGGAGCGGCTGGGTCCATGAGCCATGGCCGCTGAGCCTGCGTGTCCAGAGCCTGTGCTCCGCAATGGGAGAGGGCTACAACAGTGAAAGGCCCGCGTACCACAAAAAAAAAAAAAGTGAACTGACATGGAGTTAAGAGTGCTACATAATAAGCTTAGCAATTTAAAAAACCAATAACAAAACATCAGATTTGCCAAAATAACATCAGATATGTTCCAATACAATTTAATTCACTGTTAGCACTGAGAAACTCACACATTTGTAAAACCAGATTCTAAAATCTTGACTTTGGGGGATTCCCTGGCAGTCCAGTGGTTAGATCTCTGCCTTTCCACTGCAGGGGGCATGGGTTCAATCCCTGGTAGGGGAACTAAGATCCTGCACAGCTATGTGGCAAAAAAATAAATAAATAAATAAAATCTTGACTTTTATGTGAAAACATAAAATATTTTTAAGCAAATATTCATTTTACCTTTAAAAGTTCAGGCTCCCAGGTGTCTAAAGTTAAAGATCGTACTTTTGAAAAGTGAACTCCAAGACTCCTAAGTGGGGAAAAAAAAAAGACTGCATTAATATATAAAACTTTCAAGTCTCTATTTGCACATTATGCAAGTTATTTTTCTCTCTTAATGTGACATAGTCTCTAATATAGGCCTCAACACATACATAAATAGGGATAGATCTTCTAGTTAATAATGAATGGTGAATCAAAGTCCTCAAAAGTACTTCACAAACCAGAATTTTATCCACTTCATAAAAGATACCAAAACACACTGGCAGTCAAACTAGGCAAGTGGGAAAGGTCCTCTAACCAATGAGACACAGTAATTTACAATATGTGTTTAACTGAAAGAAGTCTCTCATCCTGGGCAGGCCTACCCACCGGTGAATCCCAGAACACTCGATACACAGGGTGATGCCCAGGTTGATGCTGGCCCACCGTGGGTCTGCCAGACCACAGTCACAACAGCTGGCATTGCCAGGAATACACTGGACTCGCTGCAATGCACTTTCTCCTTTCAATAATTTATCTTTTGACTCATTTCCAGAATCCAGGCTTCCCGTGGATGGAGATGATTTCTTATCCAGCTTCTAAAAGAATTAAGAATTATTAAAAAAAAAAAAAAAAAAAAAAGGATTGTAATACTACGTTGCACACTGCATGCTCCAAACAAATGCTTCTAATCAACAAATTGAAGGCCTATTACGGGCCTAAGCCAGGCACTGTTCTAAGCACCGGGGATTCAAGGATGAAAAGATATAGTTTCCGCCATCAATTGGCCTTTAGTCTTGTGGGGAGAAACACATTAATATTGAAAAATAACCCGACACAATGAATGTATGTACAAGATAAAATGGCAAAGAGAAAGGGGAACAGTAAATTAACACGCAGGATGAGACACAGAGAGAGTACACGTGAGACTATAAAGACTCAAGAATAAAATAAATACTATTTTATACCAAGTTTTTCCAAGGTATTCAATGAACTGCAAGCAAGTTGTTTCAATTACTGCAGCGAATTACTGCAAATGATATGGCCTTTTACTAATGAGGAGATCAATTGCATAATTATAATTACGAGTGAATCAACAACAGAATGCACGATGTCTAAAATCTCAGGCGAAAGGAGGAGAAAAGCAAAGGTGGTAGATAAGCAAAAAGCTAATTTTTTAAGTGAACAACAAAGTCTATACCAATAACGACCAAATACAAACATGTAGTTTGGGGATCCTAAGCAATTAAAGATATGACCTAAAAAGTCTTCTGGTTTAAAAACATTTCAACAAGCCAGTATTTTAGTATAAGATCAACAGAAATATAATTTGGCCCTTGTCTTGCCCTTCTTGAAAACTCAGTTCAATAGCCGTTAGGTGGGGCTAAGCAAAGAAAGTGTGGGGATACAGTATGCCAGAGAGGACTCAGCTGGGTGAGGAGCATACCCTCAAATGAGAGTGACCCTGTGCAGGTTGCTGTTCCCAAGCAGCAGAAGGAGGCTATTTGCATAGGGAGACAGCCCAACAAAGGAAATGAGAGCCTGAGGATAGAGAGGAACTACAAAGTGGGAGTGCCACCTAGTGAGAGATGTTAGAGCCTGGCAGGTGGGAAATGGCAGCAGGGAAGGGATATTGGTCACATACAGGGGAACTGATTATGTAACTAAACCTGCTAAAAATAAGTGGGAGCCAGATTTCTCACTGCAGAGAAAGGGCTCATTTATATAAAAAGGGAGAGAGGTAGAACAAACCCTGTTATATTAAATTAGGACTGGAGATACCAACAGGTGCCCTAATGGTTTCAATACAAATAGATACATAAAGTTATACAGATGTAAATGTGTATATGTGTATATATACATGTATATTCCCTTATCTTGGTTTCTACAAACTATTCTCCACGAAAAAGAACTAGGGCAGTTTGCAGAAACTACTGATTTCAAGGCTAGTACAGAGAAACTACAAGAAGATGAACTCGGAACATCTCATCATGTTAGAAAGTAGAGAACAACTCAAAGATTGTTGGGAACATATCAAAAGGATACAGAATCCAGGGCTCCACTGGATTGGCCAAACTTGGGTCAATTTGAGAAACAAAACAAATAATGATAGTAATGAATTATAATACATTGAATAAAATAGAGGCCTATATTGATATAATTATATTTTAAAATTTAAAGCCTGATGAGGAACAGAATATCTACATAGTCTCAAAGTACCCCCCCCCACACACACAAAATACTATTACAAAGATAACATTACAGTAGAGAAGTCTAGCAGACACTACCTTACTCAAGTGATCAAAGTTAACATCACCAATAACGGGACAAATCAAAATCTTGTGCCACCTGAAAGGATGCAGTGAGAAGAACACAGCATCATTTATACAACATTCCTACAAAAGGTGCATAACCTTGTGAGTAAACAAACCAACAATGAGGGACATTCTACAGAAATCTGTAATCTTGAATACAACCAAGGTCAAGAAGGTCAAAGTAAGACTGAGGGACTATTCCTAACTGAATGAAACTGAAGAGTCATGACAACTAAAAGAGACCTGTGCTTCTGAACTGCATCTTTTTGCTGTAAAGAACATTACTGGGACAACTGTTAAAACAATGATATTTGAGAATTAAATGGAAGTAATGCATCAATGCTCATTTCCTGATTTTGATGACTGTACTATGCTTATACAGGAGAAATGTCCTAATTGTGGGAATTACTCACTAAATTAATAATGGGTGATGGGGCATATGTTAGCAGCTTACTCTGAAACAGTTCAGGGGAAAAAACTGTTTGTATTGTACTTGGAACTTCTCTATAAATTTGAGATTACTTTAAAATTTTTTAAAAAAAGAAATAAAATCTGCTTTACTAAAACATGTTTGATAATGTGAATTAGCTCATAAGCAATTATCATATAGAGAAAGGATGTCAATATAATGCAGAAATCATGTTGGTTCAGTCCCAATTTTTTCTTTATTAGCTAATGCTTTTGGCTGAAAGCAAAGTACACTAACACAGCAGAACCTGGGCTGGCCACCTCAAGGAACACAGGACTGAAAAGGACACCCATCTCCCCATTCTTCTTGGCTCATTTTGGCCATGTGCTATGACTTGAAAGTGTTTACTGCACCATTCTCTCTGATCTTTATGTATTTTGTATATATTACCAAAGCCTCAACCCTTCTGTGCCCTTCCTTTAAGCTATCCTCACCAATTTTTAAAGTTAAGTCCTATCTGTATTCTATATTATAGTGTTCATTTATTAGGAATTTAACTAGGCTAATATTGGGTTGGCCAAAAAGCTCATGCGGTAGTGAATAAGTTGTTCCATAAAGTTCTTCATGAAAAATGTGTCTTTTATCTTGAAACCAAACTTTTTGGCCAAGCCAATATTTTTACTGAGATTCTAAAGTTCCAAAAATTATTCAAGTTACAAACTTACACGGTTTTTTAGGTTGGCCCTATCCCTATTTTTCCTGTAATCCCTGCTATTTCTGGTGTATGATTTTGCTAACATAGGTATTTCAGCAACACCACTAGCTCCTTCATCAAGATGATCTGGATACACACCTAAATTTGTTCCCTCTCCAAACTCCACTAAAAACTAGAGAATTTTTTTAAAGGCAATTACCCAGAGCCCTTAATGGACAAAGTTGTGATAATCTGAATATGAAAAAAGAGTAATTACCGCAATTAATTGGGACCCACTGTATTTACCAAAAATCCATGAGTGTATAATGATATCCCAAAAAACATGTATCTGTCCCCACTTAAGGTAGCTAATAAATCAACCAAATGTGGTAATTAAAAGCAAAAAATTAAGCATTTTATTAAACTAGCTAAATAGCTCCGTTGATGAAGAAAGCCTGTATTTCACACAGGAATGCAGACGGGAATGACAGAATTAGAAAATCATCATTTTGCAATTCCTAATGAAATTACAAATTCAGTTATAAAACTATTAGATGAATGGTTGATGGAGCATAGATCTTAAAGGGTCAAAGTAACACAAGGTAGATTTTGTTACACAAAATAACAAAGTAGGCTGGGAACAAAAAAGGAAATGTAACATGACAATGGAGGGATCATACTGTCATCTCCCTAATCCAATGTGTCTGTTTCATGTTCACACAGAACATTTTCACATTAACAGTGGCTGGATAACAATATTGTATGTCTCTTGTTGCTGCATGAAGTATACACATTATCTACGCTGGAATCTATGAGAAGGAATTCTATAGGAACAAATAGCCTAACCTTTTCAGCACATCATTGTTATGAAAAAAAAGAACTGTTCTAGATGGAAAGACAAGGAACATAAGACCAGATGCAATGCCCAGTCATAGAAGAGATCCTACTTTGTAAAACAGGTTGTAAAAGACATTTTTAGGACAACTGAAGACACATGAATATAGACTGGGTTACAGACGATATTAAGAAATTACTATTAAGTGTGGAATGACATGATATCTGTAATCTACTTTTAAAAACTTAAGCTTTTTTATTTTAAAAAGTTAAGACATTTATCCACAAGAATAGGGAGAACAGGAAAGAAAATAAGAGCAACAAAACTTGGGGAGCTGAAGAGTGGCTGGATGAATGGTAACTGAGTAGACCAAGGTAAAATCTAAGGAAAGAATAAGAAAAATCTAAGAGTCCATCAATTTATATCACATAATATTCAAACGACTCAAGGATTTATACCAGTTATCTCGGAAGTGGGGATGAAAGTAGGAGGACTGATTGTTTAAGAAGCAGTTAGATCGAAGGTGCCCTCCCCAACACTGCCATTAGTGGACTGCTCTCTACAAAGACACACAAATGACTAGAGGTTTATTCTCTGGGAAAGTAAAACAGAAAGTGACTGGATGGGGTTTACCTAAAAGGTGGAAGGCAGAGGATTAAATTAATGTATACACACCGAATGCTGCGATCCCCAGCAATTAGCTCCAAGCCAGGCCCTTATCCCTATGCAGGAGATTGGTTGAGTCTTCTCTGGGGAATCTTAGCTGAAAAGACTCCAAAGACCCTAACTATGGTTGTTCCTCAACAAATGGTCCACACTTTGCTGAAGCTCACAGTCAACGAAGTCCTAACTGTGTTCTCAGAGCTTCCGAAGAGGTTAGTCCTTATCTTGCAACCATGAGCAGATTACCAGAAAGCCAAGGAAAGCCCCTAATAAAATGGTTCTCAACATTGTCTATACACAGAAAACATTTAGAAAGCTTTTAAAAATATTGATGCCTGGGTCCCAACTCCATTCAATTGTTCTGGGGTGGGACCTAAGCACTGGGATTTTTTAAAGCTTCTTGTGTTATCCTAATGTGTAGTCAAGATTAAGAACCACAACTCTAACACTGCATATCTGAAAAAAGAACAGGTTTATATGTACAAACGTTCAGCAAACAAAAAGGATCTCTTGGAAATTAAATATGTGCTAGCAGAACTGAAATATTCAATAGAAGGTTTGGAAGACTAACTGATAAAATCTCCCAGAATGCAGAACAAAAAACACAAAAAATAAGAAAATCATAAGACCAGTCCAGAAATTCCAGAAAAAGAAAACAAAGAAATTGGAGAGGAGGAGGAATACTAAAGACTGGTAACAAGAAAGACTCCAACAACAACTCTGGAAACAAGAAAAACACTGCCATTAAAATTTTTAAGAATAATCATTTCCAGCCCAAAAATTCCAAACTCAACCAAACTATCAAACAAATGTGAGGATAGAATACAGACATTTTCAGACATGTACAGATTCACAAATGTCACATTTTCAGGAAGCTAGTGGGGGGAAGTGGTGAGTTCCATTTCTTAAGACTCACTCATGGCCTTGCTCAAAGGAGTTTGTAAACTCACTGGGTAGCTAAAGCCAGACTACAACCCAAGACTCTATATTTAGTTTATCTTCTCCAAGGAGATTTCCACTAAAATATGAGCTTTCCTTTTTTGCTTTTCACCCAGATTTAATTTTAAATACCTTTCACATTCACTGTTTTATTAGAATAATAAAATATTTGGGGAAAAATACTTGCATCAGAATACCTGGAACACATATTGAAATAATGGATTAAACATAAATATATATATTAAATATATATTAAACATATATATAAAATGATAAGTAAAGAGAAATAAGCAAGAGAACTGAATCTACAATTTAGAAATAAAACCCATTTCAATTACAAAAAAAATTATCCTCAATAAAAAAGAAAGTTTTAATAATCATGCAATGTTGCGACTAAAATTAGAAACTTTGTTAATGTATCACTTGGTATTACAATATTGTTTACTAACCTCCGATTCATCACCCTTCTCTCTATAAGCAGTAGCAATACTGGTCTGAACAGCCTTAATCCATGCCTGGCGCAGCTTTTCAGAATCTGCCTGAAGCATACAACTTCTAAAAGGAAATAACATTGTTTTCTCAGATACTAAATTAAACCAAAAAATAAGAAGGTTTACTTTTTTGTCCACTTTGTTATTTAATAATTTTCTAACAAAAACTAATTTCTGTTGAAAGGTTTTATTTCACCTATCTTTACGACAGGGTATGTTCATAAAGAAATCAAGGAACCAATGAAATAAATTACCTACTGAAAACAAATCACCCATTCCTGTATATTAAAAAAAAAAAACAACTTTAAATTTGCCACATAAAATAACATTAATTTTTTCCATTGGGTAGATATATGAAATAATAGTTATCAAAGAAATTTATCTGATATATGACTTCAGTTCATTACCATGACAGTTAATATGTTTTCACATGGCCACATCAATCATCTTTATAGAATTTAAAGAATACGATACTGGGTAGAAGTTACATAAATATCTGACTTAATATGTGTAATCATTAATTATTAAAATTTACTTTTAGTGCACTTTTTTCCTCTTTAGCTCATATAATCACAACTGCAACACAGATCTCTCTGTATTCTGGAAAATTCTTTAAGACAAGCTATGGAAACATAAAAGCAACTCTCAAATTCTTTAGAACCACTCACTTTGTTGGAGAGACCACCTCAAAGCAGAATCGTCGTTCTATGTCCTCACAATGTTTCACTGTACAGAGCCTTAGATCTTCTACCACCACAGTGGGATTATCCTACAATAAGGAAACAAAACTCCTATATTTATCAACCTAGGTTTTAAATACCGACTACCAATAAAAACATACTTAAAAACAGTACTTGGAATAAATGGTCTAATTTTAAAGGTTTATATTTTATCTTATTTTAGATTAGAAATAGGAGTTATCAACATAGATGTAACTAATAAAGGTAATTCTGCCCTGTTAATAATTTTATCTGCCTCATAAAACTGCTGTATAAGAATTAAATGAAATAGTTTATATAAACTTAGTCCAACACTTGGTAGTTAATTAGCAAGTGCTCAATAAATGTTAGCTTTCTGTTCATTTTCTTCTATTTTCTTTCATATCGATTTCTCTCCTGATCCTTACTCACATATAATAAAAGCTACTTTCCTCCAAAACAAGAAGCCTTTCATGAGTCAAGTTTAAATAACTGAAAGAAAAATAAGAAGCCTATACATGCTTCTTAAAATACCTAAGAAAATGAGAAATTTTAAATCATTTTTTAGTACTTAATAAAAAAATAAACTCAAAACCAAGCTTATCAGAGTAGAAATAACCATGGACTAATTAGTTAGAATAAAGGACTTCTATGGAATAAACCTGCTACCATAGAATAGCAAGTAAAATTTCACATTGTGTCATCTCAAGAGTAAAGTGGATATTTGAAATTTACAGGTGAATACATCATTCATAAAGACTAACTAGGTAAAAATCAAGTCATCAATTAACTAATAGTTCTTTTTCTCTAATTATCTTTAACATTCTCAAGTCACATATAATCTCATTATGCCTTTCCATTAAATAAAAATACCTCACTCTTAAAATCAGGTTCAGGAAAACAAACATGTAAAAACAATGTTAACAAATTTAAAAGTTTCTATTTAAATTAATTCAAGCTTACACTTTAATGTAATTATTAACCTTTCTCCATTACCACTTTTGGCCCTAAGGTGATATTTCTTAAAAGGCACCCTTTCCTTCAGCATCAAAACAGTACTAGGGAATTCCTGTCTCACAGCTGGACAAAGAAACATGTGAAGGAATAAAAGTAATAATCCTGGGACACAGAAAAATCCATCTCAAAGCTAGGAACTAAGAATTCAGGACACAATGTTGACACTTTCACCTTCTGAGTCCTCTTATACATACACAAACATAAAACTAATGAGCAGTAATCTTGCACACATGCATATTTATGGACTTCAATGCTTTACCAAAAGGAACAGTTAAAAAACTTAAACTGGGGACTCAATGGGTTTTCACTAATTAACAAAACACCTACCTTAAACTTTTTCTGGTAAACCAACTGATTATTCTGTATTGAAAACCAGCGTCTAAATAAATACAAAATAGATTACGTTTTCACAAACATAATTTATTTCAGTTGTTGTTAGAAAAGAAATATTGGGGAAAGCACTAGAAAATCAGTTTATGGTAATTATGTTTTTAGAAGTGCATTGTTTTGTTTTGCTTTATATAAACTGATGTCAATGAGATAGATAACTACTGAAAGTAAAAAAACAATTTCAGGCAATTTTAAAACCACAGATTAGGAAAATAAAATTACTATATTTTGATTCATTTTTATGTCAGAAATTTATATCCTAACAAAAGTTGTCATCCTTTATGTCATTACCAAATAATAATTGTTTTAAAATAAAAATTTAGCTTTTTGAGCTTCCTCAAAAATAACTAAATCTTTCCCCCAAAATAATTTGCTTTTGTTATAAAGTAGAAATAAAATTATATTATAAATAAGACTTCATTTGTATACAATAAAAGACTGAAATAAATGGTGCTTTGTTTTCAACCTTTCTGAAGCTAATTCAGCATTTGATTTGTTAAGCAAAACAGAAAATTGTATCATCCTTTTAGAACTGACATCACAGGAGGATAGGTGCCAATTCACTTGGGCTTACTTTCATGTAAAATACTTCTAAGCAGAATAATCAAAGTTATGACTAAAAATGAGTCACCCAACTATTGTTCTGCTCGTTACTATACATTAATTGGCAAACACTTTACTTGCAATCTTCTTTAGAAGAAAAAACTAAGCTACGTATGGCATATTTACTAATTCTAATTCATTAAAACAGTAAAAGGACCTAAAGACTTACAAAAAAAAAAATCACAGCCAAAAGCCATTCATAAAAGGAAGCAAAAACTCTCATCAAGCATGAAAGGTAAAACAGTATTTGAGTCATTATTTTAAAATTAGTTTCATGTGAGATGATTTCTATCATAAACATTAGTTATTAATCTATCAGCAGATAGAGATTCTACCTTTTCATTGATACTAATACAAAGCACTAAAAATTGTATTTAGACATATTTAGAATTTCTATTTTAAAAAATTAAGTTAATTCTCCAAAGCTGAGAAAATGATTAGATGCTTTTCTATTTTTAAGCTAGACAGATTGTTAGGTTTTCTTGCTATTTAAAAAGGTATCACTGTTACCATTAAAATAGAGACTGTTAAATAAGCATCTAGATAAAACCAAGTGGGTTGCCTCTAAATGCAAATCATCAAGAGGTGAGCTAGAAAAGGAAGAACTTCTGGGTCTCTTTGCTTTGGAACACATGGTTGGTTAGAAATGTTAAAGGAAATACCTCCAAACAAACAAAATGGTGCAGCCCTGCCACATGGGATGACATGCAATGGAAACAATCTCTGATATTGATTAAAGTGTTTTTAAAAAAAATCATTTGAAGTAGCGTAAACCATATTAATAAAAATTCTTATATTTTACATATAGTAATCATATTATATAATTTGATGAAAAACTACAATGAATTTTATTGCACAATGGAAAAACATCCATGTAAACTTTTCATGCTTCTGAGGTCTTCAAAAAATAAATTTCTTTTGACCTGCTGAATCTTAGAATAGCCTCTAAACATAAATAACAAAATACTAGATAAAAACTTAATTTTTTTTCTTAGAGACAATTTCCTCTGATTATTAACTTTATAGATCATTTGTATTTCTGAAACTCAGCTCCCCTACCATCTATCTGCTTCTGGGTAACTTTCTCACATCATTAGTTTTTGTATACACTATAAATTCATCTTAATTTGACATCTCCTAAGGAAAAACAATCCCACAATATATCCTAGGTAGAAAAATATTTTAATTACTAAGATCAGTATGTCTTATGATACTATCTCCCCTCCTCTGCCATTAAAAAAAGAAAAAAGAGCTAACTTTACTCATTTACACTGACGAAGACCTTAATCAGGTAAGTAAAATAAAATATAATTTTAAATTGCTCCTGTAGGATAATCCTAGTTATTATTAACAATTTTAATAAAAGGAAAAATGAGACAGTTCATAGTCTATGCGATATGCAAAAATATTTAATATTTTTCAAGTTCATGCTACCTGCAATTTAAAGATTCTTTAAAAGGTAATTAAATAATAAAAAAGACAAATGTTGGAAAGCATTGTGCTGACAACTACACTATATTCTGCAAGATTCACAAACTGACCACAAAGCCAAAATATAAAAGTTTTTAAAAAGGAAAATTTCTTGGTTTTAAGAAAACTAAGACACCACTTTATATCTATCTCAAACTGAGATAACATAATAAAGATTTTAGACCAAAATATTACATTCATAAACAAATATTATTAATTTTTAAATACCAATGAGAGCCATAGGATGACAGAATTTTGGTGGGGAGGGAATACATTAAAAAAGAAATCAAGTATCTTTTACAATTTTTGAGCACTAGTCCCGGAACTCAAAATCAAGAACATGGGTAAAAGTCAGACTTCTAAATCTGTAGAAGCTTTATCACTAAAACTATACAGATGATGGATTCATGCACACATTTGGCACATAGGTGCCAAAAAGGTGAACATTTAACAAAATTAAAAGCTTGAACATGTACATGTTCCTTTATCTAAAATTCAATTTAGTTTTTCACAAGGAAAAAGACCAAAATGGTAAAACAAACAAAAGCTAGGAACTGACAATGTTTCCTTTAAACATAATTAATAAGGTGATTACCAAAGGGGCTAATTCCTAATTACCGTTTAAAAAATTTAAAAAGCACTTACTAGCTTATTTCCCTTAAAAAATACAGACACATATATATATAAAGGTATTCATATTACTCAATCTATATCTTCTTTGGATAACTATATACATATCAAATGTTCTTTTCCAGATTAAAACAAATTGAGGAGATAAGCAATGAAAAGGTATAATTCCATTCCTCAAATAAGTTGTTTACACTTTCTTCCCAATTTAAAACATGAGACTTTATATCCATTGCAAGTAATCCAATTGAAATGCAGGTTAATTATGAGCTTTCTCGTGCCAAAGAGGAAACTGGAGTAAGGTAGGGGTGAGGGGAAGGAAGCCATTTGGTACCTGATATGATCGGGCTTTTTCCTGTCATGTGAAAAAATGGGGCAGGATTAAAACATACGGGAAAGGTGGTAAAAGAATGAAAACGCAAATGTGCAAAATAAGCAAAAGACTAGCATGATATGAAAATAAAGCAAGAATTAAAGGAACCAGCTTAAGCTCATAACCTAACAAAAGAGTCAAAAGTATCTGTTGTATTTTGCTCACATATTATACATACATGCATTTATACAGTTAATTCCAATTCTTAGGGATCTGAAATGCTAATATTTCAGAAATATTCAAAATTTTCTTCAAAGCATTATGGTATAGAAGGTTCTGGTAGGACTTAGCACACTCTGCTATTATTTTCTGCCTCTATGGTCATAGCTGTAAAATATAAATAGTACCTTTCCTCATCTTAAAAATTTAAAGGAAATAATCACTACAGTTATATATATATATATATATATATATATATATATATATATATATATAAACCTGAAACAAATGAGAACTTTCCATAAGGAAAAGTTCCTCCCATCTGCTCACCCTCTTTTTGTCAAATGATAGTGGAGACTCTAAGGCCACACATAAGTAGACTTTATCTTTAATCTATCTATACACTTCTTATCTGTATCTGTACTAGATTAAGATACTATATAATACATTTTATGCTTTTAGCTATATTTTCTAATTCAACAAAGACTGAGCACAGCATGTAATTATTCAACTTCTTTATTAGTTTTAACACCTCACTACTAAATAATGTTAATATTTAATTATTTTCCTTGTTCCTTCATCTTTTCTAAATTTATCATTAAAAACAAAAGAGATATACAGGTATTAGTAATCCATCTAGCACTGACTTGAGCTTGAAGTAAAGCTGACACACTGAGAAGATGGCCTGGTATGGAAAGACTATTTTGTAGATATCACATCATCAAAAAATGTATATTATAGACATATAAAAATCTTAAGAGACACCAGAAATCTGAAGCCAACCAGAAACAAGCTCAACAATTCACATAAGACATAAAACGTTTCACTCCTTACGCTATTTCAATCATATCACACAAAATACCATCTCTTTGGTTAAATTTCAGATCATAGAATGATGCTTTCAAGATATACTTAGATTTTATGAAACACAGGGTCAGGTTTTAAAACTACCTGGGAATTCCTAGTCAAATTCACATTTCCCTCAGGAAGATCTTTTTAAAAAGTTCCTTTTGAAAATATTGTATGCTTCTACTCCATAAAACTATAGACAATGGCAAATTTGTCATATGATTGGCACCTTATAGTAACTACAAGAAAGTATGTTTCCTAAAACTAATCCACAAACAATTAAAAAAAAACAAAAACAAACGTAAACGGTGGGCAGAAAAAAATCTGTACATTGAACAGTTGAATTCCTGGATTTTTAAAGTTAAGGCACAAATATCACAAATACACAGTCTTTTATTCAGAGGCTCGTAGAATATATTAAATCAAGCTAGATAGAGAACTAACTAGAGAAGCAGGGCAGAGTCTGGAAGTCATATACAGGCAAAGGGAAATTATTTGCATGTACTTCCTAACATTAGATTTTTGGTAACCTCATATAAAAAAATTTAGATACATTCCAAATTTTTAAAATTGAAAAGCAGAAGAGAATTCTAAATAACATTTAATAGATAACTCTTTCTTTCTTCTCCCTTTTATAGCTACTGACCTATAACCTAGAAAATACTTAAGACTTCTGTTGCAAGGTTTTGACTTTTGTTTTTGTTTTTGAAAAGGGATTTGTATAATGTTTATATGCTATATTCCTTAGAAGTCTGCCTTTAACTACTGTTGTCATCAAAATATTCTTTAAAGGTGTATGAAAATGAAACTAATTTGCTATGCATAATTTATTCCTAATAATGCAAATGGTTAGGAAGGTTTTTAAAAATATTTTTTAAGCTATTTTTTTGTTGTTGTTATTGAAGTTGTATTTTGTCTTATCAAAATACAGATTGTGGGCTTCCCTGGTGGCGCAGTGGTTGAGAGTCCGCCTGCTGATGCAGGGGACACGGGTTCGTGGCCCGGTCTGGGAAGATCCCACATGCCGTGGAGCGGCTGGGCCCGTGAGCCATGGCCGCTGAGCCTGTACGTTCGGAGCCTGTGCTCCGCAACAGGAGAGGCCACAACAGTGAGAGGCCCGCGTACCGCAAAAAAATAAAAAATAAAAATTCAGATTGTTTGGAATTTCCATAGCAAGTTTTTTCTTTCTTTCTTTTTTTGACATTTCCTTTACGTTTTATTTTATTTTTTTTGGCCTCGTGTAATGTGGTATCTTAGTTCCCCGACCAGGGATCGAACCCGCCCGCCCCTGCACTGGAAGCACGGAGTCTTAATTCTGGGTTGATCCACTGTCGTCTGACCTTGGTCGTTTCTTGACTATCTGCCATAGCAAGTTTTTTAATGAGCCAGGTTTTGAGCCTCAATTTTGTCACAAACCAGCTGTGTGACCCTGAATGAGCAACCATCTCCCTGCACTTCCATTTCTTTACTAAAAATTAGGGTGTTAACTACAATCTATGATTCTAATCAATAACTGTCATCCTATCACACAGAAATGGCATCTCCTTTAAAAAGTGGCCTCATTTCCAAAGTTATTGTCTTCCTTACTTGGCAAATGATAGGTAACATATCTACAATTGAGAATTTAATAGTTATTCCCTACTTGATTTTAGTTATGTTTTAATGTCTATGCCAATTAATAAAATTCATGAAACATATAATAAAAAACCAAAAGGTCCATGCTTAAGTCAATTAATGTTCTTCCGTTGTCCTAAATGGGAATGCGATTTTCCACTAACACTTACTGTGCTTCATTTTGAAGTCTGAGAGCATTTCTGATTGGAGTAGTCCATGGAAGTTCGTTTCATTTCTTCTTAACATAATGGTACAGTTTCTATGGATTTACTGTATTTTCACTGTGTTAAACTTTAAGGAGGTTGTTTTGAAATCTGAAGGTTAAAATTCAATTCTAACATTACCTCATGAAACCATACTAGTTGAAAAATCTTTATTATAAAAATTTGACAACCACACGATTTTAATTTCCTACTCTGGCTATGGAAATTTGCCAGGAAACACTTCAAAGATTATTGGCTTAATACAGAATTTTAATTTTTCTTTTTTACTTTATAATAGTTAAAACATTATTTCTTAACCAGACCATCTAGTTGATCCATCTATATTCATGTATTATTTTTAAAGTTCTACATAACTCGGGCTTCCCTGGTGGCGCAGTGGTTGAGAGTCCGCCTGCCGATGCAGGGGACACGGGTTCGTGCCGCAGTCCAGGAAGATCCCACATGCCGTGGAGCGGCTAGGCCCGTGAGCCATGGCTGCTGAGCCTGTGCTCCGCAACGGGACAGGCCACAACAGTGAGAGGCCCACGTACCGCAAAAAGAAAAAAAAAAAAAGTTCTACATAACTCAAAGAGACTTAATATCAAATATTATCATTATTCTTTCCAGTTTATATTCACTCTCAAGTAAAGGAAAATTATTTCAAATACAACACACCATGTACCATTCAAACATCTGACAATATCGAATGCTATGGAAATACTCAATGTATCACTGACATTTGAAAATATCAATAAATTTTTCTATAACCTCATCACCAAGGACTCAAAATTAGTGCACAATGAATCCATTTCAATGTACTGAATATCCAAGCATAATCATTTCCAGTTAAATTAACAAAAATGTATACTAAATTAAACTTACCAAGAAAATTCTATTTATTTTGCTACTGTCCATTTTATAAAAAGAAAACAATCTATCATTAAGTGAATTCATATCTGTTCAAGCAGCAAATAATATACATTCAACCAATAATATAATAGTGTATCAATTAACCAGAACCCAATACTATTTTCAATTATTACAAAACTGTTCTAATTACTCTTTTTTTTTTTTGCAAGAAGGGAGGCATCCTTGAATAAAAGGCTAATCACTGCTATTCAGAAGAATGATCCTGAGGCAATACAATCTTTTTTTTTTGCTTTAATGTCTGAAATTATTCCACTTTATTAATACATAAGAAAATAAAATATTTTACACATTCATTCAAAAGACATTTACTGGATCAATATATATAAAAATCAGTTTAGAAAAAAAAATTTTAAGTTTTCGGTTGGCATCAAGTTTAGAAAAAAGGAGCACCAGCTGCCATACTCACTTCACACATAAAAACAATTCCATATCCTAAAACTCCTGGTTAAAGTTATTGCAAAGATCCAAAGATCAGGATCACCTCACTTAAAGATTCACAAGCCAAAATTAAGTAAAAATGTACATAAACAGCATATAGGGGAGGAACCCAAAGGGAAAAAAAAAAAGCTCACTTGTCATATTCATCCATTATGTTCAAAATATAATTTGCAATCAGATCTATTTGGTAACAAATATGGGAGGAAGCTCACATTTAAAAATTTATTCATTGTAATGATCTAGTCACTACAGACCAAGCAGTATAAAAAGTCTCCTTGCTTCCTGGTTTAAACTTCGCTTAAATTTTAAAATTTAGAATTACTACTGTTACTTTTGACTTGCTTCTTAAGGCCCCTTTCCTAGAAGGGCCTTATCTTATCTTCAATGGACTGGGTTCAGGAAAGTTACTAGGGACTGTGAATTTAGAGAATTATGAAGGAAAGAGTTGCCAAACCAAAGGGAAAGTCAGAAAACTGAGAATATGGAAAGAGCAAGACTAGATTTGAAATATATTACCTGTTCCAAGTTTTGAAGGCATTGCTGGCTCGTTTGAACAGATAACCTTCCATAACAATGCCATTTGCAGCATCTACATTATATTCTAGTTTAGAATCATCACTGGAGAAATCCTAGACAAAATAACACATTAAAAAGTTCATATGATTTTTACTGATTTCCCTAGACAACAAATCTATCCTAGAGAGACAGCTCAAACAGTAAAAAGCTTTGTATTAAGATAGCTATATCAACAATATTCATAAGAAAGCAGGGGAGACCTAAATGTTCAAAAATAGAAGAATGCTTCAACATATTGATGTATTTCAATCCAGTAGACTATTAGGCAATAACATAGATGAGTATACAGAATATACATTAAAAGAGAAAAAACAATATAAATTTTATAAATTATGCAGCTTGGGTAAATAAACTGTATATACACTGTGATTAAAAGCACAATATGTATACAAATAGACAAAGGGAATAACTCGATATTCTACAGGTGTTATGTTTAAAATGTTTTCATTTAATCCCAATATTTTATGGTGATGTGTCTGCTAACAATTTTTTTAAAGGAATATGGGTATATTTAATTGGGATTATTTAAATCTACCACTATTTTCTAAATATATTACTATTATGGCAGTTTTTAAAATCTGGTAGAAACAATAACTCCACTGTTTGGGGGTTCAAAAAAGGATTAAAATAAAATTATTTTTGCAAAGGAGAAGCACCACAGTGTGAAGTGAGCATTCCGAGCTCACTTTTTTATGAGGACTATAGAACCACTCATAGTCATTTTTTATCATTCTAATCATTCTAGTTTTCACTTGAATACAATTCAAACTTTCAATTTTCCTCCAAGGATTCATGAAGTTTTGAAATCAGAATTCCCATATTTAAAATATTTCCTGGTGAATTTCCAAAGTAATTTCAACAAAACTGCAAGATTGCTGTGATCCCCAAATTGAAAACTCTAAAAATCAGTCTTGAAACTTTCAAAATTATTTCTGGACCAATAATCAAAATTAGAATGCTATCCTATTAGAGAGCAGTAGACTTTCTGTCTTGAGAAAGATTTTGGTAGAGGCTGGATGACCACCTGCCAGAACGCTGGGATGCGGGGGTCCTGCACTGGAGGGGAAACGGAGTGAGAATCACCTAAGGGCTTTCCAAATCTAAGAGTCTAAGACTATGGAAAGAGGAAACAGACTAACTTCAGAATTAAAAACAAACACTGCTGACATCTCTCAAAATTTAATCATAAAGACATAATAATCCAAAATAATCAAATGAAATAACCTGTAAATAAATTGCTACATTTCTTCCTGCTTTTACTTTGGGGGGAAAAAATCAGGGAAATTTTAATTCCTTCATTTAAAATGTACTTGAAGCTATAATTTATTTAATTATGTAGACAGGATTAAGTCAGCAACAGATGTAATTGAGTTTGGCAACATTCTAAAAATTTCATTTGTAACATCGGCATCTTTGCAATGCATTATAAGTATTTTTTTTCTAATTTCAACTATTTTTCTTGAGATAAATTAAGTCTTCAGTATAATTCCTATTAACATCAATTAATATTTTATAGTACTTAAAATGTGATAGATATGATTTTATAATGAAAGCAACCAATAATGTTGAATAAAATATATAATATTAGAATTTAAACACACTGATGAGCTGACAAAATGGAAGGAATACTCAAAGGCAAAAGAATAAGTGAACATTGGAAGCCACAGGGGTAAGCAGAGCAAGGAAGCCAAGTCTCCCATTAAGGGCGTTTGTCTCATCAGGAGAACTTGAAGCTCTGGTGTGGGGCCCAAGGAATAGAAGGCAAGGCCAAGGCTGGCCAATGAGGGGACTCTAAGAGAAGCTTTCTCTTTTGAAATTGCAAGAAAGACAAGAAGGACCACTACTATCTCTTTGATTTAAGCTTATTTTAAAAGTCCCAGCCAGCAAGATAAACAAAAAGTAAAGGAAACAATTACTTGCAGATGATGTGACTTTGTACACATAACATCCAAAAGAATCCAGAGATAAATCAGTATTAAAGAGAGCTTAAAAAGACTACTGGTTACAAAATCAATACATAAAAATCAAATTTTATTCTAATATATAACAAAAGTAAACAGTGAGAAAAGAAATTTTTACAAGATAATATTTACAGTAACATTTGCAATACAATTTAACAAAAGATGTACAAGAAAACTATCAAACTTTATGAAGAACATTAAAGAAAACTTAAATAAATGGAGAAATATTTCAAGCTCATGGACTAGAAGACATTTAAAATAAAGATATCAATTTTTCCCCAAACTGATTCACAGATCCAATGCAATCCCAATCAAAATCCCAAAAGCTATTTTTATGTAACCTAAAAAGCCACTCCTGAAATTTATATGGAAATGCAGAACTTTGGCAATTCACTTTTGAAGAAGAGAAGGTAGGAGGCTTCTCTTTGTCAGATATCAAGATATGCTATAAAGCTAAAATAATTAAGATAGCACAGTATTGGCATAATTAAGATAAAAAGACCAACAAAACAGAATAGAGTCCAAAACAGACCTCACATGTATGGAAATGTGATGTATAACAGTATACAACACTGAGTAGTAGGGAGAAACAAACTTTTTAACAACTGAATCTAGATCATTTAGCTACCAATGTGAAAATAAAAGGAAACTGGATCTCTACCTCATACTATATACAAAAAACCAATTACAGATTGATTAAAAATCTAGATAAATTGATAAAAGGCAAATCTATACACACTTAGAAGATTAGGCAAATCTATAAACCCTTAGGAGATATACCATTGTGATCCTCGGTTGGGAAGGACACAAAAAGTACCACACAGAAAAGACATTTTAAAAACTATGTGAAAATTTAAAACGTATATACCCCAAAGGGGGGCTAATATCCAGAATATCTGAAGATATGATCAACAGTTAGCTAGGCAACATGATGGAAAAATGGGAGAAAGACTAACAGACATTTAACAAGGAGGATATCCAAATGACCAATAGACTTGGGAGAAGGTCATTAGTGGCTAAAGCATAAATTAAAACCACAACAAGATGTCAATATCTACCACCAAAATAGGCAAAAAATTTAAAACTTTCACAATACAACGAGGTGGCAAGCAGCAATGGGAACTCTCACACAGTGCTGCTTACCAGGAGTGGTATAACATTTTGAAAAATAATTTAGCATTATCTACCAACACTGAACATATATACACACCCTCTGACCCAGTTTTATTCCTAGGTATAAATCCATCAGAAATGTGTGCATATATCCAAAAGGCATGTACATGAATATGCATAGCATTGTTTCTTCAACTGATCAATTTCAATTCTTGAAAAAACTCTAAATAATTACATTAGACATATTTTTCCTTAATTTTTAGTTTGACTGGATCTTGTTCTTTTCCTTTTTTTTTTTTTTTTTACCTGTAATGCAGCCTTGTGTCAGCATTTAAGGGCAAAAAAAAAAAAAGGTAAGTATTCATAATGAACAAAAACAGCATTATTCCCTTTAAGGAAAACAATAACTGACAATTATTTAAAATCAAATAAATTTATCAGATTTAATAATCTACTACTCTTGGACATTCGGTACAACACTGAGCTGTTATACAATAGGGAAAGATATTAAAAGATGCATAGTGCAACAGAAACTAACATGGTACTGTGAAGCAATCATACTCCAATAAAGATCTATTAAAAAAAAAGATGCATAATATTCATTAAATAATTCAGTTTAAACAAATAGTCACATGTTTCTAAACTTCATGACCTCTCATTTTAATTAAAAATGATTGGTCCCAATTCTTGAAAATCTTTCCACAGTAACGTCATTAAAACAAGTTATCCAAACAAAAATGATTCTAACTTTAAACAAAATAAAACATGGAGGTAGTCTTACCTGAATATAACTAGAAGTAATGAATTAAACATGGTCTGGTAGAAAATCTTCCACTTTTTAAATAACGTTTCTCTTTGGGTACTAACAACCCATCACCAATAAAATTTTCCTTACTTTTATTACGGATTTCACTTTCGTTTTTTTCCTCTGACATCTTCTATATCAGATCTAGTTTACTGGTATTTTAAATTCTAAATAAACCATAACAAAAGTTGATTTGACTGCTCAATACCAAGAGAATAGATTTCTTAAAGCAATGCTAGAAGATATCTTTTTTTTTTTTTTTTTTGGTCTTTTTAGGGGAAAGTGTGATAGCAGTCCCCCACTACCAAAAATTATGCAGTCAAGTTTCCCACATTTGGGGAAATTGTAGGTGTGGGATGGATAAGCCTCACGCTGGGAAAACCACCTTTGTGATCATGGTATCTCTCCTGCCAGGTATAAGTACAGAACACATCTTTTTTCATACTTTTTACATACATTCAACCTCCAGTTGTCTCTTTTTATTTTCAGATTACTACACACAAAAAAATGTCAATAACTATATAAGATAAAATATTGTTAGACTGAGTTCCAGGTATATTATATTCAAAGCTTTTAGCACACAGAAACAAAAACTGGTTTCACATTTAAATCTTCATTTTTAAATATATATTTTTCAAACATTAGTTTAGATAGACTTAGGCAAATTAATAAGAAATGCAAGTGAAATTTCAGCATCACTTGAGAGGGTAAGTGCTGCCTTAGAGTGACTGCAGCTGGAAATTCCTAGTACCAAACACACACATTGATGCTACGGTGTTCTCCAACCCATGACCACCTCCACGCACCCCCCCATCCACCGCCCCCCACATACACACACACATTTTTACAGGTGGTTGGTGATATCCTAACTGAAACTGTAAGTAGTGTTTTAAACTCTAAGGGCCACTTTTAAAGCAGTTAAGGCCCTAAGAGACTGATGATGTTTTTATAAGCTGGTTCAAGAGCATGGCTTTCAAATATTTTGATATAAAATAGTAATAAAATACAAACCTGAACATCAGAAAAATATTTTATTTTTTACAAAAAATGGAGGAATTTATCTATACAATACAATCTTTAATTATTAAAGCAACTCAAAGGATCTTTTCCAACACAATGATATCCTGCTGAAACCAATAATCAAGAAATTGTGTAAAATGGGAATTAATCTCCTTTAACTTCTCCCCTCAAGTACCTTTTGTTGAATGGTGGAATGTTTTTGCTCCATTTCTCTTTTCTCCTTTGCTGCATCCACGACCAGTCGATCCAACTATAAAAGGAGTAAATGATAGAGACTTAGAAGTTAAAGAAAGAAAGACATGATTATTTTTCAAAACTCATACACCAAATCAGTCAGTCAATTGAGGTTTACCTAAAAAGGCATTTTGGCTACAACTTTAAAGTGGAAGTTCTTTTTTTTCTGGTATCATATCCTCTTTGAGAAGGTCTTTAATTCCTCTAGGGAAAACATTTCTAAGAGCAACCATGGTTCCAAGCAATTGTGACAGGTGGCCCTGTCTCAGGCACAACAGTGATAACATGCTCACCCCTTGAATTAAGGAGAATGACTCTAGATTAAGTTGTCTGCTGATGCACTCAGCAATTCTGGTAGTCGCTATCAAAGGCAGAAAGAAGATATACTGGTGATTTTTCTTCCCAAACAGCAAAAAGTAGCAGCTAAGCTAGTGTGTGCCAGCCTCACAAGTTCAACGTAACAGACACTTCCAATCACTCAAGATGCATGATGTTTTCAAGTTGGCTTCCTAATATTACAATAAAATCTAAAAGGTAGAAAAAATAATTCAACAGATAAAAGAGAAAGCAAGAAAGGAGGGAGGGAGGGAAAAGAATAGAATAGAGTAGGAGAGGACAGAATAGGATAGAATAGAACAGAATAGAATAGAATAGAAACCATTCATTAGATCAGGGTATAAAATCACCAATTTTTAAAGTCCTTTTTTTAAAAAAAAATTTAAAAACTTATGAAATCATAAAATCCCATTTCTTTCTTGATCCTTTCCATCAGAAGAGAAATATCTGACTTCCAGTATTATGACAAAAGCACTGGCTTCTTGAACTCCTCTTTGCTGGAATAACAAAAATTGGGTTATAAAATACCCCATTATGTGGGTCTACTCTTCTAAACTGTGATGTATGTCATTTCATCTTTGAACACCCATCACCTCAAACTAATGTGTGATAAATGAATAAATAAAAATGTAAATGTCAACAGACTACGGAGACAAAGTATTAAATGTCAAAATGTTCTCATTGATATCCTTTAACAACAAAACTGAAAAAGGCCTTCTTAAAAGACTGTGTGATCCTTTATTCACTATCACACATTAGTTTTAAAATCTTAATATCACTGAATAATAATAAAGAACCAAAAGAAAACATACTGAAATAGAACTATCACTATTATAGAATATTTTACTTAGATGGCAACTATACCACTCCACTTTAAGATCTAATGCATACTTACCTTAGTGACATGCTGCATTGATTTAACGGGTAATGCTGCGCTAGGAAAATGTTTGTCCTCAATAGTTTCTTATACTGAATGAGTGGCATAACCATTATATCCTTGTTTTATAGCCTTTAAGTGAAAGGCATGTTAATGTTTTTCATACATTCAGATTGAAGTGCAGCAGAAGGCAGCCCCCAAGATTCAAACTGATATTTCTAAACTTGCATGCATGTACTTTCCACACCAGTACTACAATGCCAGTGATGGTAGTAAAATTGTCAACTTGGTAGTAAATTTCTCTGCTGCATCCCACCCCACTGCTACTGCAGCAGAAAGGGAGGAAATTCCCCTCTCTCTGTTGGGGCAGAAGTATAAAGAAAAAGATATCTTCCAACATGGTGGAGTACTGGAGGACGTATGAGTTGGGGAGGTGCGAAGGCTGGCAGTCTTGTCTCCTAGATGCTGGGTACTGTATCAGGAAGAGAGTTTGGAGCACAGTAGCATGTGTCCCGTGTTTCTATTAGTGTTGGGCATCATGAGGTTAATAGGCTCCTATACCTAACCAGGTGCCCCCAATCCTCTACCTATGTATTGAATCTCCTACACTCCTACCACCTCAGATTTCACCACTTCTCTTTCTGCCTTTCAACTTCTCCCATTCCCATTTCTTTTTAAATTTGTGCAAATAATACCTTAAATAAAACCTTCCTACAACTCATACTCCCCTCTAGCTACTACCTGCTCTCTTTTCTTCACAATACAACTTCTTAAAAAATTTTTCCCTGTTCTCCACTTGCCCATTTCATATTCATCTACCCACTGTAATTAAGCTTTCACCTCTTGGACCCTCAACTCTCACATCAGTAACACATAACCTTCTTGCTGCTAAACCCAAGAGGTAGTTCTCAGTCCTAGGGTTACTCGACCTTCTTTCCAGCATTTGCACTGACAACCACCCCCACCTTTCTGAGACACTCTTTCCTTGCCCTGTGCTACCACGATTTTCTGGTTTTCCACCTCCTCTCCCATCAGTGTTCTCACGGAGCCCCTCTTACCTAGCCGTCTCTTAAAAGTAGATCATTCTTAGGGCTCTGTCCCAAGCCAAATCTCTTTTTACTGCATACTCGTGGACCTTGACCTTAACTTACAAAATCAAAATTATTAGGCATGGTGTTCGGTCACTTATGTTTTTTTAAAATAGGTTCATGATTTTGAAATACCTATTAACTTTCCTTGGGTCAATTCACACACTCTTGTGATTGCAATTAGCAATTATATGCTATTGACTCCTTTAGTGTTTCTTTCTCTTGAACTACAGATATACCCACCTAGTTGTCCTATTCTCAAAATCAACACATTTAAACTTGAACTCATCATGTCCCTCCACTCTCAAATTGGCTACATCTTAACTATTCCTCAAGTCTATCTATTTATCTCCACCCTTACTGCCAGGACCCTAGTTCCAGATGCCATAATCTCATAACTGAATTACTGAAAGAATATCCTAACTGGCCACCTCCAACCAGGCCATATTATCCACCAGGCACTACAGGCACTGGAGTTTAGATGCTTTTCAAGGACCTGCAAAATTACTTGAGACCTGGGAGGGTAAAAACTGAAATTAATAAATGTCAAAATATACAATTATTGAAACTAGTCAACTACAAACCAATTCATTTTTTTGATAAATTATACTTAATTTAAGATGAGGGTACAATCTAATGTTTGATTAAGATGTGGGGCCTAGGAAGGTCTTGCCTTCTTCCCAAGTCTGGGCTGGATGTACTCTATACATGTTACAGTAACACTTTGATCCTCCAATATGTGGTAGGGATAGCTGGGTGCCTCCCAACATCCATTCTCTCCTCCTTTCTTAACAAGAGAATCCCCAAATTCTAGTAGGTTAACACGGTTACATGCATTAAGACTAAATTTCCCAGCTTTCCTCGCAGCTAGTGTGACACTGGGTCATACACAGAAGTGGAATATACAATTTCTAAGAAATATCCTTAAAGAGAGGGTATGAATCTTTCTTTCCCCTTTCCTCCTTCCTGTTGGCTAGCATTTGGATATGAAGGCTAAAGCTTGATAAACCACTCTGAACCATTAGGTAGAATCCAAAGATATAATAAGCCTGTGTCCCTGCAGATTAAGTGACCACCATACTAGGCCTTTGATTTTACATAGAAGAAATAAAATTCTATCTTGTTAAAGCTCCTACTATTTCTGGTTTTCTATCACATGCAAACAAATCTAATCTCCATTTATATACCCAGACAGGGCACTTAGAGTTTAGGGAAATGGGGAAAAGGTAAGAGCAGAATGAGAATTGCATTCATTGACCAAAAATAAATGTGGTGCATGCATGTGTGCATGTGTGTGTGTGTTGGGATGGTGTTGGGGAAAGATGGTGTGCAGGGCATATGCTGTGAATTATAGAAATGCTCTTCCGTGCCTCTACAGAACTTAATCTATTGGAAGAAAATAACAAGTCACCACACTATTAATCTCTGTGCTATTTTTCATCCTTAATCCCTCTCCTCAGAAAGTAACCTGAACCATTTTGGGAAAGAAAATCAACTGAAAATTGACAGAAATCCAGAAAACTCACCAGTCAACAAAAAAGAATAGCCGGGAACAGATCTAACATAAAGTTTTCATTAGATATCAAAAATAATTTGGACGTAATAAAATTTCTATATAATATTCTTATATATAATTCATGCATGTGCATGTGTGTGTGCATGTGTATAAAATGAAAAAGTTCCCAAGAGTTCTATAATCTTAAGATTCTAAAATTTTATTATTCAAAATAGCAAAATGCAAATTTCTCTGAAAATAAAAAAAGAGCTATAACTCAAATAAAATACCAATTAGGACAGTAACTCAATAATCCAAATGTAAGAAACAAAAAAATAAATCCAGCTATGTATACTGTAAAACAAACACTTTGTTTTAAAATTCTTCTTTTTGGTACCCTAATATACTATCTGTAACATTTTCTTTAACTTTAATCTTATTTTTGGTTACACATTTAACCCATACATAAATCTGCTATAGCACCAAACTTCATCATTAAATAAACTGTCAAATTTCCCAATATGCTAAATCTCTTTAAAAATACAGATACTAGAACAAAGACAACAAAAGGAAAAATAAACAAGTCAAACTACATCAAACTAAAAAGCTTCTGCACAGCAAAGGAAACCATGAGCAAAATTAAAAGGCAACCTACCAAATGGCAGAAAATATTTACAAATCATATATCTGATAAGGGGTTAATATCTAAAATATATAAAGAACTCAGACAACTTAACAGCAAAAAAAAAAAAAATTTCAATTAAAAAATGGGCAGAGGATCTGAACAGACATTTTCCCACAGAAGACATACAGATGGCCAATAAGAGGTCAAAGGTACTCAATGTCACTAATGATGAAAGACATGCAGATCAAAACCACAGGGAGATATTGCCTCACACCTGTTAGAATGGCTGTCATCAAAGATAAGAGAAGACTGTCAAGGATGTGGAGAAAAGGGAACCCTTGTGCACTGCTGGTGAGAATGAAATTGGCACAGCCACTATGAAAAACAGTATGCAGGTTCCTCAAAAAATTAAAAATAGAACTACTATGTGATCCAACAATTCCACTTCTGGGTATTTACCTGAAGGAATCGAAGACACTAACTCGAAAAGATATCTGCATCCCCACGTTCACTGCAGCATTATTTAGCCAAGATATGGAAGTAACCTAACTAAGTGTCTGTCAATAGATGGATTTTAAAATGTGGTATACATAATACAGTGGAACATTATTCAGCCATAAAAAAGGAAATCCTGCCTTTTGCAGCAACATGGATGGATCCTGAGGGCATTACACTAAGTGAAATAAGTCAGACACAGAAAGACAACTACTGTGTGATCTCACTGATATGTGGAATTAAAAAAAAACAAAAACAAAAAACAGAACTCATAGTAAAAACAGACTGGAGGTTGCTAGAGGTGGGTGTTGGCGGTGGGAAAATGGGTGAGTGGGGTCAAAAGGTACAAAACTTCCAGTTATATGTATGTCAATTATATCTCAATTTAAAAAAGTACAGATATTGGTATATAACACAGAATCAAGAAGTACAATAAAGCAGAAACTAACACACAATTGTAAAGCAATTATACCCCAATAAAGATGTTTAAAAAAAAAAAAAAAAGAAGTACAGTACATTACCTGTGCACCAAGATCCTTCATGTAGGGCCCAAGTTCACTAAATAGATCATATCCTTGATGAAAGAAGGCCAAATGGGCATACATAAAGGATAACATCTAACAGGAGGAAAAAATGGTTAGCATTTTAAAATCAATTCTTAGATAAATATTCTGAAATTTTAAAAAAATTCTGATCCTATCTATTGTTTAAAAATTATTCCACCAGAGCCCAAAATAGCAAACCTATTTAAAATTAAACTGAGTCATTTTTCTTAAAAGAGTATTACAAAAATATTTTCAAACTTATATTGCAATAATTCAAAGAATCAAGTTTTCAATAACTTCACCAGCTTTCCAGGTACATTATAAAATATCTATGTGTCTTTCAACAAAACTCACTGGCAAAACCTTAAATTACAAATAAAACATTAAAATATTAGGAGGGGACATACGAAGCTCTCAAAACAAAGCAATCACATATACTTTACAACCCGTAGATCACTAAGCACAACACGAAATAGGGGCATGCTCATTTTTTTCTCAAGATAGCAAAATAAAATGAGGCAACAGACTTTGCCAATATGAAGATTTTGTTATGTTCATTCCAAAAATTCAAAAATGATTAATGGGTTAAGATTTTTTTCTAAGTTTTCCTACATTTTACCTAGTCATGAGAGAAAAAACACTCTTATTTTTATTAGTTAAATTTTTACATGAGAAGGAATTAATTCAATCACAATACTGAAAGAATCCTCCAAACATCCCTGTTATTTTTAGCAAGAAGAGACATCTGTTTAATTCTGTAAAATCTAAAATAGGTCAAAAGGTCCTTAATACTCAAGAATCCTTCAAAAGGAATTTTTTTGGGAGAGAAAAACCAATAAAATAAAACACAATGACAAAAGGACAAAGCTCACTAAAAGATGATTCTGGAATTGGATAACGCTGGTTGTACAACTTTGTGAATATGATTTTAAAAAACACTAAATATATTTTTAAAAAAGAGAGGAAGAGATTAATAGTTACAAGTACATAAAAAGTAAAATATGCCTGCACATCAAAACACAGAATAAGCATATTAAAAGATAAATAATAAACTAGGAAAAAACACTTGACAAAGGGTTACTAGTCTTAACAGATAAGAGATGTTACAAATCAATATGAAAAGCATGAAGACCCCCACAAAAAAAGAGGGAAAGGACATAAATAGAAAACATAGTGACCAAGAAAAGAAAAGGGGGGGGGGACATTCATACTCATTTGCCTCAAAGAAATCCAAAATTAAACAATGAAATGACATTTTCAATCTACCAAACTGTGGTAGAGTGGGAGAAATTAATACCCAGCGTTGGTAAAATGTAGAAAAATGTTCACTCTCACACACTATTAGTGGAAATTTTGTGTAACCCTTAAAATTTGACAATATTCCTTAAAAGTTTCAATAAATGCTTCAACCCTTTGACTAAGTAATCTCTTGTCTTAATCTATCCGAAGGAAATATTATTCATTAGGATGATCACTATAATGCTATGCTTTACGTCAAAAACAGGGAAATTACTTAAAATCCATTAATAGGTAAAGTTAATTTATGGTATATTCAAGGTCAGCAAACTGACCTACAAACTATATCCAGCCCTACCACCTGTTTTTGGATGGCCTACGGGCTAACAACAGTTTTTGCATTTTTAAATGGTTAAAGAAAATGAAAAGAAGACATGAAATTCATGACACGTAAAAATTATATAAAATTCAAATTTCCATGTTCATAAAAAAAGTTTTATTAGAACAGTCATGCCATTCATTTACATATTGTCTATGACTGCTTTCCTATTACAATAGCCCAGCTGAGTAGTTGCAACACAGACAATACGGCCTCCAAAACCTAATATATTTACTACCTGGCCCTTCAAAAAAAAAGTTTGCTCACCCCTACTGTATTCATATGGTAGAATTCTACCTGGTCACATCGTTAAATAAAAAAATATTTAACGACACATGATGATTTTGGAGTGTATCAGTGAAAAAAGAAAATTATAGAACAGTATGTAGGAATGATTCCTATTTTGTTTTTAAAAATTAAATGGAATTTTAAGAGGTGTATATACATTTTCACATACACACACACACAGGCGTGCGCACACAAACAGAGAAAAAAGACAAAGATTACACCAAGATATTAATAGTGGTTCTCTCTTAGTAGTAGCATTTATAAGTATTTTTATTCTTCCTTCATATATTTTATTTTCCAATTTTCTACAATTAACATACATTACTCTCAATCTGGAAAAGGTGGTGGAGGTAAACAGGAAGTATAATGTTCTCATCTGATAAGAAATAACATAAATATTAACAGAGAATTTAGGAAAAACCTAGGTGTGGACAAGGATCAAAAGCAATTTCTGTAGATCCTTTGAGAAAAAAAAACCATAAAAAAACTTTAGTGAACGAAATCAGAAAGGAGAAATTATTTCTAAGGTTCTCAAAATATAAAAGAGTGTAATGTATACATGACTATCATCCTCTGCCCACCTCCTTGTTAGCTTTTAAGACGAAAAATGGGCAAATAAGAAATGACTGTTGCCATGCCATCCTTCAAATTTCATCTCATTTGTTTTCTACCTGCACTCCAAAAAGCTGATACACCATCAACAGCCCTAAGGGAAAAATTCTGTAAAATGATGCTATGTATGCCCTCAATCTCAAATTATTTAAGTGTCTGCTTTAAGGAGATTACAGTGTAATTATAGATGAGACACACATAAATAACTATAACATAAAGGAGACCAAAAAAAGTGGTTAAGTGACATATAAGAAGTACAAAAATATCATTAAGATTAATTATGAACCTGGAAGAAATAAATAAGTAAATAAATATACATACACACACATATATGGTGCTATTTTAAAAACTTAAATATATACATTTAACTTCATATTAAAATATTTAGAACATCATTTCAATAAATATCTTACTGATTTCAGGATTTCTGATCTCCTTTTTGATTGAAGGACGTTAATCTGAGGGAAAATGCACTTGGTTAATCACCTATGCATTATTTTAAAAACTAATCCAGAATGCAATATTGTAAAATTTGCTTATTCTAATGGTTTAATACTTTTTCAGAAAACAAAGTTCAAGTTTTTCACCTTTTGACCTGCTTTTTGCAAAAACAGTTAAGACAAACATACCAATGAAACTCTCATCCATTTTTTCAACTTAAAGAAAAACTGGCCATGTTCAAACCATAAAATTGTACTGTACTGATAAAACTATCACCTTGATAAACTTTTGAATTTCTTAGAATTCCGTCTTCTCTCTACCCTCCTTATCTAATTGCTCTTTTAACATACATCCTTAATACAAATTTTAATCACTTTTACCACTACCACCAACCACCATATCTTTTCCGGACTGCTATAACAGTCTATGAACTAGTCTCTGTTTCCACTCTTGACACTTCATTCTCCACACAGCAACCAGAATGATCTTTTCAAACAATAAATAACATCATGTACGTCTGTATTAAAACCTTCCAACTCCCTACTGTAGCCTACAAGGCCCTTTGTGAAGAGGCTCCTGCTACCTCTCCCACCTAATTTTCTACTACAGTACTTTCCCCTTTTCTGTGGTCCAACCACAACCCAAGAGTACTCCCACCTCGATGCCTTTGTACTATTTGTTCTGTCCTCATGTCATGATTTTCTTCCCAGATGGGCACAAGGCTCTTATCCATCAGGTCCCAGCTTAAATAGTATCTCCTCACAAAGGTCTAAAGTAGGCCTTTAAGCAGTCTTTAGTACACCAACCCTATTTATTTTCTTTATAGTATTCATAACTACCTCATATTTTATTTACTTATTTATTTTCCCCAGCTAAAACATAAGCTCCATGAGATCAAGGTCGTGCTTTATTCCCAGTTGTATCCTCCAAGCTGTATATATTAGGCACTCAGAAATATTTGTTGAACAAATTAATGGACCTTAAATAAATATTTTAATTAGACTAAACTATTGAAAGATCAGTAATTATAAAAGTTGCCTTCTGTGGTATCTCTCCCAACTCTAGAAATTCACAACAAACATTTTATTTTTGTCTGTTATTTATTATATATCAGCTTAATGAAATACAATGTTTACACAAGAAAAGAATCATGAACTCTTTGCTAAAATTTCCAAAAGGTTACAGAATATCTTTTTAATATGTCCTTCCCACTGAATGTTCTGCCTGTCGTTTAATAAGATAATTTTAAAGCACTGATCAGAAAACAAAAACAGACCAAGAGGGGGCTTCCCTGGTGCCGCAGTGGTTGAGAGTCCGCCTGCCGATGCAGGGGACACGGGTTCGTGCCCCGGTCCAGGAAGATCCCATATGCCGCGGAGCAGCTAGGCCCGTGAGCCATGGCCACTGACCCTGCGCGTCCGGAGCCTGTGCTCCGCAACGGGAGAGGCCACAACAGTGAGAGGCCCACGTGCCGCAAAAAAAAAAAAAAAAAAAAACAGACCAAGAGGGAATTCCTTGGTGGTGCAGTGGTTAAGAATCCACCTGCCAATGTAGGGGACACGGGTTCAAACCCTGCTCTGGGAAGATCCCACATGCCGCGGAGCAACTAAGCCCGTGTGCCACAACTACTGAGCCTGTGCTCTAGAGCCCACGAGCCACAACTACTGAGCCTGCATGCCGCAACTACTGAAGCCCACGTGCCTAGAGCCCGTGTTCTGCAACAAGAGAAGCTACTGCAATGAGAAGCCCGTGCACCGCAATGAAAAGTAGCCCCCGCTTGATGCAACTAGAGAAAGCAGGCGCACTGCTATGAAGACCCAATGCAGCCAAAAATAAATAAATAAATAAATAAATAAATAAGTAAAGACAGACCAAGAAAAATCTAATAACTTTGTTTACCTAAGCACTAGTTTCTTCTGCATGTCTGTTTCAAGGTCTATTCAGTTTTGAGAACTAAAAGATTAACTTTCAAATGCTCTAAGTAAAAGCTTAGAAAAATGTTAAAAATGCCTCTGTTTGACAATGAAAAACAGCATACACTTGAAAATACAAAAGTATATCCAAATATTTAGAGAAACTAAAGCACGACACTCTATAAATCTGAATATTTACTTACTATTCTCTAAAACAGACACTTTGGCCATATAGTAAAATAACGCAACAGTTCTCATTAGAAAAATCAAACAAATAGTTATAAGAGAGGTGAGGTCCTAACTTAAAACTACTGGATGGACATCAAAGGAAACGGACAGTTTATAATGTGTAAATTTGAAAATAATGAATATTTTAGGTAACTTCCCCCCTTCCCAAATAAAATTTAAAATTAAGTAAGCTGTTCACTCTTTCAAAAAACATTACCTATCTATTTTCCAACCACTGGACTAGAGGGAAGGGATATAATCTAGGAGTAGGAAAGACATATAAATAAATAATTTCAATAAATGAGATAAGTGCTCTAACAGCAATGTGTATGACAATAATATGGCAGCACAGAGGAAACAGAGACAAGAATGATTCATTTTGCCTGGAAAAGCTTGAGTAATTGTGACCACAGAACAGAGAATGAATTGCTAATGGGCAGGTTAAAAGCAACACAAGAAAGATCAATTTTTATGAGAACATCTTAATACTCGAGACAAGAAGCAGTAAGGACTAGTGTTGGGGCTGCAGCAGAGTGAGAACGAACAGGTTTAAGAGGTACACAGAACTTTTCAAGGCAATTTTGACTGTTAGATATAGCAGCTAAGAATGAGGAGAATATCTGATATGATTCTCCAATTCTGATTTCTATGATTAAGAGGATGATACTACTCAGTATGGTAATGGCAATACGAAGTCATTTGAGAAGAAGAAAGATTTTAGTTTTAGACACAAAAGGAATGAGGTACTTCTGAGAAAAATATATTCTGTCGCTTATATATGGTGATAATTCAAGCAAAGGGCATGATTAAACTGTAAGGGATTATCATAAAGTCAGAAAACAGGAAGACCAAAGATGGAACCCTAATAGAGAGACTGAAAAGGTGGACAAAGGAGAGAAACCCAAAGTGGAAACTGAAAAGAAACATAAATTAAGATGATGACCTGCAAATGGTTTAAGATACATCAAGACAAAAGTATGTTTCAAGAGAGTGTGGTCTATTATTTCAGTGAAACACAATAGTCAAGTTGGTTAAAAAGTACAATATATCTAACGAATAAGACCTTAACATGAGCCATTTCAGTAGAATGAGGTAGGCAGTCTCAGTACTCATACTACTGCAGGAAGTGGTATAAATGTGAGGTAGATAAGACGAGATAAGAAATACAGACTACTCCATCCTAGAAGCCTTTCATTAATAAGTGGAGTGTACTTCATTGTTTAAAATTTAACTTCCCACTTACTGAACAGGAACTTAATAGAAAAAAATCTTAAAGTCATTTTCTACTGTTTTCGCAAAGTTACCTGAGTAGTTTTTAATCACTAATTAGCAATATGTTTACTTAAGTATTTTTGTGTGTGTGTGCGGGCCTCTCACTGTTGTGGCCTCACCCGTTGCAGAGCACAGGCTCTGGACGCGCAGGCTCAGTGGCCATGGCTCACGGGCCTAGCCACTCCGCTGCAGGTGGGATCTTCCCAGACCAGGGCACGAACCCGTGTCCCCTGCATCGGCAGGCGGACTCTCAACCACTGCACCACCAGGGAAGCCCTAATAACCATTTTTTGAAAACATATAATAAACATACCTGAAGTACATAATCTAGGGCTATATGTCGAAAACATTTCCTTGTTGCTGTCAGAATGTTTGTGGCTTCTTCAACTTCATGCTGTTTGTTTCTCTGTACTTGAGCATTTTTTACTAATGCGTTTTCTTTTTCTTCACTGACTTTTTCAAACTGCTTCTTGGCATCTTTGAATTTTCTAAGATCTCTAAAAAAAATTAAAATAGTGAAACTTTCATAAAACTATCTGGATCAAAAACTTTACCAAAATAACATTAGAATTTAATTCTTATGTTCCTCTACTTATTTATTTGCAAATGACACTCAATAGCTCTTCCAACTAACATATATATTAGTTTATGAGTACACACTATTCCTGATATAGTCAGCTAGCATTTCCTTACTTAAATCTATACAATTTAAAGTGAAAATAAATTATCAAATTAACATTACAGAAACATAAAAGGCAAAGTTAATTTTTCTAAAGACAAATTCTGGGACATGCACCAATATTTAGCCAAATAAGTTTTATTTTTTTTACATTTATTTTTATTTTCTTTAACTGATGAATGGCTGATGTAAAATATTATATAAGTTACAGGTGTATAATATAGTTATATACAAATTTTTTTGTTTGGTCAATCCCAAACTCCCTAACTATCCCTCCCCCACTCTTCCCTCCTGATAACCATAAATTTGTCCTCTGAGTCTGTGAATCTGTAAAGTTGTTATTTTTTAATATTTATTTATTTATTTTGGCTGCCCCGAGTCTTAGTTATGGCACATGGGATCTTCATTGCGGCCTGCAGACTCTTACTTGAGGCATGTGAACTCTTACTTGTGGCATGCATGTGGGATTTAGTTCCCCAACCAGGGACTGAACCCAGGCACCCTGCATTGGGAGCATGGAGTCTTACCCACTGGACCACCAGGTAAGTCCATCTTGCCTTTCTTTATGTTTTTTCTTTTTTTCCCCTGTTTTTGTGTGTGTGTGTGTGTGTGTGTTTCTTTGTGTATTTTTGTGTGTTTGGTTTTGCTTTTACCATTTGTCTTGGGGGTTTTGCTAGTTCATTTCCTTTTTTTTTTTTTTTTTTCTTTCACATGGTGCAGCTTGCAGGGTCTTGGTTCTCCGGCCAGGGGTCGGGCCTGGCCTCCTGAGGTGGGACAGCCAAGTCCAGGACACTGGACCGCCAGAGAACTCCCAGCCCCAGGGAATATTAATAGGTGAGAGCTCTCCTAGATGTCTCCATCTCAACACCAAGACCTGGCTCCACCCAAGGGCCAGCAAGCTCCAGTGCTGGACACCTCACACCAAACAACTAGCAAGACAGGAACACAACCCCACCCATTAGCATACAGGCTGCCTGAAGTCATACGAAGCTCACAGACAACCCGAAACACATCACCTGACACAGCCCTGCTAACCAGAGGGACAAGATACAGCTCCACCCACCAGAACACAAACACCAGTCCCCCACACCAGGAAGCCTACACAGGACACTGGACCAACCTCACCCACTGGGGGCAGACACCAGAAGCAAGAGCAACTACAACCTTGCAGCCTGTGGAAAGGAGACCCCAAACACAATAAGTAAAACAAAATGAGAAAACAGAGAAATATGTTGCAGATGAAGGAGCAAGATAAACACCCACAAGACCAAACAAATGAAGAGGAAATAGGCAATCCACCTGAAAAAGAATTTAGAGTATTGATAGCAAAGATGATCCAAAATATTGGAAATAGAATGGAGAAAATACAATAAATATTTAACAAGGACCTAGAAGAACTAAAGAACAGTGATGAACAAGACAATAACTGAAATTAAAAATACTCTAGAAGGAATCAATAGCAGAATAACTGAGGCAGAAGAATGGATAAGTGAGCTGGAAGACAGAATGGTGGAAATAACTGCCAGGGAGCAGAATAAAGAAAAAAGAATGAAAACAATTAAGGACAGTCTCAGAGGCCTCTGGGACAACATTAAACACACCTACATTCAAATTACAGAGGTCCCAGAGGAAGAAGAGAAAGAGAAAGGGTCTGAGAAAGTATCTGAAGAGACTATAGTTGAAAACATCCCTAACATGGGAAAGGAAATAGTCAATCAAGTCCAGGAAGTGCAGAGAGTCCCATACGGTATAAACCCAAGGAAAAACACACCGAGACACATATTAATCACATTAAAAAAAATTAAATACAAAGAAAAAATATTAAGCAGCAAGGAAAAAGCAAAAAATAACATACAAGGGAAGCCCTGTAAGGTTATGAGATGATTTTTCAACAGAAACTCTGGAGGCCACGTTGGAGTGGCAAGATATATTTAAAGTGGTGAAAGGGAAAAAGCTACAACCAAGATTAATCTACCCAGCAAGGATCTCACTCACATTCAACAGAGAAATCAAAAGCTTTACAGACAAGCAAAAGCTATGAGACTTCAGAACCACCAAACCAACTCTACAACAAATGCTAAAGGAACTCCTCTAAGCTGGAAACACAAGAAAAAGACCTAGAAAAACAACCCAAAACAATTAAGAAAAAGGTAATAGAACTTACATATCGATAATTACCTTACATGTGAATGGATTAAATGCTCAACCAAAAGACACAGCTCGCTGAATGGATACAAAAACAAGACCCATATATATGCTGTCTACAAGAGACCCACTTCAGACCTAGGGACACATACAGACTGAAAGTGAGGGGATGGAAAAAGGTATTCCATGCACATGGAAATCAAAAGATTTTGATTTCCATGTGCATGGAATACTCATATCAGATGAGATAGACTTACTCATACCAGATAAGACAGACTTTAAAATACAGACTGTTACAAGAGACAAGGAAGAACACTACATAATGATAAAGGGATCAATCCAAGAAGAAGATACAACAATTACAAATATACATGCACCCAACATAGGAGCACCTCAATACATAAGGCAAATGTTAACAGCCATAAAAGAGGAAACTGACGGTAACACAATAATAGTGGGGGACTTTAACACTTCATTTACACCAACAGACAGATTATCCAGACAGAAAATTAACATGGAAACACAAGCTTTAAACGAGATGGATTTAATTGATATTTATAGGACATTCCACCTGAAAGCAGCAGAATACACTTTCTTCTCAAGTGTACATGGAACACTATCCAGGATACATCACATCTTGGGTCACAAATCAAGCCTCAGTAAATTTAAGAAAATTGAAATCGTATCAAGCATCTTTTCTGACCACAACGCTATAAGACTAGAAATCAATTACAGGAAAAAAACTGTAAAAAAACACAAATACAGGGAGGCTAAACAATATGCTACTAAATAACCAAGAGATCACTGAAGAAATCAAAGAGGAAATCAAAAAATACCTAGAGACAAATGACAACAAAAGCACGACAACCCAAAACCTATGGTATGCAGCAAAAGCAATTCTAAGAGGGAAGTTTATAGCAATATAATCCTACCTCAAGAAACATGAAAAATCTCAAATAAACAATCTAACCTTACACCTAAAGGGACTAGAGAAAGAAGAAGAAAACAAAACAAAACCCAAAACAAAACAATAAAAACCAACGTTAGTAGATGGAAAGAAATCACAAAGATCAGAGCAGAAATAAATGAAACAGAAAAAAAGAAAACAAGAGCAAAGACCAATAAAACTGGGCTTCCCTGGTGGCACAGTGGTTGAGAGTCCGCCTGCCGATGCAGGGGACATGGGTTCGTGCCCCGGTCCAGGAAGATCCCACATGCCGCGGAGCGGCTAGGCCCATGAGCCACGGCTGCTGAGCCTGCGCATCCGGAGCCTGTGCTCCGCAACGGGAGAGGCCACAACAGTGAGAGGCCCGCGTACCGCAAAAAAAAAAAAAAAAAAAAGTTTCCAACAAACAAAAAGTCCAGGACCAGATGGCTTCACAGGCGAATTCTATCAAACATTTAGAGAACAGCTAACGCCCATCCTTCTCAAACTATTCCAAAAAATTGCAGAGAGAGAAACACTCCCAAGCTCATTCTACAAGGCCACCATCACCCTGATACCAAAACCAGACAAAGATATCACAAAAACAGAGAATTACGGACCAGTATCACTGAGGAATATAGACGCAAAAATCCTCAACAAAATACTAGCAAACAGAATCCAACAACACATTAAAAGGAGCATACACCATGATCAAGAGCAATTTATCCCAGGGATGCAAGGATTCTTCAATATATGCAAACCAATCAATGTGATACGCCATATTAACAAATTGAAGAATAAAAACCATATGATCAGCTCAATAGATACAGAAAAAGCTTTTGACAAAATTCAACACCCATTTATGATAAAAACTCTCCAGAAAGTGGGCATAGAGGGAACCTACCTCGACATAATAAAGGCCATATCTGACAAACCCACAGGAAACATCATTCTCAATGGTGAAAAACTGAAAGCATTTCTTCTAAGATCAGGAACAAGACGAGGATGTCCACTCTCACCACTATTATTCAACATAGTTTTGGATGTCCTAGCCACAGCAATCAGAGAAGAAAAAGAAATAAAAGGAATACAAATTGGAAAAGAAGTAAAACTGTCACTTTTCAAATGACAGGATACTATATGTAGAAGATCCTAAAGATGCCACCAGAAAACTACTAGAGCTAATCAATGAATTTGGTAAATTTGCAGGATACAAAATTAATGCACAGAAATCTCTTGCATTCCTATACACTAACAACAAAAGATCAGAAAGAGAAATTAAGGAAATAATCCCATTCACCAATGCAACAAAAATAATACCTAGGAATAAACCTACCTAAGGAGGTAAAAGACCTGTATGTGGAAAACTACAAGACACTGATGAAAGAAATCAAAGATGACACAAACAAATGGAGAGATATACCATGTTCTTGGATTGGAAGAATCAATACTGTGAAAATGACTATACTACCCAAAGCCATCTACAGATTCAATGCAACCCCTATCAAATTACCAATGGCATTTTTCACAGAACTAGAACAAAAAATTGCACAATTTGTATGGAGACACAAAAGACCCCAAATAGCCAAAGCAATCTTGAGAAAGAAAAATGGAGCTGGAGGAATCAGGCTCCCTGACTTCAGACTATACTACAAAGATACAGTAATCAAGAGAGTATGGTACTGGCACAAAAACAGAAATACAGACCAATGTAACAGGACAGAAACCCCAGAGATAAACCCATGCACCTATGGTTACCTAATCTATGACAAAGGAGGCAAAAATATACAGTGGAGAAAAGACAGCCTCTTCAATAAGTGGTGCTGGGAAAACTGGACAGCTACATGTAAAAGAATGAAATTAGAACACTCCCTAACACCATACACAAAAATAAACTCAAAATGGATTAGAGACCTAAATGTAAGACCAGACACTATAAAACTCCTAGAGGAAAACATAGGAAGAACACTTTTTGACATAAATCACAGCAAGACCTTTTTTGACCCACCTCCTTCAGTAATAAAAATAAAAACAAACAAATGGGACCTAATGAAACTTAAAAGCTTTTGCACAGCAAAGGAAACCATAAACAAGACGAAAAGACAACCCACAGAATGAGAGAAAATATTTACAAACGAAGCAACAGACAAGGGATTAATCTCCAAAAAATACAAATAGCTCATGCATCTCAATATCAAAAAAACAAACAACCCAATCAAAAAATGGGCAGAAGACCTAAATAGACATTCCTCCAAAGAAGACATATAGATGGCCAAGAGGCACATGAAAAGATGCTCAATATCACTAATTATTAGAGAAATGGAAATCAAAACTACAATGAGGTATCACTTCACACCAGTCAGAATGGCCATCGTCAAAAAATCTACAAACGATAAATGCTGGAGAGGGTGTGAAGAAAAGGGAACTATCTTGCAACTGTTGGTGGAAATGTAAACTGATACACCCACTATGGAGAACAGTATGAAGGTTCCTTTAAAAACTAAAAACAGAATTAGCATATGACCCAGCAATCCCACTACTGGGCATATACCCAGAGAAAACCATAATTCAAAAAGACAGATGCACCCCAGTGTTCACTGCAGCACTATTTACAATAGCCAGGTCATGGAAGCAACCTAAATGTCCACTGACAGATGAATGGATAAAGATGTGGTACATATATACAATGGAAAATTACTCAGCCATAAAAAGGAATGAAACTGGGTCATTTGTAGCAATGTGGATGGACCTAGAGACTGTCATACAGAGTGAACTAAGTCAGAAAGAGAAAAACAAATATCGTGTATTAACACATATATGTGGAATGTAGAAAAATGGTACAGATGAACCTGTTTGCAAGGCAGAAATAGAGACACAGACGTAAAGAAAAAAACATATGGACACCAAGCGGGGGCAGGGGTGTGTGGGGTGAATTGGAAGACTGGGATTGACATATACATAGTAATATGTATAAAATAGGTAACTAATGAGAACATGCTGTATAGCACAGGGAACTCTACTTAATACTCTGTGGTGACCTGAATGGGAAGGAAATCCAAAAAAGACGGGATATATGTATACATATAGCTGATTCACTTCGCTATACAGAAGAAACACAACATTGTCAAGCAACTATACCCCAATTAAAAAAAAAAAGACCAAATGATTTTTAAGCAGTAGTATATACCATAGGGAACTTGTTAAAAATGCAAGTTCCAAGGGTCCTCTACCAGAGATTACAATTCTTTGTGTTTTCGGGATAAGCCCTAGAAATCTGAGGGATTTTCTTAAGACATGCCCTTGATTTCACTGTTATGGTGGTCTACAGACCACACTTTAAGAAACAACATTCATTTATTGTTGAAAAAAATTAGGAGGCCAAAGGACATGAATATATTCTTAAAACACACACACAGAAGAATGCTTTCTAAAAGAATTATGTACCAGTAGAGAATAACAGTATCCATTTCAGTAGTCTGAAAATCTGAAACCTTGACTCATTAATGATCTTAGGTAAATATAAAACATCCTTTTACTTTTTCTACCAAGGAATTAGGCAAAGTAATTTGAAGACAAATGACTTTAAAATAATAACAATAATAATAACGTGTACCTAGCAAAGACTTTAATAAGACGCCATAAATTTTCATGTATACACTCTATAAGGACATTCTGGATATTAGTCTATTTTGAAGTGATTTATAAATGATCTGCAAGACATCACCTCCAGAACAACAAATTCTAACCTACTAAAACAGAAGTGCATTATGTTCATGAGATCTGCCACTATTTATAGCTTTTAACATCTGAATACTATATCATAATCAACTTTATCTATAATTTAATATATTCTCAGTCAGGAATTAAAAGACATAAAGTGAAATTATTAATGTGGAAAAGGAAAACATTCCTACCTGGAAGTTCAGATAAATTTTTTATTTCTAGTTTCATTTTATTTCACATATAAAATGTGATGAATGTGACACAAAAGGTTTGCTTCATTACTTATTATGCACCTTCATTACTCATTCTCGTATATTCTATTATCTTCTCTACAAAGAAAATACCATATTGAGACAACTAGAATAACTGACAGTATTTCAACCACTTTTGGGATCTGCTTTGATTTTTAAAGATCATTAGGTTATTTATTTACATTAAAAAATTTTTTTTAGTCTGTAACAATTTGAACTATGTATCCTGAACACAAATTTCATAGTATAAATGATTCATTGAAAGGCATGAAGTCTGACTCCTTTACAGAGTAATTCAGGAAAAAATGCAATATAAATTTCACAAAGCAAAAAACACACAAAAACCCTAAGTCATGTTTCTAAGCTCTCTGAAAAGATACCAACTCCCAGATGTGATCATTAACTGGTTGCTTTTCTTTTCTTTTCACTGCAACTGACTTACTCTTTGACAAAGTTCTGAAGCTGTGCCTTAATCGATCTCTGAGTTTGGTCAAATAGGATCTAAAAGAAAAGAAGGACATTAAACAATTAGAAAAGTAAACGAAGAAAATAATTTTCATGTAGTTCCGTAAATATTACATCCTTCCAACAATATTCCAATTCTAATAACACCTACATTTCTTACTGAACATTGCATAAGAAATAAGTATTTAAAAAAGAAACAAACTGATTTTCAAGCCAATTTCATCTGTTTAAAAAATAAAATTACTTCTATTTACAGAGGAATGAAATGTGCATTAATATTTAAATACAATGTTCAATCAGTAGAGCAATTTATTTCCTTGACTATAATTCAGGCTTTGGAAGACAACCTAAAAGAGTAATATAAATTCTACTCTATCCACCACAATAATTTCTTACTCTAATATATTAAAACAAAACAAATGAAAACAACTCTAGAACTGCCTTATACCTTAGTTAGAGGTTTCTCATTTGGGAAGACCTGTGGATTTAAATGTCTTAAATTCAGAATTCAAGTAAATATTATATAGCCCTTCAGGTTAAATTATTGCTAAGATTAAAAATGAGAATAAAATTTTACTTCTCACGACAATATTTTACACCACTTAATGGATGCCACATATTTAACTCTATGTGTGGTAAATTTCACAGGGCTTGGCATGGGAATTCCAAGTACTTTCATAATTTACAGATACACTTCATTCAGAATTTGAAACACACGCCAGATGAAGAGGCAGAAAAATAAATATTAAAAACAAAAAGAAAACCTTATGTCCTTCAACTAACTAAAAGCAGTACCAAAAAAATTCAGTCTCTATGGAATCTTAATATTAGCAAAGTCTTACGTCCTTGCCTAAATTCCAAATACACACACACACACAAAAAACCTGGATTGAGTACAGGGTTTCAAAATCTGTCAATTCACTTCCAAAGGTAAAACAGTTTTGTATTATGTTAATCCCAAAGCATTAAACCCAATTTAAGCAGAAGAAAGGAAATAATGAAGATCAGTTTGGAAGGCAACTAAATAGAAAACAGAAAATCAATAGCCAAAACCCAATGAAACCTAAAGCTAGTTCTTTAAGAAGATCTAAAATAGATAAACCCACAACCAAAGTGATCAGGAAGAAAGAAGACACAAATTTCATACAATAAAAAGGAGAGAGATGGCTTCACCACAGATTCTACAGATATTAAAAAAGGATAATCAGAGGAACAATTTTATGCCAATAAATTCAATAGATGAGATGGGGAAATACTTTGAAGGACAAAAACTAACAAAGCTCAACTGTAGCAACGTTAAGGGCAGTTTCCCAAGGCAATAGAAATAAAAGCAAAAATAAACAAATGGGATCTAATCAAACTTAGAAGCTTTTGAACAGCAAAGGAAACCATGAACAAAATGAAAAGACAACCTACAGACTGGAAGAAAAAATTTGCAAATGTTGCGACTGACGAGGGCTTAATTTCCAAAATATACAAAGAGCTCATACAACTCAATAACAAAAACACAAACAAATCAAAAAATGGGCAGAAGACCTAAATAGACATTTCTCCAAAGAAAACATACAGATGGCCAATAGGTACATGAAAAGATGCTCAACTTCTCTAATTATTAGATAAATGCAAATCAAAACTACAATAAGGTCTCACTTCACACCAGTCAGAATCATTAAATCATTAAATCATTAAAAAGTCTACAAATAATAAATGCTGGAGAGGGTGTAGAGAAAAGGGAACCCTCCTACATTGTTGGTAAGAACGTAAATTGGTGCAGCCACTAGGGAAAACAGTACGGAGGTTCCTTAAAAAACTAAAAATAGAATTGCCATATAATCCAGCAATCCCCCTCCTGGGCATACTTCCAGAGAAAACTCTAATTTGAAAAGATACATGCATCCCAATGTTCATAGCACCACTATCTACAACAGCCAAGACATGGAAGCAACCTAAATGTCCATCAACAGATGAATGGATACATGGAATATTACTCAGCCATAAGAAGGAATGAAATAATGCCATTTGCAGCAACATGGGCGGACTTAGAGATTATCATACTAAGTGAAGTCAGCCAGAGAAAGACAAATATTATGTGATATCACTTATATGTGGAATCTAAAATATGACACAAATGAATTTATCTCCGAAACAGAAACAGACTCACAGACATAGAGAAGAGACTTGTGGTTGCCAAGGAGGAAGGGAGGTGAGGGAGGGAAGGATTGAGAGTTCGGGATTAGCAGATGCAAACTATTACATATAGGATGGATAACAACAAGGTACTACTGTATAGCACAGGGAATTATATTGAATATTCTGTAATAAACCATAGTGGAAAAGAATGTGAAAAAGAATATATATATGTATATATACACACACACACACATAACTGAGTCACTTTGCTGTATACCAGAAACTAATACAACTTTGTAAATCAACTATACTTCAATAAAAAAATTAAAAAAAAAGAAGATATCAGAAACCTAAACAGAGTTCCCTGGTGGCCTAATGGTTAGGATTCTGGGCTTTTACTGCCGTGGCCTGGGTCCAACCCCTGGTTGGGGAACTGAGATCCCACAAGCCACATGGCGTGGCCAAAAAAAAAAAACAAAAACAAAGAAACCTAAACAGAATTAAAGAAATAGAATCTATAGTGAAAAACCTCCCCTATCCTATAAAGTTAAAGGTAACTTTACATAAAACCTAGCAACCCCAATCTTAGGTATTTGCCCAAGAGAAATGAAAACTTAGGTTCATAACAAAATCTGTATACAAATGTTTTTTAGCAGTTTCATTCCTAATTGCCAAAAATTGGACACAACCCAAATGTCCTTGGAGAAACAAACTATAGTATATCTATACAATGGAATACTACTCAGCAATAAAAAAGAACTATTAATACATGCAACCACATAGATGAATCTGAATGCATTTTGATAAATAAGTCATATTCAAAAGGGTACAAACTAAATGAGTCCAGTTATATGACATTTAGGAAAAGGCAGAACTATAGGATGGATATCAAATCAGCAATTTACAATGGTAGGAGGAAGAAGGAAAGGGTGACTAACAATGGGTTAATAAGAGTATTTCGAGAGTTAACAAAACTGCATCTTGATTGAGGTATGGAGACCCAACCGTATGCATTTGTCAAAACTCATAAAACTACACCACAAGGAATCAATTTTGTTACATTTAAATTTGGGGCTTCCCTGGTGGTGCAGTGGTTAAGAATCTGCCTGCCAATGCAGGGGACACGGGTTCGTGCCCTGGTCTGGGAAGATCCCACATGCCGCAGAGCAACTAAGCCCGTGAGCCACAACTACTGAGCCTGCGCGTCTGAAGCCTGTGCTCCGCAACGGGAGTGGCCGCGACAGTGAGAGGCCCGTGCACTGCAATGAAGAGTGGCCCCCGCTCACCGCAACTGGAGAAAGCCCTCGCATGGAAATGAAGACCCAACACAATCCAAAATAAATAAATAAATAAATAAATTTAAATTTTAAAATAACTTTAATACCCTCTAGGTCCACCCCATTTGTCACAAATGGCAAGGTTTCATTCTTTTTTATGGTTGAATAATATTCCATTGTATATATACTATACATGTAATATATACACCACACCTTCTTCATCCATTCACCTACTGATAGGCACTTAGATTGCTTCCATATCTTGCCTACTGTGAATAATGCTGCAATGAACACAGGGGTGTATATATCTTTTCTAATTAGTGTTTTTGTTTTCTTTGGTTAAGTACCCAAGAGTGAACTTGCTGGACCATACGGTAGTTTTACTTTTAGTTTTTTGAGGAATTTCCATACTGTTTTCCATAATGGCTGTACCAATTTATATTCCCATCAACAGCACACAAGGATTTACCTGTCTCCACATCCTCACCAATGCTTGTTACTTGTTAACGTTTAGGTAACAGCCATTCTGACAAATGTGAGGTTATATCTCATTGTGGTTTTGATTTGCATTTGATTTGCTTAGATAACAGCCATTCTGACAAATGTGAGGTTATATCTCATTGTGGTTTTGAAAGCATTTTTTCATGTGCCTGTTGACCATCTGTATGTCTTCTTTGGAAAAATGTCTATTCAGGTCCTCTGCCCATTTTTTAAATTGGGGTATTTGGGGTTTTTTTGGATGCTGAGTTGTATGAGTTCCTTGTATATTTGGGATATTGACCCCTTGTTGGATATAACATTTGCAAACATCTTCTCCCATTCAGTAGGCTGCCTTTTCGTTTTGTTCATGGCTTCCTTCACTGTATAAAAGCTTTCTTAGTTTCATGTAGTCCCATTTGCTTATCTTTGCTTTTGTTTCCCTTGATTCTGGAGACATAGCCAAAAAAAATATTGTTAAGACAGATGTCAAAGAGCATACTGCTTATGTTTCCTTCTAGAAGTTTTATGGTTTCAGATCTTACATTTAAGTCTTTAATCCATTTTGAGTTTATTTTTGTATATGGTGTGAGAATGTACTCATCTGATTCTTTTGCATGTAGCTGCCCAGTGCTCCTAACACCATTTATTGAAGAGTCTGCCTTTCCCCCACTGTGTACTCTTGCCTCCTTTGTCATATATTAATTGCCCATATAAATGTGGGTTCATTTCTGGGCTCTCTATTCTGTTCCCTTGATCTATGTGTCTGTTTTTGTGCCAGTACCACACTGTTTTGATTACTGCAGCTCTGTAGTATAGTTTGAGATGAGGGTGCATGATACCTCCAGCTTTGTTCTTCTTTCTTAAGATTGTTTTGGCTACTTCAGGTCTTTCGTGTTTCCATACATATTTTAGAATTATTTTTTCCAGTTCTGTGAAAAATGTAATTGGGATTTTGATAAGGATTAAAATGAATCCCCACACCGCCTGAGGTAGTATGGTCATTTTAAAAATATTATTTCTTTCAATACATGAGCACAGTATACATTTCCATCTGTTTGTGTCATCTTTAATTTCTTTGATCAGTGTCATATAGTTTTCTAAGTCTTTTATTTCCTTAGTTAGATTTATTTCCATGTATTTTATTCTTTTGGATGTGATTGTAAATGGGACTGTTTGTTACTTCATTGTTAGTGTATAGAAATGTAACAGGTTTCTGCATATTAATTATGTATCCTATTTGTAGTGAGGTGGATGGACCTAGAGTCTGTCATACAGAGTGAAGTCAGTCAGAAAGAGAAAAACAAATACCGTATGTTAACACATATATACGGAATCTAAGTAAAATAAAAAAAAAAAAAGGTCATGAAGAACCTAGGGGTAAGACAGGAATAAAGACACAGACCTACTAGAGAATGGACTTGAGGATATGGAGAGGGGGAAGGGTAAGCTGTGACAAAGTGAGAGAGTGGCATGGACATATATACACTACCAAACGTAAAATAGATAGCTAGGGGGAAGCAGCCACATAGCACAGGGAGATCAGCTCGGTGCTTTGTGACCACCTAGAGGGGTGGGATAGGGAGGGTGGGAGGGAGGGAGATGCAAGAGGGAAGAGATATGGGAACATATGTATATGTATAACTGATTCACTTTGTTATAAAGCAGAAACTAATACACCATTGTAAAGCAATTATACTCCAATAAAGATGTTAAAAAAAAAATTATGTATCCTGCAACTTTACTGAATTCATTGACAAGTTCCAGTAGTTTTTTGGTGGCATCTTTAGGATTTTGAATATATAGTATCATATGGCATCTGCAAACATTGACAGTTTTGTATCTTCCTTTCCAATCTGCATTCCTTTTATTTTTCTTGTCTGACTGCTGTGGCTATGACTTCTAATATTTGCCATTTGCTACAACATGCATGGACCTCGAGGGTGTTATGCTATGTGAAATAGTCAGACAAAGAAAGACAAATATTATATGATTTCACTTATATATGGAATCTAAAAAACAAAACAAATGAACAAACATAACTAAAGAGAAACTACAGGAAAGCCTACTAGAACTAATAAGTGAATTTAGCAAGTCTGCAGAAATAAAGTCAGTATACAAGATTCAGTGGTATTTCTATACACCAGCAATGACCAATTAGAAACTGAACTTTAAAATATATCACTTACAATAGCACCAAAAAATAGGAAATGCTTAGGGATAAACTTGACAAAAGATATGCAAGACTTGTGCAATGAAGACCACAAAATACTGCCAAGAGAAATTAAAGAAAACCTAAAAAAATAGAGATATATTGTGTTCATGGATTAGAAGAGTCAATATTAGTAAGATGTCAATTCTCACCAAATTGATCTATATAGATTTGATGCAATCCCACTCCAAATCCCAGTAAGGCATTTTGTAGAAGTTTAAAACTTGATTCTAAAATATATATGGAAATGTGAGGGACCTAGAGTAGCCAAACCAATTTTGAAAAGAAGGAAGAAAGTTGAAATATCTAACCTACTTGATTTCAAGACTTATTATGAAACCTACAGTAATCAAGGCATTTGTAGTATTAAAGATAGGCAAAAAAAGTCAATAAAACAGAATAGAGTCCAGAAATGACCAATACATACGGTCAACTTTTTTTTTTTTTTAAACAAAAGATGCCAATAGGGAAAAGATAATTTTTTGAGCAAATGATGCTGGAACAAACAACTGGAGCCTTATGACCAAAAAATGAAACTCGACCCTTACCATGCAACATACACAAAAATTAACTTGGGATGGATCTACAGATCTAAACTAAACCTAGAATAGTGTTAGTGAACTTGGGTTAGGCAAACATATCTTAATAGTACACAAAAAGAAAACTATAAAAGAAAAAAAGTGACAAACAGTAACTTCTGAGACTAAGTCATGGATAGTATTGCATTTTTCTCTTTGCCCTTACTCTTGTATCATTTGTTTTGGGAGTAACCAGATTCCATGCAGTAAAAACCACTCAAGCAACCCTGTAAAGAGGCTCCTTGGTGAGGAACTGAGGCCTGCAGTCAACAGTCTATGCATGGCCCTATCTTGGAATTGGATCCTCCAACCCCAGTGAAGCCTTCAAATTACAGTAACCCCGGCCACATCTTATCAGCTATCTCATTAAAGACTCTGAGCCAAAGCCACTCAGCTAAGTCTCTCTAAAAATTCCAGGCCCAGAAACTGAGATAATAAATGTTTGTTGCTTTAAGCCATTATATTTTGGGGTAATCAGTTATACAGCAAACAGATAACTAACACATCCATCAACAGGTGAATGGATAAACAAATTGTGATATATCTACACAATGCAATACTATTAAGCAATAGAAAAAAAGGGAATAAACTATTGCTACACAGACCATGATTCTCAAAATCATTACACTGAAAGAAATTAGACCAAAAAAAAAAAAAATCCATTTACATATAGGTCTGGAAAATGCAAACTGATCAGTAATGACAGACAGCAGATCAGTGATTGACTAGGAATGAGGAGGTGGCAAATCAGAGGAGGAATTACAAAGCGGCACAAGAAAATTTTGAGGCATAATTGTTATGTTCATTAAATTAATTGAGGTGACAGTTTTATGGAGGTATACATATGTCAACATTTATCAAATTGTACACTTTAATATACAGTTTATGTCAATCATTCCCCAGTAAAAAAAAAAAAAATCAATATATTCCAGAGAAAGAAACACAATGGTTTTTGCCTATTATTGTTATTTTAAAACTGCAAAAACATTACAAAGTTCTCCAAAATATAGCATTAACTAAAGTTTATATACATTTGGAGAGAATGAGAAATATTTCAAGCAATTGTCAATAATCTAGCCTACCTATTTTAACACCTCCATTAGAATGAAAAGTATGTTGTAATGCAAAGGCAACTGAGTCTCCCACTTGCCAGTTTCAAGCTATCCAGCTACCTAACAGCTAACTCTTCCTCTGGTGAACTGTTGCAAAGAGCTGCCTCAATAGGGCACTAATCTATTCCCCACTAAGAGAGAATTCGCAGCATTTCTTAAGCTTTAAGACTTTGCCTTGTCAATGTCTCTGGAAATTCGGTGACAAAGGAATTTTGCAAGACTCTTCCCTAAATTTTTGCCCTTTACCTCATTTCCCTATTTTCCTTGTGTAGAGTTCTACTATCCTGACTAGTTGGGGGTTCTGATCAAGATCTTACCCAAAGTGCTCAGCAACCACCCAAAAACTTTATCTGGGCTTTACACCAAAAACAAAATTTGTTTCATCCTCAGAATTGAGTGCATACAGGTCTTCTCTTCCATGTCTGTACCACAAAACCTGGGATGGTATAATAAAGCCAGAGTGACAGGTTCCTTGGGTGGGGTGTGTGGGGGGGGTACCAACACAAAAGCAAAGGTTCAGTTCCATTTTTGGAAATGAATGGCATTATTCCTAGCAACATATGTATGACAAATAATCAGCAATGTCATTTGACCTATCTGCTACTTATAAAAGGATCTTACCTTTTAAGAGGTAAGAGTGCATAAATATCATGGCTGTTTAAAACCAATGGCTTACACTCAGGTTATTCCCCATTCATGTCTGCACCCAGTTAAAGCAACACTATCTAGCTGTGTTCAGCAAAAGATGAAAGCTGAGATACACTACACAGATGGCAGACACTCTAGGAACTTTAGTAGAAGAATAGGCTACACATCCATAGATAGCATTGAACTATTCTCAGTTCTTGCCATTTAGGTCCCATTGGCCGAGACTAAAAATTTTGTAGTCTTTGTGATCCATTTAAATATTACTGAGCTACCACAGCAGTCTCTTCTGACGATTCTGCATGACATAATCATTCCTGTCCTTTCCAGAATCTATAGGCACAGGGTTATGGCTGTTGACACTGTGGATTCACTGAATCTTTTAGTTAATCTCATTAGGCCTGTTTATTACAGGCTTATAATAATCAAGAAGACTCTTCTTTGCTTTTATCAGAAACAGGTCCCAATATGCAAATGAATATTTATTATGTGTTCCCGTTTTTCTACATCCCCTGCCTGTCCTAACCTATCCATTTATCTAACCTCTTCTTTCTCCCTTTCTTCATTTCTCTAAGGCAGTGGTTCTTCACGGGCTTGGGTGTGAATCAAAATCACCTGCAAAGCTAACAGAAAATATTAATACAAAGATCCAAGCTTACTGAAGGACAGAATCCCTCTGTATTTTTTAATAAGTTCACTAGGTGATTCTGTTACTCCAAGATTGAGACAAATCGCTCTGACCAGGAGTTCTCAATTGTACAGTATTATAACCTGGGGAACTTTTAAATACCCTGATGCTGAGATAATTAGAAAAACTGCCAAGTATCAGGAATCAGAATTTTTAAGGTTCCCCAGATGTGAACCAGCATTATCCACATCACTTGCATGCTTGTTAGAGATGAAGAATCTCCAGAACCACCCCAGACTTACAGAATCAAAATCTACATTTACCATGATTTCCAAGTGCTTGTTTGGGGGAAGAAGCAATGCATTGTTTCTCAAACTGGGCTGCACAATGGGATGACCTGTGGAGCTTTGATTGCTGGTTCTTACTCCCAGAGACTAATTTTAACTAGTCTGGGTTGCAGCCCACTAGCACTCCACTGAGAAGAATTCATCAAGGCATCTAAATCACTAAATTACCTTCACTAAGAGCAAAAAGGGGCCTCCCTTCAGTGGATGTCATGACAGATACAGTCCTTGGAAGTGGGCAAAAACAGTCTTGAGAGCAGAAGTCAGCACATTTTTTCTGTAAAGAGCTAGATGGTATTTTAGGCTTGTGGGCCATGTTGTCTCTGCCACAGCTACTCATCTCTGCCATCGTGCGAAAGTAACCATAGACGATACAGAAGCAAACACAGCATAGCTGTGTTCCAATAAAAATTTATATGAAAAAAAGGGGAGGGGGCGATGGGCTAGATTTGGCCTGTAAGCCATAGTTTGCCAACCCCTGCTCTAGAACAGTGGTTCACAAACTTTACAATACAACAGAATCCCCTGCAAGCCTTGTTCAAACACACATTGCTGGCTTCCAGCCTCAGAGTTTCTGATTTAGTAGATCTGGGTGGGCTCTAAGAAGTTGCTATTCTAACAAGTCCTGAGGTGATACTGATGCTGCTGGTCCAGGGACCACAATTTGAGAACCACCGATCGAAAGTAATGGTCCTCAAATTTTACTGCATGTCAGAATCACCTGGGGAGATTTAAAAAATTCTAATGCCGCACTCCAGATGACATAAATCCAATCTCTGGGAATGGGAACCAATTCACTACTATAAAGGTTCTCAATGCTTAGGTCATGGCACACTAAAATAGTGACATTTCAGGGGAAAAGTTACATGGCATTACTATTTGAATCATCCAAAGCTATTTTAGTCACAATTCGTTTGTCATCACTTCTTTGTTTTGTACGCCCTGTCAAATATTGCATCTTTCTTTTGCTTATTTTTCACAATTCTTGCTCCTATTGTCATTTTTCACATTTTTCCTATTAAGGTATGTATGATTGTTTCCTTAGCATCATCATCATTAGTTATAAGGTATTCCTATTAGAATGCAATTGATTTTGTTATTTTTTGGCTCTTACTTCTTGGATTTATTTATTATTGGCTTTTAATGTTAATTAGCCAAAGTCTGACTCTTAATGAAATTTAATTATGTTTTACTTTAAATTATTAAAAAACATTTATTTCTGAAGATGGAATTAAATGCACATAATTATGTCATTTTAAATGGGATTGCAGACCTTTGCAGATTCAAAAACATTTTGAAATTTTGATTTTTTGATCATAAATAAGCGTAACATTTGTTGAATAAACTAAAATGAATTAATATTTCCTGTCTTTACTAAATGCCTAATTTTATAATCTTGCAATATAATTTACTTTAAAACATTTTAAGAATGCAGAAAATTATACACATAATCAACTTTTGAACCTTAAAACATATCCTATTTTATCTCATATTTAAATAGATCTGATTTTTTTACTGGTTGTCGTTTTCCACCATAATGGACAACTTTTTCATCAAACAGTGCTGGAAAGCCATTACATTCATAAGGCAAACACAACATTTCCAAAATTCTCTTCTTTAACCAAAATGTATTTTTACATGAAAGAGTTATTAAATAAAGCAATTACAGAAGCAAATCATACAGGACTTCAACACAAAATATCCATTTAATACAGAAAAAGATTTGCACTTTAAACTTCTACAAACACAAAATAAGAAACAAAGTTCTTTTATCACATTAGTTATAACTATATCAGATTACTAAACTGCTTAAAAGGTTACTACTCAATTAACGGCTAGAGCCAGAATGCCTCACACAATTGCAAAACTGTATAATATACCAGCCTACAAGGAAAATTTCAGAACTTTGTAATTTCCAAAGAAGCAAAGGAAATAGAAAATGTGCCGCGTTCAAATAACAGAATTAACAGATGCGTTTGATGGCATGCCAAATAAACACAGCAATAATTACTAACCCAGAAGACAACTGTATCAAAAAGTTTTCATTGCTGCCCAGTGATTCTACATGTTAATAACTGTACTCAAACTAACAGCAATACTTAAAATTTCTGAATAGAAGATTATCTTGGAAGAACACTGATTGTTTTACTAAGCACGAAAACAAATTCCTAGGGATGAAATACTCAAATACCAAAAGAAAACTTTAAAACAAAGAGGATAAATTTGGAAACACTGTAACTTTGCATACTGATAGAACAGCTACAAAGACAGCAAGATGTAAATTTAAGTTAAGAATTCATTTAGAAAGATGTGAAGATCTAGTAGTACATTATTTCACAAAGGATCTCTTATATGTAAAAGGTTACACGTAGATATAAATTCCAAATTAAATTTTATGAAAATGATACATGAATCTAAACAAATATTCAAAATATTTCAATTTTTTTCAGCTTTTTGTATAGAAGTGAGACAAGTATATCATGCTCTGGGGACTTCCCTGGCTGTCCAGTGGTTAAGACTCCAGGCTTCCAATGCAGGGGGCACGGGTTCTATCCCTGTTCGGGGAACTAAAATCCTGCATGCTGTGGAGCGTGGCCAAAAAAATTTAAAAAAAGGAATATCACTCTCTACTGTTTTCATACAACAGTGTACTAGCTGTCCAAAGGAAGAGTTTTGCCTAAGTTTATGATTTAAAAGTAGAATTCAAAAAGTTTAGGAGGAACAACTTTCAACTTGCAGATGTGTTTAGTGCTAGTTATTGACTTTAAAAGGTGGCTTAGTTAACTGGTGTTCTAAATCTGATGATCTTATTTCAAACAATCCTTGATATTTTTGACAATTAACATGTACCAACAATCTTTATGGATTCAAAGTGTTGGAAACAAGAGGTTAAGAATGAGTCACTAGGGAGTCAGTGCTATGATCTGAATCCAAAAATAGAATTATTAAAAGTGGGTAAATGGGGGGCTTCCCTGGTGGCGCAGTGGTTGAGAGTCCGCCTGCCGATGCAGGGGATGCGGGTTCGTGCCCCGGTCTGGGAGGATCCCACATGCCGCGGAGCGGCTGGTCTCGTGAGCCATGGCCGCTGAGCCTGCGCGTCCAGAGACTGTGCTCCGTAACGGGAGAGGCCCGTGTACCGCAAAAAAAAAAAAGAAGTGGGTAAATGGGGTTTAGTAAGTAGAGCAACTTCTACGTATACCTACAGAAAAGCTTCATCATTATTTTATTCAAAATCCATTCAATTTATCACAGAAAATTTAAGCATTACATGTGTCAATGAAAGAAAAGGAAGAGCAGCCCCACTTAATGAATGATTGCTCCTTTAAGGTATAATTTAAAGATATGTAATTATTTAAATTCTAATTACAAGTGATAAAAGAGTTCCTGTCAATCAGGAGGAAAGGGCAATAAGTGCTCATCTGCCTTTCACTAATATGTCTACCTATGCAGACAAAGTTCTCATCAATGACAATGGCCAAGAATTTGAAAAGATCATCAATTTTTAAATCTTGATCAGGAATTGCTTGAAATCATTTCATGCATAAGACTATTTTTTTTTAAGTTATGTTCAGGGAAGCCAGCTCAAGTTTCTCATTAAAATATTTTTTAAATATATGGAAGTGTTATACACACAGAGAGAAGAAAAAGAAATAGAAGGAATACCAATTGGAAAAGAAAAAGTAAAACTGTCATTTTTCAAATGACAGGATACTATACACAGTGAATCCCAAAGATGCTACCAGAAAACTGCTAGAGCTAATCAATGAATTTGGTAAAGTAGCAGGATACAAAATTAATGCACAGAAATCTCTGGCATTCCTATACACTAATGAGGAAAAATCTGAAAGTGAAATTAAGAAAACACTCCCATTTACCACTGCAACAAAAAGAATAAAATATCTAGGAATAAGCCTACCTAAGGAGACAAAAGACATGTATATAGAAAATTATAAGACACTGATGACAGAAATTAAGGATCATACAAATAGATGGAGAGATATACCATGTTGTTCGATTGGAAGAATCAACATTGTGAAAATGACGCTACTACCCAAAGCAATCTACAGATTCAATGCAATCCCTATCAAACTACCACTGGCATTTTTCACAGAACTAAAACAAAAAATTTCACAATTTGTATGGAAACACAAAAGACCCCGAATAGCCAAAGCGATCTTGAGAACGAAAAACAGAGCTGGAGGAATCAGGCTCCCTGACTTCAGACTATACTACAAAGCTACAGGAATCAAGGCAGTATGGTGCTGGCACAAAAACAGAAAGATAGATCAATGGAACAGGATAGAAAGCCCAGAGATAAACCCACTCACATATGGTCACCTTATCTTTGATAAAGGAGGCAAGAATATACAGTGGAGAAAAGACAGCCTCTTCAATAAGCGGTGCTGGGAAAACCGGACACGTACATGTAAAAGTATGAGATTAGAACACTCCCTAACACCATACACAAAAATAAGCTCAAAATGGATTCAAGACCTAAATGTAAGGCTAGAAACTATCAAACTCTTAGAGAAAAACATAGGCAGAACACTCTACGACATAAATCACAGCAAGATCCTTTTTGACCCACCTCCTAGAGAAATGGAGATAAAAACAAAAATAAATAAATGGGACCTAATGAAACATATTAAAAGCTTTTGCACAGCAAGGGAAACCATAAACAAGACCAAAAGACAACCCTCAGAATGGGAGAAAATATTTGCAAATGAAGCAACAGACAAAGGATTAATCTCCAAAATTTACAAGCAGCTCATGCAGCTCAACAACAAAATAACAAAAAACCCAATCCAAAAATGGGCTGAAGACCTAAATAGACATTTCTCCAAAGAAGATATACAGATTTCCAACAAACACATAAAAGAATGCTCAACATCATTAATAATTAGAGAAATGCAAATCAAAACTACAATGAGATATCATCTCACACTGGTCAGAACGGCCATCATCAAAAATTCTAGAAACAATAAATGCTAGAGAGGGTGTGGAGAAATGGGAACACTCCTGCACTGCTGGTGGGAATGTAAATTGATACAGCCACTAGGGAGAACAGTATGGAGGTTCTTTAAAAAACTACAAATAGAACTACCATACGACCTAGCAATCCCACTACTGGGCATATACCCTGAGAAAACCATAATTCAAAAAGAGTCATGTACCAAAATGTTCATTGCAGCTCTATTTACAACAGCCAGGAGACGGAAGCAACCTAAGTGTCCATCATTGGATGAATGGATAAAGAAGATGTGGCACATATACACAATGGAATATTACTCAGCCATAAAAAGAAACGAAACTGAGTTATTTGTAGTGAGGTGGATGGACCTAGAGTCTGTCATACAGAGTGAAGTAAGTCAGAAAGAGAAAAACAAATACCGTATGCTAACACATATATATGGAATCTAAGAAAAAAAAAAAAAGGTCATGAAGAACCTAGGGTTAAGACGGGAATAAAGACACAGACCTACTAGAGAATGGACTTGAGGATATGGGGAGGGGGAAGCGTAAGCTGTGACAAAGTGAGAGAGTGGCATGGACATATATACACTACCAAACGGAAAACAGATAGCTAGGGGGAAGCAGCCGCATAGCACAGGGAGATCAGCTCGGTGCTTTGTGACCACCTAGAGGAGTGGGATAGAGAGGGTGGGAGGGAGGGAGACACAAGAGGGAAGAGATATGGGAACATATGTATATGTTTAACTGATTCACTTTGTTATAAAGCAGAAACAAACACACCATTGTAAAGCAATTATACTCCAATAAAGATGTTAATATATATATATTTTTTAAATATATGGAAGTGTTATATACATTCAATATGTAATATCTTTCCTAACACTTTAGGTATTATTTTAACATGATTCTATAAAAATAAATTATTTATTAAATATTTATTAATTATTTAATGTAATTCCATAAAAAGGAAATCTAAACATTTTTCACCAACACCCAGACAGGACATGACACCTTATGTCCCCTAGAAGTTTTCTCCAGTGTCTCATACAAATACAACCATCAGTTTCTACCTGTGCCATGAGATGAGAACCGTTGGGAAGCACTGAACTACTATATTCTCACTACCTAAAACCATTTGTTGAGCGAATGAGTAGACAGCTGTAATATGGAAAACCAAACTCACAAAAAAACAAAACAAAAAGGGTCATATATTTTCACAGAATTTTATCCAGCAATTCAACTTCAAAACTTCATTCAGCAAATAATCAAAATAATATTCCAATTTCCTTATACTAACAGCAAATTAGAATCCAAAAGAGTCATCAGCGACGTTACAGAAACAGAGCTCTAAGTTCCAGGAAAACAAAGTAGTCAAATCAACTCTAGTACATAGTAGAATGTAGCATATGTGACCTGCTCTGGAAAAGTTATGAGTTGGCACCTTATAAAAAACATATGAGTTAAACAGCAACCCTAGGAAGTTCTCATTCTATAAGGAATAAGGAACAGTACTATCCATTTTTACAGAGAAAATAAATCACAAAAGAATCCAAATAATTTATTTTTTAAATGACTGGATAATCTAAACCCAATCTATGTTTAATCTTACTTGGCTAAAAATCCAAATGGTTACATTATTTCACACATTTATTTAAGCCCACAAAGTTATTCATAAATATCATCTCTGTAACACCTAGCCTTTTATCCTGATACAAAGTTACACACCAAGACTTAAGTGTTATGAGCTTTGCTATAGAATATAAAGCAGATTCCAGTGTTTATTACCTTTTAGAAAGCAGTTTGTCTTATCCTATAAAGTCTCCTTTATCCTATAATGCTATGTAATTAAAATTTCACTGAACAGAATGCTACTAAAATAAAGCATTTTATACAACTAGGCTTTCCCACATTTTTAACAAATGACTCTGAGATCATATTTAAATCTTATAATAATTAATACTTTATAATTAAAAGTCATCTAGTAAAAGCTCCTTCATTTTACAGAGGTGGAATGCAAAGCTTAGAAAAATTAAATGACTTCCCCAAGGTAAGAATTATGCAAGTACTAAGGATATAACAGTAAACAAGATATGTGTCATCCCTATCTTTAATCTAGTTGAAGTATACAGCGTTATGATGGGGGAAGAACCTTTGCCACAAATATAAAGATTGTGATTCGGCCTTCCCTGGTGGCGCAGTGGTTGAGACTCCGCCTGCCGATGCAGGGGACACGGGTTCGTACCCCGGTCTGGGAAGATCCCACATGCCGCGGAGCGGCTGGTCCCATGAGCCATGGCCGCTGAGCCTGTGTGTCCGGAGCCTGTGCTCCGCAACGGGAGAGGCCGCAACAGTGAGAGGCCCACGTACCACAAAAAAAAAAAAATAATAATAATAATAATAAATAAAGATTGTGATTCAAGTACAAAGAGGTCACTCCTACTGAAAAAACTAAGGGAAAAGTATTTGTTAACAAGAAACAAAAAGGCCAGGTAAAGCACAGAGCATAGCAACTATATAAAAGGCAAGAAAATTAAAAGAAACTAAACTACGGTCTCACAATTTCATACCTATAGCTATTAGTAGAAAAATTTCTGAGATGCTGTAAAAAGGAATATGGGAATAAAATTAGAAAGGCACTAGACATCTGGGTGTAGTATCAGAGCTCTCCTATATACATATATATAAGTATACATGTAAACACACACAAGATCACCAACCTATAGCATTTAGACCTCTAGGCAGACAGGCAGACAAATAGTGATCTCCTCTTAGTTTGCAAATTATCTTTCTAAAGCATATTAAGCATTTCTAAAGAATATTAAATACTTTTGTCTATTTGTTCACTGAATTTTCACTGATTTAACACATCTTTATTCATTTAATGACTAAAAAAACATTACAAGCGTTGTCATAATCTCAGTGTCCTCAATCCTGCCATGAGTAACTCCTTCCCGCCAAGGACTCTCCTAGGTGGTAGTAGCAGAGGTGAATACAACAAAGTGCCTACAGTCATAAAACTTAGAGAGGAACAGACAATAAAATAAGTACACATATTTAAGAATATACATGGTATGTGTGTGCGCACGCAAAAGGCAGGGTAAATTGATCGACAGTAACCATATGGTGGTCAAGGAAGGCTTCTCGTAGAGGCAGTGATCTATTAAAGTGAGGGAGACCTATAGAAAGAAAAGCAATATCGTAAGGAAACAGTCACACATAAACGTGGAGGAGGAACATGCCGCACCGAACAGACTGCAAGTACAAAGGCCATAATATGAGAATTACTTTGGCATGTTCAAAGAAGAACAAAGAGCCCAAAAGGCTACAATCGGTCAGAGAAGAGAGATGAGATCAGAAAGTTATCAGCAGGAGCCTCATCATATAGGGCTTGGTTAGGATTTTATTCTGAGTGTAACAGGGAACTGGAACAGGAGAGTACTGTGAATTAATTTATATTTTTAAAAGTTCATTCTGGCTGCTGTATACATAACTCACTATATTTAGAAGGGCAAGTAAAGAAGCAGAGACACAAGTTATATAATCCTAAACAAAAGATGGTAGTAGTTTAGACTTGGAGGTGACAGAGCAACTATTTATTATAGGATCTGGGGTATATTTTGTTAATGTGTGGGATATGGAGTATGGGGGGAAAAAGAAAAGTCACAGAAAGAGGTTTCAAGGATGAAAATTGCTAAGACTGCACAATAATTTGCTTACTAAAACTGTTTTCAAAATTATAGCCTTTATGGTTGGTGTGCCAGTTGTTTACTGGCTTTCACCACTACATCACCCTTCCATAATCTCCTCCTCTATGTTGCCAGGAGCTAGAAATCTGCAAAGCGTATTTCCCAACCCACCTGCAAGCCAAGAGGTTAGGTTCTGCAAATAGGATCTGATGTTAGATTAAGAGGCAGGAGATAAGGAGAAGCCACTTTCTTTTTCTGCTTCTGTTCTGACACAGCCATTAGTGAGCAACTGAGCTACTCCAAATTTCGGCAGCGTCAGTGACCAATCTGAGGGTGTCAATGGGACTGCAGGCTCCGAGGCTCTTGCAGCCACAGCAAGCAGGCAAGCCCTGACTTCCTGGCTCGGCAACAATGGCAGTGTTCTCAAGAGTGCAGTACTTAGGGGCTCTAGCACCACCACTTCCACCCTTGCTCCTGCAACCCCTAAGGACAGTAGCTCCTTCCTACGTTGACTAATCTCTAGGCTTTTTTTCTTCTTTCACTGTGGCTTTTTGCATTCCTACAACCCTTCCAACACTTTGTAACCAATTCACTATATTAAAACCCTTCTATAAGAAATACCGTATGTGGTTTCTGTTTTCCCGAACGGATACCAACCAATATAGTAAAGGAAGAAGTATCACTCCCCAGGATCTAGCTGCACATATTTTGTTCCTCATCACAACACCCTTACGCGTTGGTATCGCAAATTCTACTATTCCCCTTTTATAGAACAGTAAAATGAAAAATGAAAGTGATTAAATAAACTGACCAAAATTATACATCTAATAACAGTGAAGCCTAAACTCAAAGTTGTTTCTATCTAAATTCTATGCTCTTTTTACAATGTTAAAATTAAGAAATATCGATTGCATTCAATTTTAGAAAAGGAAAAAAAACCACATTATTGGAATTAGTTCAGGAAACCAGCTGCACATTAATAGCACTAGCACTAAAAAGACCAACCGCTATCCTCTTGAAGCAAACTATACTTATACACCTTGCTTCAAACAAACCTCATTTTTAAAGACTCAATTTACTCTAAGAGAATGATTTATAAAATACTCTGAACTTAAGTTTTCTTGACAGGACACATTTCAACATACATTTAAACTATTTATTTACCAGAAGTTTATCTTACTCATAACTTTTCACATATAAAACTATAACAAAAAGTAAAATATTCTTATATAAAGCAATAATATAAGACTTACTGATTTAAAGAAAATATAAGAAATAGGATTACTACAAAGGATACTATATTACAAAAAATTTTAACCTATTATGTTAATTTAAAATCAGTAACTTAAAAAAAAAATTTAATTCTCATTATATTACACTTTTTAAGAAGTTTGAATCCCAAAGGTCCCTGATTTAAAAAGAAATCAAATATACTATACACTAGCATCCAAATTCAATAGAAGGCAAAAAGAAAATTAATAAGAGGTCATTAAAAACAAATTGGTGCAAAATATTAGAGCTAAATTCATAAAAATATTAGAAGAAAACAAAGGGATTAATCTGCATGATCTGGAATTTAGCAGTGGATTCTTGGATATGACCCCAAAAGCAGGAGGAACAGAAAAAAAAAAAGATAAATTGGATTTCATCAAAATTAAAACTTCTATTTATTTTTACTTATTTATTTTTGGCTGTGTTGGGTCTTCATTGCTACACGCAGGCTTTCTCTAGTTGCGGCGAGCGGGGGCTACTCTTCATAGCGGTGCGTTGGCTTCTCACTGCGGTGGCTTCTCTTGTTGCGGAGCACGGGCTCTAGGCGCACAGGCTTCAGTAGTTGTGGCACATGGGCTCAGTAGTTGTGGTTTGCAGGCTCTAGAGCGCAGGCTCAGTAGTTGTGAGGCATGGGCTTAGTTGCTTCATGGCATGTGGGATCTTCCTGGACCAGGGATCAAACCTGTGTCCCCTGCACTGGCAGGTGGATTCTTAACCACTGTGCCACCAGGGAAGTCCCAAAATTAAAACTTTTAGAGAGTGGCCAAGATGGTAGAGTAGAAGAACCCTAAGACCACTTCCTCTCACGAACACACCAAAATCACAACAATCTGCAGAACAACCATCATTGAAAAAGACTGAAACCTACCAGAAAAGATTCTCTACAACTAAAGACATACAGACAGAACCACAACAAGACTGGTAGGAGGGGTGCACCTGTGATATAATCAAATCCCATACCCCCCAGGTAGGACACCCACAGACTAGAGAATTAAATTACAGATGTTCTCGCACAAGAGTGAGAATGCTGAGCCCCACATCAGGCCCCCAGCCTAGAGGTCTGGCACCAGGAAGGAGAGCCCCCAGAGCATCTGGCCTTGAAGGTCAGTGGGGCTTGACTGCAGAAGCTCCACAGGACTGGGGGAAATAGAGACTTCACTCTTAAAGAGCACACACAAAATCTGAGGTATACCAGGACCAAGGGCAAAAGCAGTAATTTGATAGAAGCCTGGGCCAGACCTAATTCTGGTCTTGGAGGGTCTCCTGGGGAGGCTCCTGGGTGACTGTGGCCCACCCTGGGGACACAAACACTGCTGGCAGATGTATCAGGGAATATTCATCTGCGTGAGCTCTCCTGGAGGCTGACATTTTGGCACAAAGACCTGGCCCCACCTAAAACCCTGTAGGCTCCAGTTGCTGGGACACCTCTGGCCAAACAAAAAACTGAGCAAGGACACAGCCCCATTCATCAGCAGACAGGCTATCTAAAGACTTCCTGAGCCCACAGCAGCCTCTAGACACACCCCTAGAATGGCCCTGCCCACCAGAAGATGAATACCCAGCCCCACCCACCAGGGGGCAGGCACCGGCCTCTCCTGTCAGGAAGCTTGCAGAAGCCTCTAGACCAGTCTCACCCACCAGGGGGCAGACACCAGAAGCAAGAAAATTACAGTCCAGCAGCATGTGGACCAAGTCCACAAACACAGGCCAGACACTACCCTGGACCAGCTGGCCCCTAGCCCTTGTGACAAGAGGGGAGTGCACTGCTGGGACACATAGGACGTCTCCTACAGAGGGCCACTTTTCCAAGGTCAAGAAACTTAACAAACCTACCACATCCATAAAAATACAAATAGCAATTTACAAAAAATTAGGTGACAGAGGAATATGTTTCAGACAAAGGAACAAGATAAAACTCCAGAAAAACAAAGTGAAGGAAGATAGGCAATCTAACCAAGAAAGACCTTATTCACAATAACAACCATAAAGATGATCAAAGAACTTAGGATAAGGGATGCACAGAGTGAGAAATTAGAAGCTTTTAACAAAGAATTAGAATATATAAAGAACAGCCAAACAGAATTAAAGAATACAATAACTGAAATGAAAAATACACTAGAAGGAATGAATAGTAGACTAACTGAGGCAGAAGGATGGATCACTGAGCTGGAAGACAAAATAGTGGAAATCACTGTCCCTGAACAGAAAAAAGAAAAAAGAATGAAAAGAAATAAGGACAGTTTAGCAGACCTCTGGGACAACATCAAGCGTGCTAATATTCACTTGATAGGGGTCCCAAAAGGAGAAGAGAGGAAGGACCTGAAAACATATTTGAAGAGACAACAGCTGAAAACTTCCCTAATCTGGGGATGGAAATAGTCACCCAAGTCCAGGAAGTGCAGAGAGTCCCATACAGAATTAACCCATAGAGGAATACACCACAACACACTGTAATCAAAATGACAAAAATTAAAGATAAGAGAGAACATTAAAAGCAACAAGGGAAAAGCAACAAATAACATACAAGGGGACTCCCATAAAGTTATCAGCTTATTTTTCAGCAAAACTCTACAGGCCAGAAGGGAGTGGCAAGATACACTTAAAGTGATGAAAGAGAAAAACCAAGAATAATCTACCCAGCAAGGCTCTCCTTCAGATTTGACGGAGAGGTCAAAAGCTTTACAGACAAGCAAAAGCTGAAAGAATTCAGCACCACCAAACCAGCTTTACAACAAATGCTAAAGGAACTTCTCTAGGCAGAAAAGGCCACAACTAGAAACAAGAAAATCACAAAATGGAAAAGTTCACTCGTAAAGGCAAACATACAATAAAGGTAGGAAATCATCCACGAACAAAGCTAGTAGTAAGGTTAAAAGACAAAAGTAGTAAAATCATTTGTATACACAATAAGCAGTTAAGGGATATAGAAAACAATTTGATGCAGAATATAATATCAAAAACAGTAGGGCTTCCCTGGTGGCGCAGGGGTTGAGAATCTGCCTGCCAATGCAGGGGACACGGGTTTGAGCCCTGGTCTGGGACAAGATCCCACATGCCGCGGAGCAACTAGGCCCATGAGCCACAACTACGGAGCCTGCGCATCTGGAGCTTGTACTCTGCAACAAGAGGCTGCAACAGTGAGAGGCCCGCGCACCACGATGAAGAGTGGTGCCCGCTCGCTGCAACTAGAGAAAGCCCTTGCACAGAAACAAAGACCCAACATGGCCATAAATAAAGAAACAAACAAACAAATAAGTGAATAAATAAATAAATAAATAAATTTTAAAAACAAAACAACAAAAAAAACAGTGATCGTGGGGGAGGAGGGTACAAATGCAGGTTATTTAAAATGTGTTTGAAATTAAGAGATCAGCAACTTAAAACAAGCATGTATAAATACAGACTCCTATACAAAAACCTCATGGTAACTGCAAAACAAAAATCTATAATAGATATACACACAAAGGAGAAAAAGGAATACAAACATAACAGTGTTTGTTAGAAGAGAAGAGAAGTCATCAAATCATAAGACAAAACAAAAGAAGAAAGGGGAAAAAAGACCTATAAAAACAAATCCAAAACAATTAAGAAAACAGCAATAGAAACAAACATATTGGTCATCATCACCTTAAATGTAAATGGACGAAATGCTCCTACCAAAAGACAGAGACTGGCTGAATTGATACAAAAATAAGACCCGTGTATTTGCTGCCTACAAGAGACTCACTTCAGATCTGGAGACACATACAGACTGAAAGTAAGGGGATGGAAAAAGGTATTCCACGCAAATGGAAATCAAAAGAAAGCTGGAGTAGCAATACTTATATCAGACAAAACAGATTTTAAAATAAAGACTGTTACAAGAGACAAAGAAGGACACTACATAATGATCAAAGGATCAATCCAAGAAGAAGATATAACTGTAAATATATATGCACCCAACATAGGAGCACCTCAATACATAAGGCAAATGTTAACAGACACAAAAGGAGAAACTGACATTAACACAATAATAGTGGGGGACTTTAACACCCCACTTACATCAATGGACAGATTATCTAGACAGAAAATCTATGAAGAAATACAGGACTTAAATGACATACAGACCAGACAGACTTAATTGATATTTATAGAGCATTCCATCCAAAAGCTGCAGAACACATTCTTTTCAAGGGCACATGGAACATTCTCCAAAACAGATCACATGCTGGGCCACGTAGCAAGCCTCAGTAAATTTAAGAAAACTGAAATCATATCAAATATCTTTTCTGACCACAAGGCTATGAGGCTAGAAATCAACTACAAGAAGAAAAACTGCAAAAAAACACAAACACATGGAGGCTAAACAATATGCTACTAAACAACCAATGGATCACTGAAGAAATCAAAGAGGAAATTTTAAAATGCCTGGAGACTAATGAAAACAAAAAAAGAACCGACTATCCAAAACCTATGGGATGCAGCAAAAGCAGTTCTAAGAGGGAAGTTTATAGCAATACAATTCTACCTCAGGAAACAAGAAAAATCTCAAACAAACAACCTAATCTTACGTATAAAGCAACTAGAGAATGAAGAACAAACAAAATCCAAACTTAGTAAAAGAAAAGAAATCACAAAGATCACAGCAGAAATAAATGAAATAGAGACTAAAAAAATAGAAAGATCAATGAAACTAAAAGCTGGTTCTCTGAAAAGATAAACAAAACTGATAAACCTTTAGCCAGACTCATCAAGAAAAGAAGGGAGAGGGCCCAAATCAATAAAATCAGAAATGAAAAAGGAGAAGTTACAACCAACGCCACAGAAATACAAAGGATCATAGGGAGAATACTATGAGCAATTATATACCAATAAAATGGACAACCTAGAAGAAATGGACAAATTCTTAGAAAGGTACACTCTCCCAAGACTGAACCAGGAGGAAATAGAATATATGAACAGACCAACTACCAGTACTTAAATTGAATCAGTAATTTAAAAACTCCCAAGAAGTAAAAGTCCAGAACACAATGGTTTCACAGGTAAATTCTACCGAACATTTAAAGAAGAGTTAACACCTATCCTTCTGAAACTATTCCAAAATACTGCAGAGGAAGGAACACTCCCAAACTCATTCTATGAGGCCACAGTCACCCTGATACCAAAATCAGACAAAGATATCAAAAAAGAAAAGTATAGGCCAATATCACTGATGAACACAATGTAAAAATCCTCAACAAAATACCAGCAAACTGAATCCAACAACACATTAAAAGGATCATACACCATGAACAAGTGGGATTTATTCCAGGGATGCAAGGACTTTTCAATATCTGCAAATCAATCAGTGTGATGCACCACATTAACAAATTGAGGAATAAAAATCATATGATCATTTCAATAGACGCAGAAAAAGCTTTTGATAAAATTCAGCATCCATTTATGATAAAAACTCTCCAGAAAGTGGGCACAGAGGGAACCTACCTCAACATAATAAAGGTCATATATGACAAACCTACAGCTAACATCATACTCAATGATGAAAAGCTGAAAGCATTTCCTCTAAGATCACAAACAAGACAAGGATGTCCACTCTCGCCACTTTTATTCAACATAATTTTGGAAGTCCTAGCCACAGCAATTAGAGAAGGAAAAGAAATAAAAGGAATCCAAGTTGGAAAAGAAGAAGTAAAACTGTCACTGTTTGCAGATGACATGATGCTCTACATAGAAAATCCTGAAGATGTTACCAGAAAACTAATAGAGCTCATCAATGAATTCAGTAAAGTTGCAGGATACAAAATTAACATACAGAAATCTGTTGCATTTCTATACACTAACAACCAAATATCAGAAAGAGAAATTAAGAAAACAATCCCATTTACCATCACATCGAAAAAGAATAAAGTACCTAGGAATAAACCTACCCAAGGAGGCAAAATGAAAAGACAACCTACTGAATAGGAGAAAATATTTGCAAATGTTGTGACCAACAAGGGATTAATTTCCAAACTACACAAACAGCTCAATATCAAAAAAACAAACAACCCAGCAAAAAAAAATGGGCAGAAGACCTAGACATTTCTCCAAAGAAGACATACAGATGGTCAAGAGGCACATGGAAAGATGCTCAACACTGCTAATTACTGTGAAATACAAATCAAAACTACAAATGAGGTATCACCTCACTGTGGTCAGAATGGGCACCATCAAAAAGTCTACAAATAATAAATGCTGGAGAGGGTGTGGAGAGAAAGAAACCCTCCTACACTGTTAGTGGGAATATAAATTGGTGCAGTCATTATCGAGAACAGTATGGAGTTTCCTTAAAAAACTAAAAATAGAGTTGCCATATGATCCAGCAATCCCCCTTCTGGGCATATTTCTGGAGAAAACTCTGATTTGAAAAGATACATGCACCCCAATGTTCATAGCAGCACTATTTACAATAGCCAAGACATGGAAGCAACCTAAATATCCATTAACAGAGAAATGAATAAAGAAGATGTGGGGTGTGTGTGTGTGTGCATGTGTGTATATATATATATGCACACACACACAACAGAATACTACTCAGCCACTAAAAAGAATGAAATAATGCCATTTGCAGCAACATGGATGGACCTAGAGATTATTAAGTGAAGTAAAACAGAGAAAGACAAATATCATAGGCTATCACTTATATGTGGAATCTAAAAAAATGATACAAATGAACTTATTAACAAAACAGAAATAGACTCACAGACACAGAACACAAACTTCTGGTTACCAAAGGGGATAGTGGGGGTGGGGAGAGGGAGGATAGCAGTTTGGGATTAACATAATACACTCTACTATATATAAAATAGGTAAACAATAAGGACCTACTGTATAGTGAAGAAAACTATACTATCTTGTAATAACCTATAATGGAAAGGAATCTGAAAAAGAATATATATATATGTATAACTGAATCACTCTGCTGTATACCTGAAACATAACATTGTAAATTAACTATACTTCAATAAAAAAAATTAAAACTTTTATGCATCAAATGACATTATCAAGAAAATAAAAAGACTACTTACAGAATGGGAAAAATTATTTATATATCATATATCTGATAAGCATGTAATATCCAGAATATATAAAGAATTCAATTTAAAAAAACTTTAAATGGGCAAAGGACTTAAGTGGACAACAATGGTAACAATGGCAGAAGAAAATACACAAATGGCCAATAAGCAGATGAAAAGATGCTCAACCAGATTGGTCATTAGGGAAATGCAAATCAAAACCACAATGAGGGACTTCCCTGGTAGTCCAGTGGCTAAGACTCCCCACTCCCAGTGCAGGGGGCCTGGGTTCAATCCCTGGTCAGGGAACTAGATCCCACACGCCACAACTAAAAGATCCCACATTATTTCAGTAAACTTTTACAAAACTTATAAAGGAATTTCACAACATTCCAAAAGTAATACATATCCCTCATTCTTGAAGATCTGTCCTCAAAGGGGATATATATATTCGTATCTTAAAAAGAAATAGCTAATTTTAGAATGATGACTTGTACATCTTTCTTCTTGAAATTACTTAAAAACTTATAAAGGCACACCTTAAAGGAAAAAAATTAACTTTTATGGGTGTGTACTTCATTGAAATTAAAGTTCACTATTATAGAATGGGAAATAATACACATCTATACTTTCTCCCTCTGTCTCTCCCTCACACACACAGAATTTTAGATCCACCCAACTAAAAATTTGTTGACAAATCAAAGTCATTCATTTTCCAACTTAAGTAATTTTATAAAATACTGCCACCAAAGAAAAGTACTAAAACATGAACATGGTCATAATAACACCTATTTACTAAACACTTACTGTGTGAAAATTTATCATTTCTTGAAGACTGTCAGAAAATTTGGTCAAACTTGTCTATGAGAAAGAAATCAAAAGAAAACCAAGTCATTTAAGAGTTACTAATATAGGCCACAAAAATGTTACTTCAGCGTTTCTGACAGAAAGATCAAGTTACACTGTAAACAGTAACATTTATTTCTCATTAGGACAATCTCACTACCTCTCAGGCATGCTCTGCAGAGAGGTCAAGTCTACATGTAGTAACATAAAACCCTAGAACAGTCAAAGAATTAGCCTGCCCTATCAATACTATTATACTAGCAAATTGAAATGGCCCATGTAAAACCTAAGGTAAAATTGAGTATATCAAGATTGTCCATTTAGGCATCTATGGATCACATAATCATCAAATTACAACCATTTCTGTACCAGTTATTATTCTTCATAAAAGAAATGTCATAATACCACATAGTATAGCAAGGGGTCTAAGCTAACACAGCATAGCTAGCTGACCAGAACTTTCCTATGCAGCCCACAAAATGTATAGTTAGATACTAGTCTTGGGTTAATGCTCTCTGCTTGCCCCGATAAACAGCTACTAATAAGCATGATCCTACTCTCACTGCTCAGGTCCCCTTGTAGATGCTTCAGTTCACCTAGCAGCAAGTATAGTAAACTTATATCCACAATGCAAATCAACCATCACCTTCTAACTGTCCTAGAAAACAGGATTATATCAGATAGCACCAACAGATGATAGCTTTTCCACTTCTAATTTTAAGGACCACTACTACTATTAATAAGGTAAATGGATGCATAATTCTCTTAACATCTTGTTTCATTTACCATTTTAACTAAATTTAATAATACTAACCTCAACTACAGCATCATTGCTAGAATACTGTGCCAGGTCTCGAATCCCATTCATGAACTGTTTATTTGCAACACAAAAGGCTTTTCCAGTATCAATCATTGCAATACATAGCTTCACAAGCTGAAAAAGAAAAACATCATATCATTGAAAATAATTTTACAAATTACTTAATCAAACAAGTGCTAGCATTAACCACATGAGTTAGCCTAGTTAAGACAAATTATAGTTCATCAATAAACCCAAAATAGACTAAATGAAAATTGCTTTTTTTCCTTTGGCTTAAAAAGTAAATTCATAAGAGAACTGTACCAAAAAAAGTTGACCTTTCAGGATGCAGAGGCTGTCTGATAACAACAACAACCAATCATTTTATCAAGTTAAATTCAATCCCATAAATTAACCCCATAAAAATGTATTAAGCACCCCTTGGAAGGAAGGAAAGGAAACTTCAGGCAGAGCAAGCAGTATGATAAAAGATTTTTTAAAAACACAACTATGGTATGGTGGAGGAAAGGGAAGTAAACTGGTATGGTGGGTTAGTCATGCTGGTCATTTTAATATCAGACTATCAAAGCAGAATTGCTTAATCAACCATATTTTTCTAATGCCTACCATCTAGGCATTGTGCTAAATCTTAGAACAGAGCTTCTCTCTCTCTTCTCCTGTCCCCTCCTTTATTCTTTCTTTTTTTCATCTTTCTCTTTTTCCCTTTCATTCCATTTCTCTCTTTTTTTTTTTTCTATCCCTTCCTTGTTTCTTTCTTCAGTTCACTCAGATACAGAACATTTTCTTTAAGTAAACAAAAACTTGGGTGAAAATCTAATATGAAAAAAGATAAAAGTGGAGCTGCTCTAGATGAAGGAAGGGTAATGAGAGGGTGGGAAGAGGGGCCACCAAGAAGAGGATAAAGAGCTCAGGAAAACTTTAGAAGACAGCTCAAGGATCTCAGGAGTGTAATTTAAAACTGTTACCCTGGGACCCGGAGGAACAGAAGTGAAAAACATAATCTCTGTTCTAATTCTAACCATTCAAAAAGCAGATAAATTCTATTTAGCACAAGTACAACTGCTATGCTCATCAAAATCATGCAAGAGGTAACAAAGGAGGAATGTGTAATGAGGGCTATGGGGATCAAGGAAGGGTTCCTGGAAAAGGTAACACTTGAGAAAAGCCCTGAACACCAACAGGAATTAGCCAATCAGATAAGGGTAATAAGAAGACACTTCTCTAGGAAAAGCATATTCTAAGGCCCTGAAGCTTAGACGGCAGGGCAAACCAGGGGCACTAAGTAGCTTAGCACAGTGTGAAAATGTATACAAGGGCCCGATCAGGAATAGCCTTGTGTGCAAAGCTAAGGTGTTCACATTTTATACGAAAGGAAATGGAAAACAATAAAGACATCGAATGGGTGAGTTGACCAGAGTTCCATTTTAGAATGATGACCTAAAAGAAGAAAAAGTAAGATACGGAAGTGGAAAGAATAAAGGTAAGGAGATTAGACCAAAAACTAAGAGAGCCTGAATTAAGGCAGTAAGCAGGGAGAGAAGAGAGGAGACAAATTTAGAAATTAGTTGAGTACCGAAGTACAATTATGCAGATCGTGTCCTACCAAAGGGAAAAACAGGGGATGAAATCCAGCCTGAGCTCTGCTTGCTGAGGGCTATATCTGCTACAAGATGCTAATTTGCACAAAGACACTATACTGTCCAGCAAAGACTTGTTTTAACAGCATTGGGCCTGTGAGGTAGGCCTGAGGTAGATGGGTCTGTGAAATAAGCCAAGTGGAAAGTCTATCAAACCCAAGTGAAAATAGATATTTAAAGCTCAAAAAAGAGAAGTGTACTGTAGATACACACACAGGAGTCAGCAGCAAATAAAGTATCAGTGCTACAATGCTACAGCCTAGATAAAAAGTAGGGGTCACAGTGTGTACAGTGAGGACCCCACAAAGGAGACTAAAAAGGAAAAGGGAAAGGTAGGAGGAAAAGCAACAGATTAATTTCATCAAAGTCAAGAAAGAACAAAGTATCAAAAGATGGATGATGAATAGGTTGAAAATCCATAAAGGTCAAGTTTTAAAAACTCTTAAAAAAACTTTGTTGAGTTTGGTGACAGTCACCAGCATCCCTAGCAAGAATAGTTTTAAGAGAAACTGGGGGGCTGTAGCCAGATTACAGTGAGTTATGAACTGCAGATGAAGAAGACATAATGAGAGGTCAATTCTTCGCCAATATATATTCTATAGAATATCCCAGGGGAACATTCAATACCAAAATAAGGATTCTGTGATCAAGTAAGTCTGGGAAACTCATTTTGTCAAGTTAAACAGATTTCTTTATTACTAAATTTGTAAGAGCTTTTGATATATTAATGTGTATTATGAATCCTAGAAAGGAAGTATGTAATAGGTAGCATTTCTCAAAATTATCTGACATTGACTGAATTCTCTTTAGAGGAAGCATCCTCATAGGACCAATGTTCCACAAAACCCACTATGAGAAATGCTGGCAGAGACTAGTCCTTCAAACGGTTTGCTATTTCAAAAAAAAAAAAAAAGGTATCTTAACAACCAAAAAAACTAATTCTAAAATTCATATGAGTAACCAACATGCAAGAAGAGCATCAAAAAAAATTGAAAGAGTAATGAGGTGGGGACATTAGCCCCATATTAAAATATACAGGTGCAGTAATTAAAAGTCTGGTAATGGATGTGAACAGACAAATTGGTTAATGGAAGAGAATACAGAGTGAAGAAGCAGATACACACTCCAGCCAGGGGGGTAAAAAATTATCCAATAAATGACACAAGGACACTGGATAGCCATCTAAAGCCATCTAAAAAAAGAAACTAAGTTGTATTCCAAACCCCCAAATTAATTTCAGATGGAATAAATATTTAAACATAAAACATTAAATCAGAAAACCAAGAGAAAACAGGAAGTGGTATTTTTTATAATCTCAAAGTAGGAAAAGTCTTTCTGAAAAGGATGCAAAACTCAAAAGCCATAGAAGAAACTAATCAATTCAAATACATAACAATAAAACATTTAGATAAGGGAAAAAAAAAACTTAGTCAAAAGACAAATGACAATACTGGAAAACAGTATTAGCAACAAATCACAAGGGACTAATTTCCCTACTACAAGAAGCGTATACAACTCATTTTTGAAAATCCAACCAGCCACTAGAAAAACAATGGCTGACAGACATGTACAGGTAGCTCCCAGAAAAGAAAATTCAAATATACCTATGTCCATGAAAAGAAACTCAACCTCACTCATAATAAAAGAAAGGTAAATTACTATTTTTTATAGAAGAGCAAAGGTCAAAAAATGTGATAACACGCTGTTTTAGAGAAGGTAGGTATGGGGAAATAGGCACTCTCGCACACTGCTGGTGGGAATGTAAACTGGTACAATTTCTATGAAAGGCAACTAAGCAAGAGCTATAAAAATTTTAAACATACATGCCCTCTAATGTAGTAATTTCACTTTTAGAAATGTATCATACAGATATATTTGCACAATTAGATACAATCAGCCATTAAAAAGAATGCGGCAGCTCTGTAATTAATAATAAGGAACAAAATCTAAATTATATATTTTAAGAAAGCAAAATTAGAACAACGCTAATATCTTTGTTGGAGTGGGGAGAGAAGAGTACAAATACATATAATCTTTCACATGCTTAAGAGATTTCTGGAAGACCACACAAGAAACTAGGTCAGTGTACTCCTCTGGGATACAGATTAGATGATGACTAATTTTTCACTAGGTACACTTTTGTACCTTTGAATTTTGTACCACATGTGTGATATTGCTTACTCAACAAATTAAATAATTCAAAAATGATTAAATTGAAAGTTTCCATAAAAACAGAAACAAACAGACAGGTTGGTAGTAGAACATTATGGTTAAAAACAGGTTTATAGGCTCAGTTGGCTTAGGTTCAAATTCTGCCGCCAAACTTAATGCTCTAAGTGATTCGGAGAGACCTCAACCTCAAGAAGCTTCAGGTTCTTCTGTATGACACAATGACAATGGTATCAAACCATAGAGGGTTACTATAAGAGTTAAGATAATGCACTTAAAGATCTTAGCACAAACTGTTACTGGCACATGGTAATACTTGATAAAGATTTGCAATTCCTGGTCAGAGGTGAGATTTTCCTCTTGTTTTGTTTTGTTTTGATTCAAGAGAAACAAACGTTTTTGTTTACTTAAAATAATGAGGTGGTAGAGATGGAAAAGGAGAGAGATGGCTAAAGCAAAGTCCTGAGAAGTTACAGTTTGGAATTACATAGGAAAGGGGATATTTTTATCACTCAAATGGGAAAAAAAAAATGGAATAAGGACAGATTCTGTTAAGTTTCTAGATTAAAAGCAAGAAATAAAGGTGTTCCCACCAAAAGGAAGTAAGAGACAAGTTCCTCTACTAAGAATGAAGAGCAAGGTGGTGAATCTTGAGAAAACAGTGAAATATAAGAGATGCTAAAGATAGTAAGATAACCTGATTGTCAGAAAAATTGCTTTGCATCATGAATCCCAGGTATGTGTAGCTCCACCAATTAGTTTCACCAAACAGTTGCGTAACTTCTCCTGTAGGGCTTTATAGCCCAGATAAGGGACAGAAGATATAGATGGTTAGACAAATATAGTCAGAATTCTGCAGAGTAGGTGTTATGGAAAGGAAATGAAGGTCTCCATAAGAGAAATAATGATGTGATAAGTTAAGAGTAGACTGGAAGGGTTCACAGCAGTATTATACATAATAGTCAAAAAGTGGAAACAACCCAAATGTCCATCAACTGATGAATGGATAAACAACATATGGTATATCCATACAATGGCATATTATTCAGCCATAAAAAGGGAAATACTGGCGATGCTACAACATAGACGGATGAACTTTAAAAACATTATGCTAAGTGAAAGAAGCCAGTCACAAAAGGTCAAATACTGTATGATTCCATTTATATGAAATGTCCAGAACAGGCAAATCCACAGAGACAGCAAGTAAATTAGTGGTTGCCAGAGGATGTAGGGAGAGGGAAATTGGAATTGACTACTAACAGGTACAGAGTTTCTTATCAGGGTAATGGAATTAAGTAGTATATTCACATTGTGAATATGCTAAAAACCACTGAGTTGTACACTTTAAAATGGTGGGTTTTATGTTAGGTGAATTTTATCTCAATTAAAAAAATTATTTTAAAAAATATATAGTGAATAAAAAAGGGATCTGAAACACTGGAAGCGGATAGACTGAAAGACTAGAGATTTAGATAAGCTTGAAAAACAGAAGCAGGAGGAGTCCAAGATGAGAACTGGAAAGACTGGAGACTCACATCAGAAAGTAAGATATCAATGAGCATTCCACAGTTTCAGAGATTACGACTCTGAGCAACAAGACACAGCATATGGCCAGGAAAACAGGTATCAGAATTAGAATAAAGGTCACTATCGCAGGCGTTGGAGGGAAGATGAAATTGTCATATAGCTGAAGCACATATACACTGCAGCTACTCAGGTGGAAGGATTGACTGGGTGATAGACAGATAGATACTTTGCCAGCTGTCAAAGTCCTTATTAGATGACAGTGATGACAGCTATACTAAATAACATAAGCCTACAAAGAGGGAAGATTTTTACCTAAGAGTAAAATGAGGGCTTTTTCCCTGTTAAAGACAATCTGTCTTCAAGGAGATCTAAGAGTCTGTTGAAAAGACACCACCATCATTAACATTTATTTAGAACTTGTCATGTGTCAAAGCACTTAACATGTATTAACACATCTCATTCACATAATAACCTTATAATAGATACTCTTATTTTCCCCATTTTGGAGATGAAGAAACTGAGACATAGGAAGGTTTAGGAACTTGCCCAAGGCCATACAGCTTAGTAAGTGGTAAAGCCTTGCTCCAGGCTTTGTGCTCTTAATTACTAGACTATGCTACAAACCAAAAATTACAATAATATTATAATAATTTAAATGGCAATACAATTTTAAAATGTAAAAATGCAAGAAATAATGCAATACCTGAAAAAGAACCTAAGTTTGGTAGTACCTGAGCTGTGATTTAAAGGGTATCTGCTTAACAAACAAGGAAAAAGCATTCCAGTGAGAAGATGCAATAGATACAGAAATTATATCTAGATGGCCACTATGATGCTCTGTGTATTGCCAATGCCAGAACACCTGGCAGAATGAATAAATAATTGGACCTAGTCGAATAATGCCATCCATTCATGGAGCATTACTCATCAGAAAGAGTGTAACTATTGGTGGCATACATTATAAGCAAAATAAATATAAGCTAGGTCATCAAGCTAGCTAAACCTGTTGCTGCCATGATTTGCAATATTACAGGTACAACTGGTCCTGCACAAAGTTATGAAATCGGTAAACTAGTTTTAGGCAACCCCTCCCCTCCACAAGTCCTTCAATGCCACCTCCTTCAATAACAACCATTTCTTGCTCCTCACAGGCTCTCTTCTTTAATTGTAACTCCTCATAATTCTAAAGTAAAAATGATCAGTAATAGCTTAAGAATTTGGGAAAGGGACATTGTATAAGGGATCAAGATCTTAAACTAGAGAAATATAAAAGTAACTATGGAAATTCTATTTGGGTGGAAGATGATATTTTAAAAGATGCCAAAGCTTCCACGATAACCTGAGTAGCCCTTTGGGTAATATGGACTCTAGAAAGGATTTAGGGTTCTTAGTACTGAATGCCAATACTGCGACAACTTGGTTTAGATTTGAATCTTTTGGTTTTAAGATTCTACCAGTCTCTCAACTGCAACCAAATGATATAAGGGGGCGGGGGGAGATAGCTGCTCATAAAAGCAAATCATTAACAAAAATACTGTAAGAGGATTCTGTTTAGGTACTTTAAATTTTGAGGTCCCCCCGACACAAGTGTTTTGTTTGATTTAGATGCAGTTCTGCCCAAAGAGAATAGATATCCTTATTGTACTACTCTGTGATTCTTTGGAAAGCCTTCTCCTTCTATATACTCTCTTATAAACCTACCAGAAAATCAAAACTACATCTTCTGCTGCCTACCTTAAGGGTTTAAAAACTTTGTTTCACAGAGTCCTTAAAAATAAATGTAATACCTCAGGGGAAAATAATAATAATAACAACAACAACGATCCCATATACATAATTTTAAATAGAAAATAAAGTTCTTGAAAATAATATCCTTACAAAAAATTCTAACATTAGTTTTTAAAAACACTTGCCTGGAAGCTTGCTAGTGCTCCTCAGAAAATTTCCAAGTGGCATGTGCTCCCTCAACATGGATCCAGGAGTACAGTGGTACACAAGAAGAGCACTGAACTAAGAATAAAACAGATGGATTCTAACCCTGGTTCTGCCTTTTCTAACTCTGTGATTTGAAGCAAGTCCTCTTCACTTTCTGGGCTGTGGGACCCTCATCTATAAAATGGAAATAATCCACTTGTCCTACCCACCTCACACGATTATTGTAAAAATCCAAAAACATACTGTATATCAAAGTGCTTTGAAAACTACTAAACATTTTCTAAAATTATTTTGTTTTACATATGTAACTAATAACTACTGCTTTATATAGTTTCTATACTATTTACATTATATACATATATTTCATGATTTCAAAACATTTGAAAACCATCAGTCTAGTTAATATATATTATATCCTTGTTATTCAAAATGCAGTCTATGGAACAACAGCATTGGTATCACCTAAAATCTGGTTAGAAACACAGACTCTCAGATACCAAGACTTATTGAATCTAGATCCATATTTTCACCAGAACCCCACATATTCCTATGCACAGTAAGGTTTGAGAAGCACTGCTTTACATAATAATTCCATTTATAATAATAATTACATAAATAGGAAATTATTTTCAGAGAAGGTATTCAAATATACACATTTACCTCCAAAAATTTTAACAATGAACAACGGTTACTTAAGATCAGAAGCCATGTCTTACTCATTCTCATATTTCACTGTTATACAGCAGATAACATTTCTTGGGTAGAGGCCAAAAAAAAAAAAAAAAAGATTATCAATAATTAATACAGAAGATAGGAATCAATCTACATTTACCCTTGCATAGAATATGACCATTTAATATCAATTATTAAATACATATTCAACATTTCTGGCATTAGCTTTAAAAAATGGAAGGAGTATTTAAAATTTTATATTTGAACATGGCCTCACCCAAATGTATAAACAAGAGTGGTTAGGTTACATATGATATCCATTAAGCATCAAAAAAGACTGCAATCTTTTTGATGGAGAAGGAAACAACCGTCCAACAATATAAAAGATGCCTAGTCAGACATGGTTCAGATTCTTGCTCTGGCACTTAGATTAAATTTTCAACAAACTACTTAATGTCTCTAGCCTCAACTTCTTCATAATATTGGGATAATATTAGCATTTACCCTCATGGAGATAAAAGTCACTTGAACCATCTAGTGTTACAGGAACAAATCATTATGCAAAACAAGAATTAATGTTTTAAAAAGTTAAAGTAAAATTTACCTTATCAAGTTTCAGTTCCAATTCTGCCACATCTCCTTCTACTTCTTCCAAAGCAGCCCTAGAAAAATTAAACATAAAGTAAGTTACTTTGTGTTTAAACATATACTTTACTCTTGAAAAATAACTCCAAGTAAAAAAATAGATATGAATGCTAAAAAATTACACTTCACATAAAGTAATAACTCCCTTAGAACAAAGTATGAATACTTCATAACCATGTATTACAACACATAATACAATTATTGTTTAAGGTAATGAGAGAACACATTAGGCTAATTTACTGAACGCATTCATGTTATTCAAATTAATAACACTAATTAGAACTATTAAGCATATGTTTTTAAAAACAAGTAAGAAATTTTGAAAGTTGAGCCTTACAAAGACTTATATTTCTATTCAACAAAGCACATGTAACCAAACAGCAAAGCATCCTTGGTAACCAAAAATAAAGGCTTTTACTTTTAGAAACAGTTCAGAAAGATGTTATGACCCTTGTTTAAGACCGCGTTTTGTTTCCTATGTATTTTTAAAGAAATCAGCAGATTCTCTTCCTTGTCAGGGGAATGATAAAATTCTAACACTAAGTAGTACTTGATATGCCCTATAGGGCAACATTCCAAAATTGGAAATTTGGAACAAAACAGCAGCAACTAAAACTTTTTAAGGATGACAATATTTTATACTTAGGAGTAAAAAATGTTATTCATCTACTTTAAGCCATCTATCTATCCATTTTAAGATAACTACTTGATAAACTAGCAACTTTGCAATACCTGTTTTTTGAATCAACCGAAATTTGTTTCAATTGGATAACAGTGGGGGACTAGCCACCCAAAAAGCTAGTTTGAACTCTGGGCAAGAATTCTCAGTTAGACACTGTTAAGAAGAGAAAAATAGCTAAGATATAAGCTCTATTCCCAAAACTACCCACAGAACCTCTGTGTGACCTCTTGAATACCATTTTTATCAGCTTGTGGTTCTACTTCTCTACCTGGTAACATTTATTGAAAAAAATTTTTAATCTCCAAAATGAGAAAATTATGTAACCATAAATTATTCAGCAAAGAAATGCCGATTCCACAAAATGAGATACTCTAGCACAGTTAAGAAAACAAGAGGTGCTATACTTCCAGAAAACAAGAGGTGCTATACTTCCACAGCATAGAAAGAGAAATGCTTCTCCCCTAACTAAAAGTTTGTCATTTTCTTCAGCAGTGTTTTCAAAGAACACATTGTTCCCTTAGCCTAGAAAACATTTCCCCTTCACATTAATCCTCATTCTCTTCACCTGCCTCTATGTTACTCATCATTTAAAACTTAATTCACAAAAGAAAACAAATATATTAGTACAAGGATATCTACTTTTTGTAAATAGGTTTAAAACCTACATGTCCAGCAATGAGAAATAATGTAAATAAATGATGGTACTCCATCCTATTATGTGAAGCAGCAGGTTTTTAAATGAGATTAATCTGTCTCTACTGAGATGGAAACATATACATTACAGACCATCACAAGGGAGGAAAAGCAAGTTACAAAATTACATATAGTGTGAGCCCAGTTTTTTTGGGGGGGGTAGAGTGGGGAGCCTATTCGTATATGCATAAGAAAAAATCTGGAAGCATATTTACCAATCTGCTAACTATAACTTTGAAGAATGAGGATCAGAGGGCAGAAAGTGAAAATAAGGATTTACACTTCTTACGATTTATACTTCTAGATTGTTTTAATATTTTCAATGACTATGTGTTTTTAAATAATTTTTAAAGCTAATAAAGGGGGAAAAGAAATAAGTTCAGACATCACCTTCCTAGGAAGTGGGTCCTCTTAGAAGCTCTATCCCTGTCCACTTCTCTCACTATTACGAGCTCCTGGTAGCAGTACAGAGACTCAAAATGTTTGCCGAGTCAAGAAAGAAACTCCACAATTTCAGAAACTTTCTTCATTTATACTTCTTTTGTTGTTGGCCACGCCGCACATCTTGCGAGATCTTAGTTCCCTGACCAGGGATCAAACCCAGGCCCCCAGCAGTGGAAGCGTGGAGTCCTAACCACCGGACCACCAGGGAATTCCCTCTCCATTTATAACCATTTAAAACCTCTCCATTTATACTTTTAACCTGCATTTAATTTAGCTTGACTCAATCTTCAACTTCAAGAAAATGAGTTGAAACGATCAGCTTGAGATTTGATTTAATCATTGATGTCTACTAAACATATAGTTTAATAGAAACTTCATGTACATTCCTCAATCTTATTTCACTGTGCAATACTACGAATTTATTTGTGAAACACTTTTAAACACCTTTCTTTAAAGAGAGGTAAGAGGGGCTTCCCTGGTGGTTTAGTGGTTAAGAATCCACCTTCCAATACAGGGGACGCAGGTTCAAACCCTGGTAGAGGAGCTAAGATCCCACACGTTGTGGGGCACCTAAGCCCATGCACTCTAGAGCCCACGTGCCTCAACTACTGAGCCCGCACACTCTAGAGCCTGCCTGCACACCGCAACAAAGACCTGACGCAGCCAAATAAATAAATAAATAGTTTTTAAAAAGAGAGACGTAAGAGTTTGTGTATAAAATTAACAGGTAAAATGTGTTTTGCCTATCATTTCAAAATAAAGCTCACTGTAATCACATATTGAGAATCTGAAAGTTTATCACAGAGGTTCTTCAATTCAACATTTCACCTTCTCTAAAAAAAAATCTCTGTCCTTGGTCATCTAAGATATGTGTGAAAACTTGTAGCAATAAGTAAGTAGCTAGTGTCTAAAGCAGCCTGGTTAACTGCTGAATATTCCTTGGTATAAAAAGAAAAGTATATGGACAGAACATGGTCTCAGTTCAAATTCTGTCTCACCACTCACTTATCTAAGGCTAAGGTATTTCTTCATCTGTAAACTGAGTAAACAAATACCTATTTAAAAGAGTCGTAAAGGTTACATGAGGGACTACCTGTCACTGACTACAGTATATATGTACTACAACACAAAGAACACAATCAATAGGAGCTTCTTTCTCTCCTTTCTCATCCCTGCATTCTGAGGTGAGTTTTGCCTCCCTATTGTGTCTACTCATTATGCAAGACAACCATTCTGGAACACATTTTTAATACATAAATCAATAAGTAAAACAATCTACACAACAATCCTTCAAATAGTGAAAGACAGATATTACTCCTTTCCAACTCTCTCAGATATTTATTGAGCATATGGGCTTCCCTGGTGGCACAGTGGTTAAGAGTCTGCCTGCCAACGCACAGGACACAGGTTCGAGCCCTGGTCCAGGAAGATCCCACATGCCGCGGAGCAACTAAGTCCGTGTGCCACAACTACTGAGCCTGCGCTCTAGAGCCCGCGAGCCACAACTAGGCCTGCACGCCTAGAGCCCGTGCTCCACCAGTGAGAAGCCTGCGCACCACAATGAAGAGCTGCCCTCGCTCACTGCAACTAGAGAAAAGACCATGCGCGGCAACAAAAACCGAACGCAGCCAAAAATAAATAAATATATTTATTAAAATATATATATTTATTGAGCATATAACTTTTATAAATGTGCAAGGCATTAAAGATGACAATATTATAGACCCTACACTCCATAGCTTAAAATGTTAATTAAAATTATTAAATTTTAAAAGTTACACACAAACAATGAAAGAAAACATGATTAAGTAGTAAAATAAGAATAATATAAAATAATGTTAAAAGATGGTAAAATAAAGGGCAAAAAAACCAGAAAGCAGTCAGCTAAGTCTCACAGGATTATTATAAGCAGGGGTCAGCAAATGATAGCCTGTCAGGCAATCTGGCCCGTAACCTGCTTTCACATAGCCCATGAGCTAAAAATGGTTCTTGCATTTTTAAATGGCTGAAAAAAAACAAAAGAAAAATAATATTTAATGACCCATGAAAACCATATTAAATTCAAATTCCAGTGTCCATAAATAAAGTTTTATGGAAACACGGTCAAGCTCATCCATTTACACATTGCCTATGTCCGCTCGCACGCCCTAGTGGCAGAGTTGAGTAGTTGGAAAAGAGACTATATGGCCTACAAAGCTTAAAATATTTACTACTATCTGGTCCTTTATGGAAAAAGTTTACTGACTCCTTACTATGAATATCAAATACAAGAACATGGATGAAAACGCGTTTTCATACATGAGCTACATACAAGAAAATAATTTTTAGGACTTAGGTCTGCTTGGCTGTACCCTAAGAAACTGAATAAGCCCAGATTTCAGGGAAAGAGTCACTTTATTTTTTTAAATTTTATTAAAGTATAGTTGACTTACAATGCTGTGTTAATTTCTGCTGTACAGCAAAGTGATTCAGTTACATATATATTCTTTTTCCTATTCTTTTCCATTATGGTTTATCACAGGATATTGAATATAATTCCCTGTGCTAGAGAGTAGAACCTTTTTGTTAGGGTCACTTTATTTTTAATAATAACAACTTCATTCTTTTATCTGTTCATGCATCACAGATCAACTCACAAAAGAGTTAACTAAAAATAAAAACATAAAACTAGAATAGGAAAATATCTAGCAGCAAGTACTAACACTGAGACATTTCTAATCACATGGTGATCTCTTTGGGCTGTGAATTAAATAAAGCTCTAAGAAAAGCACAAACACAGAACTCTCCCCACCCAGATAACTGCACACCCCTGGTGTAGAAATAAACTTTTTTTTGTTTTATTTTTTATTGAAGTATAATTGATTTACAATAAACTTTTTAAACCACTGCTTTTACAAGTTTATCCATAAGAGTAACTAAATAGTATGTGTAACGCGAGCATTACATTTTCTTTATAAAAGAAAATTATTTGAAAGAAACAGGAGGTATGATAAAGAATTATTCTACCCATCCATTTGAGATCCTTTAAAAAAAAAAAAAAAACTGTTTCCACTTCAGCTTTGACAATATGCTTAAAACGGAATTGATAATCTAAGACTAGGTCACATGATGATGCAATCTAAAACACAACTACAGGATACTCAAGATCACTTATTAAGCACATAAATATCCTCAAAGCATTAAAGATGGATTTGAGGCTCTGTCATAACTACCTCCCAAAGAATTATGAAAGAGATCAAATAAATACTCAAACTATAATGTACAGATTTTGAAACTAACATCTATGGTCCTTGTTTTATATAATAGATATACTCCTAAAGGCTGCACATAAATTGAATAACCATTTAGATACTCAGAGGAGTTGCCTATATGTCTATCATGACCTACCATCCCCAACCAACTCTTTCAGCTCAACAGCTTTATCCACCGTGGGCAATGCTGGGCTATTCTTTGCAAAGATAGGACAATGGCAGGATCAGGGATAGCTCACTGATCCAAGGGTAGCCCTATAACTCAACAGATGGCAAAACTAGATGACCAAACTCCCCATATAATGAGATGGCTCTCTCTGGGTTTTTGACCGGAGAACACATGACACACCCTGGAAACTTACTTTTTAAAAGAAATCCTTCATTAGATCATCTTGTAATGTGAATGGCCTCCCCTTATTTTGTTCAATAAGCTCTGAGCCCTTTATAATTGGGTCTCTGTAATACCTTTTAATGTTGAGAGGGAATGGAATGGAGTTTTAAAAAAACTGTCTAGGTTTGAATCCATATTTTACTTCTTACTACCTATGTAATGTTGAACAAGTTCTTCGTGTTTCAATATCATCTATAAAATACAGGTAATAATAACTGTATCTCCCATAGAGACGTATGAGAATTTTTAAATACATATAAAAACCTTAGCACAGTACCTGACAGTAAGTAATCAATAAATGTTAGCTATAATCATCTATAGTGTTAAAGAAAATACACAATTTCTTTTCATCTTCATTTCATGGGGCCAAAAGGGAAGAAAGCAGTGATAAGATTAAGTTATCACATACTTCCAACAAGAATTTGAAATGGTTTAAAAAGGAACAAAAAATTTACAACAGGCCTTTGATCAGCAGATAAAACAGCAAGTCCAAACTGCTTTAAAATACTTCAATACTTTTGCCCTCTTACAAAAATTACATGTCAAATACACACTGGAGTCTTCTCCTAACTTCTTCATAACTTCAATCTAGCCATAGGATAGCCATAGGAGAATATAATAAAATTTACTTGAAAATCCTCTAGGTTTTCTATGGTTATCAAGGTTGGTTCTATCTGACTCCTCTAAGAGCCTACAAACAGAGGAGAACCAACACTGCAATCAGTACCAGGGGGAGTTAAGGCCCTGAATACATATTTATTAGACAATAATAGTAAGCCACCTTTTAATAAACAACAAGGTCCTCCTGTATAGCACAGGGAACTACATTCAATATCCTGTGATAACCCATAATGGAAAAGAATAGGAAAAAGAATACATATAACTGAGTCACTTTGCTGTACAGCAGAAATTAAACACAACACTGTAAATCAACTATACTTCAATAAAATTACATAATAAGCCACCTTTTTAAAAAGTCTCGGCCTTTATTTCTGGAAAGTCTCAGTGAAATTAAAAGGACATTCTCCTTTTAAAAGTATATGCTAGAAATGTTGCTAGAAACATTTATATGCAACATAGTATGCTAGAAATGTTAACTGCTCCTATTCGCTCAGATTGGTCAACTAGGCAAAACTGGCAAGATCCATGAGAAATTCAGTCCTGTAATGGAAAAACAGACTAGAAATGGAAACCAAAATTTTAGTCTAACCCTCTACCAACTAATATGGGTCCCTGGAAAGACCTCTGAATCTCTCCAGACCTCAATTCTCTCATCCATAAAAAGTGACGAATGGACTGAATCATCTTTAATATCACTTCCAGATAATAGCATTCTATTACTCTGGAATAAGCATTCAAAGGAAAGCAAGAACCTGGATTTGATTATCTTCTCCCAAGCAAGGTTTCCTCCAGGCCCTCACTCACACTTTCAACAGAGTTAGAGAATAAAAGAAAAAAACATATAAACCATGAAAACCCTCACCAAAGTTTATATTGTTTCACTCATCCCTTTCAAAATGCCTCCTCTATATGCTTCTTAAAAGATAATGGAGGACGAGGGAAAGATGGCGGAAGAGTAAGACACGGAGATCACCTTCCTCTCCACAGATACATCAGAAATACATCTACACATAGAACAACTCCTACATAACACCTACTGAACGCTGGCAGAAGACCTCAGACCTCCCAAAAGGCAAGAAAGTCCCCACGTACCTGGGTAGGGCAAAAGAAAAAACAATAAACAGAGACAAAAGGAAAGGGACGGGACCTGCACCAGTGGGAGGGAGCCGTGAAGGAGGAAAGGTTTCCACACACTAGGAAGCCCCTTCACGGGCGGAGACTGCGGGTGGCGGAGGGGGAAAGCTTCGGAGCCACGGAGAAGAACACAGCAACAGGGGTGCGGTGGGCAAAGCGGAGAGATTCCCGCACAGGGGATCGGTGCCGAACGGCAGTCACCAGCCCGAGAGGCTTCTCTGCTCACCTGCCGGGGCGGGCGGGGCTGGGAGCTGAGGCTTGGGCTTCGGTCGGTCGGAGCGCAGGGAGAGGACTGGGGTTGGCGGCGTGAAGACAGCCTGCAGGGGGTTAGTGCACCACGGCTAGCCGGGAGGGAATCCGGGGAAAAGTCTGGACCTGCCGAAGAGGCAAGAGACTTTTTCTTCCCCCTTTGTTTCCTGGTGTGCGAGGAGAGGCGATTAAGGGCGCTGCTTAAAGGAGCTCCAGAGACGGGCGCAAGCTGCGGCTAAAAGCGCGAACCCCAGAGACAGGCATGAGACGCTAAGGCTGCTGCTGCCGCCAACAAGAAACCTGTGTGTGAGCGCAGGTCACTATCCAAACCCCCCTTCCGGGGAGCCTGTGCAGCCCGCCACTGCCAGGGTCCCGGGATCCAGGGACAACTTCGCCGAGAGAACACACGGTGCGCCTCAGGCTGGTGCAACGTCACGCTGGCCTCTGCCACCGCAGGCCCGCCCCGCATCCATACCCCTCCCCCCCGCCCCCCCCCCGCCCCCCCCCGCCCCCGCCTGAGTAAGCCAGAGCCCCAGAAGCAGCTGCTCCTTTAACCCCGTCCTGTCTGAGCAAAGAACAGACGCCCTCCGGCGACCTACACGCAGAGGCGGGGCCAAATCCAAAGCTGAGCCCCGGGAGCTGCGCGAACAAAGAAGAGAAAGGGAAATCTCTCCCAGCAGCCTCAGAAGCAGCGCATTAAAGCTCCACAATCAACCTGATGTACCCTGCATCTGTGGAATACATGAATAGACAACGAGTCATCCCAAATTGAGGAGGTGGGCTTCGAGAGCAAGATCTATGATTTTTTCCCCTTTTCCTCTTTTTGTGAGTGTGTATGTGTATGCTTCTGTGTGAGATTCTGTCTGTATAGCTTTGCTTCCACCATTTGTCCTAGGGTTCTATCCATCCGTTTTGTTTTTTCTGTCTTTAAAAAAATTTTTTTTCTTAATAATTATTTTTTATTTTAATAACTTTATTTTAAATTATCTTACTTTATTTTACTTTATCTTCTTCTTTCCTTCTTTCTTTCTTTCCTTCCTTCCCTCCTTCCTCCCTCCCTCCCTCCTTCCCTTCTTTCTCTTTTTCTTTTTCTTTCTTTCTTTCCTTCTTTCTTTTTCTTTATTCTTTCTTTCCTTCCTTCCTTCCTTCCCTCCCTCTTTCTTTCTTTCTTCCCTTCTTTCTTTCTTTCCTTCATTCTACTTTTTCTCCCTTTTATTCTGAGCCATGTGGATGAAAGGCTATTGGTGCTGCAGCCAAAGTGCTGGACACCCTACGTAAAACAACTAGCAAGACAGGAATACAACCTCACCCATTAGCAGAGAGGCTGCCTAAAATCATAATAAGTCCACAGACACCCCAAAACAAACCACCAGACGTGGACCTGCCCACCAGAAAGACAAGATCCAGCCTCATCCACCAGAACACAGGCACTAGTCCCCTCCACCAGGAAGCCTACACAACCCACTGAACCAACCTTAGCCACTGGGGACAGACACCAAAAACAACGGGAACTACGAACCTGCAGCCTGCAAAAAGGAGACCCTAAACACAGTAAGATAAGCAAAATGAGAAGACAGAAAAACACATAGCAGTTGAAGGAGAAAGATAAAAACCCACCAGACCTAACAAATGAAGAGGAAATAGGCAGTCTACCTGAAAAAGAATTCAGAATAATGATAGTAAAGATGATCCAAAATCTTGGAAATAGAAGAGACAAAATGCAAGAAACATTTAACAAAGACCTAGAAGAACTAAAGATGAAACAAGCAACGAAGAACAACACAATAAATGAAATTAAAAATACTCTAGATGGGATCAATAGCAGAATAACTGAGGCAGAAGAATGGATAAGTGACCTGGAAGATAAAATAGTGGAAATAACTACTGCAGAGCAGAATAAAGAAAACAGAATGAAAAGAACTGAGGACAGTCTCAGAGACCTCTGGGACAACATTAAATGCACCAACATTCAAATTATAGGGGTTCCAGAAGAAGAAGAGAAAAAGAAAGGGACTGAGAAAATATTTGAAGAGATTATAGTTGAAAACTTCCCTAATATGGGAAAGGAAATAGTTAATCAAGTCCAGGAAGCACAGAGAGTCCCATACAGGATAAATCCAAGGAGAAATACGCCAAGACACATATTAATCAAACTGTCAAAAATTAAATACAAAGAAAACATATTAAAAGCAGCAAGGGAAAAACAACAAATAACACACAAGGGAATCCCCATAAGGTTAACAGCTGATCTTTCAGCAGAAACTCTGCAAGCCGGAAGGGACTGGCAGGACATATTTAAAGTGATGAAGGAGAAAAACCTGCAACCAAGATTACTCTACCCAGCAAGGATCTCATTCAGATTTGATGGAGAAATTAAAACCTTTACAGACAAGCAAAAGCTGAGAGAGTTCAACACGAACAAACCAGCTTTACAACAAATGCTAAAGGAACTTCTCTAGGCAAGAAACAAAGAGAAGGAAAAGACCTACAATAACGAACCCAAAACAATTCAGAAAATGGGAATAGGAACACACATATCGATAATTACCTTAAATGTAAATGGACTAAATGCTCCCACCAAAAGACACAGATTGGCTGAATGGATACAAAAACAAGACCCATATATATGCTGTCTACAAGAGACCCATTTCAGACCTAGAGACACATACAGACTAAAAGTAAGGGGATGGAAAAAGATATTCCATGCAAATGGAAACCAAAAGAAAGCTAGAGTAGCAATTCTCATATCACACAAAATAGACTTTAAAAAAAGACTATTAGAAGAGACAAAGAAGGACACTACATAATGATCAAGGGATCAATCCAAGAAGAAGATATAACAATTGTAAATATTTATGCACCCAACATAGGAGCACCTCAATACATAAGGCAAATACTAACAGCCATAAAAGTGGAAACTGACAGTAACACATTCATAGTAGGGGACTTTAACATCCCACTTTCACCAATGGACAGATCATCCAAAATGAAAATAAATAAGGAAACACAAGCTCTAAATGATACATTAAACAAGATGGACTTCATTGATATTTATAGGACATTCCATCCAAAAACAACAGAATACACATTTTTCTCAAGTGCTCATGGAACATTCTCCAGGATAGATCATATCTTGGGTCACAAATCAAGCCTTGGTAAATTTAAGAAAATTGAAATTGTATCAAGTATCTTTTCCGACCACAACGCCATGAGACTAGATATCAATTACAGGAAAAGATCTGTAAAAAATACCAACACATGGAGGCTGAATAATACATTACTTAATAACAAAGTGATCACTGAAGAAATCAAAGAGAAAATAAAAAAATACCTAGAAACAAATGACAATGGAGACACGACGACCCAAAACCTACGGGATGCAGAAAAAGCACTTCTAAGAGGGAAATTTACAGCAATACAATCCTACCTTAAGAAACAGGAAACATTTCAAATAAACAACCTAACATTGCACCTAAAGCAATTAGAGAAAGAAGAACAAAAAAACCCCAAATTTAGCAGAAGGAAAGAAAGCATAAGAATCAGATCAGAAATAAATGAAAAAGAAATGAAGGAAACAATAGCAAAGATCAATAAAACTAAAAGCTGGTTCTTTGAGAAGATAAACAAAATGGATAAAACATTAGCCAAACTCATCAAGAAAAAAAGAGAGAAGACTCAAATCAATAGAATTAGAAATGAAAAAGGAGAAGTAACAACTGACACTGCAGAAATACAAAAGATCATGAGAGATTACTACAAGCAACTCTATGCCATTAAAATGGAAAACCTGGAAGAAATGGACAAATTCTTAGAAATTCACAACCTGCCAACACTGAATCAGGAAGAAATAGAAAATATGAGCAGACCAATCACAAGCACTGAAATTGAAACTGTGATTAAAAATCTTCGAACAAACAAAAGCCCAGGACCAGATGGCTTCACAGGCGAATTCTATCAAACATTTAGGGAAGAGCTAACACCTATCTTTCTCAAACGCTTCCAAAATATAGCAGAGGGAGGAACACTCCCAAACTCATTCTACAAGGCCACCATCACCTTGATACCAAAACCAGACAAGGATGTCACAAAGAAAGAAAACTACAGGCCAGTATCACTGATGAACATAGATGCAAAAATCCTCAACAAAATACTAGCCAACAGAATCCAACAGCACATTAAAAGGATCATACACCATGATCAAGTGGGGTTTATTCCAGGAATGCAAGGATTCTTCAATATACGCAAATCAATCAACGTGATACACCATATTAACAAATTGAAGGAGGAAAACCATATGATCATCTCAATAGATGTGGAGAAAGCTTTTGACAAAATTCCACACCCATATATGATAAAAACCCTCCAGAAAGTAGGCATAGAGGGAACTTTCCTCAACATAATAAAGGCCATATATGACAAACCCACAGCCAACATCGTCCTCAATGGTGAAAAACTGAAACCATTTCCACTAAGAACAGGAACAAGACAAGGTTGCCCACTCTCACCACTCTTATTCAACATAGTTCTGGAAGTTCTAGCCACGGCAATCAGAGAAGAAAAAGAAATAAAAGGAATCCAAATCGGAAAAGAAGAAGTAAAGCTGTCACTGTTTGCAGATGACATGATACTATACGTAGAGAATCCTAAAGATGCTACCAGAAAACTACTAGAGCTAATCAATGAATTTGGTAAAGTAGCAGGATACAAAATTAATGCACAGAAATCTCTGGCATTCCTATACACTAATGATGAAAAATCTAAGAGTGAAATCAAGAAAACACTCCCATTTACCATTGCAACAAAAAGAATAAAATATCTAGGAATAAACCTACCTAAGGAGACAAAAGACCTGTATGCAGAAACTTATAAGACACTGATGAAAGAAATTAAAGATGATACAAATAGATGGAGAGATATCTCATGTTTTGGGTTGGAAGGATCAACATTGTGAAAATGACTACTACCCAAAGCAATCTACAGATTCAATGCAATCCCTATCAAATACCACCGGCATTTTTTACAGAACTATAACAAAATTTCACAATTTGTATGGAAACATAAAAGACCCCGAATAGCCAAAGCAATCTTGAGAACGAAAGATGGAGCTGGAGGAATCAGGCTCCCTGACTTCAGACTATACTACAAAGCTACAGTAATCAAGACAGTATGGTACTGGCACAAAAACAGAAAGATAGATCAATGGAACAGGATAGAAAGCCCACAGATACACCCACGTACATATGGTCACCTTGTCTTTGATAAAGGAGGCAGGAATGTACAGTGGAGAAAGGACAGCCTCTTCAATAAGTGGTGCTGGGAAAACTGGACAGGTACATGTAAAAGTATGAGATTAGATCACTCCCTAACACCATACACAAAAATAAACTCAAAATGGATTAAAGACCTAAATGTAAGGCCAGAAACTATCAAACTCTTAGAGGAAAACATAGGCAGAACACTCTTTGACATAAATCACAGCAAGATCCTTTTTGACCCACCTCCTAGAGAAATGGAAATAAAAACAAAAATAAACAAATGGGACCTAATGAAACTTAAAAGCTTTTGCACAGCAAAGGATACCATAAACAAGACCAAAAGACAGCCCTCAGAATGGGAGAAAATATTTGCAAATGAAGCAACTGACAAAGGATTAATCTCCAAAATTTATAAGCAGCTCATGCAGCCCAATAACAAAAAAACAAAGAACCCAATCCAAAAATGGGCAGAAGACCTCAATAGACATTTCTCCAAAGAAGATATACAGACTGCCAACAAACACATGAAAGAATGCCCAAAATCATTAATCATTAAGAGAAATGCAAATCAAAACTACAATGAGATCTCATCTCACATCAGTCAGAATGGCCATCATCAAAAAATCTAGAAACAATAAATGCTGGAGAGGGTGTGGAGAAAAGGGAACACTCTTGTACTGCTGGTGGGAATGTGAATTGGTACAGCCAATATGGAGTACAGTATGGAGGTTCCTTAAAAAACTACAAATAGAACTACCATATGACCCAGCAATCCCACTACTGGGCATATATCCTGAGAAAACCATAATTCAAAGAGTCATGTACCAAAATGTTCACTGCAGCTCTACTTACAATAGCCCGGAGATGTAAAGAACCTAAATGTCCATCATCGGATGAATGGATAAAGAAGATGTGGCACATATATACAATGGAATATTACTCAGCCATAAAAAGCAACGAAATTGAGCTATTTGTAATGAGGTGGATAGACCTAGAGTCCGTCATACAGAGTGAAGTAAGTAAGAAAGAGAAAGACAAATACCATATGCTAACACATATATATGGAATTTAAGAAAAAAAATATGTCATGAAGAACCTAGGGGTAAGACAGGAATAAAGACACAGACCTACTAGAGAATGGACTTGAGGATGTGGGGAGGGGGAAGGGTAATCTTTGACAAAGCGAGAGAGTGGCATGGGCATATATATACTACCAAACTTAAAATAGATAGCTAGGGGGAAGCAGCCACATAGCACAGGGAGATCAGCTCGGTGCTTTGTGACCACCTAGAGGGGTGGGATAGGGAGGGTGGGAGGGAGGGAGACGCAAGAGGGAGGAGATATGGGAACATATGTATATGTATGACTGATTCACTCTGTTATAAAGCAGAAACTAACACACCATTGTAAAGCAATTATACTCCAATAAAGATGTTAAAAAAAAACAACCTATTATCAGTGTTTCCAAGAACGCTGAAGAAAAGCAAAGTGTGTTTCTTAGGGAAACAACACTAAAGTTGTATTTATTGTATGGATATGTGGCTTTGTTATATTCTGATGAAGATATATTATTTAAACCTACAGGAATAGAACCACACTCCTAAAAGGGACAAGGGCTCCCCTGAAGGAGGAAGTCATTCCCTTCTTGTCAATTGTTAAGGTAGCATCCATCATCTGGATAAAGACTAGGAGAAAATACTGCAGTGTCCATCAACAAATGAATGGATAAGCAAAATGTGGTATGTACATACAATAGAATATTATCCAGCTTTGAAAAGGAAGGAAATTCTGACCTATGCTACAACATGGATGAAACTTGGGGACATTATGCTAAGTGAAATAAGCTAGTCACAAAAAGATAAATATCGTATGATTCCACTTACATGAGATTCTTAGTCAAAATCATAGAGACAGACAGTGAAGTGGTGGTTTCCAGGGACTAAGGGTAGGAGGAAATGGGGAGTTATTACATAATGGGTACAGAGTCTCATTTTGGGGAGGTGAAAAGAGTTCTGGAGATGAATAGTGATAATAATCGAACAATAATATAAATGTACTTAATACCACTGACATGTACACTTAAAAATGGTTAAGACAGTACATTTTATGTTATATGTGTTTTACCACCATAAAAAATTGGAAAATAAAAGAATTTCTTCACATCAAAAGACATATGCATTTTACTTAATTCTTTCCTTGATAATCTCTAACCTGTAGTCTTTTGCCTGTGACTGGCATATTCCTAGTACTAACCAATTTCAAATTTCTAGGTCAAACCATCAAGAAATTTACAGATAATTAACATAACTATGCTGCATTTAAACTCATATTGCATGGCAAAATTTGTTTTAAAGCTGGGTCTTGATGATGGTAAAGGATTACATCACATACTACACAGACCCACTGACCAACCACTCAAAAATCTATAGTTGGCTTAAAAATAAGAATTAGCATACTCGATTAAGGTAGCATAACTTGTTGCTCAGAATATGAAATTTGAAATTCTGAGTAGTAGTACTAAGCGGAGATTTAAGCCCTTTTGAGGTGTGAGAAGTCTTTGTAAAATCAATCTTGGGGATAATAACAAATTAAGGCCATAACAACTACCTCTGAAATCAGCAGTAATTTTTTTAAGCTTTGCATACTAAAATATAAGTAAGTTTTTCATTCATTCAACAAATATTTCTTTAGTATTTATTGGATGCCAGACACTATACAAGGGACTTAGGATACAGTAGAAAATAAAATAAATCTCTGTTCTCATGGAACAGGTTATGACAATCAATAAAGAAATCTAAGTGGGGTTAAGACTATCAATAAATATGTGCACATATTGTATCAGGTAGTATAAGCACTTTTTAAAAAGGCGGGATAAGAGGATAGAGTGATGGAAGGGGATTCAATTTTAAATATTTAAGAAAAAATATTCATGGCTGAAATATACTAAGGAATGGAAAGAAATTGTTTCAACAATATAAGCAGTGAAGAAAATAGTTGAATAAATGTGATTTTTATTATATTCCATAGAGGGGAGTTCTACATAAATTTAGACCTTAAAGCACTCAACCTTGTTCTTTTTGTAACTAGTTTTAGTTGGAAGTATTTATTGATTTAAAATTTTATTGATTCTGCCTTATTTTATTTGGTGGGTTACATCACAACCAAGATTTATCTTAGGACACTAATCAATTAATTAAAAAATTATAGTCCACAAACAAAAGTGCCTGATGTTTATTTAAAAGTAAATATTGCTTAAGAGAATAAAATGACAGATCATAGGCTGGGAGAAAATATTTGCAAAATACATATCTGATAAAAGACTGCTATTCAAAATATACAAAGAACTCTTAAAACTCAACAATAAGCAAACAAACAACCCAATTCAAAAAACAGGCCCAAGATCTGGACACCTCACTAAATAAGATATACAGGTGGCATATAAACATATGAAAAGATGCGCCACATCATAAGTGATCAGAGAAATACAAATTAAAAACACAACGGGGGGGGCAGGGGATTAAGAGATACAAACTACTACGTGTAAAATAAATAAGCTATAAGGATATACTGTACAGCACAGGGAATATAGCTAATATTTTATAATAACTATAAATAGACTATAACCTTTAAAAATCCTGAATCACTAAGCTGTACACTTGAAACATATAATGTTGTAAATCAATTATACTTCTATTAATTAATTTTTAAAAACAACAAGATACCACTACACACCTATTAGAATGGCCAAACTCCAGAATACTGACAACACCAAATGCTGGTGAGAAGGTGGAGCAACAGGAACTCTCATTCATTGCTCCTGGGAATGCAAATGGCACAGCCACTTTGGAAGACAGTTTCGGGGTTTCTAATAAAACTAAACATACTCTTATAATACATACCATACAATCCAGCAATTGTGCTCCCTGGTATTTACCCAAATGAGTGGAAACCTTTTGCCCACACAAAAACCTGCACATACATCTATATAGCAGCTTTATTCACGATTGCCAAAACTCGGAAGCAACCAAGAAGTCCTTCAGTAGGTGAATGGATAAATAACCTGTAGTACCTCCAGATAGTGGAATATTATTCAGTGCTTAAAAAAAAAAGAATGAGCTATCAAGCCATGAAAAGACATGGAAGAAACTTAAATGCATATTACTAAGTGAAAGAAGCCAATGTGAAAAGGCTACATACGGTATGATTTCAACTATATGATATTCTGGAAAAGGCAAAACTATGGAGACATTAAAAAGATCAGTGGTTGACAGGGGTCAAGGGGATGGAGGGATGAATCAGCAGAGCACAAAGGATACTTAGGGCAGTAAAACTATTCTGTATGTCACTACAATGGTGAGTGCATGTCTTTATTCACGTGTCAAAACCCACAGGATGTACAACACTACCAGCGAACCCTAATGTAAACTACAGGGTTTGGGTGATAAAGAAGTGTCGATGTAGGTTTCTTGATTGTGACAAAGGTACCCTGGTGCCTGATGTAGACAGTGGGGGGAGGCTGTAAGTATGTGGGGACGAAGGGACATGGGAATTCTCTTTACCTTCTGCTCAGGTTTGCTGTGAACCCAAAACTGCTCTAAAAAATAAAGTCTATTAAAAAAATACATTTGCATATGTCTGTATCATCAGTTTATAACTGTAAAATATTTTCAAATGTATAATTATTCAATACCATTGATTTGATAAGTTATGTATAAAAGATAAAAATAACTTTCTTTTAAAAAGTAAGATATGTATATATTCAAAATAAGCAGTAAATGAAGCAGTAAATTTTAAAAGTCTCAAGTCACAGAAGGTGAAGTTTTAGGGTGAAAAAATAAACAACATTAAAAAGTGAAGAGAAACCACAATCATTCCACAAATCAGAAAGAAAAGGACAAACTTGCCAATAGAAAGTAGGGGGAAAATATGAATAGGCAATTTGTAGAAGAGAAATCATAAGTGGACAATTAACATGAAAAGATGCTCAACTTCATGGGCAATTAAGAAACAAATTTAAAATCACAAGACACCATTTCACACTCCTCAGATTGGCAAAAACTTTAAAAGTCTGACAATACCTAACATAGGAGAGGATATGAAACATACAGTCTCACACATAGCTAGTGGGAGTGTACACAGATATAACCTATTCATAAAGCAATCTGCCAACATCTGGTAAAATTAAAGATGTATATGCCCTTCTACCTGGTAGTTCCACTCCCTAGCTCTCACACATGTGCAGAGACATGCACACGAGCTTCATAGTAACACTAACTATGAACACAGTAGCACTAAGAAAAATAGGAAACAAATGTCCATCCACAGAAGGAGAGATAAATACAATGAAGTATTTTCTTACAATGGATTTTAAAATACCATGAAAACTGTGAAAATAAATAAACTAAAAGAATAAGAATCAATTAGGTTGAATCTCACCAATTATAACACAGGAAGTAAAAACATAACCAACAAAACACTTTCAGGTAGCCTGTTATTTGGCAAGCAACTCTTTGAGCATAAGCATTGGCTGTCATAAAATACAAAAGGAAATTATCCCAACTTATAAACTCAATTTACCCTCAAGGAAATGAATATCAAGATCTCAAATATTTATATCCAGCCCATTACCTCTCTCAGAGCTTCAGACTGCCTACTGAACATCTCTGCCTGAATGAGCCATGCTTAACTAAAAAACTGGGCATTATCTTTTTCACCAAACCTGCTGCTCTCTAGCTCAGTGATTAGCAACAAACAGTATTTGCACAGTTGATCAAGACATAACTCTGGACCATCACCCTGGCCTCCTTCCTCCCCATCCCTCATATGCAAGCAAACACGTCCTATCATTCTACCTCCTAAATACTTTGATGCTACCCCACTAACTACCCGGAGCAAACCATCATTTCCTCTCATCTGAACTGCAGCAACCACCTTCTAAAGGACTCTCTTGCTCCAGTGAAGTTATATCAACACACTGCAATCAAAATGTTCTTTAACAAGCAAAAATATGATCAAGATACATCAACCTCCTACTTAACATTTTCAATGGCTCTCCACTACCCTCAGGTTAAAATCCTTAATGGACTCAAAAGGCCCATGATCTGGCCCTTATTTATGCCTCCATCCTCACCATTGTACACTCTCACTTACTTTTGGGCCATTCCACACGCAGTTCTCTGCCAGAAGCCCTTGTCCTCAAACTTCTTCACCTCAGTAATTCCCAATTTGTTCTTCATCTGTCAGCTTAAACATTCCCTATTTTAGGAAGCCTTACTTGCCCATGCAAGACAGAGATCTTTCTTATCTGCCCCCAGGATTTAATTCAATTGTATCACTTAACACACTGTAAGTTAAGTGTCCATTTGCTCCCAGAGACAGAGACTGAGTCTTTTCACCGAAGCTCCAGAACCTAGTTTAGAGGATTAACAGGTTGAACTTTCTTTAAAAAGCAAGAAACCTGCAATTTCTTGCCATTTGCAATTAACTTGCTCTTGGGTGGTTGCTCAGTCTGCTTGAAACCCATACTGAAGATTATTGTTTTTAATAATTTCTGGGCTTCCCTGGTGGTGCAGTGGTTAAGAATCTGCCTGCCAACGCAGGGGACATGGGTTCGATCCCCGGTCCAGGAAGATTCCACATGCCGTGGAGCAACTAAGTCCGGATGCCACAACTACTGAAGCCCGCGTGCCTAGAGCCTGGGCTCCGCAACGAAAAGCCACCACGATGAGAAGACTGCACACCACAACAAAGAGTAGCCCCTGCTCGCCACAACTAGAGAAAGCCTGCGCACAGCAACAGACGCAACGCAGCCAAAAATAAGTAATTTTTAAAATAATAATTTCTCAACAATCAAAGAAATAAATAAGATGTTCAGATAAGAACATTCATTCTATAAAAGTGTTTTATAGGGAATATTCCCAGATAAATAAATAACTAAACACACACACATGGCTATTCAAAATGTTGAGATATTATATAACACGGAGATACTTGGAATAGACTATTAAGTGAAAAAAGCTTAAAGTGGAATTGCAGAAACAAATGTTTTATGAGTATGAGTATTTTAAAGGTTTTTTTTTCTTACACAGTGATACACAGCCACCCACAAAGGTTGACCAATTTACACTCCCACCAACTATATATGAGTATACCCAAATCTTTGTCAATTGAAATATCTTAAATAATGGCAACTTAATATGGATTTATTCCCATTTATTTAATGCAAAAAATGAATAACTTTTAGGTTTACTAGCCATCTGCATTCTATTTTTTTAATTGCCTATTTATGGTATTAGCCTATTTTCTTTTTTTAACCATTTTTTAAATTGAAGTACAGTTAATTTACAATGTTGTATTAGTTTCAGGTGTACAGCAAAGTGATTCAGTTATGCATACATGTATACATACATATATATGTATTCTTTTCAGATTCTTTTCCATTATTACAAGATATTGAATATAGCTCCCTGTGCTATACAGTAGGTCCTTGTTGTTTATCTATTTTATATATAGTAGTGTATATATGTTAATCCCAAACTCCTAATTTATCTCCCCCACCCCCTTTCCCCTTTGGTAACCATAAGTTTGTTTTCTACGTCTGTGAGCCTATTTCTGTTTTGTAAGTCCATTTGTTTCACTTTTTTTAGATTCCACATATAAGCAGTATCATACGATATTTGTCTTTGACTTACTTCACTTAATATGATAATCTTTAGGTCCATCCATGTTGCTGCAAATGGCATTATTTCATTCTTTTTTATGGCTGAGTAGGTATTAGCCTATTTTCTACTGAGTCAGGTTTGCAATTAAAAAAATATTTAAACAGCTTTACTGAGATATAATTCAAATACCATAATCACTTAAAATATACAATTCAATCTTTTTTAGTACATTCACAGAGTTGTGCACCCATCACCACTAATTTTAGAACATTTTCATCACCCCCAAAAGAAATCCAATGCCCATTAGCTAGTCACTTCCCATTCCCACTTCCCCTGCTCCCAGCCCTAGGCAACCACTAATCTACTTTCTACCTCCACAGGTTGGCCTATTCTGGACATTTCATATAAATGGAACTGCAAAAAAAATGTTTCCCAGTACAGTACTCTGGATTTATTTAAATGGATTTTGATAAGAGGACAGGGAAGAATTATTACATTAGACTCTATGTTTACGGATAAGTTGATACAGACATTTTCAGATATCCAAGTTAGGTGTTATGTTTCTGACTTTTAGATGGAGACTTCTTGTATTTCCAACCAAACACATTCTTGAATCTAGATATTCATTTGTATCAAGTCTTATCTAAATAGAATACAGATCAGCAGAGGCATTCCTATGATCCAGTAGAAATATACTCAACTCAGGAACAGCCACAGAGAAGAGATGCATAGGGTAAGGTATGTGGGAAGGGGCACGGAGCTTCCATGCTGAGTGTGTCACTCTCCGCCAAAACACCACATGTTCACCAACCCAGTAGCTCCTGCAAGACATTTCTAAGAACTTTCTAAATATATAGGATTTGACACTTCTTTCACACATTCCAAATATTTTTCCATCTATGGAGGGGAAGTTAATATTTTTATATAGTCAAATCTATTTTAAGGCTTTTGCCTTTTGTGTCATGCTTAGAAAGACTGTCCTGATCACAAGTTAATATATAATCTCATCTATACTTTCCATTACTATATTCAAGCCTTCAATTTTAACATCCAAATCATTACTCCACCTAAAATTTATTCTGGAGAAGTGTAAGTATCCTACCTTGTTTTTGCCAAGTAGTGAGCCAGTAGTCCCTCTTTATTTCTCAAGTAACTATTTTCGATTGATTTGAAATATCACCTTAATCATACTCTAAACTCATATACATTTGAGTCTGTCTCAGAACTTTTAAAAATTCTGTTCCTTTCATCTGTCAGATCTGAGCTCAATACAACACTATTTTAATCTTGGTATTCCAATAATACATTTTAAAATCTGATGTGGGGGGGCTTCCCTGGTGGCGCACTGGTTGAGAGTTTGCTTGCCGATGCAGGGGACACAGGCTCGTGCCCCGGTCCGGGAAGATCCCACATGCTGCGGAGCGGCTGGGCCCGTGAGCCATGGCCGCTGAGCCTGCGCGTCCGGAGCCTGTGCTCCGCAACGGGAGAGGCCACAACAGTGAGAGGCCCGCATACTGCAAAAAAAAAAAAAAAAAAATCTGATGGGGGACATCATTGCTCTTATTTTCTAAAATTTTCTTGGCTAGTCTCGCACATTTGTTCTTGCATTTAAATTTAGAGATTTAAATTTATAAATTAATTTAGGAAAACTTTACACTTTACAATGTTGAGTCTTCAAGCAACAGACATGATTCCTTAGTCATATTTTCCCTTTTTGTCATCAAGTTTTTAGTTGTTGTATAGTTATAAAGTCCCACATATTTTTGTTGACTTCATTTCTATTCATTTTATGTATTTTTTCACTAACTTAAAGGAGATTTCCCTGAACATGTCTTTATTTCTATCTGCTTACTTGGTATACAGGAAAGTTACTAACTTTTATGTATAAACATGTTCAAAATCATTTTTGAATTGTTTTATTCATTTTCATTGTATCTGGCTTATACTTAATCAGACCTAAACATTATAAGCTGAAAAAGGACTATGGGAATATGATCAGAAAACGAATGAGATTCAGAGTAACATTTACACATGACTCCAGAGACTGTTTTATAAAGTATATTACCTATCCATTCCTTTAAAGGAGCGCAGTGTGCATTGTTTTGTACGTTACTTTTTTCAAGGGGGTATTCTGACTACATTCAACAAGCTAAATTTCTCAAGGAAGACCAGAGACATTTCCAAATAAACAGCAGAAAGAATTATACAGCCATGAACTTGGGAGACCATGGATGGAAGTAAAAGGAAAAGAACCCTGTTCTACTCAGAATCCGTCTGACATAGCTTTCAATCTAAAAATGTGATTTACTACTTAACTTTGAAATACTAGATGTGTCTCACAAACTAACATATGTTTGTTTTCCCAGGGTGGGGGAAAAAAAACTTACTGTCATGCCACAGAAATGTATCCTTGTTTAAGAGGAATCTCACTGGGACTTCCCTGGTGACACAGTGGTTAAGAATCCACCTGCCAATGCAGGGGACACAGGTTCGAGCCTTGGTCCGGGAAGATCCCACATGCCGCAGAGCAACTAAGCCCGTACACCACAACTACTGAGCCTGTGCTCTAGAGCCCACAAGCCACAACTACTGAGCCCGCGTGCCACAACTACTGAAGCCCGCACGCCCAGAGCCTGTGCTCCACAACAAGAGAAGCCACCGCAATGAGAAGCCCACGCACTGCTATGAAGAGTAGCCCCCACTCGCTGCAACTAGAGAAAGCGCACACACAGCAACAAAGACCCAACGCAGCCAAAAATAAATAAATAAAAATAAATAAATTCATTAAAAAAAAGAGGAATCTCACTAAGTCTAGAATAAATTATGATAGAAAAATGATAAAAATCTTTTTAGTGGTGAGCCATCTTGAATGATTTTTGTGTTAGACTTAATTTGGGATGAAGAGGGTGACTATGTTGCTTTTCCCTCTCTCAGTCATTTGATTACTCTTGCAGAGACTCAGGATCAAAATAAAAGACCTCTTAATTATGTTGATCACAATAAACCTTACTACACTAATGGTTTCCCTGTGATTAAGACTTAAAGGCTAACTTAAGCAGGCAGGGCAAAAAGACAGCATCTCTTCCTATTGTTTTTCTTCCTATTTACTCTGACAACATTCTTGTATGTCTTAAATGTTTCCCTTAATTTCCAGAATCAGGTCTATGTCAACAGGAACTTTCATGAGGACAGATTACCTCTTAACACAGGCAGTTTACCAAAAAACTCCTTTCTTCATTACTCAAATTAGACTTTGCAGCCCATACAGTTAAAACAAAACAAGAACAGGGAAAAACATATACAAAATTAAGCAATTAGCCTGGGGTTTGAGTAAAGTTATTGGTACTATGGTCATTTCTGATCAATCTATTACTTTGATAACTCCCCACTGCATAACATAGAGAATAAAAACATCTAATAAATGAGACTTTTAATAAATGTAATCCCCATTCCCACATTACCTATTAGTCTAGCAGCAGTTATTCCATCTGTCAGGTCTGGGCTCATTACATAAACCAATTACGGAAGGCAGGGGTGGGGGGAACCCATTCCTCAGCAGAAAATCTGAAAACTTGTAGTACCCAGGAAACAGAATGGGGTTGGTACAGACTGTGTTCTAATCCTCACTGTCATTAATTTGCTATGTTATACTGGCCAATCACTTCAAATCTGACTTATTCGTTATCTATAAAACTCCAAATATTATCACTTATCCTACCTTCCCAAAGGAGCTTTGAGAATCCTAAAATCTCTGAGTCAGGGGCTATCAAAGATAACCCATTTTAATGGTTCCATTTCAAAAGTACAGAAAACAAATCAACTGCACTGAAGTATTTGAAAGGAAATAAATACAAAAGAATAAAACACTAAATAAATATAGAGAATGAGTATTACAAAGAATAAATTCTACAGAAATTTAGAAAAGATGGAAGTCAGTGAGGGAATGATGAGATGACTGTTTTGGGAGAGCAGTAAGAGCATATTTCTCTCCTTCCCTAAAGTTTACAAACATTAATAAAAAGAAAACTATTATTATAGGAAACTCCACCTACTATGAAACTAGGGAATGGCTACAATTCCATACCACAGATAAGAATATAGGTCCAATACCATGAAATAAGGACAAAATGAAAAGTGGAGCTCCCACAATTTCACTAATCTTAAGTTAAGTACAGACACGTCCTATTAACAGCATATAACACGATACCAAATAAACACCTGTCAGTTCTTAGCTGAGCCTCCAAGGTACTACCTGCCATCTACTTACTTCCACTATCCAAAATGAAGAGCTACACCACGAAGGAAGTGGCCAAAAAAAAAGGGCAATTTTACAATACCTTAGCTAATCACCCACCTCCAACTATTTTTAAAAAGGGTGGAGGTGGGGAGGATCTGGAGAGATCTAAAGAGAAGATGGAAACTGGGGAGAAGAGATTTTCTTTAGAGTGAGTTGTCAATAACACTCTCAAATGAATGGGAGTGGACTGGTGTTTTACCCTCGCCTCTCACCTAGTAAGGAGGGCTTCAAGGATACCACTCTGAAAACTTGGTATCTGTCTTTTGGAGCTTAGGGACTCTGTGGACTGGTTTTATCTGACTTCTACCTGAGAAATCTAAAGACTAGCAGTTGATTAGAGTGACCCACAGCAGCAGAGCAGAAGACTAGAATTACAAAGTAGCTGCACTGTCACTGCTAATAGGCCAAGGAGTGCTTCGCATGTAAAAAAATATGAACCACTTGAGAGCTGTCTTGGACTTGTTTTATATCCTGGAATGAGGAAACTTCTGCAGAGGCTGAACTGTACCACCAGATGCCAATGGACAGAAATACTGTAAACAACCTGCCTAAAAAGAAGCATTGGCCTATGACAAGAGAAAAGCAGTTAGAGATCCACATTGATGGATTAGGGAGTAATAGTAATAGCATTCTCTAGGCTGGTTTTGTTTTTAAACAGATTTACTGAGGTACAATTGACAGTGCATATATATAAAGTGTACAATTTGATACATACACACATACACACACACACACACACACACACGAAGCCATCACCAAAATCAAGATAATAAACACATCCATCACCCTGAAAATTTCCTCATGCCCCTTTGTAACTTCTGCCTCCTGCCCCTCCCCTCTCCAGGTACTTTGTGTTGCCACAGATTAAATTTTTAAGCATTTTATATAAATGGGTTAATATAATATGAACTCTTTGATCTGGGTTCTTTTACTCAGCATGCAAATTTTGGAAATCAAAGAAATCAAAGAGGAAATCAAAAAAGACCTAGAAACAAATGACAATGGAGACACAACGACGTAAAACCTATGGGATAGGGCTTCCCTGGTGGCGCAGTGGTTGAGAGTCCGCCTGTAGATGCAGGGGACACGGGTTCGCGCCGCGGTCCAGGAAGATCCCACATGCCGTGGAGCGCCTGGGCCCGCGAGCCATGGTCGCTGAGCCTGTGCATCCAGAGCCTGTGCTCCACAACGGGAGAGGCCACAACAGTGAGAGGCCCACGTACCACAAAAAACAAAACAAAACAAAACCTATGGGATGCAGCAAAAGCAGTTCTAAGAGGGAAGTTTATAGCAATACAATCCTACCTTAAGAAACAGGAAACATTTCAAATAAACAACCTAACCTTGCACCTAAAGCAATTAGAGAAAGAAGAACAAAAAAACCCCAAATTTAGCAGAAGGAAAGAAAGCATAAGAATCAGATCAGAAATAAATGAAAAAGAAATGAAGGAAACGATAGCAAAGATCAATAAAACTAAAAGCTGGTTCTTTGAGAAGATAAACAAAATGGATAAACCATTAGCCAGACTCATCAAGGAAAAAAGGGAGAAGACTCAAATCAACAGAATTAGAAATGAAAAAGGAGAAGTAACAACTGACACCGCAGAAATACAAAAGATCATGAGACATTACTACAAGCAACTCTATGCCAATAAAATGGACAACCTGGAAGAAATGGACAAATTCTTAGAAATGCACAACGTGCCGAGACTGAACCAGGAAGAAATAGAAAATATGAACAGACCAATCACAAGCACTGAAATTGAAACTGTGATTAAAAATCTTCCAACAAACAAAAGCCCAGGACCACATGGCTTCACAGGTGAATTCTATCAAACATTTAGAGAAGAGCTAACATCTATCCTTCGCAAACTCTTCCAAAATATAGCAGAGGGAGGAACACTCCCAAACTCATTCTACGAGACCACCATCACCCTGATACCAAAACCAGACAAAGATGTCACAAAGAAAGAAAACTACAGGCCAGTATCACTGATGAACATAGATGCAAAAATTCTCAACAAAATACTAGCCAACAGAATCCAACAGCACATTAAAAGGATCATACACCATGATCAAGTGGGGTTTATTCCAGGAATGCAAGGATTCTTCAATATACGCAAATCAATCAACGTGATACACCATATTAACAAATTGAAGGAGAAAAACCATATGATCATCTCAATAGATGCGGAGAAAGCTTATGACAAAATTCAACACCCATTTATGATAAAAATCCTGCAGAAAGTAGGCATAGAGGGAACTTTCCTCAACATAATAAAGGCCATATATGACAAACCCACAGCCAACATCGTCCTCAATGGCGAAAAACTGAAACCATTTCCACTAAGATCAGGAACAAGACAAGGTTGCCCACTCTCACCACTCTTATTCAACATAGTTTTGGAAGTTCTAGCCACGGCAATCGGAGAAGAAAAAGAAATAAAAGGAATCCAAATCGGAAAAGAAGAAGTAAAGCTGTCACTGTTTGCAGATGACATGATACTATATATAGAGAATCCTAAAGATGCTACCAGAAAACTACTAGAGCTAATCAATGAATTTGGTAAAGTAGCAGGATACAAAATTAATGCACAGAAATCTCTGGCATTCCTATACACTAATGATGAAAAATCTAAGAGTGAAATCAAGAAAACACTCCCATTTACCATTGCAACAAAAAGAATAAAATATCTAGGAATAAACCTACCTAAGGAGACAAAAGACCTGTATGCAGAAACTTATAAGACACTGATGAAAGAAATTAAAGATGATACAAATAGATGGAGAGATATACCATGTTCTTGGATTGGAAGAATCAACATTGTGAAAATGACGCTACTACCCAAAGCAATCTACAGAGTCAATGCAATCCCTATCAAACTACCACTGGCATTTTTCACAGAACTAGAACAAAAAAATTTCACAATTTGTATGGAAACACAAAAGACCCCTAATAGCCAAAGCAATCTTGAGAACGAAAAACGGAGCTAGAGGAATCAGGCTCCCTGACTTCAGACTATACTACAAAGCTACAGTAATCAAGACAGTATGGTACTGGCACAAAAACAGAAAGATAGATCAATGGAACAGGATAGAAAGTCCAGAGATAAACCCACGCACATATGGTCACCTTATCTTTGATAAAGGAGGCAGGAATGTACAGTGGAGAAAGGACAGCCTCTTCAATAAGTGGTGCTGGGAAAACTGGACAGGTACATGTAATAGTATGAGATTAGATCACTCCCTAACACCATAAACAAAAATAAGCTCAAAATGGATTAAAGACCTAAATGTAAGGCCAGAAACTATCAAACTCTTAGAGGAAAACATAGGCAGAACACTCTTTGACATAAATCACAGCAAGATCCTTTTTGACCCACCTCCTAGAGAAATGGAAATAAAAACAAAAATAAACAAATGGGACCTAATGAAACTTAAAAGCTTTTGCACAGCAAAGGAAACCATAAACAAGACCAAAAGACAACCCTCAGAATGGGAGAAAATATTTGCAAATGAAGCAACTGACAAAGGATTAATCTCCAAGATTTACAAGCAGCTCATGCAGCTCAATAACAAGAAAACAACCCAATCCAAAAATGGGCAGAAGACCTAAATAGACATTTCTCCAAAGAAGGTATACAGATTGCCAACAAACACATGAAAGAATGCTCAACATCATTAATCATTAGAGAAATGCAAATCAAAACTACAATGAGATCTCATCTCACAATCTCACATCAGTCAGAATGGCCATCATCAAAAAATCTAGAAACAATAAATGCTGGAAAGGGTGTGGAGAAAAGGGAACACTCTTGCACTGCTGGTGGGAATGTAAATTGATACAGCCACTAGGGAGAACAGTATGGAGTTTCCTTAAAAAACAAAATAGAACTACCATACAATCCAGCAATCCCACTACTGGGCATATATATACCCTGAGAAAACCATAATTCAAAAAGAGTCATGTACCAAAATGTTCGTTGCAGCTCTATTTACAATAGCCAGGACATGGAAGCTACCTAAGTGTCCATCAAAAGATGAATGGATAAAGAAGATGTGGCACATATATACAATGGAATATTACTCAGCCATAAAAAGAAACGAAATTGAGTTATTTGTAGTGAGGTGGATGGACCTGGAGTCTGTCATACAGAGTGAACTCAGTCAGAAGGAGAAAAACAAATACTGTATGCTAGCACATATATATGGAATCTAAGAAAAAAAATGTCATGAAGAGTCTAGGGGTAGGGCAGGAATAAAAACACAGACCTACTAGAGCATGGACTTGAGTTTTTGGGGAGGGGGAAGGGTGAGCCGTGACAAAGTGAGAGAGTGGCATGGACATATATACACTACCAAACGTACGATGGATAGCTAGTGGGAAGCAGCCGCATGCACAGGGCGATCAGCTAGGTGGTGTGTGACCACCTACAGGGGTGGGATAGGGAGGGTGGGAGGTAGGGAGACACAAGAGGGAAGAGATATGGGAACATATGTATATGTATAACTGATTCACTTTGTTGTAAAGCAGAAACTAACACACCATTGTAAAGCAATTATACTACAATAAAGATGTTAAAAAAAAAGAATTTTATATAAATGGGTTAATATACTATGAACTCTTTGATCTGGGTTCTTTTACTCAGCATGCATATTTTGAGATTCATCCACGTTGTATCAACAGTTCATTCCTTTTTGTTACTGAGTAGTATTCTGTTTTAAGGATATACCAGTTTATTTATCCACTCACTTGTTGATGGACATTTGGGTTGTTTCCAGTTTTCAGCTATTACAAATAAAGCTGCGATAAACATTCAGGTACAAGTCTTTTTATGGCCATTTGCTTTCTTTTCTCATGGATAAATACCTAAGAGTGGAATGTGTGCATCGTATGAGAACTGTTTGTTAAGTTTTCAAGAAATTGCCATACTGGTTTTCAAAGTAGTTTTGCCATTTTACATATCTACTAGCGTGTAAGAGAATGCTAGTTACTCCACATACCTGCAAATACTTGTTATGATCGGTATGATCCATCCGTTTCATTTTAGCCATTATACTAGGTATGTAGTGGTATCTTAGTAGGGTATTAATAATTTGCATTACCCTAATTACTGAAGAGGTTGAGCATCTTTTCAAATGCTTATTTGCTATCCTACATCTTCTTTAGCTAGTCCTGAGAGGTGAAAGAAGGCTTCTGGAAGGTGGTAATGTTGACACTGAGACAGAAAGGATAAATAGGAATAAGCCAGTAAAAGGGAATGGAGAAAGCCTTCCAGGCAAAGGGAACAAACAGCCTGTTCAAAGACTGGAGGAGGCAGGAGAGAGTATGAGTTGCTTGAGGAGCTGAAATAAGACCTTCTTAGTAAACTGGAAATCCACATATGTATAGAAAATGTCCAAACGTTTTAATATTGGCACACTTTTAATCAATGTTAATTTTTAACATTATACAAGTCAACACAACGCATGGCAAGAAAAATATATGCCTATGGGCCAAATAAGACCATGTTGGGCAGTTTGTAATCTCTGATAGAGAGGAACTAAGTAAGATTATTAATACAATTAATCTAGGACTAGACATACAGCTATCAACGAAGATTTATACCTCTGCAGAGTATGCATCTTTTATTTAAACATTCATGGACCACTTTAAGAAACTGATTAATTAAGCCACAAAGAAAATTCATAAGTTTCATAAAGTAGAAATAAAACTAATCACACTCATTAACCACTAAGTATTGAAAATTGAAATAGCAGAAGTAAACAAACAAAAAAATCCCAATGTTAGGAATTTTAAATTTTTCTCTGTAACAGTGTTGAGTTAAAAAGAAAATCAAAACTACACAGTAATAATATATGATAAATAATCATAAAAACATTTCACATCAAAACTGGTAAAATCCAGCAAAAGCTAAGCTCAAAGAAAAAGTTATACTCTTGAAGACTTCATACTGAATGTTAGACAAAAAAATGTAAATGAACTCAAAATGTCAGATTTACTTTATTCTTTCTTAGAAAAGCAGAAAACAGAATTATGAAGGCTAAGGCCGATAGTAATAAAAAATAGAATTGATCAAACTTGGGAATTCCCTGGAAGTCCAGTGGTTAGGACTCAGTGTTTTCACTGCCGAGGCCTGGGTTCGATGCCTGGTTGAGGAACTAAGATCCCACAAGCCATGGGGCCAAAAAAAAAAAAAGGGAAAGTTGATCAAACTCAACAACTAATATGGGGAGGTAGATAAAAACTAAGTATTATGGGACACCATATTAACAGGATAAAAAAAGAAAGCATCAATTAAAACATTATGAATGAAAAAGACAAGAAATCTACAATATTTTACATGACCCTATGTTGTACAAATTTGGAAGCCTGAGTGAAATACATATTATATTAGTTTTCTAGGGTTCTCATAAGAAATTACCAAAAACTGGGTAGCTTAAAACAATAAATTTCTTCTCCCACAGCTCTCGAGTCTGAAGTTAAGGCACCGGCAGGGCCATGCTGCCTCTGAAACCTGTACAGCAGGATCCTTCCTTGCCTCTGTCTAGATTCTGGTCATCGATTCCTGGCTTATAGCAGCATCACCCCAGTCTCTGCCTCCATCATTACACGGTTGTCTTCTCCCTGTGTGTCTGTCTTCACACTGCCTTCTGCCTCCTTATAAGGATATCAGTTATAATGAATTAAGAGTCCATCCTACTTCAGTATGACCTCATCTTAACTTAATTACATCTGCTATGACCCTATTTCCAAATAAAGTCACATTCTGGGATACTGGAGTTAGGACTACAACATGTCTTCTGGGGGACACAGTTCAACCCATAACAGATACTTCTGGGTAAGACAAATTGCCAAAGAGTGACAGAAAGGTCCAATCTAGGTGAATTATATAACAATTTCAAGAACAAATAATTTGAAGAGCAAATTATACCAGAGCATGTAGAAGTGGCTACTTATTGGGTTGGGGTTTTTTTTCCACTTAAGAAAGTCAATATAAGGCTTCCCTGGTGGCGCAGTGGTTAAGAATCCGCCTGCCAATGCAGGGGACACGGGTTCGAGCCCTAATCTGGGAACATCCCACATGCCGCGGAGCAACTAAGCCTGTGCACCACAACTACTGAGCCTGTGCTCTAGCGCCCGCAAGCCACAACTACTGAAGCCCACACGCCTACAGCCCGTGCTCCGCAACAAGAGAAGCCACTGCAATGAGAAGCCCGCACACCACAACGAAGAGCAGCCCCCGCTCGCTGCAACTAGAGGAAGCCTGCACACAGCAACGAAGACCCAATGCAGCCAAAAATAAATTAATTAAATAATTTTTTTTAAAAAGTCAATATAACACTATAGTAGTCCCCACTTCAGTTACCCACAGTCAGCCACAGTCCGAAGATGTTAAATGGAAAGTTCCACAAATAACCCATAAATTTTAAATTGCATGCCATTCTGAATAGTGCAATGAAATCTTGTGTCACCTTTCTCCGACCCGCCCACCACTGACATCATCCTGGCTTGATGATCCAGGATTACCTGAAGTAGATGATCATCTATCTCACATATAATCAGAACATCAACAGTAGCCTTGGGAATTCTCTGGTGGTCCAGTGATTAGGACTCAGCACTTTCACTGCCAGGGGCCTGGGTTCAATCCTTGGTCAGGGAACTAAGATCCCACAAGCCATGCAGCATAGCCAAAAATGAAAAAACAAAAAAAAACAGTAGCCTAACGCTTCATCACAATGCCAACTTCATTTTATCATCTCACATCATCACAAGAGGGTGAGTATATTACAATAAGATACTTTGAGAGACCACATTCACATAATTTTTATTATACTTTGTTATAAATTATTGTTAATCACTTACTATGCCTAATTTATAAGTCAAACTTTATCATAGGTATGTATGAATAGGAAAAAATGGTATATATATGGTTCAGTACCATCCTCAGTTTCAGGCATCCATCGGGGGTCTTAGAATGTATTTCCTTCTGATTAGGGGAGACTACTGTATTACCAAAACCTAAAATAGAACAACAGCTCATTATAACTTCTGAATATTAATAAAAATTCATAAATAAAATATTAATAAGACCCAGCTGTGTTTTTTAAAATTATGACCAAATGAAGCTTCCAGGACTGTAATAAAACTTAAATATTATTAGGAAATCCATTAATTTAATTTACTATGTTAACAGGTCAAAGAAGAAAAGCAACATGGTTATCTCTCTAAAGACTGAATGTTGGTATCCCTCCAAAATTGATATGCTGAAACCTTAATTTCTAATGTGTTGGTATTTGGAGGTAGGGTCTTTGGGAAGTAATGAGGGTTAGATTAGTTCACAAAGGTGATGATGGGATTAGTGTCCTAAAAAGGAGTTTAAGAGACCAGAGCTCTCTCTATACACCAGGAAGAAGGCCCTCATCAAGAACTCAACCATGCTAACACTCTGATCTTGCACTTCCAACTTCCAGAACTGTGAGAAATAAATGTTTGGTATCTAAGCCACTCAGTCGATGGCAATCTGATATGGCAGCAGTCCAAATTGACTAAAGCAGTCTCAGATGACAAAAAGGCATCTGACAAAATTAAACACCCATTCCTGATTTATAACCCTATTTATTCAAAAACAGTTACTTCTTGGGAATTCCCTGGCAGTCCAGTGGTTAGGACTCTGCACCCCAGGTTCAATCCCCGGCCAGGGAACTAAGATCCCACAAGCCACGCAGTGCAGCCAAAAAAAAAAAAAAAGTTACATCTTTAAGATACGCACACACACCACACAGAGAGAGAGAGAGAGAGATAAGAAAGCACATTTGCTTGGACTAGTCCTCCTCATTCAAAATTTAGCAATAGCTTCTAAAATTTTAAGTGTTATATCCTCTTTTACCCAAATTATTATGTTCCTTTTAGGTATTTATGCTACAGATACAATAAGGCAAATACACCAAGAATACAGAAGGAAGCTCACAGGAAAAATAAATAAACTAAAAATAAAAAACCCATCAGGGGACTGGTTATTCAAATTACCATTCACTAATTAGTACACAGCCACTTAAAAAGTATGCAGCCATTTAAAGAGGCAGATCTCTATGTACTGACAAAGAAATATGAATATTATATTAAGTGAAAAAAGCTAAGTGAAGCAGACAGAAGATGATCTGATCTCATTCATACAAGAAAAATGACTGTGTTAGCATAAATAGAGCAAAACATCTGAAAGCATATACACTAAGTTGTTAGCACTTAGAATTTACTTTAAATGTATTATTTTTCCAATTTGTATAAATTGTTTTTAAAACCTGTACAAGAAAAAATAAAGCTTCATAATTTTTTAAAAGATAGAATAAAGAAAAGGGCACTGCATATAAAAGTTTGAAGTGGTCGTGACAGCAATGTTTAGGTGGCAACAAAAGAAAAAATTAGAAGACACAAGAGGGTATAAATTAGAAGGCCTTAGCAAAGTTTACTCAAAGGCAGTGTAAAGACACTGAACACTTTTGTGTATAAAAGTAAAAATGATGAAATTAGTATCACAGGAGGACTTAATACAATATTGGGTTGGCCAAAAAGTTCATTTTGTTTTCCCATAAGGTGCTGCAGAAAAACCGAACGAACTCTTTGGCCAACCCAATAATAATAGGTAGTGTTGGGTCGGGCAGGGAACAGGTTATCTAGGGAAGAACTATAATGAGGCTGTCTACACTGGGGAGTTATTGAGGTCGGTCTGAGGTGTGACAAAATACTTGTTACTAATAATTGGGATACAAATGTTATCACATCACTTGCCTGCTAAAAAACACTTAAATGGCTATCCACTGCAATCCTGAATGCTTTACTTGTTCTAGAGAACAAGTAAACAAGAATAAGGAATGGAGTTATACATAGCCAGTGGGTAACTGTGCCTTGCCTAGAACCATTAGGTTAAAAAGACAAGAAGACTGAAATCACTGTGCTTTATTATCTGTTTACATATATTAAAGAAGAATTCCGACACTCTTAGAACAGGAGTCCTTGAATAGTCCTTGAATATAGGTTCACATCAGAACCACCTAAAAGACATTTTCCAAGTATCTATGCCTAGGTCCTATTCTCCCCCAAAGTTCTGATTCAATAGGCTTGGAGCAGAATCCAAACAAAGGTATCTTGGATAAAGCTCCCTAGGTGATTTTGATGTGCACCTCTGATCCTCTGGTTTAAAACTGTTTATTTGACTACATGGATGGTTTCTCAAATAATCAAACATTAAAATAAAATGAAAACTAACACATTGCTAATATAGAGGGCAAAGGCCTTGACATTAAGTCATCTGTTAACTATCTTACAATCAAACTCTCCCTCCATAACACTGTCATATTTTTACTTCAATGACTGCAACTAGCACCTGTGGTCAGAATACAGCTGGCTGGATTCAAATCAAGAGATGCCATTGGGCTTCCCAGGTGGCGCAGTGGTTGAGAGTCCGCCTGCCGATGCAGGGGACACGGGTTCATGCCCTGGTCCGGGAGGATCCCACATGCCGCAGAGCAGCTGGGCCCATGAGCCATGGCCGCTGAGCCTGGGCGTCTGGAGCCTGTGCTCCTCAACGGGAGAGGCCACAACAGTGAGAGGCCCGCGTACCGCAAAAAAAAGAGAATGCCATTGTTTACATCTCTTGGAATCATAGTAAAGCAGCACTAGTAATGTATTAGTGCTGTAATTATAGGAAAGATTACACACAATTTACACAATAGCTGATAAGCAAGAAATCTCCACAATAGTGTTCTACAATTGTGAGTTTGAATTAAACAGTTTTGTAATTTGTACAGACTTTTTCTATTGTCATAGCTAGCTTTCTGCCATACTTAAAAGATCACAGTTTTTAAATAAATACTGTAAGAGCAGGATTACTTCTTAATACCTTCAAACATTGGATTCTCTTCAAGAGATTCAGAAACATAATTATTTTTGCTAAGAATTATTTTTCTAACCAAATGTTTTAAAATGTTTCTTTGGTGTATTTATTTGATACTATTAAAGAACTCCTATGGAAAGTAACAGAAGTTTTAGATACCAGTCAACTTTCACATACAACTTACTTTCTAATTCATTTTTCAAGTCAAAAATGAGGTGTCAGTGGTTATGTCTTTTTTACCTCTTATGAAATTAATCAAACACATAAAAATAGACATTAGTATATGATGTACTCCCACATACCCATCACCTGGTTTCAACAATTATGAAAACTTTGCCATTCTTGTTTCATGTAATCCTATTCTACTTTTTTGCTGATGTACTTTAAAGAAAACACCAGCTGTTATATTCTTTAATTAAACTTTAATTGATAAGAATAGAAACTCTTTATCATTATCACACCTAACAACAGTAATTCCTTAATAGTATCTAATAACCATGTCATGTTTGACTTTCCCAGATTGTCTCAAAAATGTATTTTTTACAGTTTTGTTCAAGGCTATATCATTTTGTACCAAATGTGATACTCTATAAAATATTTTGCCTCAAAAGTTAATGTTTTATACACTATCCAAATCTGAACATGTCATAGCTCTATAAGAGCTTCCCACTATGTTTCTATGACGATGCACCAAAATTCTTAACGTGATATACAAAGTCTTGCATGTTCTGGCGCTTACCCAAATCAAGGCCTCAAGTATGACTGAAACCTCTCCTAGCTCCATAATAATCTAGTATTTTCTTAATGGTAAGTTGCCCCAGTGAGAGATAATGGACTAAAAGAATCAAAAAAGTACACTCAGCTAAAGGTAATGAAAAAGCAATCCACTGCGTGAACCCTTTTTTTTTTAACATCTTTATTAGAGTATAATTGCTTTACAATGGTGTGGAACCTTAACTGAATGCTGAACCAAAGGAAAAAAACTACTTACAAAAGACCTTACTGGCACAATTGGGAAAATTAGAACGTGTAATTACTGTTAGTGTTATAAAGGTGGTTATGAAGGAGAATGTCCTTATTTTTAGAAGATGCATTTTGAACTTTCAAATGGTTTTTTTTAAATGTACATGCTGGGGAATTCCCTGGCAGTCCCGTGGTTAGGACTCTGCGCTTTCACTGCGAGGGCCTGGGTTCAATCTCTGGTCAGGGAACTAAGTAAGATCCCACAAGCCGCGCAGCATGGCCAAAAGAAAAATTTAAAAATAAATGAATAAAATAAATAAATAAAAATGTACATGCTGTATGTGTGTGTGTGTGTGTGTGTAAGACAGAGGGAGCAAATGTGCCAAAATATTAACAACCAGAGGATCTAGATAAAGGTTAGATAGGTATTCATTGTACATCCTTTCAACATTTCAGTAAGCTTGAACATTTTTAAAATAAAAAGTTGTGGGGGGCAGAGGGGGAAGGGAAAGAACGTACTGCCTCCTTTTCCCCATAGTATCTTTTTTTTTTTTTTTTTACTAATAGCACTTATTTTTGTAAACAAAACTTCAAAACTAATGGCCAGAAAGCATACTCCTATTTCCCAGAGATAAAATACGTTAATAGTTTTCCAGACTTTTTTTTTTTCTTTTTTTTTTCTTTTTTTTTTTTTCAGACTTTTTAATAGCCCTTTTGACATACACAGTGTCATGTTACACATTCTCAATTATATTCTATATTCCACGTTTTCTTTTCACGTCATGTATCATGGACATTATCCCCATAAATTGAGATCTATTTCTCATTCTTTTATGAAATGCAGAATAAAACAGTGGTTTACATAGATAGAGCAAGCACTGGCAAATTTTCCATATAGAGCCAGATAGTAAATATTAAGCTTTGAGAGCCATACAGTCCCTGTTCCAACTACTCAATTCTGCTGCTGTAGCAAAAAAGTCATTGATAATATGTAAATAAATAAGCATGGATGTGTTCCAATAAAACTTTATTTAGGAACAGAAATTTAAATTTTGTATAATTTTCATTGTGTCATAAAATTATCTTCTGGGTTTTTTTCAACTTTTAAAGATACAAAAACATAGTTCACAAGTAGAAATGATAACATAATCTGCAGGGACCAATGGAGAAAAATAAATGAGGCCTCTTGTTTAACAATTACGAATTTCAAAATAGTGACAGAGCATTAAACCAAGCACAGGGCCCTTCTAAGAGTGAGGCCCTACATGACTGCACAAGTTATATAAAGCACATAGAATGGTCCTAGTAAATATAAAGCACTTTTTAAGTGTTAGTTATCATTATATTTTAATAGCTAAACAGTATTCTACTTAACCAATATTCTACTTGCACAATTTTTCTTATAAATAATGTGATAAATTTACCTGAAAAATATCCTTGTTCATATAACTTTGCACACTTTTCCTATTATTCCTTAGGAGAAATTCCTAGATGGAAAAATGCTAAATCAAAGCATATGCATTTTAAAATTCTGAGATATTTTACTACTTTGTCCTTCACAAAAGCTCTACCAAACCACACGCTTTCCAACAGTATGAGGACTGTTTCCCTATACCTTTCCTAGCAATGAGAACTCTTAAAACTGTCAATTTGACAGACAAAAATAGCTCACTTTAGCTTTAAACACGCAATCTTATTGCATCTTTATAATTTTCCTCATCATTATTGCCAAGGGCACTTTTGGATACAATGTGCAGCAGATTATATTTTCCAAAGATGGCCACACATGATCATTTGCAACATGACCTGGCCATTCCCCCATCAAGATGCAGAGTCTATTTCTCCACTCCCTTGAATCTGGGTGACTCCTGTGACCGCCCTAACAGAATACAGTGGAAATGATGCTGAACCTGTTCCAGGCTTAGCCCTTAATCGGCCTGGTAGCTTAAATGGCCTCAAGAATGAGATGACATGTGAAGAGACGGCAGAAGGACCATGAAGCACAGGGGCGTCAGACATGTGAATAAAGAAGCCACGTTGGAAGTGGATGGTCCAGCCTCAGCCACCCAGTTTTCATAACATGGATCAGAGATGAACCTTCCAGCCAAGACCTTTTCAAACTCCTGACCCACAAATCATGAGCAAAAAAAAATGGTTGTTTTAAGTCACTAAATTTTAGGTTGGTTTGTTACAGAGCAGTAGATAACCAGAACATGATTTAAAGTAAAAACTGATTAAAAAATTTTTTTTAATTTTTGAATATTATTTTATTTTTTATACAGCAGGTTCTTATTAGTCATCAATTTTATACACATCAGTGTATACATGTCAATCCCAATCGCCCAATTCATCACATGACCACCACCACCCCCCACCGCTTTCCCCACTTGCTGTCCATATGTTTGTTCTCTACATCTGTGTCTCATTTTCTGCCCTGCAAACTGGTTCATCTGTACTATCTATTTTTCTAGGTTCCACATACACGCGTTAATATACGATATTTGTTTTTCTCTTTCTGACTTACTTCACTCTGTATGACAGTCTCCAGATCCATCCACGTCTCTACAAATGATCCAAGTTCATTCCTTTTTACGGCTGAGTAATATTCCATTGTTATGTATGTACCATATCTTCTTTATCCATTCATCTGTCAATGGACTTTTAGGTTGCTTCCATGACCTGGCTATTGTAAATAGTGCTGCAATGAAAACTGGGGTGCACGTGTCTTTCTGAATTATGGTTTTCTCTGGGTATATGCCCAGTAGTGGGATTGCTGGATCATATGGTAAGTCTATTTTTAGTTTTCTAAGGAACCTCCATACTGTTCTCCATAGTGGCTGTATCAATTTACATTCCCACCAACAGAGCAAGAGGGTTCCCTTTTCTCCACACACTCTCCAGCATTTGTTGTTTGTAGATTTTCTGATGATGCCCATTCTAACTGGTGTGAGGTGATTCCTCACTGTAGTTTTGATTTGCATTTCTCTAATAATTAGTGATGTTGAGCAGCTTTTCATGTGCCTCTTGGCCATCTGTATGTCTTCCTTGGAGAGATGTCTTAGGTCTTCTGCCCATTTTTGGATTGGGTTGTTTGCTTTTTTAATATTGAGCTGCATGAGCTGTTTATATATTTTGGAGATTAATCCTTTGTCCGTTGATTCATTTGCAAATATTTTCTCCCATTCTGAGGGTTGTCTTTTCGTCTTGTTTATGGTTTCCTTTGCTGTCTGATAAAAATTTTAAGATCATATATCCCCAAGTCAACATGCACTTCAAAGGTTATCTTAAAGAAACATACTTACTCCAATGATTTCATGATTACTAAGAGCATCTTAAGAACAACTATTTTATAATCGCTTAAGGAGCCTTAATATTTATCTCATTCTGAATCAGGTTGTCAAGGAACAACAGTTTCCAAAAGACTGTTATAGATATTCTAACTAGATAGTCAGCTGAAAAATTAAGGGTTTATCAAGGAGACAAAATAATGTTATTTTAGGGAACTCACTGGTGGTCCAGTAGTTAGGACTCCGCGCTTTCACTGCCGAGAGCCCAAAGTCTCTCAAGGTGGAAGCAGAAAATTTTTTTAAAAACTGAAAAAAATAAAAAAGAATATGATATGTAAAATTTTTTCTATACAACTACAATAAGCATTAATTCTCTGAATAGTTCAGTTTGTGAAATTAACTATTTCCTTATAAACCCCAAATATAAATATTCTGGTAGCCTAGAAACAGACTAGGCTCTCTAGAATTATAACAACTACCCAAGAGGATCTAAAGATTTTGGTTTGATTTAATTACTATGTAGTGAAGGAAAAGTTACACAAGCCCTAGCAGCTGTCATGTATTACTTATAGTTTTTCAAATTCATCAATAGTACAATAACAGAAAGATTTCTAAACTAAAAATAGTATGTTATGTGAAAATGGAGAATGTATGACTATCTTATGAACATAATTTTTGGCAATAAAAGTCTGTAGCCTAACTTGTGCACAAAGTATTATGCTGAGAGTGAAAGGAAATGAAGACAGTGGTGGTCTCTGTACCAAAGAGTTTATAATCTAAAAGGGAGTAAGAGATGAGATCATATCAGTTTGTAAAGTAAAATTACAAAAGGCTACACTTCTGTGCCGATTCTACTTAACAGCACCACCTGGGTGTCTACTAGGTATCTCAAACTTAACAGGTACAAAAATAGAACTCTTTATTTTTTACCCAAAACCTGTTCTTCCCTTGCCTTCCCCTTAGCAGCAAACAATACCTCTATCTGCCCAGTTGCTAAAGGTAAAAATGTCATTTTTTATTCTTGTTCCTGACAAGCAATTCAACAGCAATTCTGTTTGATTCTACCACAAAAATTATCTCTACTATCTCCCCGAGTCATCTCTTGCCTGGCCTAGCCTGATAAGGAAGCCATTGCAGGAAACTAGTTAACTGTTCTCCCCACATTCACCCTTGCCCCTCTACAACCCATTTTCCGAACAGTACTCAAAATATTTTAAAAATATAATCCTTATCATCTCTCACCACTGCTTTCTAATGGCTTCCTATTGCACTAATCACAAAATCCAAACTTCTTACAATGGATGACTTACAAGGCCTAACATGATCTGATCCCTGTTTCTCTCTCTCACCTCCTACCATTGTTCCTCTTGCTCACTTGCTCCAGCCCACGCTGGTCTCTTTTAGTTCCTTGAAGATAATGCTCCTTCCCATTTCAAGGCTTTTGATTCAGAAGCCTCTCTTCCCCCTAGTTCCCAATCCATGGTACCAGAGATCAACCGGAAGATGACCAACTATCATGGGCCTCCTGATGGAAATGAAACATCACCACTTACAAGTATTCTTGCTAAAATTGTTTAAACTGAGTCTATCCAGAGGGAACAACCAGACAAGTTCAGAATGTGGGAAATTGTACAAGATAATTTGTCTACCCTCAAAAAAGTAACATGAAATTATTAGTTATCATATTATCTATAATCCAGAAAAGTGGGGGAATCATCACTTTGAAAACAGGAATAAGCAATAAGCGTTATGCTGTAACATCTTGATAGAACATATAATACAACCATTTTCTTTAAATCATAAAACCTTCCTAGCAACAGTGAAAATTTATAACATGCTACTAAATAAAAAATAGCACAGCTGGGGCTTCCCTGGTGGCGCAGTGGTTGAGAGTCCGCCTGCTGATGCAGGGGACGCAGATTCATGCCCCGGTCTGGGAAGATCCCACATGCCGCGGAGCGGCTGGGCCCATGAGCCATGGCCACTGAGCCTGCGCGTCCAGAGCCTGTGTTCCGCAACGGGAGAAGCCACAACAGTGAGAGGTCCGCGTACCACAAAAAAAAAAAAAAAAAAAAATAGCACAGCTACCAAAACTTTGCACTATGATTTTAAGATGGTAACGTGTAAACTAACAAACACAAATGAGACTTTTGGCAAAATTTCAACCCGGATGAGATGAGACTTAAGTTGCAATGAGGTTAATAAACTCTGCATGTGAGACAGAGGTGAGACTTTAGGAGTCAGAGGGTGGAATGTGGTAGACAGAATAATGGCCTCCCAATGATGCCAACATCCTAATCCCCAGAACCTGTGAAGATGTTAGGTTACACTGTTTGGGTGAATTAAAGCAGCAGATAGAATTAAGGTTGATAATCATCTGACCTTGAGATGAGGAAATTATCCTGGAATTATCTGGGTAAGTCCAATGTTACCACAGAGTCCTTATAAGGGAAAGAGGGAGACAGAGAGTGTCACAGTCATTGCTGACTTTGAAGATAGAAGGGAGCCATGAATCAAGAAATATGGGCAGCCCTTTGAAACTAAAAAAGTCAAAAAATAAAGATTCTGGGACCTCCCTGGTGGCACAGTGGTTAAGAATCTGCCTGCCAATGCAGGGGACACAGGTTCGAGCCCTGGTCTGGGAAGGTCCCACATGCCGTGGAGCAACTAAGCGCACAAGCCACAACTACTAAGCCTGTGCTCTAGACCCGCAAGCCACAACTACTGAGCCCACGTGCCACAACTACTGATGCCCGCGCACCTAGAGCCCATGCTCCGCAACAAGAGAAGCCACCACAATGAGAAGCCGGCGCACCGCAACGAAGAATGGCTCCCGCTCACTGCAACTAGAGAAAGCCCGCGTGCAGCAACGAAGACCCAACACAGCCAAAAATAAATAACTAAATAAATTTTTTTAAATAAATAAATAAATAAAATAAAGATTATTCCCTAGACCGTCTAGAAAGAAATGCAGTCCTGCCAACACCTTGATTTTAGCTAAATGAGACCTGTATCGAAACTCTGACCCTCAGAACTGTAAAATAATAAATTTGTGTTGTTTTAAGCCACTATATTTGGGATAATTTGTTATAGCAGCAATAGGAAACTGACAAAGCTTATTCAGTGACTGCACTAGGATGATCATCTGCCACACTGCCTACCTAACAAAGGAAAGAATTCACCCTCTCTGGAGAAAGATAATATCTTCCAGAGCATCGACAGTTTTTCAAATACGATGTATAGCATGAAGTTAAAAACTGGGCCCACCAAAAGAAAGAACTAAATAACAACAAAAAGAAAACACAAAACAAATAGATATAGACCGACAGATGACCTAGATATTGGTTTTATTAGTGACTTAAAAGTGGCAATAATTAATATATTCATGAAACTAGAGAAAAACCTGCAAGAAACAGAAGAAAAGTTAGTGATTTTCACCAAAGAATAAGAATCTATAAAAAAGAAAATCAAATGAACTTTCCAAAAGTGAAAAGATACAACTGAAAACTCCACAGACAGGTTTAACAGCAGTTCATACACAGCAGAAGATGAGGGAATACAGATGAATAAAAATATCCTATTTCTCTATGAAGAATATTTCAAAAAAGAACAAGAGACATGTAAGACACAGCAAAAAAATTCTAACGTATGTGGGACTGAGTCCCAGAAGAAGTGAAGCAGAGGCAACATTTGGAGAGATAATAGCCAGGAATTTTACAAATGGATAAAAGATTCTCTACAAACCCCATGTATTGAAGAAACCCTACAAGCCCCAAGCAGGATGAATATGAAAGAAACCACACCTACACATCATGGTAAAACTGCCTGAAAACCAGTCAAAGAAAAAAATCTTAAAAGCAGCCAGAGGAAAACAGACTCATTATGCTCCAAAGAGCAACAATAAGACAAACAAACTTGTAACGTAAGTGATAAAAACATAAAAAACATAAACAAAAGACAATGAAATGACATTGTGCTTTAAGAAAAAAGCCAACCTACTATTCTATGCTTTGGGAAAATAGCCTTCTAACATCAAAGAAAAACAAAGGCTTTTTCAGACAAACAGAGATGGCTCTTAGCCAGCCCATAAAACCTGAAAGAAATGCCAAAAGAGGTCTTCAAATTAAATGGTAAGTGTGCTAGGAAGTATCTTAATTCATTTTATTCATATAAAACTATTACCTGACCATAACCAATAAAATCTAGTCTCTTTATTATTATATTAGTTTAAATACTTTAATTTGAAAATTCATAGAAATGGACTTTTAACTTACTATAAAGCCTCCCTTTGAACAGAAAATTGAAAATCAAAGTAAAACATTATCTCCAAGTTAAAAACTATTTTTTAAAAAAGGAAAAGTTTTGTTTATTTAAAAATGAACATGGGGAATTCCCTGGCGGTACCGTGGTTAGGACTCCGCTCTTTCACTGCCAAGGGTCTGGGTTCAATCTCTGGTCAGGGAACTAAGATCCCACAAGCCCCAAGGTGCAGCCAAAAAAAAAAAAAAACACACACACTTCTGGCTAGAACTAAAAAACTAAAATTAGTCCCATCAACTTTAATTTTATATGAGTCAACTTTAAAAGTATACACACTTGCTCACATCTTTGTCTAAAAGTGACTCTAGAATACATACAAAGTTAAATCCTTGATATTAATTGTCCTAGTGTTAGGGGAACCACTGACTAAAACTTCCCACCCTGGCCAGGCACCAATGAGTTATCTTGTGACAGGAGGTCCTGGTAAGGAATATGGAACTAACAAGCCACCGCCAACCAGAAGAATTCAGTAAAGGTCAAAAGGTGATGCCAGTCCATATGTCCTGCCAGCCTCCCAGAATCCTCCTCGCTGTAATCCATCTTGGCTGAGCGATGCATGCACCACCAGGAAGGACCCTGAGTCAGAATGATTGGCCAGAGACAACCCAGAAACTAATCCCATCACCGTAAAACCAGAGACTGCAAGCCACGTGGCAGAGCAGTCCTCCTGGGTTCCCTTACCCTCCTGCTCTCCACCTGGATGCCCGTTCCCAATAAAGTCTCTTGCTTTATGTCAGCATATGTGTCTCCTCGGACAATTCATTTCTGAGTGTTAGACAAGAGCCCACTCTCGTGCCCTGGAAGGGGTCCCCCTTCCTGCAACAGTAATGCCCATTCTCCATTGCCTGCCTTTGGTTAAACTATTTTACCACTTTTTTTACACTTCAGCACTGAACTATAACTTTTTAAGCAGTGAAAAATTTATGTTTAAATGTGAGTATGTCTGTGGCATCACAGAAAATATAAAAACTTTAAACAGAAAAACTGATTATATTTCAATAAAGAATCCTGACGGATTTCAGGTACAAATTACTACAAGATTACAATCAAGTTAATTCCTTCTATGAGAATTTCTTCATGTACTCATTTACCCAGATCTTTATAGAGGTTTAACTTGCATTGCTTCTCATCTGTCTAACCTCCAAATCCTAGATACAATTCAATGGAAACAGATTTCATGTACTCTCGAGTAAACACATACATTTCTTCATAGTAGTTTTCTTCTACAACCTCTCAGTTCACTTATCCTTTGCTCTGTCATCATTCAGGATTTAAATCCTTAAGGCACTGCGTCCTCAGTTGTTTTTTCTCCTCCTATTCTTCTTTTGCTCACTCTTCCTTCTTAAATACTCTACACATAAAATCTACATATGGCCCTTTTTAAAGACCTTTACTGCTCTCCTACAAAGTGAAGTCTGTCCACCTACTTTTATTGTTTCATCATCCACAACACAGATGATTTTCATATTTACAAGTAACATGCCTAATCCTTCATGCATTCTAGATGCTTCCAACCGATAGCTTATTATTTCCACGTGGGAATGCCTGCATCCTTAACTAAATCATCCAAGCTTCTCTTCAAGGATACAAGAGAAAGAGGAAGGGAAATTAGCATTATTAAGTGGGTACTCCCCACCTACTTCGGCGAAAAGCATTTTGAATTCTCAGTAATGCCGTACTGTTCTCACTGAGCCTAGGTAAAAGTAAGAAACCTACCCAAGGTCTCACAACGAGTAAGTGAAAAAGCAGTCAAACAGGTAATCAACCTCCAGAGCCCACATACTTGGTCCACATTCACTACCCTAAAAGAGTGTTCTCCAGTAGAAATTATGCTTTGCATACCAACAGCAGATCAAATACATCCATTTATCTCCATTTTCTCAAAAAATCCAATTAAGGGCTTCTCTGGTGGTGCAGTGATTGAGAGTCCGCCTGCCGATGCAGGGGACACAGGTTCGTGCCCCGGTCCGGGAAGATCCCACATGCCGCAGAGCGGCTGGGCCCGTGAGCCATGGCCACTGAGCCTGCGTGTCCGGAGCCTGTGCTCCGCGACGGGAGAGGCCACGACAATGAGAGGCCCGCAAAAAAAAAAAAAAAAATCCAATTAAAATGACAGAATAGTAAGGCGGGTTAATACACAGGACAAACAACAGAAGCAATAACAGTAGCAACACAATTCTGGAATCTGAAAGGCAAATAAAACAACAGTAACTCAGACCAGAAAATGCCAAAACCTAAGTCTTCAAAGTACACTTGTGAAGCCAATGTCAAGCAAGAAGATCCACAATACAGAATCCCCTAATGGTTAGAGGCATGAAGATGTCATATGTCTCAAAATACCGGGATGGAGGTGGGAGGAGGTGGGAGGGTGAAAACAGGATTAGTTGAAATCTTATACTCATAAGGAGCAACCAAACTCTTCAGATCCTCATTCCACTCCTCCAACTTGATATGACTACCCCTCCCTGACCCTGACAAAAGATGGGAGCTTTATTTTCTGTAAAGGTTTACATAATTAAATCAAACGTATTGATTAAAACTCAGTTAAAAATTCCCTATGAGAGAGAAACTCCAGTAAGAAGTCTCTACCCCACAGCCCTTCCCCAACCCCTTCCCTAGCTCAGTTCCCTGAAATTCAGCACTTATGCTCTACCTACCAGGCAGAAGATGGCTCTTTAAGGACATGTCAGATAAATAAGAAAAGACCTAAAGATACTGACATTTGGGAGTGGTCCCAATGAAAATACTGCCCTGTAGTGAAACTCACCAGTCAACAAGCTGTAACAAAATATACCATACTTTCAATAACTTTTTAAGTGCCTCATTCTTTGATGTAAACAGAGAGCCAAGGGTCAACAGAAACATATTAAGGAAAACTTCTAAAAGGAGACCAAAACAAACAAACAAACAAAAACCTTAGAGGAAAGGTAATTCAGAGAGGAAAAAAAATTGTTGACTATGACTAATTTCTTCAGACGTACAAGGAAAGCTCTTGAAGAATGGGTTGACATTAAAAAGGAATATTCACAGTAAGAAAGAATTCTTGAAAACTAGGATTAGTAAATAATTTGGATATATCATCCAGAAAGTAGAACAAAACGACAAAGAAATAGAAAAAGGGAGAAAAAAGAAAATTAGAGGATTCATTCAAAATATGAATATAAAAATAACAGGTTAAAAAAAGAGGAAAAGAAACTACCAAAGAAATAATAAGATTCCTCAGAACTAAAACACATGAGTTTTCAGATTGAAAGTACATGTCCAAGACAATAAATTAAAAAGACCCACCCAAAGGCACATCATCATGAAATTTCAGAATACCAGTAGTAAAGAAAAAATCTAAAAAAACTTTAGGGACAAAAAATGAATCAGGAAATAAAAACAGCATCACATGTCAACAACAACACTGAAAACCTGAAGAAAATAGAGCAATGCCTGCAAATTCTGAGAGAAAATCGTTTCAATCTACAAACCTACAAACATTTCCAAACAGCTAAAGTCTAGAAGGAAAAAAAAAAAAAATGCACCTTTTCAAGGGAGGGTAGTGGCAACTGCGCTCTGCAAAAATAAGTAAATAGAAAAAGCAACAACATGAAAATCAAGAACAGTAAACCCAATATATGAAGGACAGAGGGAATTTCCATATCAAAAATAAAGGGAATCAAGAAAATGAAGACAAACCATAGACTGGGGAAAAAAAATTCCAAAATACATATCTAATATAGGACTGTTCTTTAAAATATACAAAGAACTCTTAAAAACCAATAAGAAAACAAACAACCCAATTAAAAAATGGGCCAAAGACCTTAAAAGACACCTTAACAAAGAAGATATACAGATGGCAAATAAGCACATGATGGCAAATAAGCTCACATCATACGTGATCAGAGAAATGCAAATTAAAACAACGAGATACCACTACACACCTACAAGAATGGCTAAACTCGAGAATACTGACAACACCAAATGCTGGTGAGAAGGTGGAGCAACAGGAACTCTCATTGCTCTTGAGAATGCAACTGGCACAGCCACTTTGGAAGACAGTTTGGGGGGTTCTTATAAAACTAAATATACTCTGGCAATACTTACCATACAACCCAGCAATTGTGCTCCTTGGTACTTACCCAAATGAGTGGAAAACTTACGTCCACACAAAAATTTGCATACAAATGTATATAGCAGCTTTATTCATAACTGCCAAAACCTGGAAGCAACCAAGATGTCCTCTGGTAGGTGAATGCATAAATAAACTGTGGTATATTCTGACAATGATCTTGTATCCTGAGGCCTTGTTGAACTTATTAGTTCTGACTTTTGTGCATTCCTTAAGATTTTCTATGTACTAGATACAGTCAGCCCTCCATATCCTTGGATGCAGAACCTGCAGATAAAGAGGGTTGACTATACTACACCATTTTATGCAAGGAACTTGAGTATTCACATTTTTTTTTTTTTTTGCAGTACGCGGGCCTCTCACTGTTGTAGCCTCTCCAGTTGCGGAGCACAGGCCCTGGACGTACAGGCCCAGTGGCCATGGCTCACGGGCCCAGCCGCTCCACAGCATGTGGGATCCTCCTGGACTGGGGCACGAATCCGCGTCCCCTGCATCGGCAGGCGGACTCTTAACCACTGCACCACCAGGGAAGCCCAAGTATTCACATATTTTGATGTCCACGGGGGTCCTGGAAACAATCCCCATGGATACCAAGAGACAACTGTATATAATCTAAAAGTAGAGATGGATTTACTACTTCTTTTCTTATATGTATGCCTTTATTTTTCTTTCTTGCCTAATTGCTCTGGCTACAACCTCCACTACACTGCTAAACAGAAGTGGGAAGAACAGACTTTCTCTTGATCTTGGAGAAAAACTTTGTCTTTCACCATTAAGTATGATGTTAGCTGAGAGTGTTTTATACATGTCCTTTACCAGGTTGAGGAATTTTTCTATTCCTAGTTTATTATTTTCTTTTTTCTAATCTTTGAATTTTATTTATTTTTTTATACAGCAGGTTCTTATTAGTCATCAATTTTATACACATCAGTGTATACATGTCAATCCCAATCACCCAGTTCATCACTACTATTTTCATCATGAAAGTGGGCTGGATTTAGTCAAATGCTCTCTCTGTATCAAGATGATTATGTGGTTTGCATCATTTGTTCTATTAATACAGTTTACTACATTGATTGATTTTTGTACTCCTGGGATAAATCCCACTTGGTCATGATGTACAATCCTTTCTATATATTGCTATATTTGGTTTGCTAATATTTTGTTGAGGATTTTAATACCTGTATTCATAACAGATATTGGTGTGTAGTTTTCTTGTGATATCTTTGGCTTTGGTAGCAGGGTGATACTGGCCTCATAAATCACTTGGGAAGCGACACTTCCTTCCTACTGTTTCTTCGAAGAGTTTATGAAGGACTGTTGTTAATTCATCTTTAAATATTTGATAGAATTCATCAGTGAAGCCATTTTGGCCTCGGGTTTTCTTTTATTTTTTCTTTTGGGCGGCATTGGGTCTTCTTGCTGTGCGTGGGCTTTTTCTAGTTGTGGCAAGCAGGGGCTACTCCTGGTTGCAGTGCATGGGCTTCTCACTGTGGTGGCTTCTCTTGTTGCGGAGCACAGGCTCTAGACACGCAGGCTTCAGTATTTGCAGCACGTGCGCTCTAGAACACAGGCTCAGTAGTTGTAGCGCATGGGCTTAGTTGCTCTGCGGCATGTGGGACCTTCCCAGACTAGGGATCGAAACCGTGTCCCCTGCACTGGCAGGCGGATTCTTAACCACTCTGCCACCAGGGAAGTCCCTGGGCTTTTCTTTTCAGGAAGCTTTTTGATTACTAATTCAATCTCATGTCTATTCAAATTTTCTATTTCTTCTTGAGCCATTTTCAGTAGTTTGTGTCTTTCTAGGAATATATCCATTTCATCTAGCTTAACTAATTTATTGTCTGAGTATTCTTCATAGTATTGTCTCATAATCCCTCTTATTTTTGTAAGACAGCAATGATGTCCCCTCTTTCTGTCCTGAATCTAGAAATTTGAGTCTTCTCCTTTTTTTTCCTTTGTCTAGCTAAAGGCTTGTCAGCTTTGTTGATCCTTATGAATAACCAACTTCTGGTTTCACTGATTTTCTCTAGTTGTTGTACTAGTCTCCATTTTCATTTATTTCTGCTCTAGTCTTTTTTATTTCCTCCCTTTCCCTGCTTTGACATTAGTTTGCTATTCTTTTTGTAGTTTCTTAAGATGGAAGGTTAAATCACTGATTTGAGATCTTTCTTCTTTTTAATATAGGTGTTTGTAGGTATAAATTTCACTCTAAGCACTGCTTTAGCTGCATCCCATAAGTTTAGTATGTTGTATTTTTGTTTCCATTTGTCTGAAAGTATTTCCTTATTTCCTTGTGATTTCCTCTTTGATCCACTAGTTATTTAGGAATGTGTTGCTTAATTTTCAAGTATTTATAAATTTTTCAGATTTCTTTCTGTTACTGACTTCTAATTTCATTCCACTGTGGCCAAAGAACGTATTTTTCATGATTTCAATCCTTCTGAATTTACTGAAGCTTGTTTAATGCCTTAATATACAGTCCGTGCTAGAAAATGTATTCATGTGAACTGGAGAAAAATATGAATTCTGCTATTGCTGCATGAAGTGTTCTATAGATACCTATTAAATCTTTTTTTTGGTTTATAGTGTTATTCACATCTTCTATTTCCTTGTTGACCATCTGGCTAGTTGTTCTACCCATTATTGAAAGTATTTATGTCTCTACTATTGTTGGATTTTCTATTTCTCCCTTCAATTCTGTCAATTTTTGCCTCATGTATTTTGAGGCTATACTAAGTGTATATGTTTATAAGTATATGTCTTCCTGATGGATTGACTCTTTTATCATTAAAAAACGTCCTTTATCTTTAGTAATTTTTGTCATAAAGTCTATTTTATCTGATATTAGTATAGCCAGTCCAGCTCTCTTTTGGGTACTGCTTGCACTGTTTATCTTTTTCTATCCTTTTACTTTCAATCTATTTGTATCTCTGAATCTAAAGTATTTCTCTAATAAACAGCATGTAGTTGGATCATCATTGAAATTTTACATAATAAAAAGTTTTAAATAAATAAGGCCAAAATACATAGAAAGATGTAACCTCTTCTGAAATTGAAGAAGCTATTATATAGACAAAATATTCAAGAACAGCCATTAAATTTTTGGAGAAAACACAGGAAAACTTGTCCCACTGGATATCATAACAGACTATAAAATTTTACAACTAATATATTAACAATATTTGCAAGAGAACAAAAAATTACATTGGTAGAAAAGAGTAGAATCCAGAAAAAGACGCATGTTCGTATACATATATGTATATGCACGTATGTGTATAATTTTAAATCAATGGGGAAAGGATGGATTATTCAATAAAAGGTATTAGGACAAGGGCTTCCATTAGGAAGAAAATAAGAAACATTATCTCCCACACTCAAAACTAAACCCAGCTGCATTACATGAAACTAAAAATTGCTAAAAATAGAAAATATCCTATAATAATGGGAATGGGAACACTTTTCTAGGGAATACACGAATGCCAATTTTTAAACTTCTGTATTATAAAAGACACCATACACACACTTAATGCAAATTTAATTAATGCAATAAAGCCTGTGGCTCAAGAGATGGAGTAAAAGAGTGAATTCACTTCCAAGTCCACCACTTGAAAGTCCACCATTAAGAAGTCAGTTTGGGCTTCCCTGGTGGCGCAGTGGTTAAGAATCCGCCTGCCAATGCAGGGGACACGGGTTCAAGCCCTGGTCTGGGAAGATCCCACATGCCGCAGAGCAACTAAGCCCATGTGCCACAACTACTGAGCCTGCGTGCCTAGAGCCCATGCTCTGCAACAAGAGAAGCCATCACAATGAGAAGCCCGCACACTGCAACGAAGAGTAGCCCCCGCCCTCCGCAACCGTAGAAAGCCTGTACACAGCAACAAAGATCCAACGCAGCCAAAAATAAAATAAATAAAATTTAAAAAAAAAAAAGTCAGTTTAACTTCTCAAAATATCCAGTTTGGTAATTTTTAAACATTTTAAAAACAAAGATAGTAATTCCTACATCGTAATATATTTTAGTATTAAAAGAGATGGTAGCTATAAAAGCATCTAGTATAAGGTCTGGTATGTTATAAAAGCTTGTTCTTCCTTATTTCAACTTATGCTGGTACTACATTAAATGAGGAATTAGAAGCTGCAATGAGGAGTAGCTGGGTTCCTGTATTTTGGTTCATGATAAAACTATTGATATTTTATAATGCCATTCTACCACTTCTGAAATAAAAACACATTTTGCTTCATCTCTTGCCCACTGTATTTTCCATGTATATAAAGTACCAATTGTTAAAAGAGTGTATACCGGTTCTAAATATGGAAGGTAAAGAGGCAAACCAGCCAGGATTGGCACCAGCTTAAGAGCAAAACATTATATGTATGTGTGTGCACGTGCACACACTTATGTGTGCATTTATTTATTTATTTGTTCCAATGTCTTTCAACCATTAAAACCTTTCACCCTAAAACATCTTTTTAAGATTTTTATCCTAAGTTGCTGAACAAGGATCATATCTGAAATAGAATCAAACAAAAAACCTTCAGAACAGTGCAAAATAAACATTGTTAAGGATAAAAAATAAATGTACCAGATAAAGACTCAATATTTTTATATCTGAGGAATGAATTAGAGCAAAAATCTTCCACAAGTCAAAAAGCACTTGGGACTTCCCTGGTGGTCCAGTGGCACAGAATCTGCCTTCCAAAGCAGGGAACTCCGGTTCCATCCCACACGCCCCGGGACAACTAAGCCCGCCAACTGCTGAGCTCGCGTGCCTCAACGAGAGAGCCCGCGTGCTGCAAACTACAGAGCCCACGCGCTCGGGAGCCCACGCGCCACAGCTACAGAGCACGCGAGCCCTGGAGCCCACGTGCCACAGCTAGAGAGAGAAAACCCGCACGCCACAACTAGAGAGAAGCTGGTGCACCGCAAGGAAGAGCCTGCACGCCACAACAAAAGGTCCCGCGTGCCACAACTAAGACCCAAAGCAGCCAAAATATAATTTTTTTTTTTTTTTAAAAAGCACTAGCGGGGGCTTCCCTGGTGGCGCAGTGGTTGAGAGTCTGCCTGCCGATGCATGGGACACCGGTTCGTGTCCCAGTCCGGGAAGATCCCACACGCCGCGGAGCGGCTGGGCCCGTGAGCCATGGCCACTGAGCCTGCGCGTCCGGAGCCTGTGCTCCGCAACGGGAGAGGCCACAACAGTGAGAGGCCCGCGTACCGCAAAAAAAATAAAAATAAAAATAAAAAAGCACTAGCGGAACTGCCATCTTCCAGTAATTCGCCAAAATGACCAACACAAAGGGAAAGAGGAGGGGCACCCACTACATGTTCTCTAGGCCTTTTAGAAAACATGGAGTTGTTCCTTTGGCCACATACATGCGAATCTACAAGAAAGGTGATATTGTAGATATCAAGGGAATGGGCACTGTTCAAAAAGGAATGCCCCACAAATGTTACCATGGCAAAACTGGGAGAGTCTACAATGTTACCCAGCATGCTGTTTGGCATCACTGTAAACAAACAAGTTAAGGGCAAGATTCTCGCCAAGAGAATTAATGTGCGTATTGAGCATATTAAGCATTCTAAGAGCCGAGATAGCTTCCTGAAACGGGTGAAGGAAAATGATCAGAAAAAGGAGGAAGCCAAAGAGAAAGGTAACTGGGTTCAACTGAAGCGCCAGCCTGCTCCACCCAGAGAAGCACACTTTGTGAGAACCAACGGAAAGAAGCCTGAACTGTTGGAGCCCATTCCCTATGAATTCATGGCATGATGGGTGTAAAGAAAATAAAAGACCTGGACTGTAAAAAAAAAAAAAAAAAAAAAAAAGCACTAATTCAACTTTTTGTTTCAAACAAAATTTCACTTCCTGAGTGAACCATATGTTTATATAAAGGAAAAAACACAATTTTTATAAAAATTTTATAAATTTACAGTTTAGGGCCCAAACAAGTTCAAACTTCTTCAACAAATGTTGGTCAAAATGGATAATTCCCACTTTAGAAATGTACACTTAGATGCATTCACTTTCCTGCAGATTTTAAATGAACAAGATTTTGACCTTTAGGCTGGTTTTTTAAAAACTAAGAAGGGAACCCAAAATTACACAATGAAATGTGCCTTCCAATCTCAGAACAAAACAAAATGTTCACAGGAATGTAAAAGTAACCACTGCCTATTCAAATTACTAAAAACAATGTTGCAACTGCAACATCCTTCTCTCCCTATTTCAACCAGTCTTCCTGTTTCCTTACCAATTTAATAGGAAAATTAATGTCTGAAGCTTGAACACTGATGAAATTTTTCTTCAGCAAGAGCTGCCATTTACATTGATTCTACAACATTCAAGGCAGTTATGTCCACATACCAGACTTTAACGCCACAAGATTCATTTGTGAAGGATAATAAAAATAGGAATTAGATTTAAAGCAGCACAACAGATCAGGACACTACAAGGAATAAATAGTACAGCTGCCTTGCTCTCAAAAAAACAAGCCCAGCCACCACAAATCTTCTCTTTTGATACAAACACTTCAATATATCACTCATAAAGTGCACAATGCTTTTAAAAGTTTCACTTATACATAAGGCATGTGAATAAAAAGACTTCTGAAACATTATTTTCAAATGCTATAGAAACCTACACAGTAATGGGATTATAGGAAAACTGTAAAAATTAGAAGTGTGAATGATGAGACTTTTATTTCCTGGCATTCTTGCCTCTATTGCAAATTTAATCTAGTCTCACAAATGTATACAAGATATTAGAGTTCTCTGAATCTTGGTTTGTCTTCCCAATTTGCAGCCAACAGCAACTGGAATACCGGAAACAACTCTAGAAAATCCCTAACATCCTAATTAATATAGAATAGAAATTACATTCAAGTCTAACAAACGTTCACTATAATATTCCATATGACTTAATCAGTATCTTTTCCTCTTATTTTATATTCAATGATTCTTTTATTTTAAAAACAAAGACAGCATATGGTTTGTGACCAACACCAGGGATTAGAAGCATTTCCAAATCATTTCTCTCACCTTTTTTTTTTTTAATGAAATTTAAACTGTGAAACAAACTGAGCACAAAGCCACATTCTCTAGGTAAAAAGTGCCGTGATTACCTCGTTACCCAGTAATATTAACAACAATTTCACCAAAAAAGTAGAACTTTTTAAGGTACACTTTAAAAATTACTTCCTTTGCCACACAGTCCTGGAATCTAACTTGCAAAGCTGTCCTAAACAATCCATTTGTATCTCCTCTGAGTCCATCAAATCACGCACAATGTAAGTTTTAAAAACTAATACCAACAACAACAATCAAATCAGGTGTACGTTTTTACAAGCAATAGCCCAAAGCTCCAAATAAAATTAACACCAAAAAACAAACAAAAAAAAATCAAAGGACATTCTCTTAGAAGTAGGAGTTCCTTAGTTTTACAATAGTTTTCTTTGCTTTTCACTGAAAAGAAAATGGCAAATGAAATTAACAGTGATAACGATGAGGACAGTTAGTTCCCAGGCAGAGGATGCAGGAATTTACAACCCAGGCTTGGCCCAGAGATCAGCGGGCACACACACACCAATGCTCAGGGGACGCTTTCAAGACATGTCACTATCTAACGGAAGTTCTAAAGGCCTTATTTTTAAGGCCTAAGGACAGCCCTATAAATGCACTGCAAAACACAACCTAGCAAAACTCCATTCTCCAAAACAATTCAAGAGTTTCCTACAATGCCCGAAACCGAAAGAGTCTGTGCTCTGGACACCCTCAGGACTGCCGCCTCTCTCAAGGCAAGGTGGCCAGCCCATGTGAATCGGAGCGCCACCACGTCAGTTTATGTGACAGATCCACTGGGAGCATCTGACGGTGATGGGGGCCCTCCCGGGCCGACGCTGCTGGAAGAGGAACAGAAATGCCATCTTCAGGGCCCTCCTACTTCCGTTCTCAAAACAGAAATGCACTGTTTCTCCTAGTCCTCACCCCTCAGCCCGGTACCTCTCGACAGCGGTGCCCCTCCAAAGAGCTTAGGTGTAAAGAAAAGCCTATAGTCTCGGACCAAGGTGAACAGAATGCTGTTGGTCAAAGGACTCCCACCCCCGACTCCCGTGCAAAATCAACCGCCAGCGCCTTCCGAGGAGACCCCCCCTGGCAGGGGACACGCCAGCAGCATAAATCGACATCCCAGTTCGCCCCCCACTCCTTCACCCTCGGGGTAAAAGGAACTAAGTGAACTGCAGGAGGGTGCCCTGCAAGCTCCCTCAAAGAGGGGCTGGGGTGGGGGTGGAAACGAAGAAGCAGCGGAAGGAAGGGGAAAGGACAAGCGGCAAAAGGAAGGGGACGAGAGCGCGCACCGCAAAGGGCACGAGTCTTCGGGGACGCGACTGCATCCCAGCTCCCCGGAGCTGGTGCGCCCCGCCTCTCGGGCGCTCCGCCCCGGGCAGAGAGCAAGGAAGGGGGATAAGGAGGCAACATCCTCCTCTGGCTCAGCCTCGCCCCTCACGAAGGGCTAGTCGGGGCTGTCGTGCCCTCTCCGTGTCGGGAGCGACGGCATCCGCAGCCTGCCCCGTCGGAGGGCGCGGACTACGGGGCCTCCCGCGCGTTCCGCGGTCTGCCTTTCACGCCCCCACCGCCGGAGGAGGCACCTCCGGGTGACGCCGGCCCGGCGCCAGGCGGCCGCGTCGGCTACCTGAAGCGGGGCGAGTCCTTCAGACACTCCTCGAAATCCACCGTCATCTTCATCCTGCCTCCGCCTCGTCTCGCAAGCGGCGCTGGAAGAGCCGAGGGAGCCGCGGGAGCGGCTGCGCTGGGGACCCAGACGGCTACGGCTGGCGCACGGCCGCGACTAGCGCTGCGGAGAGCTGCGGAGGGCGCCTCGCCCGCTGGTCATAGCAGCCGCGAAGACAGCGGCGGCAGCGACGGCTCGTCAGGCCCCAGTCCTGCCCCTCTTCCTCCCGCCCCCAGCAGAGGACCGACCTCAGGGAAACGACTCGGAGTGACAGCCCCAGCCAGCCAGCCACGAACACGACGGCCACTGGGAGGGGCTTCCGGTAGCACTGCCTGCGGGCGCTCGGGCAACGCGCCTGAGCGACGGTAGCGGAAGCCAGTGAGCGGCGCGACCGTGGGAGCCTCCTTGCCAAATGCGTCCCAAGGGCCAACCAGGATGCGCGGGCGTCGTTAGGCGGGACGAACCGGTTGCTGGGAGGCCGGCAGCTGAGGCTCCTCGGGAAGGAAGTCACGTGGCTGCGCGCCGCGCTTCCCCCGGAGCCCCCGCCTCTTCTCCTGCTTCTCCAGCCCCGCCCTGCTGAGCTGCCAACAAGGAGGAGCCGCCGCCTGCAGGTCTGAGGAAGGAGAGTTGCTTTTCAAGGCAGCTTTGGCAGAAATCTGAAAAGGGTAAAAGAGTAGAGATTATAAAAGGAAGAGATGGTCTAAGCCACCACTTCCTTTCAGTTTAGAGAAACCGAGGCCAGGAGAGGAGCGAGGGTAACTTTAATGATAAAATCCGTCTTTCACTTACCGGCTTCATCACGTAATAATTTGAAAGTATCTCCCATGTATTGATAAATATTTTCATATAACCAGAGACTACTTTCAGAAGGAGCTGGCATTTGGGGTGGCCATGGAAAGATCAGAAGGATTTAGACAGATGGGGGAGGCAGGGCGTTTTGTGTGGAGGAACCGTTCTCAAAACCACAGAAAACATTCCTCCTTACTGACGCCTTTCTCTCAGTAGCCTTTGCCAGCTCTAAGATGATAGGATTCTGAAAATGCAGGCTCATTTACTCAACTTGCAACACCTGCCCTCTGATACACGATTTTTCTAGGAGCCACTGTAAGATACTCATCTTCTGATCCCCACAATAATCCCACAAGCCCCTACTTCTGATTCTTAGATGCCACGGACTCATGGCATGTAAGTAAAAAGTACCATGGATACATTGTATTTAAGTATATACTTCTAAACTCAACCTAAAAACCATACCTGTAAAAATGCACAGGGAGGGTTAGAACAGTATAGTGGCTCTGGAGGTAAACTTCCTGGATTTGCCTGCTAGCTTTCTCACTGCAAAATGAAGATAATACCACTGATCTGACAGAGTGTCCTGAGGCTGAATAGATAAGAACTCAAGTCAACAGTGCCACATAGTAATCATTCAGTTAATGTTGGTTATTATCATAATTGTACCACTTTCTTCTTCAGTACCATAAGCAGAAGTTAGGTTTAACTTCCATAGGTTTAACTTCCACTTCAGTACCATAGCAGAAGTTAGGCACTTCCACTGCCTAAAGTCTTATATAATAACCCCTTTGACCATCTGGTTAAGTATAGCATGATGGCATGCTGTTTTTCATAACGTATGGTTATATCTTGATCTCTTCATCAACTTTAGAAAGTAACAGCATACTTTTGAGACATTTCAAAGAATATACGAGCATTATATATGTTTCTTCTTTGTTTATAAACTTGGTTTCTTTTTTTAATTGAATTGCATAGCCCTAGAATCTACTAGAAACTATTGGCAGTTAAACATTCAGTGTCCTCAGACACTTCAGTTAGTCAAAACAACCTCTTCTAGATTTGTAACTTCTGTGTCAAATTTAGAGAGTTGGCCATTTCTACATTTAATTGTATTCCATATGCATGACAACTAATCTGTGTATACAATATCTTATTGTTTCAATGACTCAACACAATGTAACCTTTTGGAAGACACCTAACATGACACTTTGAGATTCAGATTAAAATTCAACTGCATGGCACCATCAATGCAAATAACTAAGCCAATTATCAAATGAACATCTTTCTGTGGATGGCTAAATTTACATATACCTAGTTAGTGATAACGCTGTCACAATTTTTCTTTGCCCTGTGATAAAGCAAGCATTTTGGGGTGTCAATTGTAAGATACGTCTTAAATTGAGAAATATTAAAAGTGAGATAGGGTAGGAACATGGAGTCTTAGAATAGAATTACAATATCATTATTCTTATAATAATGGAAACCAAGGCCCCAAGATACAAAAATAACTTGCTAGGTGACTCAGGCCCCATGATCCAGACTCTAACTGCAAACTGCCCACTCTCCCTTTAGAATTCAGCCTTTACAGTTGTGGCTCTGTCTGCCTGTGAAGCATTTCCTTTTCATCTCTTTAAAACGCAGCTCAGGGCTTCCCTGGTGGCGCAGTGATTGAGAGTCCGCCTGCCGATGCAGGGGACTCGGGTTCGTGCCCCGGGCCGGGAGGATCCCACATGCCGTGGAGCGGCTAGGCCCCTGAGCCATGGCCGCTGAGCCTGCGAGTCCGGAGCCTGTGCTCCGCAACGGGAGAGGCCACAAGAGTGAGAGGCCCGCGTACCGCAAAAAAAAAAAAAAAAAACGCAGCTCAGATGCCACCTCTTTCAGGAAGCCTTCTCTGTTTGCTGAAATACAGACCTCTCTTTTCAACACACAGTGAAAGTTAGTTACCAGGCCCAGTTTACACTCTTAGATGATATAAATGATCAAAACTTAAATCTCTTCCAAATTTCTTCTCCCCAGACTTCCTAGTTCCTTCCTCCAAACCCTCTGGAACCCTGCATACCCACAGCCCTTCCCAGAATGCTTCTGATTTTCTCTGAGAATACTTTTGACTATACATCCTCTCGAGCAGAGGTTGTTCAGTGCCCCTTCTCTGATCTTTCTGAACCAGGATACATAGTCAACAACAGTCTAACTCTTGACAGCAACTTATAATTTATATTCCACCTTCATGTAAGAATTTCTTCTTTGAGGCTAATATCATCTAAATAAACCACTGTCTTACTTGCCTCATTGCTGTTATCTACCAATTTCCTAGTAGCCCCCTCCCTTAGCCTGACTCATTGCATTGCAAATTATCTCAAGAAAAGGGAATTATGATGAAGGTAACCATGAGCAGTTACTAGAACTGAGAAGCCCAGAAACTCAGGCATCTCTGGGCACTGGTTTCCCTCTCTTAGCAGCTGTATCCTCTCTTTCTCACCTACTCCCCAACTCCCACCAGTTTCCTCCTTGCTCTCTTAGGGATTCTGTTCCCCTGTGAACCTGGCTTGCATATAAGCCCTCACTGCTAACTTGTTCCTTCAACAAGTTGGTTGTCAGATGGCTATAGGGGCCAAGCAAATAAAGTAAATGAATGAAGCTGGCCAGGTGTGAGCATATGGCGAGGGGAAGGCCATGGTGAAGGGGAAAGCAGGTGCCCTGTGTTCTACTTGTCTTCAGTTTTTGCCATATCAGACTTTTGAATTTTACAAGAGAAACCAAATAGCCAGATTTCAATGTGAAACCTTCCAATTCTCAAACGTTGGCAACCCATTCAAAATATTGTAAAACATCGCACGGGTCATAAAAATGTGTCCGGGCCACTCTGCAGCTTCTGCTAAATATTTCTTGACAATTCTTGATGTATCCTTTCAACCTATGCTCCTGGAGCTTATCATTTTAACCTGTTTTCCAATTCCCAGATCCCAGGAGAAAATCTGATTAACCCAGCTCATCATTTCATGACAGGTCACACAGGTCCCTGGCAAGCCGACAGAAGGGCAGGATGACTCAACTTAATCATTTGTACAGGAATGGTGTCAGGATGCAGGATTCAGGACAGCTGACTACTAGACAAGGCAATTTCCCTAAAAGAAGGTGTCGATGGCCAGGTCCCATAAAACACAGCAAGTAAACTCTCATCCAAGACTTTGGCCTTTCACTCACAGTCTTCCAACCCCAATTCCTACCCTCAGCTAAGGAGATTTCAACATTCACTCATTCCTTCTTCATTCAATAATATCCATTGAGCATGTACTCTGGCCAAACCCTGTGGTAGGCTCTGAGGTTTACAGGTGAAATAAACAGTGTCTCGCGTCTAGAGCTATCAGACCAGAGGGGGAAATATGTGATTAGTTCTGGGCCAGGGGCATGCACAGGGGGCTACTCATACTCTGATGGTCATTTCTCCCAGTGAAGGAAATAAGGTTTCTCATACCTCCACAGATATGAGGGATCTTGAAAAAGATCCAAGAGAAGGTGTGGAAGGTCTTTCCAAGGACCTTTAATCACAGAGAACTATGTGACTAAAGCACAGAGGTAAACGGTGACCAGATACCAAGGACCTTGCCTGCCACACTAAGGAATTTTTATCTTAAAGCAGTGGGAAGTCACTGGGAGAATTTAAGCCTGGGAGTGAGATCTGATTTGAATTTTAAAGGACAGTGGGGCAAGGGGGTGGGGGCAATTTCGAGGTTTTCAATCAAGGCAACTGCAGTCAAGAGATGTTTAGGGGGCTTCCCTGGTAGTGCAGTGGTTAAGAATCCGCCTGCCAATGCAGGGGACACGGGTTCGAGCCCTGGTCAGGGAAGATCCCACATGCCCCGGAGCAACCAAGCCCGTGTGCTACAACTACTGAGCCTGTGCTCTAGAGCCCGCGCGCCACAACTACTGAAGCCCACGCACCTAGAGCCCGTGCTCCACAACAAGAGAAGCCACCACAATGAGAAGCCCGCACACTGCAACGAAGAGTAGCCCCCGCTCGCCGCAACTAGAGAAAACCCGCACGCAGCAACGAAGACCCAATGCAACCAAAAATAAATAAATAAATAAATAAATTTATATTTAAAAAAAAAAAGAGAGATGTTTAGGAAATACAGTTAAAAGGTTCTGATGGCCAAATGAATGTAAGGGAGGCAATGAAGACTGAACCCCTAGGATGACTCCAGGTTACAGGTTGTAGACTGGTAGGAGGCGGTGTCATTCACACAGAGAGAAGAAACGTTATCTCTTTGGCTCAGAATATGTCACTCCAGAAAGTCCTTACATGTTCCCATGTTAAACTTTGTCTCACCCAGAACATTCCATGCACAAGCTCAACCTTCAATGTTCCCTGCTGTCTCACTCACACACATTCACTTCACACCCCAAGTCCCGACCCCAGGACTCTCTCTTTCAGGCTGTTGGTATCCACCTGTCTGGTCTTCCTCCACCACTTCAACAGCTTTTTTTTTTTTTTTTTTTTTTTATCATGCCCCCTACCTCTCCCTAGGTCATTCCCTGGCTATTTCACACACCCAGCACTGGATCAATCCAAAGATTTCCTTCATGATGTCTCCCCCGCTAGTTGTTGAGCAATACTGGAGACAATTTATATCTTAAAGCAATGGGAGCCGTTGGAAGAGTTTAAGAGAGGAGTGTGATGTGATCCAACTTGTATGTTACAGGGGGCTGGGTAGCCAAGAGTTGAAGGCTTTTACGGCTGAGACTGTATCACTGCATTCAGTAGTTCAAGACTTGGACACTACATACTTAGGCGTTTCAACTGTCTTTTTATTATTTATGTTGCCACCTCCCTGGCGCACTGACACAATGGCTATTCCCAAACTTTGCCAGCCAAGCTGTGGCCCACACCTCCATGATCTGTAGATAATTTTGCCTCTCCACAAAGAAGACAGGAGTCATTAGGTAGGAATACTCTTCCCAGCCCTGCCCCGCATACTCATCTACATTCCCATCTTCCTTACTTCTTACCCACCTAACTCAGAGGAAAGTGTATCTTTTCCTTGTGCTCCAGACCTCACCCCCTCTATTCTCCTCTGAGAAAGGTTCTTTCTCGGTATCCTCACCCTTTCTCTCCACTGACCTTTCTTTTCTCTTTGAAGAAAAGAGAAAGAAATAGAAGCATATATCCTCTGTATCGGTAAGGATCATTTTTGTTGTAAGAGAAACTGAGTAAGGCAAAAATAAAGAGTTCATGATAAAATAGGATGATTTCACCAGGAATGGGGATGACAGGCTTTCCATGGACCTTGAGAAGTAGTTGGAACCAGGCCCTGTAAAGCCTGGATGCTCCCTCCCCTCTGTCCTTTCCAAACATCTGCTTTGTTCTTCTGCACACCTGAAGCTCACTTCACCTGACTGTCCGGGCCCAGCTCCTGAGATTAACCAACCAACCTGCAAGAAAGGGTTTTCTCTCTTGACCCAAATTCTAAATTTCTTGGGGGAAGTATCAGCCCAGCTTGGATGATGTACCCCATCAAGGGCCAACTGACCACATCAAGGGGACAGCCACATACAAACATAGCTTCAGAAGCCTCCCTCTGTCACCATGTGGATAGGGGATCAGTTAGCAAAGAAGGCAGACAGGTGAGTTGAGTAAACCCCCCCTTTGGCTGTTGCCAAATCTCCCTCCATTGCTTCCTAAGATTCTTAAGAGCATAGTCGCCACCTTTTCTCCTCCTGTTCATTCCACTATCCACTGCATTCTGTTCTCCACTCCCTACCCACCCCCATCAGCTGTTTTCAGTGAGGTCACTTTCCGATTGCCAAGCCAAAGGACACTTTCCAGTACTTATTTTTCCTAACATCTCTTCAGCGCTTGACACTCTTGGCAACTCTTTTCACCTTGGAAACTCATAGCACTCTCATGCTTAAAATTCTTCAATAGTTTATCATCACCTAAAGCTATGGTTTTTAAGCTTTCCTTAATCATGGGACCCTTTGTTTAAAAGAAAAAGTCTTTCACTAGTACCCGCTATTCAATGGGTAAAAGCAGAGTTGGTGTGGTTGAATTAGGGGTGGGAGACCCAGACCCCTGCCCACCTGGGCCCACTCCGCATTCCCAGATGACCCACCAGTGGACCCCAAAGAGATCTCACAGCTCTACTGAATAGAATTTGAAAACCACAGATCTGTAGGATAAACTCCAAATTCCTTAATTTCAAAAATCAGGCCCCATCAACCTGCCAACCTTTCCTACCTTCTTTGCTGCCAATCTCTCTACTCCAGACAGGTTCAGCCATCCACGAAGGGATTCTTTCAGTGGCTTTGGTGTGCTTTTTTCTCAGCCCCACCGTGGTACATGATGTTTCCTCTGCCTGAGTGGGCCTCCTTCCTCTGTGTGCCCGGTGGGCTCCAATTCATTATTTGTAAGTTGGCTTAAATGGAATCTCCTCAGGTGCTTCCCACATGATGTGACTTCTCCTTTGTGTCAGCACATAACTCCGTTAGAACAGAGTTCAGTTCAGCTTTATAATTTGAGATTTTTATACTCATGTTCTCTTCAGACCTGGAGCTGCTGGGTGGTGACATTATGTTCTTTTCATCTTTTTAGCTCTAGAACCTAACCTAGTCTAAGTGTCTGATAAATGTTGAGTAAATAGATGTATTTCTCTCCCCAGATGATCTTTTTCTTATTTGCATCCCCATGGTTACTTCCCCACCAGATTATGGGGAAGTATGTACTTCCCCACCAGATTATGAGCTCAGATTACAATACTTATATGTTAGGGTGATGGTGAGAACTAAATAAGATATACATAAAAGTGCCTAACAATGCCTGATTCATTGGGAGTTTTTCATCCTGGCTGTATAACAGAATCCCCTTTAGAGTTGTTCTGTGTTTGTTTGTTTTAATGTAGACTTGTGGGCCCTCCTTATTAAATCAGATTTTCCAGAAGTGGTCCAGGGCATAAGTCCCACAGATGACTCTGGTGCACAGCCTTCATAACTGAAACTCAATACACGCTACCTAATGTTCATTTTGTAACTGGCATAGGTCCTGTTGGGTCTATACTTCAGTACAGTCTGTACCCTCTGCTGCTCTTCTTCCTTCCTTCTGCCCCCTTCCCACCTTCCTGCCTTTATTACATAGTAAGAAGACTTACTCTTTGCCCAACTACGAACCCCACAGATCCAAAACACCAAAGTTTCTAAGATTAAGAATCAAGAATGTAACTTCTTGATCTGGCTATGGTCTCTCTCTCAGCGCTTTCCTGGAAGTCCTCTCTCATAACCACCACATTTAATTGATCCTCAGATCCTGTTAACTTTTTCTTGTGTAATAGCTCTTGAATTTGTGCCCAGCTTCCAATCCTCATTGCCACTGCCTTGGTTCAAGGCCTTCAATATCCCTTGCCAGAATTATTCTAAATAGCATCCTAACTGGGCTCCTTGCTTGTTATAGGCTGAACTGTGTTCCCCTCAAATTTATATGTTGAAGCCCTGTGCCCAGTACCTCAGAATGCGATTATATTTGGAGATGGGGTCTTTAGGGAGGTATTAAGGTTAAGTGAGGTCATAATGGTGGGGCCCTCATTTAACAGTATGAGTGATATCCTTATAAGAAGAGGAAGGGATCCTAGGGATGCAGGCACACTGAGAAAAGGCCAAGTGAGGACACAGAGAGAAGGCAGCTGCCTGCAAGGCAAGGAGAGAGGCCTCAGGAGATACCTGCCAACACATTGATTTTGGACTTCCAGCCTCCAGAGCTGTGAGAAAATAAATTTCTGTGGTTTAAGCCACCCAGCCTGTGGTATTTTGTTATGGCAGCCCTAGCAAACTAATAGAGTCTTGGGTGTCCGGGGAATCCTCCACTTTACTCAGAAGAGTCAGCCTGCCACCGTCAAAGCCAGAACGGCTGTCATTCTCATTCCCAGCCCTCCTCACACAGAGGAGGAGGGATTGTGACCTAGGCTTGGCCAGTGAGAAGCAGCCACCCCAATCTTGGTCTCAAGTCATAGACAGAAGCGGAAACTAAAAACATTGTTTTGTCCAGTCCCTTTACTTTATAGGTGAAGAAATGGAGGCACAGCAAAGAGTAATCTGTGCACTTATCAGACCTCACGGGGATTCCATGCCAGAGCCCAGGCTCAGCACACTGCTTCCTATTTCTCCTAAAAGCCCAGGCACTAAGGCCAGCTCCACTGGTGCTGGTCATCCAGCACCTGAACACAGTCAGGGCCTGGTCAGCAAGGACAGAGGGGCACTGGTGTCTGCCACAATGGCAAAGGATCAACGTGACTAACCCTGACAAATCAAAAGGAAAAAGAAGGAAAAGACAAGAATGCTCACATCTTAAAAAATGGAAGTAATACAAATGGACAAAAAATTACGAAATTCAGAAATCAAATACATGCAAATTAGAAAGATATACCTTTTCCTCCCCTCTCAGATGGTAAAGATGGAAAAGAATGCCCTAGAAAACGACCCATTAGAGTGTAAACCTCCTGAGAACAGAGACTTCTGTTTTGCTCGCCACTATATCCCTATCATGTGGCACAGAGCCTGGCACATAGTTGGGGCAATTTAATATTTAATATTCAGTAAGTGACTAGCACACCTGTGTGAGATCGGCTTTCCTTATTGCACAGGAAGGCAGTCAAATCCAAGCCCTGCAGCCTTCCCTCTGCCACACACAACACATAAGAAAATACCTGTTCTTTAAAGAAGTATGACTGGCTGTACCACACAGCTCTGAAAGCTCTGGTGCATAAGAAGATAAAATACCTTCAAAAAGAAAACATGTATAAGAAGGAAAAATTAAGTAATTTTTCTCACTGGTGAGACTGTGTAGATAGAGGTTCTCATACACTGGAGAAGCACAGAACTTTTCTGAAGGACCGTTTGGCAATATGTATCAAAGTGCTAAATATGTTTATCTTTGAATTTATCTTAAGAAAAGGATAGGAGATATGTACACATACATATTTGCTGCAGTGTTATTTCTGGAGAAAAAAAGATATATTCTAAATTTTTACTAATAGACGGGTTAAATAAACTATAATATATACATACAGTAGAATACTATGTAATGAGAAGAAAATAAATCCAATATTAGCAATGATTATTAGTTTTGGTTTAATCCTTTATCGTGTACCTCCTTTCTTTGTAAACATATATATTACTTTTATAATTGAAAAAAAGTCTTCAGACCTATTATTCCAAGAAAAGTAGACCCTAAAGTGTTTAAAATTTTACCTATTTGCTCTATTTTAATCACTTATATCCTGTATGTCTCTTAAATTAAGAAAATATTAAATAATAAGGCAGTTAAAATAAAGTTTTTCTAAAAACATGGAAACTATGGGAAAGAGAATAAAAAGTTATGCTAAGAACCCAGGCTCTTTTTTTTTGGACAAGGTTAAAAATAAAATACACTGTTATGTTGTTCCAATTAACTGAGAAAAGAATTCATACCACTAACTCAGGAAAGACGAACATTTTCCAAGAGAAATTTATACAAGCTTAATTTCTGTTCCTATCACCTGTTAGGCAACTAATGTGCACTTCCACTGAACCCTCTCTTTAGTGCTGAATTCATGGCTTTGAAAGTGCTTACACATGAGGATGTGGTATTATCACAAGGACATTTTGGTACTTCCTTTTAGTGGGCCTCAAAACACATACCCTGTTTTCTTTACTTTTGTTATTTTAAAGAAAGTTTGGTATTTCCAAATACCAATGAAGCTTTACTAGGGGACTTCAGTTTTGTTGCTGTTGTTTATGATTTAAATACTTTGAACATTTGCACATGTACAAAGGGGTATGCACTGAAGAGTAGGTCTCCTTCCTGCTGCTGTTGATGCTAGGAGCACTCATGTCTTAGGCTTCACTGCTTCCTTCCTTACCTACCAAGGGCCACCCATGACCTTCAGCAGAACATTTACTGCTTTTCTTCCTAATATCTGTCTTTTGCCTTTAACTGCCTCTTGGCAGAAGTGCTAGGGAAGTAGAAGGCAATAGAAATAAATTTGTCTTCTTCCTCCTAGTCTTCCTTCATGTGCTAAAGTTGGTATTGTTAGGTAAAACCAAGCTATTGATTTTCACGGCTGAAATTTAAAACTTTTTTTTTTTAATTTTTATCAACTGCAGGAATAGAGCCAAATATGTCCCTCACTAGAAAAGCTAAGAAGCTGCCTACCTCATTCCTTAATCTCTCCTAATGACAGGGTGGCTTGTTGTTGTTGCTTAAAAAAGGAAAAAGAGGGGGGAGGAGCTGACGAATTTTACCTATTTATTAGTTCTTTTGAACACACTGTGCTATATCAAGGTATAGATCTACATTATGCTATATCAAGGTATAGATCTATAGAGGAGCTGACGAATTTTACCTATTTATTAGTTCCTTTGAACACACTGTGCTACATCAAGGTATAGATCTACGTTACGAGGGAAGTATTCTTTTTTTAAAATGTAATGTTGACATTACTCATAGCCTTTTGCACCAACACAAATGCTCACCCAAATCCTATAAATCCAAAGCTACACATTCAAACACCAGATGTATGTGCTCTGGGAATGCGAGGGGAAGGATGATGTTTCAAGTTAGTAAAATATTGAGTACAAGGCATAAACTGTTAGAGAAGTGGCAGAGTCCAGGAGTACAAGGGGTTAACGGCCCCATCCCCGCCTGGGACCTCAGTGCCTCAAGTGTAATGCTGTTCAATGTACTGTGATTTCAACATGACTGGTCACAGCATAGCTACGTTCAAAGAACAGGAATTGTCCAACTCCTCTCGTCCCAGCCACCACGACTCCAGTTCCTCGCAGTTCTGACTCCAGCTTTCTTACCTCTCTCAGAGAATTAGAACACTTGTTAGAGCAAAACTAATAGGTGGGCTAGTGCCAGTGGTGTGCCGCCACTGACAAAAGGGGTGTGTATCACCGCTGGCATTGGTTACATTGCTACATACATATAACTAGCCAGAGTCAACCCTCCCCTCCACCCATGGAACAGCTGACCTGCCAGGCAACTTCTGGCAGAGAAGCTCCACAGAGACGACCGTCAGGCATGCCGAGACCACGAACCTTCTGATGGACGTAACAGCCCTCGCTATTCTCCTCGGCTGATTCCATAACTGGCCGCTGCAAGGGGCCTGGGTGGGCAAGGGCACTGCCACAGAGCTGTCGGCAGCTTGTCGACGTGACTCGAAGGCAGCAGAGGTGGGTGGCACTATGGAGATAAGCAGTTCACACTTCCCCATCCTTCCCCCCACTCCCTAACTTGGAAACACAAGGTACTTTGGGATCTGAAATCAGCCTCTCGCAGCTGCTCTGCCCTGGATTGTGCTTTGCCAACTGCTTCCTTGGGGCCGTCCCTCAAGGAGTGGTTGGGTTTTGCCTTTTAGTTCACTATAGGTCACAGCAAGACATTTGGCCACACAACCAAACAGGGAGGACCTCCTATATCAGGAGTCATGATCTTACAGAGCCATAAGAACCTTCAGGATTCTATAAAGGACTCACCCAGGGTGACACAGCCAGCTTGCAGAACAAGAATTCAAACAGGTCTCCTGAAGCAGTGTTTCTCAAACTTGTGAAACCAGGATCCATGGTCAGAAATACATTTAACCTCGTTACCAATGAGTGAGTGAAATGTAGACATACATGTGATTGAAACAGACATGGCATGACACAGTATTACCCTTTCCAAATGCTATGCTCTGTTTTCTGTTGTTGTTATTATTATCATTATTTTTTGGCCGCGCCATGCAGCTTGCAGGATCTTAGCTCCCTAACCAGGGATTGAATCCGGGCCCTTGGCAGTGAGAGTGCGGAGTCCTAACTGCTGGACCATCAGGGAGCTCCCTCTGTTATTATTTTTAAAAAGCTTTTTTGACCTACTAAGTCGGTCTATGACCCACTAATGAGTCACAACTTGCAGTCTGAAGAGGCCCATACACATAAGCAAAAACTCCTTGTGCTATTTCATTTTGAACCATCTGGCTCATTTTAAACTAGGTACATAGTAAAAATTTCTGAAAATAAGAGTATAGTCATCCCTCTGTATCAGCCCTCTTCCTCTGTCTTCAAAGCCAGTAATGTACAGTTCTGTGTCCATACTTCCCTCTGACCACAGTCAAGAAAGGTTATCTACCTTTAAGCAGTCATGTGATTAGGTGGGGACCACTTGAATAATCCAGAATAATCTCTGCATCTCAAGGTCCTTAATCACATCTGCAAAGTTCCTTGGTCACATGAGGTGGTATATTCATAGGTTCCAGGGATTAGAAAATGGACATGTTTGGGGAGGGTATTATTCTGCCTACAACAAATGACTTGATCTGACTTAAGGTTTTACCAGGATAACCCTGAGTGCTCTGTGGGGAATAAACTGTAGGGGACAAGGGTGGAAGCAGGGAGACCAAGTAGGAGGCTATTGGAATAATCCAGGTGAGAGCTGGTCAAGGCCTGAGTGCCAGTAGTAGAGGTGGTGACATGTAGTCTAATTCTGGTTTTTTTGTGCAGGTAGAGCTGACATGATTTGCTGATGGATTGGATGTGGGGTATGAGAGGAGGGTGTCAAGGATAACTCCAAGGATGACACTCTCCCCCCCACCCCCTTAGAGTACGTGACATATGTTGTGTTGATTTGTTTAACTATCTTCCCTGTAAGACTGAAAGTTCTAAGGGAGAAGGGCTCAAATCTGCCTTGTTCATTGTCGTATTCTCACATCAAGGAGTGCATAGAACATAGCAATACAGCTCATAACTGCTATTTATTGAGCCGTTGATATGTGCCAGGCACTTAACATAATCTCATTTAATCATCAGAACAGCCTCATGAGGTAGGTACTATTATTATCCTCATTTACTAAGTGAGGAAACTGAGGCCCAGAGAAATGAAATGACATACACCAGTGAATACAAGGGTGGAATTCAAATCCATATTGAGAGGCTTCCCTAGTGGTGCAGTGGTTAAGAATCTGCCTGCCAATGCAGGGGACGTGGGTTCGATCCCTGGTCCGGGAAGATTACCACATGCCACGGAGCTACTAAGCCCGTGTGCACAACTACTGAGCCTGCGCTCTAGAGCCCACAAGCCACAACTACTGAAGCCCTCACGCCTAGAGCCCGTGCTCCGCAATAAGAGAAGCCACCGCAATGAGGCAATGAGAAGCCTGCGCACTGCAACGAAAGAGTAGACCCTGCTTGCCGCAACTGGAGAAGGCCCATGTGCAGCAATGAAGACCCAACGCAGCCAAAAATTAAAAGTTTTAAAAAATAAATAAAACAAATCCATAATGAATAAATGAAATAAAATAATTCTTTCAAGATAAGCAAACATTTGGGTTTAGCTAAATATTCTAACCACATATGAAATGGGAGAGGGAGAAAAGGACATAGATTTACAAATATTTCAAAGTTTTAGCCGTAGAAAAATCATGTCAAAAAATAACAAATGTTAGTGTCACTAACTTAAGGGTTCTCAAACTATAGTCCATCTTAGCTGTGGTTTGGTTACTGTGATGACGTATACAGACAGTAACTTCAAAAATGTTTTATAACCAATCCGGAGGCAGTGAAGAGAAAAACAGATGACATCAGGCAGACCATGGGGGCACAGTAAAAAACGTCCAGACATGAGAGTGAAGAGGGAGGAATTTTAGTCTTACTTTAGTCCCATCCACTCATTAGCCAATACTCTTAAGGCATTTATTTCATCTTTCTGAGACCATCTCAACTATAAAAACGATATAGTATTTTCTGCTTTACTACCCCGTAGACTCTTGGGAGAAACTAAATTTATTCATTCAGTAGATACAGAGCACCTACTACGTGTGCCTGGCATTGCTCTAGACACCAGGAACATGTCATGAACAAGACAGACAAAATCCTTGCCCTCATGGGGTTTGCATTCTAGTGGAAAGGAGGATTGACAAAAATAAGAACAAATAAGTAGATATTTTCAAGAGTAATATGCACCCTGAAGAAAAATAAAAGAGGACAGGGGTTATAGAGTGATCAGGGAAGAGGTAACATCAGACAGAGACTTGAATATAAAGAAAGAAAGCTAGACAGTGATCTGGGGAAAGGGCAGTCCAGGCAGGGCAAACAGAATTTAAGTTCCTGAGGTCAGAATGAACTGGGGGTTCACATGTGAGGAATAGCCAGGAGTGAGCACGGGGGGATAGTGGTAGATGATGCTACAGAGATAGGCAGGGGCCAGGTCATGCATAGCTTTGCAGGCCATGGCAGAGAGCTGGGGTTTTATTGTGCATGTGGTATGAAGATAATGAAAGCAAAAATGTGCAAAGAGCAACACAAATAGTAGACAACAGAGGTGTAACATGGACTTTGGCAGCAATATGACACATCTGTTAAGAAGAGCATGGGTTCTAGAGGCTGCCTGGTTGGAATCTTGGGTGCACCACTTACCGTGTGTGGCCTTGGATAGGATACTTAACTTCTTAGTGCCTCAATTTCCTCACTTGTAAAATAGCAGTAGTAATAGTACTTACCATATTAGGGTTGTTTTGAAGATTAAATGAGATATTACACATATAACACTCAGAATACTTTCTAGAATTAAGTGCTCAATAAATGTTAGCCATTATTACTATCAGTTACCAAGTTGTACAACTAATTGAGTTCATTAAGGTAGACTTCACTAATTCAGAATCTGCAAGTTATTTTTTAAACAGAAAATTTACATATAAAGAAAAAACATTTTTAGGGCTTCCCCGGTGGCGCAGTGGTTGGGAGTCCGCCTGCCAATGTGGGGGACATGAGTTGGAGCTCTGATCCAGGAGGATCCTGCATGCTGCAGAGCAGCTGGGCCCTTGCGCCACAACTGCTGAGCCTGCGCTCTGGAGCCCACGAGCCACAACTGCTAAGGCCTGTGGGCCTGCAGCCTGTACTCTGCAACGGGAGAGGCCACTGCAGTGAGAGGCCCGCACACTGCAGCGGGGAAGTGGCTCCTGCTCGCCACAGCTAGAGGGGGCCTGCACACAGCAACGGAGACCCAACACAGCCAAAAATAAATAAATAAAATAAATAAATTTTTAAAAAAAGAAAAAGAAAAAACATTTTTAAACAGGAAAACTAAATGCATATTTCTTCTATATAAAGAATTCAGACAATAAATGAAATTAGCCTCCCTGAAGGTCTGAATGTGCTTATTTATAAAAGGTTTGAATAAGCACACTGAAGGGCTTTATCTGCTTGTTGTTCCTTCCTTTGGGGGACCAGCCCTCCCTCTTCCGCAGTGATTCTTCTTGGTCTGTGTAGTCCTGGTGAGGAGTGAAGATGAGATCCAGCTTTGCCCGGAGTCCTCCATCCGCACTCTGTCTTCTCCATTCCTGCCTCCTTTCTCCAACGTACACACACAGCGATTGTTCAAAGAAGGAGCAGCACAAGGCTCAGACTGGGCCAAATCGGAGTCCTCCTTGGGAGTTTTTCAGACAATGCTCTCTCTTTCTGGCATCTCAAGCCTCTACGGATGACATAGACCAGGAAGTAGCAGCCAACTCTACCACCAGGTGGAGAGAATGAGGCCAGCACAGAGAGAAACAGTCAAAAGATAGAGATAGCCCTGCTGAGAATTCAGCCACAACTAAAGTCAGCTCTATGTACCTCTGGACTTTACAGTTATGTGAGACATAAATTCCTATTTTACTTAAGGATTTGGTTTCTTTGCACCAAAAGACTTGATATACATACCTTCTCTGAAAGATGCTCTTTGATTTTCTAAGATACCTGTAATAGTCTGCATCTATATAACATTCTTTATAAGATGCTTCAAGAAACTGACCAAAAAAAAACCAAAAAACATTACGGATGTTATACAATGTGTAAAGATGAAAGTTAGAAATCAGTTGTCAGGTTAGCTGATAACCCAAGGCAGGCACAAACTTCGTCAATATTTTTGGTAACCCATGTTTTCAGATCTACAGTGGACCTCATGCTAGTTACTGGAGTCACCTTAGGAATGAACTATGTCATGTTAAGTTTTCATTGTATTTGTTACTTTTCAGGGAAAGTGATTTCAGTCTCAGTAAAACCTAATACACGTAGTAGTATCACAGTGGTGCTATTTTTGCCATCTTTGTGTAATAATAGAAAGGCATCATCTGTTTCAACAGTCTAAAGGGATTCCATATCCACAAATTCACCCTATTTCATATTTTAGTAACTTTTCCCTTACTTTCACAGTGTTTAGCAAAATCTTGTTTTTGTTTGTAAGAAGGAAATTGGAGTAATGTGCAATTGAAGCAAACCAGATTAAGAACCAAGCTATTCTAAAACCCAGCTGCCAACCAGCTACTCAGTCACCCACCCTACTTAATATGTTCTCTTGGAATTGACTAGCAGCCAAAACCAAATTCTCTTCAAAACTGGATTAAGGTGCATGTGGATAACAAAATGCTCTTAAACAAGCCTTTCCATATTAGTAAATAACTTGAGAGGAAAGAGGCAGATGAAAAATCCCTGGGAATTTATGAAAACTCGGCAGACATGTTTATCACTTAGGTTATGCAAGAAACTACCCTAATAATAAATAAGCACACTGAAAAAGTCCTTGTGTAACACACAACATATTTTACCACCATTTGAAAAAATGTTTTTTATTTTTATTTTTAACCTTTCTAAATTCAGGCACACAATGCCTTCAAGAAGCTATTTTTGGTGCTGGTACAGTGTTCTGACACCTTCTCCCTGAGTAAAATTGACACAGCTGCTGAAATTAACATTTTTATCTCCATGGACCCACGTGTCCCTGAGAAATATAAAATATCATTGCGTTTTTCTGCTAACCAGCATTTGGAAGCAGACAGCTATTCAAGCCAAATCTACTCCAGTCCTCTGAGAGAGGGACCTTGTTATCACTAATCCATATCTCCTTTGAATATTGTAAGGCCTTACACAGGGTGAATAAACTCACCTCAAACTAAACCAAACAGATGTGTCTGTGGTACCCCAAATCCCATGTGTTGGGATCTGCATATAGATAATACCTTGGCAATCCAGCAAGTTTGCTTGATGCCCAGATCTAGAGAGGAAGGAAGAGCAGTGCAACTGTAATGTTTCCTTACATCCAATACAGAAACAGGTCCAAGGCACTGGAATCTATGCAAAATTTCCTCTTGTTCCCTCTACCCACATCTCCTTTTAATTGACCCTAGGGCTCCATCATTACAGATTGGAATCACAATCTAACGTTTCACTAGTCAATATACCTCAAGACTCAAGAATAATTAAACATTTGTCATGCACTTTCCTATGTGTTAGAAATACAAGAAAGATGTATTTAGTCCAAGGGAATAGAAGACAGGTACATAATTATAACACAGAGCAGAATGTGCTAAGGGAGAAATAAGTATAATGTAACAGGGATTCAAAGGAAAAAAACCACCACATATGAAAAAGCTTAATGAAAGAAGTGAATCTTGACCTAAAAGACAGGAAAGATCAGAATGACAGAGGCTGATAGAGAAAAGAAAAAGAAGGTGAGAAAGCCCGAGCTATGTTAGTGAAAAAAGAGCAGCCCAGCTTCACACAAACCAAGGGAATATATAGAGAGTAGAAAGAAAGGACCTAAGGATGAACTGAGTTTTGATTTTATCCAGTAGGCTGTAGGGAGCCAGGGCCCTCCAAACCAGGAATATCTTAATGCATGATTAGGTTTGTCTTAAAAGAAAATTAACATCCAGGAATAGGATGGATGTAGATTAGCAAGGGTGACAGAGGAAGGACTGAAGGAATGAGACTAGTTGGAGGGTAGATAATAAAGGATCAGAGTGAGAAGAGTTACAGAGAAGTTAGAAAAGGACAGATTCAAGAGATATTTTAAAGGTAATATTGACAGAGCTTAGTAATTTATAAGATGTTAGGGTAAGGGCAGGGAGGGCATCAAAGATGGCTTTGCATAGCATGGGTGACAGGAAGACACCACTCCACAATTATGGCATGGTTTGGTATGGAAATTTTATGAGTTTAGTTTTGTACACATTGAGCTTAAACAAAAGAATGTAAACTTAAAGTCTGCTTTTTCTCAGATATCCTTTAGAAAAATTTTGCTTTGACTTCTGAGTTCCAAAATTAGCTCCGAGCTGTCTAGCTCTGTGCTCAAGTGTTTTGTTTTGGGGCGTTGGAATATCCCCTTTCTCTAAGATCTGCCACTTTTACTGTCCAAAATTTCATTTCACAAAAGATAGGTGATGGTAATTTAAATGTTTTTCTCAGTAGCCTTTTTTTTCTTGCTGTCAGTAGGTATTTTAATTTTTATTATAACTAAATTTTGGATGCAATAACTTTTGTTAATAAAACGTGTGAACAAAGAAGCATAACATCTGGGGTTCTAACTTAATATATACCAAAGCCTCTGACTCTAAAAAAGATCTCTTAGTTGTTGTGCCACCTGTTTAGAGACCAATTAATGGTTTAAAAATAGATGATCTTTTGAAGGCAAATGACATCAAAATCGTGGAATATATTAATATAGATCATAAACCTACGCACAGAAAACAATGATATGCTTTAGGCGTTGCATTAAACAAACAGGCTGAGATGATGCCACGATGAATGAACATTATGTGTATGTTATAATTTGTACACATAAGGAGGTAGGTACTTCAGAGAACAGTAAGGCAGGGTTATTTATTAGGTACATTCATAGGTCTCTTTTCAAATGTTACTGCTGATGATTTTTAAACTTTATCTAGTCATATGTGCATTTTTAACCTATATACAAAGATGAACCTTCTCTACCTCCTAAGTCTAAACATTTTCTAAAATATAATTACAAACATACAAATCTCTGCTCCACTTTGCCTATCGTTCTATCCCCATATTCGCATTCACAACTAAAGTTCTTGAACAAGCTGCCCACACATGCAATATCCATTTCCATGCCTTGTACTCATTCCTCAGCCCCCTGCAATGTGGCTTCCACCTTCACAAGGCCAATGAAGTCAATTCTCACCAAGATCATCCTGATCTAGGTGACCCTAGATCAAATGAAGAAATGAGTTAATTTATCTAATATACTTAGTAGAGTATCTGAAATATTCAAGATATGTTCCAAACTTCTGTCTTTTCTTGGTACCTCTGATTATATGTAAATCCAGCAAATGATTTTTCCATCATTCAAAATAATTGAAAAGTCATCACATTTTCACTCACTTGTATTTATATAACTAAACAAGAAAAATAGCTAAAAGAAGAATAAGGTAAAGTATACCCTTCCATTTTAATTCTTCAGGAAAATCTCATCAACACATGTAATATAATTTTCTGGAATTTGGGCAGAAGAGAAGCTAAGTATTCAGTCTGGTTCTCAAAATTTGTAACTTTTTTGATTCATGTTCTGGCTGGACCACAGAACCCGACAACTGGTATCTTTTCAAAAGTGTTAAAGACCTTCCTAAGATAGGTAGGGCTGGGAGAAGTTCAAGGACTATTACATTACAGTAACAACCCATTCACCCTGGTGTGAGCTTTTTGGCAATTACAGCCAGAAACAAAGACAGGAAGCTGGAAATGAAACAAGCCTCTTGGCATCAAGGAAAACAGTCACAAAGGCCTCATCCAGAAACTGGTAACTACCCTCAGATGTCTTACTTTTTAAAAAAGACCAGCATGTTAAGGCTTGGGAAAAATCCCTTCAATGTGCTCTTGAGGGCAAGGCTGTATTTCAGACAGTACAATAATCAATGTTGATAAAAACAAACCAGTCAGTAAGTAAAGATTATGTTTGGGATCCTTGGTATGTGAATCTTGGACAATGCACCATTCTTTAGCAAGATTTACTTCCAAAATGCTTACAGGTACAAACTTCCAGCTACAAAATAAATAAGTCACAGGGATGTAATGCATATATCGGGAATAGAGTCAATAATATTACAACAACTTTGTATGGTGATGTATGGGAACTGGTCTTACTGCTGTGATCACTTTATAATGTATAAAAATACTGAATCACTATGCTGCACACCTGAAACTAATACAATATCATATATTAATTATACACATATGATGTGTATCATTGAGTGTATCATTATAACAGCAAAAAAGGCAGAGTTTGGGTAACTCAGTTTTGAGAAATTTTACTTGGGGGGAAGAACTCATTTTCAGATAATCCTGAATAATGAGTTAATAATTCTTAACTCCCTCCACTATGAAAAAATATAACCACCAAGCCTAGACAGGGCCACAGTTGTTCAATCCAAGGAGAGATTTATTGTGAAAATAGAGTCAGAGAAACTAGATTCTAGACTCTCTGCCAAAAACCAGCTGGGTAATCTTGACTTCTCTTTGCTTTGGTTGACTTCTCTGAAAAACAAGGACATTAGACTAGTTGATCTCTAAAAATCCTTTCCAGTTCTAATATTCAAGCATTAAGTATATGTAGCTGCTAAAGAGTAACAGGAAGGAAAAGTTAAATCACATTATAAACAATTATCTTCCTTTTATGCATTCAATAAACATTTATTGAGGCTTCTATTGAGATGACCTATACCAAGCTCTGAGAATACTGAAGTAAAAGAGGTCCTGCCTTGAGCTTTCTGTTTAGAGAGGGAGTCAGGCAACAACAAAGCAAACCAACCAGATAAGAAAACAAGAGTCTGAGAATAATAGGAAAGACATCTTTTTTAGATAAGATGGTCAGGGAATGGCACCTCTGGAGAGGTCATGTCTGAACCTAAATAATGAAAACAAAAGCCATATGAAGAATTAGTGAAGAGCATTTCAGGAAGAGTAACGTTTAATGCCTAGGCCCTAAAAAAGGGGGAAAACTCAGTAAACTTGATAAAATGAAAAAAAAAAGTATGACTATAATAATTATGCAGAAGAGTGGCACGAGAAGATTTGCAGAGGTATTTGGGGGTCGGTACACACAGTCTTGTTATGTCATTCTAAGAAATCTGGACTCATTCTTAAGGATGGTAGGGAAATCACTGAAGGGCTTTAAGTAGGGCAGCAACACTTGCTGTTATAAAAGATGGATTGGAAAGGCACAGAATGGAAGTGGGGAAATCAAGTACTTAGGAGGCTGTGGTAGGAGTATAGGCAAAGTATGATGGTGGTTTGACTATGATACTGTAGTAGGGATTGGAGTAGGGGAGAGATTTAAGATATATCATGGAGGTAGAATCAAAAGGGCTTTCTAGTGGATTGTTTTCACATATTTGAGAGAATGAAGGGAATCAAAGTTGAGAAATAATATGGTGCTAAGTTATTGATTTTGGGAGAATGTTTTGGGTGGGGAATACAGCAATTAAGAATAATTAGAGGAGGGCTTCCCTGGTGGCTCAGTGGTTGAGAGTCCGCCTGCCGATGCAGGGGACACGGGTTTGTGCCCCGGTCCGGGAAGATCCCACATGCCGTGGAGCAGCTGGGCCTGTGAGCCATGGCCGCTGAGCCTGTGCGTCCATAGGCTGTGCTCTGCAACGGGACAGACCACAACAGTGAGAGGCCCGCGTACCGCACAAAAAAAAAAAAAAAAAAAAAAAAAGAATAGAGGAAAAATAAAGAGCTCAGTTTTAGATGTGGTGTTTGATATATGTGAGACATCTTATGTAAGCAATAGATATCTGAACCCTCTGTTCTTATACCTTTTGATTCTGGTCACAGTAATTGCATACCTTTTTTCTAAGAATCATCTATTTACCTTTTTATGTACAATACCCAGCAAATTTCTGGGGTCACAGTTGGTGCTTAATACATATTTAATAATCTTCGCAAAAATAAACATCTTTTCCCCTAAACTCTACATTTATCAGTGTGTCTTCATCCAGACTGTAAAATTTCAGATGATTCTAGTCCACGTCTTCTGAACAGTGCTTGAAGCTTAGAATAGAGAATACTATTCTGGGTCGAATTCACTTTGCAGTCTGACCAATTTCCCACTACCCGCCCCATTCCCCCACCCCCGGGCTGGTTTTAAAATTCCTAGATTGAATTCTATACTTTGTCATTTGCCATAAAAAACCTCAAGATACTCCTACTTGGACAAGTGGGGACCGCTTTTCAAAGTTAGCACTGAACCAGAGCACATTTCCTGATAGCTTCAAACTACAGTGGGACTCCCATAATTGTGGTCTTGCCCCAGACCCTCTCAACCCACCCCTTTTCCCCCAATAGCCTGACTTAGGGATAACTAAAAATGGCAGCAGCAGGTTAACTGGCAACAATCCACAAATTTGCTTTAACTTTTAAAATCCAACATTTCAGATTAAGTTTTGTTAAAAAAAATGGTCATTTAACATTTTTGATTTCTGTGGGAACTTTCTAGCTTGCTTAGTAACAATTTTGTCTTAGATCACTAAGAAATCTTACCTTCAGGAAAACGGCATAAGTAATCTGCTAAATAACAAAGTCTTGCTAATAATAATTAGCCCGGGCTTCCCTACCAGAAAGGCCTCCTCAGAATGACTAGAGAAGGTAAGTGTGTAGTTTACTCCTTCCTTGTTCCCCCCCAAAGTGTGCTCTCTGCTCTGTATGTACATGTAACTTTTAAAATATTTAAAGGCGGGGCAAGAGTCTCACATCCATATTTCCCAATTAGCTTGGCATGATGCCCTACAATAAAGTGCTTATTTTTCACATGGGAATCTCTTTTACAAATGAAGATGAAAATATATATATTATCTTTTAAGTAACTGCTTATGTAAGTGATACTGCAGATACCAAGGAGTATAACTAAACAAGAATATAATTAAACTTTCTTCTTCCTATGCATGTTAGGTCTATTGCTGGTTAACACTTTTTCAGGCTGTATCATTTATTAGATCAAGGCACACTGCAAAGCTGCTTATAATCCCTTTGCCTAAAAAGTGAGGTCAAATGATATTAAGATGCCAAAGATCAGCCTGCACAATCCTCTTCTACTTCTAGTCAACACAGTCAACAATCCAAAATAATTAAATGGAGAACAAAAATGTGTATTTTCTTCCAATTACAATAATTCCCATTGGTAACAGAACTGAAATGCTAAACACTCACTTGGCAGACTTACCGAAAAAAATTTCAGGTCGGGCAGTTGAGATAAAATCATGACTGAACACTTGCCAAATCCACCCTCACTTACCTCCTCTCAGCATTACCTCCCACCAATAATTCCTCAAATAAAAGACTAGATGAGTCAACTCCAAATTTTAAGTGTAGGAGCCAACCCCCACCCCCAACATCCCCCCCAAACACTGGGGCAGCTAACCAAGGCTTGGGGGTGTAAGCCACAGACCAGAGACACTTGCTATCTGCTCTTTTATTTTCCCAATGAGTAGCAGATGTGCTCTTGTCAACCAGTTATGTGAGCTGATGGGGAGGACAAGGCATTTTGGAAATTTGCTTAGAGCAGCAAGTCTTTGAGCAATAGTTGTATCAATACTAAACCACAGCAGCTTATAACCAAACACATCAACCACACCCTCATCTGTCCCAGATGTGTATTTTACAGTTTCTTGCATAAGTTACCAAAAATTAAAGTCTTATATCTGGCAAATTATATACAATCTGCAATGTGCAGTTATTGCTACCGTGTCTTCCCTCTTTCAATGGTAAACTGTTCTTTTCTTTTAGGAGGAAGTTCAACTTTCATATATTAGAGATCCCAGACTATTTCCCTACTCCTATTTGGGATTCTACTTGAGGGAAAAGGGGGTTGGGAGTGGTTGTGAAACGTCTGATAAATACTAGGTTAAACCAAAGTTTTAAACAGTTCCTTAAGCAGGATGTCTCAGACTCTTTAATATGATGATGTGCATTATTATAAATCTCTGGGAGGTAGGGGAATAAAGCATGTAGCATGTGCAAAGCACATTTGCTCATGGAATCCTTTTCATGGAACGTATGGGATTGAGGGTTTCACGGAACACACTGGGAAATGCTGGCTTAGGTATATGTTAGTTTTGACAGGCTAGCTTGGTACTTACTTTGTAACATGGAGTCTATGAAAAAAAATCATTTTTTGAGTTTGAAACATTCTGTTCAGAGACAAACTTGTGGAATGCAAACCAAATCACATGAATTTAGACATCTCCAGCCACTGTATAATTGTACTTCTGAGATTTTTCCTCAATGGTATATAAACCTCAAACAAAATTTCCAAATTTCTTCAGATTAGAGTAAAAAACAAAAACTCAAACTAAACACTTGAAAAATGTTACTCCTAAAGCACACGATGTGTATCAATAATCCAAATAAAGTTTACTTGTAAGGTACAACTGCAAAAATGAGGGAATTTCTACATCTAAAAAGGCATGGATAAAGAGTATGAAATTTAGTTACATCTGGATTTGAATCCTGTCAACTGGCATGTATGAGACATTGAGACTGAAGAATTTGGCCAAGAGCATTTTCCTCACTTACAAAGTGCTGATAAGATACCTGTTCTGCGTGGTTGTTTTGAGGATTATATATTGGACACCTAGCACAATGCTGGGCAACTAAACAAACTACTCTGTCACAGTGTAGTTCAAGACCCTCTCCTGGTATCCAGAACATTTAGCCAATGGAACACGATAGCTGGGTAACAAGAAAATAAAATCCACACACAATCGTCATATTACTGTATTTTATTACAATATGTTCGGTGTACTAATTTAAGAGGAAAAAATGTAAACAAAACGGAAGTCTAGGGAAAAATGGCACTTTGCTTTAATCTTCAATTTAAAGTTATTTTTAACAATCCATTTATACCATTATATGTCTCAGATTTTAAAAAGCATCATTGCTGAATTTCAGACTGAAAAATAAACAGAAAAGATGACATCAGAGGAGTTAAGCAGAGAAGAGATATTGATTAAAAAATTGAAAGTAAAATCTACTTTGGCTAGAACTGAACACTGACAGATAACTTTCTCCAAAGGAAAATCTAACTTGAGTCATGAAGGTCCATTTTTTGTGTAGTTCAATACTGTGTCAATTAGGAATTCATGACGATGAACAGTTTTACTCAGTCACATTTGACTACCTAAAATCCTACTGGGCATGCTATTTGCCATGTCTTATTCCTCTTACATAACTATCTACTTCCTGAAACCAGATATGCAAGTTTGCCTGTGATTTAAGTTTCAAGAAATAGTTTGTAGAAAACACCAGAAGGATCAGTTGTTAAAGGTCTTACCTTTTCTTCACTGTATAGCAGCTATTTCTACAAATAAAGAGCATGTGGATACTTTCTAAGGACTCGAAATGAGAAAACCAAAAACAGAGGTCTGTGCGCATGAACATATGTACACACATATGTATAAGCTTAAATACCCCCAAACAGGTTTAAACAGGTAAGAATACCTCAACATTCTAAATTCAGAAAGTAGAGATAAACATTGTTTATAAATCAGTAGTATTACTAGCTAATATGTTTTAGTTAGAACACTATACCTGCAGTTCAAAAGTACTGATTGGATTCCATTAAAAGAAAAAGACATTCAAATTAATAAAAACATTCTTCTAACAGCAAAGAATTCTCCCACTTCTTATTTATTTTGACATATTGATATTTCTATAAACTTGCAAGTGGAAGAAAAGCTGTTCAATAAAAGCCAATTCATACATACATACAGTATACAGAAATTATTTTAAAAGTCTGTTCATATAATGGATTCCTTCGGTACTAACAAAAAATTAAGATACAAATAATTGACTAGAAATGAAACCATCACTAAACTAAGATACACAGGAACTGCACTTCATTTCAGGGAAGAAGTCCAAATCTTACTGTGTTAGAAGAATAAAGTACATTTGTCATAGTACACATTATGATATTCCCTTAAAGCAGGAACTATTTAAGGTTTTTAAATTTAAAAAGTGTTCAGATTTACTTCTGTCTATACATTCAGGAACTATCATCATATCACTGGTTACACACAATTCTCTCATCATGCAAAAAAAACCCCCAAAAGCCTCAGTTAGTTGTTTTCTAAGGTCTAATTAAGTCAAACAATAAACTAATAATAGCACTTTAATTAGCAAGCTGTAAATCACAGAGGTGTAGAAATTCTGCAGTTGAACTGTATTTCCTGTCTATAGTACTGCTGCTATTCAATCTATTTTCTCCATGTATTAGAAGAACTAATAGGCATTGATAGTCAAAATAAGATTTTCATTGTTGCAGCAAATGACAGAATATGTGAGAAAAGGAAAAGTTCCTAATGTCACGACAATCTTTATGATCCTTTATAAAGGTAAAGGATTCTGTGCATATGCGTGGAAAGGAGTAAGAAACAAAGGTAGGACGTTAAGACAAGTAGATAAAGGGAATGCTGAGACTATATTAGAATTATATTTATTTAAAAAACTGATCTGAAGTCTGCCCATCGAGAGTACAAAAAAAAAGTCAGAGCAGACGTTAGTGCAAGTTTAACCTGATAATTTATTTGTGGAAAAAGCTAGTTTTGATGAGAAAAAGTTTAATCCTTTCCTTGTAAACATAAAAGAAACGCAACAGGAATTTGAAAGGTAGTATACCAGAAAATGCAACAGTAACTCTTATAATTCTTTTCAATTAAACAGACAAGTTGAAGATGCATGTTAAAATACTTTTCAGGCTGAATATTCATCAGCCTGTATGATCTGCTGTTCCAATTGGATTTTGATTTTTAAAAAACCTAATTTTTTATAAGAGCTATCACATCTAGAAGTGAAGAAAATAAATTAGATCCCTTCTCCCTCCCCAAAAGATATTAACTTCTAAAGCATAAAAAGCTATATATCTTATACAAATTAACCAGTGTTCTTACAAAAGTAATGTAGTTTTGGACTGATGACATTATGCTGTATTTGTGGTGAAGTACTAGGCACAAGAATATATGTATCAATTAGGCATTTTCAGTCTATTTAGTCTCTAAAGTTATTTAATTCTTGGCAATATATAATAACTGGTACACATTTTGGTACTTAAGTCATGAATTGTAGAGAACAAGAAGCAGTATGTTATAGTAACGGTTTGTATCTGACAATTACTGTGCTGAACGAATCCCTTCTATGAGCTCTGTGATTTGTTTTGCAGTTGGTCACATGTAGTAGATCCTGCAATGATAAAAGAAAAAACAGCAACATAATTTGTTTGTTGAGTACTGCCAAACTTGGAACTACCTGAGCTAAAGTTTCCTTCCACTGTTACGTATGATAAACAAATAGAAAGATGTAAAAAACAAGAGATATTTCATGCAGACTGATCAGTATGATATGAAAGAATCTGTATACCCCGTAAATAATATAAAGAGCAGAACAGGTGTATCTATTTAAGTGACAGGACAAATAGGTTTCAGGTTGAACACTTTTGTGACTAAATCACAGGTGGATAGCTAAGAGTTTATTACAACTCAAATATCCAGAACTATAAAAGATTTGTGTTTATGATATAAAAATGATAAAAAATTTCCTGAGAGTCTAAACATGCCACATTTCTTTTTATAAAAACAGTAATAAAACAGGTGGGGATGGGCAGGAGTGTAGAAGAGGGGGAAAAGAAGGAAAATGATAAAAAAGTAATGGGTGCCATAGATCCTTGGAGATTTTAAAAGCTGGTAAAATTTTTTTAAGGGCCCAAGAACAGAAAATAAATAATGAACTTTCTTCTCTATGCCTTATTATGTAGTCTTTTCTATCTTTGTGGACGTTATTGAAGCGAAGCAGTATATACTCCTATGTAAGGAGTACTTCATCCCCACTGAAGAAAAATCGGCGTTAATACAAATTTTAATCATCTATTACACTTAAATGAAAAAAATGCATTTATGTGTTAAATCTGTGAAATCCAATGTTTTAGAAGCAGAGACAGACAAAAGGTCAGATTTATTTTTCAAAAGCTGTGGCTTAAAAAACAAATCCCTTTAATATTTGGCATAGTGGTGCTGGTACAAATTTCCATTGGCAAATGAAGGGTATTCCCAACGCTTTGTTAGAGTCGCTACAAATAGATACTGAAAGTCTGAGAAGAAACTGATGAAAAGTTATAACCCAGAAACATCTGCACTGAATATATAAAAAGAGATCACCAAGATATAGGTAACAGGGAAACAAAGACCAGCTAGGAGATAGGTCACCTAAAAATGGATAATAAATTTAAAGAGAGAGAAGAGAGAGACATACAACAATAATTACTCAAGATAAAGTTTGTTCAAGTTAAACAGACTATGGTGAATAAAATGGAAAGAAAATGCTGTATGAAACAAACTGAAACGCAAAAGCATAACATGGAATAACAAAAAAATATTGTCATCCTGCTATTATAATGAGCACAGTCATCAGGTTCTACCATAGAATCACTTATATTTCATATCTGCTCACCAAAACAATAATATAATAATTATTTACTTTCCTAAGACTTAATCATCCAAGGCACAACATATAAAAGTAAGTTACTAGGGAGGGTGGGAGGGAGGGAGATGCAAGAGGGAAGAGATATGGGAACATATGTATATGTATAACTGATTCACTTTGTTATAAAGCAGAAACTAACACACCATTGTAAAGCAATTATACCCCAATAAAGATGTTAAAAAAAAAAAAAGTAAGTTACATCTCCACTCAAAAGCACCAGTTTGCAGCACAAAGAGTAGGTAGATGGGCACAAAATCTGCATTAATGGTATAGAAGATTCACCTTTGTTGAATGCCAGAATAACAGTTTATGAAAAATAAATAAATAAAATCAATTTTCTATGACTGATCGAGAGTTGGTAGGCTGCAATGGCTGCTTGTCTGAGACTTAAAACAAACAAAAATCAGCCAAATAATTTGTTGACCCAACAGTCAAAAGAATCAACACTGGAAAGACATGACATACTTTATGCTTGAAGGGATGTTAAAACAAATCTTCCGTGTTAAAAACATGTTTCTTTAAAAAGTTTAAACCTTAATTGACATTGTTACGACAGACAAAATATGATCTGAACCATTAAAAACAAAGTATAGCTTAATATGAAGACAAACATCATTGCTTAAAGTCAAGTAGACCAAACAACATAGACATATAACATAACATATGGGCTTAAATCAACTCTGAGCATAAAAACATTATTTTGAAACTGACCAACAGGGGGTTGAAATTTTCTAAACTTTTGGCATAAAAAGTGAATTTTAGAAAAATTTTCTGAGGTTCTTCAAAGTTGCGAGCAAAATAAAGTATATTATTTAGGTACAAAGGACCACAAGTGTCTCAGTGAT